>NC_067157.1:56684583-57354712 GCF_903995435.1 Acomys russatus
GAGCCACCAGCAGACAGGTTCCTATGGCAACTACACTTAGCATTAATAAACTTTATCAACTCATTTGATGACTTCCCTTGTGTCAGGTGGCTGGCCTGTATTTTTACGACATTAGAATGTTTCAATTCTGCCATGCACATTCATCTATGATTCAATATTATTTAAACTTAACATCATTTCACTTTTTTTTTAAGCTGTTAAGATTGCATAGGTACGCAAAATGCATACCTTCCCCATTTTGTTCGTAGCAGACGCAAATGCACCTTGGGGAGAACGCCTTTCCCAGAAAGAGACCCGAACACAGGACCTGCAAGGACCACATGCTGCACACTGTCTTTATTGTACAGGAAGCGCTTCCTGCGGATTGTCTTTGGCTACCTTGTCAACAGCAAAGTATCACACAGTTGACTTTGCAACGCAAAAAAAGGCTACATGTGCTTAAAGCAGATATCCTCCAGAGGGCAGAGCAGTGTCCAGTTCAGCTATAATCCTCTGGCTATGGGTTTTTTTCTCTGTCCTCAAAGTTAACTACTCTAAAGGGGCATTAGAAGTATGTGCCTTGTGTCTTAATAAAGTAGGACCAGGGGTGGGAGAATTCCAGTATCTCAAAGTCACCTGTATGTTGTAGAAGAGACTGATACAATGTGTCGGACCCTAGCAAAGGACTCTGACTGCCAATCAGGACTCTGGGCCATGGCCTCAACTCTGTCCCTGGCTTCCCATGTACGATGCACACTACTATGGCAGGTTGCCGTGTTGTGCCTGGTAGAAGATTCAGTCAAGGCTGGCTGCCACCGCGAGTCTTAGCGCATGGAGTAGAGTTCCATTCACATGGAGGGAGGTGACACCGGCGTCCACGAGGCTATGAGGAGACTTTGGGCCGTGTCGTACTGGCTGTCAGAAATGTCTGTGACTGTAGCAGCCCCTTCATACATCGGGGAGCCAGAGGACGTGGAGGCTGAGACGGTGTGCGTCAGGGGCGCGTAGTGTGCAGGGGAGCCTCGAAAGAACTGGGCTCCTAGCCCATTGGTCACCCCAGTTGTCTGGGAGCCTGGGGTGATGGTGCCATTGCTCACAGACCATAAGCTGGGATACTGGCTGAAATGAGGAGAACAGATGTCAGGGGTTTGGAAAGAGGCTCTACATGGGGAGGGGGAGGGGGAGAGGACAAGTACTCAGAACTTTGTTGGCAATAATTGCATCACATGGCTTTGCAGACCAGTTTTTCTGCTACTACCACATGTATAGAAGTTACTATCTTAAGAAACAACAAACAGGAAGTAGACCCAAAGCAAGGTGTCCTGCCAAGAGGAGCTCTGGGCACTAACTCTGTGCTCACTGACATACAGAATCTGCCCTGAGCACCAAGGCTTGGCACAATGTGACCCCAAGCCTGGCACAGCAATCCTCGCATCCACGGAAGAAAGCACCCCTCCAAAGTAATGTTGAGGTTACGGGTTAGGAACCTAATTTTGAGGGTTGCTGGCCCAGGCTCATCCAGGGGACAGGGGTTAGCAGTGGCAACAAGGGACAGCAAGCAGGAGCTTGCCCCATGACTGTTCTTCAGGCTGTCCTGGCCTATGAAATAAGGGTGCTGAAATGAGCATTAAACCTTCTGGCCTGAGCCCTAGAATCCATTAAACTATGCTAAAATTTTCTTGGGGGAAAACCTTCCTTAGAGTTCTTCCATAAACATGTGACGTGATCCAACATAAGACTATTATTAACACGCCATCCCCTATGCCTGCCGCAAAGGCATTTGTACTTGAGAGTAAGCTCGGGTAAACTAAGGTGGATTCGTGGCCAGCACTCGGCTTCCCGCAGGTCATCTGGTTTCTTAAGCAATGTCCTCAGGCCCATTGACAAGTTTGCCCTCTCAGGTGCATTTGCCTTAAGAACAGATTGTAAGGGAATTTAGTAACACCTGCCTATAAGCCCAACAACTCAGGAAGCTGAGGCAGGAGAATCAAGACCTTGAGCTCTGGAGCTTGTAGTGAGTTCAAAGCCAGCTGGAACCCCTACATTAAAATTAAAAAAAAAAAAAAAAAAGCAAAACTCTAGACACCTGGGCGGTGGTGGCGCACGCCTTTAATCCCAGCACTCGGGAGGCAGAGGCAGGTGGATCTGTGAGTCCAAGGCCAGCCTGGTCTACAGAGAGAGTTCCAGGACAGCCAGGGCCACACAGAGAAACCCTGTCTCAAAACAAAAGGAAACAACTAAATTCTCATTAGTAAAGAGCTGTCTCCTAAACTAAAACCAATAGGACTTAAATAACAGCTTGATGTTCTAGACCTGTGGGTTGCATATCAAATATCCCACATGTCAGGTATTTATATTACAATTCACAACAGTAGCAAAATCACAGTTATGAAGTAGCAACAAAGTAATTTTATGGTTGGGGATCACCACAACAGTAAGGAACTGTACTAAATGGTCACAGCATTAGGAAAGTTGAGAGCCACTGGTTTAGCCCTTTGAGGCCAAGGATACTTGACGGCAACCTCACTCCCGTGTGACCTAACAGCTCATCATCACCATGCTGTCCCAGCATCGACATCTTGGGGTCCCTTTGCTCGCTGGAGAATGTGCACTGGCATCCAGCTTTGCTGTCCTTTGCTGTTAGGTCAGTACTATAAAGGATTAAGAAGCCAGAGGGGACTGTATCACCACCAGCCTTGCTGAGTGTGGTTAAGCTTTCCTATTACATAACTTGCTGGTCAGTCAAACAGGCTCCATCCTTAACCTGGTTCACATCACAATACTAAGGACTCCTACTCCTCTGTCCACAGAAAATGCAAGACATGAACACTCCTGGCTGAATGAAGGTTCTGCAATGTCACTCTGAACCACAGGACCCCTTCAGCCTGAGACAGACTGAAGCTGAGATAGTATCCTTTTACATATGGGGAAACAGAGGCTCAAATGAATTAGAGGACTGTCCATCACAGCACAGGTCAAGAGCCGAGGAAGGCTGAAACGTATTAGCATCATGGGACCAGTCCCTGGTCCCATGCAGTCTAGTTTAATTATGAACACAAACCCTACAGAGGTGGGATACACAGGTGGGTAGAATAAGGGGGTAAGTGAATAGAAATTGAACCAGCAGAGACCACAGGTGGGCTCGCCTCACTCCCCATACATACATACATACATACCCAGAGGCAGTAGGCGGGCTGCTGTTATGACCCATGGGCAGCATACTGGTGTGGGCAGGTACGCCAAGGCTAGACCAGTTGTCATGGGACTGCAGCATGGACAAGCAGGCAGATGAGTTGTCACCGTAGGCTGAGGGGTGTAGAAAGGAGAGTTAGCCAACAGGTCTTCTGAAAGGAATAAAATGCAACAAGGATACTAATGACACCGGAAACAAAGACTGCGTGGCTGGCTGTGTGGCAGCTGCTTTTAGAGGCACAGAGTAGCCACTACCACTGAGGAAGTCAGCAGGGCACTACTTACTGTCAGAATTAATAATTCAAAAACATATCCGAGTTAACCTAAGGTAGGGGATGTCCTACAGACACTGGTATTACTTATCTCTTTATTTTTGTGATATCTATCTAACTATTCATTTGTTATTTTGTGGCATTAGGGGTCAGATTCGAAGCCTCTCAAATGCAAGGCAAGTAGGTGCTGACCCACTGGGTGACAACGCCCTAGACTAGAATACTTAATTAAAAAAAAAAAAAAAAGCCACTTTAGCTCACCTCTTCCATAAAGGCCATCCCATAAGGGTGGGCTAGGCTATGGAAACCATGGCCTCACCAAATTAAAAATATGATCTCCCACAGAGCATGGTGGTGCACGCCTATAATCCCAGCACTGAGAGGTAGAGGCAGGTAGATCCATGTGAGTTCGAGGCTAGCCTAGTCTATAAAGCAAGTCCAAGACAGCCAGGGCTGCACAGAGAAAGCCTGTCTTGAAAGGAAAAAAAAAAAAAAAACCGCTCCACACCTCAGAGCCTCATCTCTGGTTGAACAGGCCTCAGGAGCTGCTGCCTTTCATTCCGAATCACCAGTAATTGCCTAATTGTTTTATGGTGCTCTTGAGCCATTTTCCCCTCCCTTTGGAGCTGAGGAAGATCTGTCTGAGCAGACTAGTGTGAGAATCTGCCAGAGGTCTCTGGCTGTCCTGGGACTGAAATCAGAGAAATAAGTCAGGTTGTCTAAAGGCCCACACTCCCACTTCGGAGAGGTTCATGGACCATCTAAAACTATAGCTCCATTCTGGGGTTCAAACTATGGCTCCATGGAAAGGCCCAGAAAGGCCTCTGGTTAAACCACCACCTTGACCAAGTCTCTTCAGCAGCCACTAGGAGCTGGGTTCCATATCTTGCACCCCATAGCCCAACCACCATCACCCCCAGCCCATGAACCTACTTGGAGAGTTGTTTCGCTGAGCATACGGGCTGGGATAGGGTGACGACCGGTGGTTCCTCAGAGCTGGGTACCTCTCACAGCCATGCGTGGAGGCGAGAGAGAGCGAGCCTCCAAACTGAGGATGGGAGCTGGCAGGTTGACAAAGGGTGCCAGCACCAGGAACAAGCCACCCCCCTGCTGTGAGAAAAGTATGCTGGGTAACTGACCCTTGCATGAGACTCAGGACCGTCCCTGGCTCTAACCCCCCGCGACTCTGGAATCAAAAGAGTACAATGTCCACCTTCAGTGCAACCTAATCTCAAAGTGTCCACACTATAAACCTGGGATGCCCAGCACACTTGAGTGGGCTCAGCTGAGTCCACAGCCCTGAATTATAGCATTAGACCTGGGACCGCCACCAGCCTTCAGGGAGCTTCTGTTCTGCAGCCAGGTGGCTTTCTATCAGGTGAGCAGGAATAACATGGTAAACAAATGTAGTGTGAAGATAAGGAACACAGTGGGCCACATGAAGGACCCAGACTGCTCAGGGCTGCTTCTTCTCCACTGATGAGGCCAGTATGGATGCTCCTGCCTCAGAAATAGCTGGTAGAGACACTTCCTATTTGGTCCCTTCTGTTTTGACTCCCCAGGGCCTCCCGACATTCTTACCACTCCTCCTAGACAGATCTAGCCCCTGAAACTAATTTTTTTCTCCTACTTTTTAGAAAGGGTTTTTGGTTGGTTTTTTTTGTTTGTTTGTTTGTTTTGTTTTTTGTTTTTTGTGATAAGCTAAAGGGGCCTTCCATGAGACAATAACTACTGTGCTTCCAACCAAGACGGTTCTTCAGACAAGACTTGAGAAACAGTGTGTCCACACCGCCCTGCGTGGCCCCATCACAACAGTCCATCTCTTGCCCACTTCTTGCTGGTCTGCACTAAGTGACTTCCCATGAGCCACAGTAGGGGACCCGTTTGTTAAATTCATTTGTCAAACTTGTTTAGAAGATGGTGTTAAAATAGCAGTTTGGAATAGCTGGTCCTAGTTTAAGGACAGAGTGGGCTAGGATGGCCTGGCAGCCATTCAAGTAGCCTACAAGACCCTTCTACCCTCAGCAGTGACTTCCTCAGTATTTGCAGGTCCCTCCTTGAGAACAGGAGTGAGGCCAGGCCTTTCCTCTCCCTAAATGAGCCTGCATGGATCTGTACCCTCACTCTGGCTAGGAGAACTCACTCCTAATGGAGTTTTAAAAGAAGTAGCCACCTTACAAGGCACCGAAATCATGAGCCAAGAAGACTGAGCACAAAGGGTGCTCATATCTGCCTCTACAGACAGCTGTTCAGTTTTCATCCACTAACAAAAGTGGAAGCCCATCTCCAAGGAGAAGGGATGAGGCCAATGTTCCTCATACCCAAGTCCAAACTCCCAGGAGTCCCCTCCACCCCTGGCTGCTGCAGGACAAAACAAACAAACCAAGAGCTCTTTTGGCCCCCGCCAGTGTCCAAAGCCCAGGATAGTTAGGCAGCTGCCAAAGCACAAGGCAACCCCCACTATTCCCAGAAGCCCAAAGCTTCCCAATGGGCCAGAGGGACGCAGAGAATGAGGGTGCAACAAACCGTACATTGGGAACAGCCTGGCTGCTGGCAGTCCCCAGGTTCTTCCATTGCATCTTTGTGGTCGTTTCTGCCAAAAAGTATTCAGAATGGTCAAAAAGAGAAGGGCCTGGAGACAGTGGGCAGCCTTCTTTCTACACAGTCCTTTGCCTCAGGCATGACGTTAGAATTCTCTCACCTTTCTTTGGCATCAAGGAAGGCTTTAGCAAACGGGTTGTATTTAATTTTAAGGGCTGTGATCTGAAAAATAAGAAAGAGTATTTACTAGCACAGTGCTAGCTACCAGAGGATTAGATGGGAGGAAACTGAGATGTATCATAAGCCTATCAGCCCAGAGATCAGGATGCTGAGGCAGGAGGACAGCTGTGAATTTAAGGATAGCCAGGAGCACACAGCAAGACCCTGTATCAGATGGGGGTGGGGTGGGGTGGTAGAGGGGTCTTGCCAAAGACAGAAAAAAGAAATTGAGAAAGAACAGAACCAAGTTAAAATATTCAAATTGAATCAGTCTTTTCTTTGTTTTTCTATCTGAATCTGAAAGCACTGAGCAGTTGCAAAGAAAAACAATTTCTGAGTGAAATTCCCAATAGATTAAGTCTATGCTATGTCTGTAAACCACAGCATTCTGACATAGTGTGGGGCTCTTAAGGAGTTTGTATGTGAGAGAGAGATTATGAACTGGAATTAAGGCCCCCTGACTGCCTTTGCCAAGCCTTCACACTGCTGAGGTCAGGGACTGCCTCCCTACCCTATCCAGGAGATTTAAAAAGCACGAGGTTGTGGTTGGTGACTCTTTCAAGCATGTTGTAGATGTTTATTATTTTAGGTCATTTTTGGACACAAACAGCAAAATGCTTGAAAGAGTATTTTAAACTTTTCCCTCTTAGCCACAGAAGTGGTAAGTCTGAAGGAAAACTCATTGCTCTATATTCAGCACAGTGACTTTACCTCCCCCTCCCCAGCCTATGCGTGGGAGGGCACACTGAGAGGACCCCCTACCCCCCCATCCACCCCATCCCACCCCGCTACCCCCCCCCCAAGCCTCACCTCCTCATTCTGGTAGGCAGTCACAGCTATGAACTGGGTCTCTGGAAAGCAGTGGCTGGTGATCATGCGTTGTGGGCCCCCAACTCTCACAATGTGAATCCGAGGCTCATATTTATGCAAGGAGTTCAACATGATCTGCAGGAGGTTAAGAGGCAAAGATGGAGAGCTGAGCCTGCCTTCATAACCACAGCATCCGCGGGAACTGCTCTGTGAGAAAAGGACGGAGCTACAGAAAGTCTCCCAAGAAACTGCCTGCAGTATGGAGGGCATGGGTAGCATTTGTCAGCCTTGTATACAGCTGCTCCCTACAACTGGTCTGGAACTGGGACATGGGGTGCTGTGCACCATTAAGCCCTGTCAGAGTAAGGCCACAGACAACTTTAGATGACTGGCTTGATAGCAACTTGGAGTGAGCTTTCTAGGAAGAGACCCCAGTTAAAGCCCTTTGAGAAGTATGCAATGTGCCCGCTCGTGCAGACTTCCAGCCTTGACCCCAACCTGACTGAGAATTCATAACCAAAGCTCACCTAAGGCGAGCAGTTTCCCAAGCGCCTGCACCAAGCCTTCAGCGGTGACTGAGGACTCCCAGCTCCCTCCTCCAGACCTTGGTGTGACCCTTATCAGCTTAATATAAACAGTACTTAAGATTTAATTGGGGACGACTGTAGTGGCTTCTGCGGGGGCTGACAGAGGCTAAAGAAGTCGAGAGGAAGGCCTCTGCCCTCCGGACTGGGGCGCAGCTGCTGACTCCTGCACACACACACACACACACACACACACACACACACACACACACACACACACACACACCTTACCTGCCCACCTCCGTTGAGCTTGTTGGTGAGTTTGACTTTGCTGAAAGATACTGGTGCCTTCATCCAGTGGGCTCCGAAGTTGGGCGAGTCTGGGTGGATGTAGACGCAGCTGGGCGCCTGAGGCTCTGGCTTGCCCCCAGGTACCCACTCTCCGTTTACGTACTTCCAGCGGTGGTTGTCAGCCGCCACGAAGTCCAGCAGAAAGGAGTACATGGCATTGGGATCCAAACCGGACACATTCACCTTCAGCACCGGGAACATCCTCCTGGAAAAGGCAGGGCACGGCAGGAGGACCCATCCGTCGGAGAGAGAGGAAGCCTGGCCCAAAGTGTTTCTTACCAGCCAAAGAGGAGGCCCTGCAACCAACCTTTCTCAAACGCTTCTTTGCCTGAGCTTCCTCCGTCTGGAACCAAATCATCTCCCTACTAAACCCACGGTCTCTTGAGATAGTCGAGGGGGAAACCTGGCCAAGGGCTTTCGGCACCGTCGCAGGCAAACCTGGCCACACCAGTGTCACCTAGGAACCCTAGAGTTCGAATACCTTCTCCCCAGGTCTCATCGGGCAAAGTTGCAGGGAAAGGAGGAAAGGAGGGTTAAGAATTCTCTGGGGACTGTTAACAGCGCCGCGGGAAGAAACCAGAAGAGGACCCCTTGGGAAGAAAAGGTGCTCCACCCCAGGGGCACTCCCCAGGCCCTAGGCTGCAGGGTAGCAGCACGCACCTACCTGCCGTTCTTGGTCACAATCATCTCGTTAGTTAGCTCCTTGAAGCGTAGCCACAGCTCGCTCTCCTCCAGGCCCACTCGCAGTTCGCGTTCGGTGGGGTCACCCTTCTCGCTCCCCGCCTGCAGCTCGCTCTCCACGGCGCTGAGCAGGTGGTCCACTCGGTATTGCAGGCTCTTCCCTGCGCTCTCTGTGCCCGGGGAGCTCATCCTCCCCCCACCCTCTCCACCGCCCCGAGTCTTGACTCCCTACTAACAGCCACCCTCACTTCTCTGGCCACTGCTTTTCCAAGAAAACGGGTCACTCGGCGGAGCCCAAAGACCGCACCTGGGTCCCAGCACATTCGCCAAAGGGGGACCAGGACCAGGATGTGGGGGGAAAGGGGCGGGGAGAGGGATAGAGGAGAGAGGCTGGGGAGCCGTGGTTCCACTTGAACTCCCGTAAGACGCTACAAGAGTAAGTCTCTGGGGGAGAGAAAATGGGTCCCCTCCCCATAAATACAGCCGAGGTGGCCTCGCAGGGGGCGCGGCGGATTGGGCGGGACACCCTTTGAAGTACCGAGTCTCTGCCCATTGGCGGTGCGCGGCCATATCAGACTGGCCGGGCGTGCCGGAGGCTGGGGGCCAACAATGGGCTCCTGCGCGAGCTTCCTGTAAGGAAAGCGTCCAGGACAGTCCCGACACCCCCGCCCTCCCCCAAATGTTTGCACCTCCATCAAAGCGGCGGGGCGGATCCTGGGGGGGGGGGGAAGGAGCGGGGCCGCAGCACCCAGGCCCGCCGATCCCTGAGCAAACTGCTCAACTCTTCACTCCCACCGTCACTCCGCGCTCTCCAAGCGCTCCCCGGCGGCTTGTGCCGCTGTACCTCGCGGACTGTCCACGCTGCGCGCACCTGAGAGGGACTACGGAGGATCGGCGTCTCTCTGGTCTCCCTAACCTGTCCGAAGCCTTAGTCTCCCGAGGTGCAACAGTTTCGGGACATGTCCCGTGGACTGCCACTAACTCCCATCTCGGCGTCCAGGTTTCCCACGACCATCACCTGCGTGGAGAGGGAAGCTCAAAGCGGATCTATCCAGAGAGGGAAACAGACGAGCAGATAGTGACCCTAGTAGAAAGTGTCCTCGCGTCCCACATAAAAGTTGGACTTTGGTGGCAGTGGCTGCGCCTGCACGGAGTGTGGCCAGGGGGTTCCCGGCCTCTTTGCTCCCGGGATTGTTGGAACGCACGCTGGGTGCGTTTCCTCACCCGCCTCACCAAGCGGTGTGGGCAGCAGTTGGTTTATTACCTCTCTCGGTGAGAACCTCTGCCGGAGAGCGAGGGGAAGGTGACAAAGAGCAGGAAATAGTTCAATGGGGTCTCTTTAAACAATGACATTCCTCTAAAACGGGAGCCCAGGAAGCGGGAAGGAGGCCAGAGCTCGAGACCAGCTCTTTAATGAGGGCCTGGGTTCCAGCCTCTGTTTCCCTGGTTTCCACCCGCGCATCCATTCCGGAAGCTTATCGGAAGAGGCCCCTGCTTCAGGTGGGACTCTCACTTCTGAGAGCCTCCCTGGGAAGTCTTTGGGGTTGGAGTTGTCTGTCCATGGAGCAAGCCAGGCCCCGGCTCCGGATTCTACCTGCCCACTACTTCTGGGAGAGAGGGTTTTCTGGAGCCAAGCACGGGGGAAGGTTCTCCGGAGTGGGACGGGGACGTGTCCTGGACTGCTTTCCTCCGCCCTTTTCCAACCGGCTATTGGGTTTCTCGTTTGCTCTTTTGTAGTCTAGGATATAAAGAAGTCTGGGGCTGACCTGAGGGGGACGCTTCCTTCTGCAGAGACACCAAAAGGCCCTCATTTGCGCCCAACCCCAATCCTCCTGCAACGCCCACCAGCCTGCTTGTGTTGTGGGTTTACAGGAGCATGTCCAAGAGATTCCAACTTTTCTCCCTCGGAGACATTTAGGCCTGAAACTCCGTGGCATTTGAAATAAAGGGTCTATGTGGAGGGGCTATGGAGACCTAGGGACAGTGGGTCCGAAAGTGGCTGAAGGTGTCTAATCTACGCTGGCGGTGGCGTGAGGGCGGAGCTGGACCTAGGAATGCGGTTGCTCAAGGATAGATTGTCTCCATTATCCAGGAAGATCCAGGACAGTTCTCCAAACAGGAGGACGCAAATAAATAATTCTACTTCTTATACCATTGGCAGTGAAATCCCCACACTCCACATCGCGTCAAAGAGTGGAGCTGCATGCCTGGCTTAGGGCTGGATGCAACTCCTCAGAGGCTTAGCTGGTTTGCCGCTACCCTCTTCTGTGGTTGATTTCTGATCTTTGTCCCCAGAAACTCGGCCACAGCCTTTTCAAAGAAGGCTGCGGTGCATGACAGTTTACAGCCAAATGCTTCCTCCAGGCCAGCTGTAAAGAATTCCCAGTTAATAACCTGCGCTTCCTTGGGAGAGGCGAGAGGCGTGGCCTTGGCACTACTCATGGCTTCTCTCTCAGGTTGGCCTGTCCTGGGGAAAACTCAACCATCCCAGAAAAAGCAGAGAGGCTTCATGCCTGGGCCTCTGCACCGTCAACCTTCCCACCAAGAACAAACAAAGGAAAAGGCCCAGGGACCATAAATGTATGCCCATGGCAATTCCCAGAGGGGCAGTTTCCCTAGTCTCACCCCTTCTCAGACAACAAAGCTCCCCTGTCCTTCCGAGCTGGTACCGGAAGAGAGGAACCATCCTAGGACCTGACCTCCCACTCAGGAGTCTTCTGTCTTCATAGAACAAGAAAACAAAACAAAACAAAATAAAAGCATTTCTTTTCTGATGCTGGGAATAATGCATATCTGCGGTGCAGAACACAGGTGCATGAGCCCTAATCTCCAGAGTAACAACCTAGCCCTTCTCCACTTCCTGTTTTCCCCAAGCTGACCAAGCAGACACAGCATCCCCAAATCCCAGGTTAGTGCAGAGACAGCTTCAGTGAAAACAATTCTGTTACCAAACGAAAGAAAAGGTGGCTCTGGTGAATGCTTTTAAAATGGCAGAGTTCTTAGACTGCTTAATATTGAGCTTTTTATTTATGTAAAAGGACATCAGGTTATTTTCCATGCTATTGTTTTATGGAAAATAATAAAAACTTTTTTTTTTTTTTTTTTTTTTTTTTTGTTTTTCAAGACAAGCTTTCTCGGTGTAGCCTTGGCTGTCCTGGATCACTTTGTAGACCAGGATGGCCTCGAACTCACCATGATCCTCCTGCCTCAGCCTCTCGAGTACTGGGATTAAAGGCGCTGGCACCACGCTCAAGAATAAAAGCTTTCAAGAATAAAAACTTTTAAAATGAGCCAGCGGGGCTCCTCTGTCACCAGGCTCTTGAGGTTCAGAGCTGCAAGCAGCAGGGAGACTGGGGGAGGGGCAGCCAAAGATGGTCTCCTCAGGCCCCGTCCTGTCCTAGCTGTCTTCAAGAGCCATGAGCCAGTGTTCTGGACAGGAGTTGGCACAGTGAAAACAAATAAACCAGCAACATTTCCCCTAAACCTCCCTGCTCTTCCAATCCACGGCTAAGAAGGGGAATCTGTGGCCGCTGGTTGGGTACCTTCTGGGTACCTGGAGTGTCTTCATCCTCCACACCTCAGCTTCCCACTCGTCTCTTCAGGAGTAGGTCATGGAAAGCTCTCATGCCTCACTCTTGTCTTCTGTCATCATCCGCCTGGGAATGACAGACAGACGGACTGTTTTCTGTTGCTCCTGCTTCTCCCGGGAGCTGTTTCATCTCAGGTCCTCCTGCATGTATTGGCTGGTGTGTGAAGTGTTTGCACCACACCAGCCTGTCAATTTGTCTCTATGTCACTCCTGGGTTTTACAGCCTCCCATGCGGATTTTATTCCTCTGCAGTCCCTTTGAGTTCCTGGCAGTCCCAGCTCCCCCTGAAACTCAGCCATGCTACTTACCCCACCCTCTTCTTCGGCAGCCTTTTGCTCCCTCGGGCTGTGTGTTTCCTAGAGGCCACCAGGTTCTGCCTTACACTCCGGCCTGATAGGCCTGGTAACTATTTTCAGGTGACCAGTGTGGGTTCTTTCTTTTCAGTCTTGGGCTAGTTTCCTGCTCTCCCTGATTAAGACTTTTTCAGGGAATCCCATGCTATTTCTCCTTGCTCTGAGCAACCTGGGCTACATCAGAGATAAATGGATCTCTGCACAGACAACTCCACACGGATTCAGTTCCTCATCTCTCACCTCCCTGAACTCAGGGACAGCCATGGAACGCAGACCTCGCCATGTCCAGGAGCAGAGGCCACCTCCTTAGAACCCACCCACACATGGTGTTTTGACTACAACGCACACCCACTTGGCAGCCCTGCACTTTGTAAAGACTGGTGCCAGGGAACTGCAGGCATTTTTCCCTGTCTGTAACTGAGCCCGTAAGAGCAAGCTGAGTGTGCCTTCCCAGAGGAAGCGGAGCCGGGGGAGGCAGGCTCAGAATTACCCCAGAAATCATTAAAGGGGCTCAATCATTTAGGGAGTGGATGCATACAGGTCATTGTACTGGGGTTTTTCCCTTTGGGAAGCCCTGTTTGGCAAAGCCCAACCCTAGCAGAAGAGCCTGGGCAACGCAGGTGGAAGCACACTGGCCAGCTCTAAGTCTCCGATTCAGGAAAGACCTGGCATTACACCCAAACCTTAAGGGGACAGGAGCCACATGTCACCGCAGGCTCGGAATGTTTGCCTAGGAAAGCAGAGAGACAGGAGGGCATAGGAGGGTATGCTAAGCTCCCTTGAGACCCTGGGCCATGACTACAAGGCTTCTCTAGGTAGGTCCAGGGGCCACTGAACCCTTAATGTTTGGAGTAGGGTTTGGAACCTGTGGAGAACCCCAGTGCCTGAGAAAGCAGGGACCCCAAAGGAAAACACCAAACTGGGACAGAGCCAAATTTAAATGACAATAAAGACTCTCAGCAATGGGGAAAGAATCGTGAAGGGGAGGTCAGAGGTCAGAGCTGCAGGTATTTTTGACGAGACACTTGAAGAGGAAGCTGAGGGGGTGCACCCAAAGGAGGACTGTGGGAAGTTGGGTGCTTACCCAACTTCTTATACAGGGGAGGTTTGGTGGTCCTGGTAGGAGGAATTTGAAGTCCCACAAAATTCCCCCAAAGAAAAGAGCCCTGATTTTGAAGCTTTTTATAGCAATTATTTCCAGGGTTATTAGAGACAAAGATAGTAACTAGCAAGAATGATGAAGTTGTGAGACTATCCCAGGAGGGTGACCAGTGTGTGGGGGGAAGGGGCGGGACAAGAAACCCCGAAGGCAGTTTCCAGGAGGAGTAGGTGTGAGGGAGGAGGCTGTGCCCACCTGCTGACAGCTAGCCAGCAGGAAAGGCCCCCAGGGAGCTTCCATACAGGAAACAGGAGGGTTAAGATAGATCTTCCCACATATCAAGGGAAAGACAGATTTTTTTTTTTTAACAGAGAGGTGGTCTCTTAACACACTTCTGAGAACAGATTCAGAAACTGACTCCCGACACCAGACTCCCCCAAGCTGAATAGCCCAGAGAGGAAAGCCCACTTGGAAGTCAGAATTAAAGCTGGGGAGATGGTTCAGAGGTTAAGAACACTGCTTTTCCAGAGGTCCTGACTTCAACTCCCAGAAACCACATGGTGGCTCACAACCATCTATAGTGAGATCTGGTGCCCTCTTCTGGCCTGCAGGTGTACATGTAGTCAGAGCACTGTATACATATTAAGTAAATAAATCTTCAAACAAACAAGCCAGGTGTGGTAGTGCATGCCTTTAATCCCAGCATTTGGGAGGCAGAGGCAGGTGGATCACTGAGTTCGAGGCCAGCCTTGTCTACAAAGTGAGTCTAGGACAGCCAAGACTACACAGAGAAACCCTGTCTCGGAAAAATCAAAACCAACCAAACAAAAGAGGAAGTCAGAATTAGCACATTCTCTAGCTTCCAGACACCAGTCCCACCTCAGAATACAAAAACATCTATTGTGAGCCGGGCATGGTGGCACACGCCTTTAATCCCAGCATTTGGGAGGCAGAGGCAGGTGGATCACTGAGTTCGAGGCCAGCCTGGTCTACAAAGTGAGTCTAGGACAGCCAAGACTACATAGAGAAACCCTGTCTTGGAAAACAACAACAACAACAACAACAATAAAACATCTACTGTATGCAGGGAACCGTGTACACATCATCTGGAGGACCGACACCCCCCACCTCCACCCCCAAGTTACATTATATAAATGCAGGTTTGTTGGGAGCAACTGGGGGCAGGGGAAGGTGCATGCACAGAGAGAGAAGTGAGAGGGGGGAACCAAAATGTCTGGATTATATAATTAAGAGCCTCTGGGAGAGGGGAAGCCCCAGCCCTGGGCTAGGGAGTCAGGGAAGAGGGCAGGGTATGCCAGCCACGCCCTGCAGCAGGTAGGGCCCTAACAACCCCAACACAGAACCTTACTCACAATATCGCACAAATGACCTGAATAGAATCTTCATCTCCGTCTATAGATGTGATAAAACAGCAGGGCAAAAACCAAGTTGGGGAGAAAGGGTTTATTTCACTTACAACTTGTGTGTAAGTCATCCGGGGAAGTCAGGTCAGGAACTTAGGGCAGGAGCCTGGAGGTGGGACCTGGAGCAGAGGCCATGGAGGAATGCAGTTAGGTGGCTTGCTCCTGCATGACTTTCTCAGCCAGCCCAGAAGAGGCACCACCCTCTTACATCAATTATTAACCAAGAAAACATCCTAAAGGCATCTCATATAGAAGCATTTCTTCTTAGGTGACTCTAACACATGTCAGTCAAGTTTACAAAACACTAGCAGTGAATAGTTCAAAAGAGGATATTAGCAGGAAAATTTGTCTTTTCTCTTAACACATTTTTTTTATTTTTACATTTTATTTTTGATTATGGGTGAAAGGATTTGAGTGGTAGGGGGTGCTCCCTCTTGGCTCCAAATTAGACACAGGCCACACCAAACACCAGTTTCCCACACAAAGTAAGCCTTTATGAAGCCAAAGAAACCAGGTGGCTGAATCTGAATCTGGCAGAAACAGTAGCAAGTAGCCCTGCACCTCGCCACCTGCGTCTTACACAGTGTAAACGCTACAGGAGAACTTAGTTGTGTTTAATCGTTAGAAACATTTCTTCTATGAGTTGTTGTTGTTGTGTGTTTTGTTTTTGTTTTATGAGATAGGGTTTCTCTGTGTAGCCTTGGCTGTCCTGGACTTGCTTTGTAGACCATGCTGGCCTTGAACTCACAGAGAGCCACCTGCCTCTGTCTCCTAAGTGTGCCAACATGCCTGGATAGCAAGTTCTTTTTTTTTTTTTTTTTTTAAGATTTATCTTTTTTAAATCTCTCTTTCTCCTTCCCTCTCCCTTCTTCCCTCTCTCCCTTCCTGTCTGTCTGTGTCTGTCTGTCTGTCTGTCTGTCTGTCTGTCTCTCTCTCTTTGTGTGTGTGTGTGTGTGTGTGTGTGTGTGTGTGTGTGTGTGTGTGTGTGTGTGTGAGACTGGCCAGACATGCCCTATCTCCTGGTGCTGGAGATACAGGTGGTTGTAAACTGGGGACTCCGTAGGTTCTAGGAACCAAAGTTGAGTCCTCTGCAAAAGCAAGCATACTTGGAAGCACTGAGCCGTGCCTACAGCCCAGTAGATAAAACTTTAAAGAGACTCCACTAGCTCCTTGTGACTCTACTGAGTCTCCTGCCTCAGTCTCAGAAGGCCCAGAGGACAGAAGACAGCCCCACATTCAGAGCAGGTGGCTGGCTTGGAATTGGCCATGCAGACCAGGGAGAAAGAATGTTAATAGGAAAAGGGGGACCTGTTTAGACATAGCTCCTTGAGCCAATTCTATTCTGCATTGTCAGGGTACCATCGGTCCAGCCCAATAGCCAACACCAAACAACATGTGGATCCATAGAGGTGGCAGGATCCAGCAGAAACCGCAAGGCTCCCCCAAATCGCCACGAGTACGTGGAAGCGGCCAGAATCAGCCGGAGTACACCAAGAAGTTCTCTGGACCATTTCTCTCTGCAGAGTGAAGACCAGTGAAGCAGTCCGCGGTGTGGCAATGCAAAGAGCCTGTCCCCAGGCTTCTTTTTATTACTCCTTCCCACTATCATGCACCCTCATGTGTCTGTGCCCAGAAAAATATCACGTGACCTCTCACAAGATAGCTTTCAGCATAATACCATGTAACACAACCGAGTTTTCAAAAAACCCAGAAACTTCCACTTCACAGTATTATTATTGTTGTTGCCATTATTATTATTATTATTATTATTATTAATTATTATTATTACTATTACTACTACTACTACTGTGCTGGGGATTGAACCCAGGGACTTGAGCACACAGGTGGCTGGCTTGGAATTGGCCACAGGTCAAGCGCTCTCCACTGGGCCACATCCCCAGCTGATGCTATCACTTTTACTAATGTTTGTGATTCTTTAGGGTCCCTAAATCTGAGGGTTGGTTGATATTTTCCACCCGCTCTGGAAATCCGTTCCTCACGGGTACTGTGCCTCCCACAGCTTCCCCACCATTGCTGGCCGGCACTTTGTCTCTCAGCTACACATCTGACCAGGTCTTTGGCCTAGCTAGTTCATGCACTCTGTCTTCAGGTACACCTATCCAACCGCCCGTCGGATACTGCTTCCACTAACTGTGGTTTTGTTTTGTTTTTACCTCATAAAGCTCATTTCATTTCATCAAACATCCTTGATCATGCCCATGCCTCCTGACCCTTACTCATAATTTGAAATATTTTTAAAAAATATTTATTTATTTATTATTATGCATACAATGTTCTGCCTGCATGTACACCTGTAGGCCAGAAGAGGGCATCAGATTACATTACAAGTGGTTGTGAGCCACCATGTGGTTGCTGGGAATTGAACTCAGTACCTTTGGAAGAGCAGGCGGTGCTCTTAACCCCTGAGCCATCTCTCCAGCCCCTTGAAATATTTTTTAAAAATAATTTTTTGGTTTTTTTGGTTTTTTTTTTTTTTTAATGGTTTTTTGAGACAGGGTTTCTCTGTGTAGCCTTGACTGTCCCGGACTCACTTTGCGCCACCACGCCCGGCTTAAAAATAATTTTTAAGACACAAAACAGCACATTTTATTTAAGATGCTGCAAGCAGGGCACCAGGCAGAGGGACCAGAACTGAAGAGGCACCAGCTGAAGCCTTGTTTTTAAATCTGCTCACCATGCCCACCGTGCCCACCATGCCCACCGTGCCCACCGTGTTGCCCGTGTTTGACCATCTCCTTCATCTGAGCGCACTGTTCTAAGTTCCGTATGATGATGTCATCTCAAGTGAGAGACTGATTGCTGTGTCATGCCAGGTGCCTCATGTCAGGCATGCACAGCTCTACTGGATGCCAACCTCACTGCTTATCGTAATGCTGAACTAAAGAAAAAGGAAGTTGTCGTTTCCTGTTTGGATATTTTTTTTTTCATCTAGTAGTCATAGAAAATCTTTTTCTTCATCAACATAGTTTACCCAGTATCGACTTGGTGTCTTAACCTCCTACAATGAATAAAAGAAAAAATAACACACTTATATGAACTCTTTCCTTGTTTGTAAGATAGATAGCTCTGAGGGGGGTACTATACACTCTCTCTCTCTCTCTCTCTCTCTCTCTCTCTCTCTCTCTCTCTCTCTCTCTTTCTTTCCTTCTTTCTTTCTTCCCCCCGCCCCCAAGACAGGGTTTCTCTGTGTAGCCTTGGCTGTCCTAGACTCACTTTGTAGACCAGACTGGCCTTGAACTCACAGAGATCCATCTGCCTCTGCCTCTCTGAGTGCTAGGATTACAGGTGTGTGCCACCACGTCTGGCTATGCACTAACTTTCTTAACACTCACTCACACGTGGTTGTTTGCTCCAGCTCACCAGGAAATTAGAAGGCTTTTCGTTCCTCTCCGGTGTCCACCGTTATCCCAACACCTCCCATCCTTCAGCTCTGGGCTGCTGGCCCTTCTAACCTCCAGCCGGGAAGTCCTCAGAAATCTCACACCTGCTGGCATCCTGCTCTGCCACACCTTCCATCCTTCCCTCATCTCCTGCTCTCAACTGTCCTTTGATGTCATGAAGAACCACACCCTCCACCCAGCACAGGCAGAGAGAAAACAGGAGCCTACCACCACTGGATGGGTCTGGATCACATGTTCCAGGGTTAGGGGTACTGCAGGTCTGAGGCCTGTGGTCACCCCAGTGGGAGCAGGCTTGGCCCTCACATGCTCTGTGGTCATCTGGGCAGGAGCAAGTGTGCCCCTCACATGCTCTGAAAGCTTGCTCCTAAAGAGAGAAAGAAAGGAGAGATTCTCTGACAGACAGCATTCAGACTGTTTTCTACACACAAACACAAAATGGAGTTATAACACCAGTGCAGATTTTTTTCCTGCAAATAAGTTTTTTTCTTTCACTTCATCCATCTTTATGAAATTAACCTTTTTTTGGATCATAGACTTCTTCAATATAATTTATTTTTTTAATGTAATGTGTATGACTGCTTTGCCTGTGTACCTTATGAATACAGTGCCCATATCAGAAGAGGGCATTGGATCCTTGAGAACTAGAGCTATAAGCAGTTCTGAGCTGCCCTGTGGGTGCTAGGAACTGAACCTGGGGTGCTATGGAGCCATATCTCCAGCCCTGTCAATATTGTTAAATATCTATATCTATATAGGTATAGATAAATAGATGATAGATGACAGACAGATAGATAAACGATAGATAGATGATTGATAGAAAGATAGAAAGATAGAGATATGGAAAGAGAGGGAGAGAAAGAGTCCTCTATCCAAAACAATGTTATCCATAATCACACATGGTGTATTTTAGGGGAATTTCATCTCCCTGAGGCAACGAGGCATAAACCTCTCACTCCCACACCTGGGCTCCAAGCACTGCTTTCCTGGTGAGTAGCGCATATATCAGCCATGGCCTCTCCAGCGTCTTCGTGAATGACTGGAATCCGTGAGGATATTTTAGCACAAGCTGGAAGTGACCATGAACAAAACCACAGGACCAGTCTCTATGATTCTGAAACAAATTAGATAAAGTTTGTCTTGGTGTCCCTTACTCAACACCACTGTCTTGGCAGATGCCTTCAGAGCCAAAGATGCTAAGACCACGCCTGTTTCCAGACCCTTGTTCCAATCCTCAACAACAGTCCTTATCGGAGAAATGGAAGCAAACAGCAAATAGCCAGGGCATGTGTGTGCAAGTGTGCAAGTGTCTGTGTGTGAAAGAGGATGAGCATGTGTACATCTCTATGCATCTGTTTGTGTGTGAAAATGTGTGCATATGCACATCTGTGTGTGTCTATGTGTGTGTGCATATGCACATCTGTGTGTGTATGTGAAACTGTATGCATGTGCACATCTCTGTGTGTCTGTGTGCATTTCTGCATGTGTCTGTGTGCCTGGAGAGTGTGTATGTGTGTGTATGTGTATGCATGTCTGTATTTGTCTGTCTGTTATATGTTTGTTTGTGTGTCTGTGTGAATGTTTGTGTATGTATCTGTGTGTATCTACATGTATCTCTGTGTGTGTGTGTGTGTGTGTGTGTGTGTGTGTGTGTGAGTGAAATTATCAGGTGTCATTAAACTTGCATGAAAATCCCAAAGAAATAAGAGAATGTCCCCTGCTGGTTGTGTTGACTTAAACTTAATGTCACTTTGTGCAGGTGGCACCCCAGGGTCACCTGGGGAAGAATGCTAGAGGAGGTTTGCTAGCAAATTCAGGCCGCTGAGTCAAACGGCTCTGGGCCTGCCTGGCCTCAGCCGCAGTGCTGCAAAAGAACCCACAAGAATGGCATCTGTGTCACTTTGGAGGACAGACATCCGGATGGCTCCAGAATGGAGCTGGGCCTCACCCGTCAGCTCCCGCTTGGTGCCAGGGCCTTGGCAGCATTTGTGGCGCTCCTGAAATCACCTGGCCAGGAAGCTGCATTCATTTAGTTTTTAGATTTGTTTTATGTGTATGAATGTTTTGCCAGCGTGTATGTGTACTACATGGGTGCTTCGTGGCCCCAGGGGTCAGAAGAGGCCATCTGACACTCTGGAGCTAGAGATACGGATACTTGTGAGTGTTGGAAGTCAAACTTGGTTCATCTGCAAGTGTAAGTGCTCTTAACCATCTCTCCATCCCCACCAGGCTGCTTCTTAAGGATAAGAGGGCACATGATTGCTTCACTCTAGGGTGCGAGGTGCTTTGCTGAAATGCCCGTTCTCTCCATTGCACTCATTCTAGAAAGCATTCCAGATAGAAAAGCAGATGTTTATTACCAAATCACCACGGCACCAGAGGGAGGACTCTGGTGGATGCCCCTGCTTTACCAAGCCTCACCAAGCTGGAGTGCAGCCCGAGTGGCTGTCCACAGAACCACATTGCCTGGCATCAGAGGGCATCAGGGGCCAGGCTGAGAGCCTTCTTGTTAGAGGCAGGCTCACAGAACACAGGAAGCACTTGGTGAGGCCGCACTCACTCAGTGATTGACCATAAGCCTGAGGTTCCTTGTGGCTTGCCGTCTTACACACAAGTGTTCACACCTAGGGAGGACCTAACGGGACAAGCACGGAGTTAGCGCTAACCGGGCGTGAGCTGTGAGGCCGAGCCGACAGCCTGCACATTTCTCCCTCATGAGATTACTGGGTAGGGACTGGTCACGAGCCGCAGCTGATACATGAATGGACAGAACATTCACAGGGCTGGTGTCACAGGTGAGTATGGAGAACACCTCGTTCATATCCCTGAACTGAGACCTCCAACAGCTCAAGGAGCAGGAGTCACCACGTACAGAGCGACGAAACACACTGAGCTTCATTGAGATGTGCCCACTTGTGCCAACATGCAATACTAGCCATGCCAGTCAGCCTCACGCTGGAGAACAGAGATGCGCAGCAGAGAGACTGCAGGCTTGGGGTATAGCTCAGTGGCACAGCATTTGTCTGACATGTGCGAGATTCTAGGTTCAAGTCAGGCATGGTGGCACATATCTTTAATCCCAGCACCTGGGTAGACAGAGGCAGGTGGAGTTCTGTGAGTTCCAGGCCAGCATGGTCTACAAAGGGAGTTCAGGACAGTCAAGGAGACATAAGGAAACCCTGTCTCTAGTCAAACACAAGCAAACAAACTCCTAGGTTCAACACCTAACACTGCTAATTAACTAATTATTTTTTTTCAAGACGAGTGTGTCCCTATGTAGCACTGACTGTCCTAGAACTCAATCTGTAGACCAAGATGACCCTAAAAAACTAACTAAAAGAATATCACAGGGGGGGGGGGGGGCTACTGGAGAGATGGCTCAGTGGTTAAGAGCACTGGCTGCTCTTCCAGAGGTCCTGAGTTCAATTCCCAGCACCCACATGGTTGCTCACAAACATCTGTATTATGACCTCATGTCCTCTTCTGGTGTGCATGAAGACAGTGTACTCACATATCACAGGGTGTCTCACATGAGACACAAGCCCCCCGCCCACTGAGCCATCTCCCTGGCCCTGTTGTCATTGCTCTGATAACTCACATGCCACTCAGGGTCCCTTGGTGTCTTCCTGTCTTCAGGCGCCAACTTGTCTGTGGACTTCCTGGGCTCTGGCACTTCAGGAACCGGAGGGCAGGCGGCACTCGAGGCTGCTGGCCAGGGTCCAGGGAGTTCCTGAGCCCTGTTTCTCTGGGTGGAGCAGCTGCCTGTGCCTGTCTACTTGGGACCATGTAATCCACCTTCCAAAGGAAAGACACATTCATTTTGCTGTTGTCATTCAGAACATGAGAAATGGGTTTTAAAGCAGAATTGGGGAGTAGCAAGTAATGAGCATTAAGATATATATTCATATTTTTTTCTTCGAGACAGAGTTTCTCTGTGTTAGCCTTGACTTTCCTGGACTTGCTTTATAGACCAGGCTGGCCTCGGACTCACAGCAATCCACCTGCCTCTGCCTCCCAAGTGCTGGGATTAAAGGTATGTGCCACCACCGGCCACCTTATATTCATATTTTAAATGTTTCACTGTCTAGTATATGGCATTTTAGAAAGCCATACTTTATCACCAACCACCACCACTTGACCAGGCTGGCCTCGAACTCACATCAATTCATCTGCCTCTGCCTCCCTGAGTGCTGGGGTTACAAGCATGTGCTACCATGCCCGGCTTCTTTGTCCTGTTCTTAAGGTGAGCTTGATAATTTTCATGAGACAGAGTCCTCAGGTAGCCCAGGCTGGCCTCAAACTCACTGTGTAGCTAGGGATGATTCTGAACTCTTGATGTCCCTGCTAAGATTACAGGTATGTGGCACCATGCCGTGCCACCATGCCGTGCCACCATGCCGTGCCACCATGCCATGATGCTGTGGTTTTGAGCACAAGGTTTCCTGCATGCTAGGCAAGCATTCTATTAACTCAGCTCCACCTCCAGCCCTAGCATAAGAGTTCACCTCACTACGACTCAATGGACCTTTCTGTCCCTGGCCACCACTTCACAGAGACCCTGATTTGAATGGCAGCCAGGAGAAAGTGTCCGTCCCATCCCAGGTCCCTCTGCACCTCCCAAATCTATGTCCAAGGAGGATGGACGGGCGCTTTTGGTGCTGCCCCTGGGCTCACGGAACACTGACCAGGCCTCCAGCCCCGCGCTCGGTGTGCATGCCTGCAAAGCGGCCATCTCTCTCCAGCAGTCTGCCCGGGTGGCACCAAACAGAGAAAAGCAAACACAGAAGAAGCTGTCAGGCTCAGCACCCCTTGAGTACACAGAGGCTACAGTCACAAGCCCTCCATGTCCTTGGGCTGGATGTCCCTGGCTGGGTCGTCCTGCAGGAGACCACAGTGATGGGACAGCTCTCAAGCAGCCCTGCTCTTATGCTAGGCAAGTGGCCTGAGCTTCAGAGAAGACTCTTCCTGGGTGTTAAAAATGAATTCTGGTTTTAAAACTGGCCTGCTCCCAACAGCTGAAGAGCACACTGCACTGGAGGGAAGGCTCCTAGAGCAGGCTAGGGGGAGAGAGTGCCATCTGAGCAGTGCTGTCTGAGGGATGGTTGACTGTACTCTCTGATGGACCCTCCTAGCTCCTCTGGGCCTGGTTTCAGCTCTGCAGAGAGTGACAGACATGGGCTGTCTCCTATTATAAAGATATTCTCTCTTTGTCTCTCTGTCTCTCTCACATACACACACACTTCTGATCATGAAGGAAAGGTATGCCTGACACTCAGTGTGCTTCACCTGTGTGCTTCGAGCATTTGGGACACTGTGTGTGGGTGTGGGTGTGGGGGGGGATGTGCATGCACATGTGTGTGTATACATCTGTATACATATGCATGGTAGAGAATTTTTCTTTTTTCTTTTTGTTTGTTTGTTTATTTTCAAGACAGGGTGTCTCTGTGTAGCCTTGGCTGTCCTGGACTCCCTTTATAGACCAGGCTGGCCTTGAACTCACTGAGCTCCGCCTGGTTCTGCCTCCCATGTGCTGGGATTACAGGCGTGCACCACTGCGTCTGGCTAAGAATTTCTTTAATATCTCTGGCTAGCCCCAGAAACCAGGGGACCCTGACTAAAGCTTGGCTTTGTCCCAGGTTAATCACTCTGTTGTGTGGACTCAAGAGCGTCCCTCTATTAGCAGTTCCCCGGGGGCCTCTTACTGTGTTCTCACACCAGCTCTGTGACAACATAGGGCTACTGAACTGAGGCTGTTTGTCTGTCTGTTTGCCTTTTAAGACAAGGTCTCACCCTATGGCCCCAGCTGGCCTAGTACTAACTATGTAGACCAAGTTGGCCTCAAACTCACAGAGCTCTGCCGCTTTCTGCTTCTGTGGGATTAAAGGTGTGTGTGGTGTCCTGCTAAGTCCTGGGGCTGTTTTTGGGGTAACAGGCTCTAGAACCAATAAATCCTATGGCTGAGGAGTGGGGCCTTAGACAAGGCCTATGGATGCTTGCTGTTGCCTCCCAGGCTGCTCTCGGTGTGTCACAACACCTGAGGCAGTGAAGTGGGCCACCCACGCCCAAGGGACTCAGCTGAGCTCACAGCACAGCTGGGGTTCTCGGGGCCAATCTGCAGGGTCACCAGGGAGCAAGCCAGCCTGGGCTGGATTCTTCTGAGCTGGGACAGGACAAGTGACATTTGTCTTTGTACACAGGATACAGCAAACACCAAGGTAGAAGCAAACAGTCTTTTATCAGTTGGGAACAGCTGTTTGACAAACTGCTTTCCTTGGGGAAGGCCAGCCTGTGGGAGGATGCGCTAATTAGGACCCTGGGGCCTTCTTTGAGGAAACCCCAGCTGGAGGATGCAACTTAAGGAAGGAGTCCCATACTCCCCAAGCGCTCTGTGTGCACCAGGGGTGGGTCCGAGAAGGCTGTCACACAAGTCTTCCTAGAGACCAAAGCCAGCCTCAGAAGGTGGCCATCTCCCATTTCCGGGAGAGCAAGCCAGGGAGGGAAGGACAGATGCAATGCATAGGGACTAGGCAGGCCACGCTCAAAGTAAAGCCATGACAGGCAGCAGACAGCGACTTCCTAGAAGGCTTTTTTCCCTCAGTGGGGTACCCTGAGTCACCCCCATTCTCAGGAATTCCCCAATCTTTATGTCCCTATGTGCTCAGTGTAAGAAAATATAGACTGTAGTGCTAACTTCAGACAGAAGGAAAGAAACGGAGGATTTTTTTTTTTTTAAACTTAGGCTTCTGTCTTTTTAAACCTAAAACTTACCAAAGTAATAAAAGTAATTTACACCGCCAGGGTGTGTGAAGTAAATCCTGCACAGGACTGTGCTGTGCATCGCTCCGTGCCCTTGAAGGGCCTTCTACGTCTTGTGCAGTGAGCCTTAAGTTGAATATCCGTCCTGAAGTGGCTGCCTGTCCTAGATCGGCTTCACCACCAGGACCGGCTGTTTCCGTGATTATGCGGATAGGCTTAAAAAAGAGTAAGCTGAAGGCGCTGAAAGACCGTCACAGGGAAAGGACGGCAGTGGGCGGAGCCTGATCCCAAGCGCTGGGGCTCACCCCGAGGGAGCTTTACGGGTGGGCCCGGTTGCATTCCGGGCCCAGACAGGCAGCCACTGCCGTTCCCCCCTCCCCACCCCACCCCCCAATTCCAGCTGATTAAAGGAGACCAGAGAACAACTTACCTTAAATTGCAACAACAAAGGCTCGCCTCCTCTATTGAATCAAAACAACTGGGCTGCCCGATTCAAATGCTAATAGCGGGGCCAGAATTAGTCCCTAAATGAGGGAAACACTCCCCCTCAACACCACCCACCACCCCACAAATGACAGGCAAGCTGCTTCTTTGCCACCAGAATCTGTAGACTTCTCCCAGGTGGATGCTCTGTTAAAAGCTTCGTGGGAAACACCCTAGTGGAGGAAAAGCAGATTTCCCAGAGGAGGATGGGAGGGGAGGCCTCCATCCGCACAAGCCTCTGTCTGGAAAAGAACTTGGTCCCCTGTTGGGCCACCTCCCACGCTGCAAACCCAGAGCATTTAACAGATTGGATGAGTCTCTGAACGCCTTGAGGAAGAAGACTACATCCCTAATTCCTCCCAGTTTCTGATGACCTTTCATCTGTGGACTCAGAGTTCTCAGCTCTCTAGAACCCAAACTCCCTATCTGTCCTGGATGCCTGCACACCTGCATGCCCCATCTTGAGCTCACAGGGCAGGCCAGAGTCAGCCTCAGGCGGTCCAAGTTCAACTCCTCTGTGGCAACCTCGGGCCAGGTCCTAGACCCGAGGTTCACTGTGTGGTTGGTCAGTTTGTGGGGAGCGAGGGCAGTGCTCACGTCTCCAGGCTGTTGTAGGAGACCACCTACAACACGAGCCGAGGCTGTTCTCTGCCATCGGTGCAGTGTGTTTGTGGGCTTCTCCCCCACCCCACCCCCACCCCCACCACTCAGCACCGTGGTCACTAGAGAGTGGTGCACAGGGGCCATGCTGGTGCACAGCGACGTCTGCTTCCATTCTACTAAGAAGTGCTCATTGCTGAGTAGAGGCCCCAATCCCCAGCCTGAGGAGATGATGAGCATCCCCCCCCCCCCACTTCACACCTCACATCTGTCTTTTCCTTCCCATAATCCTTCCCAGCCTCCTCGGAGCCCTCAACCCTGTCTTACACTACACAAGGCCTGAAGGCTGTTTAGTAGTAACAATTCCTTAGTGTCTATGTTTTTTTAAAAAAATGTTAAAGTGTCTGTGAGGAGACATCAGCTCAGTGGGCCTACCTTGGTGGGGGGGGGGCGGTGTGTGAGCAGCGAGCGAGGGAGGGAGGGAAGGAGCGGATGGAAGGGGAGGGGAGGGAAAAATCAAACCTAAGAATGCAGGTTTACATCCTACCCTAGCCTTTGGGAAGCTGAGACAGTGGGATTTTGAGTTTGGGCTTCAGAGGGAAGCCCCAAGACCCTGTCTCAGGGCGAGGTGACCTTACCTTCTGGAGAATTCCATGTTTGCAAGGGAGGTGGAATACATCCGATTCAACCGACTAAGATAGAGCTTGCCTCGGGAATCCGTCTTTGTCTTACACATCGTCTTGCTCTGTAAGACGCACTCCACTGTGAACACATCTTTTATGCTCAAAACCCACCTTGTAACTAGAATCCCTCAAGCGTGGGGACACATGCCCCTCTGTGCCACTGTGCTAGAGACTGTCGCAGATTGGGAAGCATGCCACATGCCGCTGCCCTGTCTCTCACGGCGGTTAGGCGGTAACACTCGCTGTGTCTTGTTCTGGTTTATAGCGGCTGTGGTGCGTGGATATTTCCCCCTCGCCTGCCTCCTCGGCCTCACCTTCTGCAGGTGTGATGTCAGAGCTTCCTCTGTACTAACTAACACAAAGGATAGCACCAAGAACTAGAGGGCTGGAGGGCTGAGAGAGCCTGCACCATGCCAACACTCGGAAGAACAATGGTTAATGGTAGTAGCCAGCGCACTCTTTGGGATACTATTTTAAAAACCTAAACATATTGTTCTGAATTGTACCCCTCTTTTAAAAACTAGGAAAAGTATATTTATCTAAATATTTGCTTTTTTTTTTTCAATGCTGGGCATCAAATCCAGGGTTTCAGGCATGCTAAACCTAGACTCAAACACTGGGCGACATTCCCATGCCAGAAATTGCTTAAACGGGGCTGGAGAGATGGCTCAGCGGTTAAGAGTACTGGCAGCTCTTCCAGAGATCCTGATTTAAATTCCCAGCAACCACATGGTGGCTTACAACCATCTATAATGAGGTCTGGTGTCCTCTTCTGGCACGCAAGTGTACATGCAGGCAAAGCATTTGTATACATTAGATAGAAATTTAAAGAAAGAAAGAGAAAGAATTGCTTAAACAACAACAAAAATTATATACAACTAAATTGCAAAGGACAGACTGCTGGGTGGGAGGATGGTCCACAAGAGGGCGCTAGAGCTAGAAATGAAAAGAGCATGAAGCTGAGAGGAAGGAAGGGTTGAGGGCATGGCTCAGCTGGGGAGAGCATGCCAGCTCCCATGCGTGCGGAAAGAACCCGTTTTTTACATCTACTCAGTCCTCGCTGAGACCTCGCCCATTTGTTAGGGCGAAGTTGTTCTAAAGATCCCGACAGGGTCACCCAACCCAAGATGAGGCAGAGTTCCGCACACTTACCTCCTGGGGGCCTCGCTGCAACCTCCGGGCAGCTTCCCGTTGTTGGCACCTTTTCCTCCATTCCGTGAGTCGAGAGAGCAGACTCTTGGAAGAAAGCAAGAGAAGTCTTCTTACAAAGTGTCCTCCTACGAGCCCTTCCCATCAAGACAGGCTGCCATCCCCTGGACCCCTTCACCTCTGTCACCTCAGGAGGGTGAGATGGCTAGGCCCCTGCCTCAGGCTGGAGAGAGACCAGCAGTCAGGAACATCAGAAAGGAAGTGAGATGAAGGGAGTGAGAAATGAGCGATGGAGGGAGAGACTCCATGTGTCAGGGCGGAGGCTAGGAACGAGAGAAGCAACAGGACAGGGCTGAGTGCATTTAAATACTTTCATGTGTCTTGAATTAGCTCATTTCTCTTTTTTCTTTCTTTCCTTTTTTTTTTTTTTTTTTTAAGATTTATTTTTTTATTATGTATATAGTGCTCTGCTTGCATGTACTACTGCAAGCCAGAAGAGAGCGCCATATCACATTACAGATGGTTATAAGCCACCATGTGGTTGCTGGGAATTGAACTCAGGCGGCACTCTTAACCACTGAGCCATCTCTCCAGCCCTTGGATTTTTCAAGACAGGTTTCTCTGTGTGGTCCTAGCTGTCCTGGACTCACTCTATAGACCAGGCTGGCCTCGAACTCACAGAGATCTGCCTGCCTCTGCCTCCCAAGTGCTGGGATTAAAGATGTGCACCACTACCCCTGGCTAATGGGTAATTAGCTCATTTCACCTGCAGAAGAAAGACTGGTTATCAAATTTATGAGTAAACACAATTCATACCAAGAACCCAAACAAGAGCTGGGGAGATGGCTCAGTGGGTTAAGGAGCTACCTGCTTCAGGCTCATGGCCTTAGTTCACACTGGGGCCCATATAAAAAGGTTGTATTTGGTGGTCCACATGTTGGGGGTGCATATTTGTAATTCCCAGCATGCCTCAGGAAAATAGTAGGTAGAGACAGGAAGACAGACAGCTGTGGTCCACAAAACCTGAACTACACAGCACAAGGGAGAAAGGCAAAACCTGACAGTTTCCCCCTTCCTCCACTTGCACTCTGTGGCAAGTGCACAAGTGTGCATGAGCTTGCACACACACACACACACACACACATACACACACACACACACAGAGCCCAGAATGCACCCATGCGATAACCAAGACGCAAAAGCAAATCCTCTCCCACCAATTGCACTTGAGCAAACAAGCAACTGTGGAGAAACACACGTGCACACATCCACGGTTAAAACAAACAAAAAGAACACCCTAGCAAACTAGAAACCCGCCAGCTGCCCCTGACATAAGGAGCCAAAATAAATCTTTTCTCCCTTTAGTTGCTTTAGCCAGGTTATCTTATCACAGGGACAGGGAGCTGGTCTACACTGGGAGTGGGAGTGTGTGTGTGTGTGTGTGTGTGTGTGTGTGTGTGTGTGTGTGTGTGTGTAACAGAAGGGAAGCCCCAGGCTTTTGGCTTGCAGATCACTTACTTTCTGCTTCTGTATTTGATTCTTCCAGCACTCCATCCCTGGCCTCATTTGGCATCGGGTGAGCCAGGGACTGGGGCGCTCAGTGACTACACAACCCGTCAGGTACTCAGGTACGCACACTACCCTCACAGGTTCCTAATGTTAGCAGAACCCCAGAGGCAAATTCTGTTGTTTTGTTTCAAGCTCTTGCCCTCCAGCCCTGTACTCTCTCTCGGTTCTCTCCCTCCCTCCCTCCCTGCCTCCCTCCCTCCCTCCCTCTCTCTCTCTCTCCTCTCAACCTAACTCCCCCTCTTCTGGGACATTTCATGATAAAAAATAACAAAAAAACCTAAACTTCTGGAATTCTTTTATAAATAGAAAAACATTGCAAACAGAGCGGAAAGAAAAGACGTTCGGCCAGAGACTAAAAATCCAGCTATGAAATTAAGAGGAGAAATTCAACATCACAATTTTCAGTTCACTTTGTTACCACCCACCCAGCCTTCTGAGTTCAGGGAGGCCAAACACGGAGAAAGCTGGTGGGAAGCAGACAAGAAGAAAGCCCTGCCGTATCTTCAGAGTTTACACTTTGAATCCAGGCTGGTCTCTGCACACCAGGCCTGTACATTCAGAGCGCATGGGTCCGTGTTCCCAGAGCTCCTGTGACTCCAAAAGCCATTCAGGGCCCTGTCAAACCTTGAGGACATACTTTGGGGACGGAAATGCACCCTTCCTTGTAAAGTTTAGCTGGCAGTTGCTCTCAGCATAATACCTGGGACACCCGGGAGAAGAGGAAAGGAAGTGGCCAAAGTCATGCTTTTTTGCAGACTTCAAAGGTCGCCCCTCCCCCCTCTTTACATTTTACTGTCTGGGGAGCTAACTAGTCTGCAGCTGTCGGCAGAGACTGTGTCCCTGTGTCAAACCTGCCTCCTCCTGGGCCCATAAAACTACAGCAGGGAAGTGGGTACAGGTGTGGAAGGAGAGAAAAGGAGCGGCCTAGTGATCTGTCCCCAAAGTCTCTGGGAGCTGCTGAAGGCAGACTAAGTACCAGGACAAGGAGGCTGGCGAGGTACCAGGAGCACATCACACACCTGTGCTGGCGTCACCTTGTCCCACAGCTGGAATGAACTGATGAATTTATTTATATTATATATATGAATACTCTATCTGGAGGTCACCTGCAGGCCAGAAGAGGGCATCAGATCCCAGATCAGATCCCATATAGACGATTGTGAGCTACCATGTGGTTGCTGGGAATTGAACCTAAGACCTCAGGTAGAGCAGGCAGTGCTCTTAACCACTGAACCATCTCTCCAGCACTCTTCAAGGGTTTAAGTTGGTTTTTATTGGGCAGATTAAGAAATAAACTTGGCCAGGCATGGTGGCACATACCTGTAATCCTAGCTCTCAGGGGAGGCAGAGGTGAACTCGAGGCCAGCCTGGTCTACAAATCAAGCTCATGACAGTCAAGGCTACACAGAGAAACCCTGTCTCGAAAATAAATAAATAAGCTGGGCACAGTGGCTCACACCATTAATCCCAGCACTCGGGAGGCAGACGCAGGAGGATCTCTGTGAGATGGAGGCCAGCCTGGTCTACAAAGTGAGTCCAGGACAGCCAAGGATACATAGAGAAACCCTGTCTTGAAAATCCTAAAAATAAATAAATAAATTTACTACTGTATAAATTTTATTATTAACATGCCACAACTACCCACCAATTTTTAATTTCTTTTTTTTAGAATTTCACATTAATACAGAGTATTTGCATCATTTCCACCCCACCTTCTCCTCCCTCCTTTAACTTTTCTCCCCAGCTGGTGGCTTCTTTTTTTTGCCTGATGACTTCTTATTCCATAATTATTATTGTTACATACACACACACACACACACACACACACACCCTACTGAGCGTGCTTTGTTTTGCTTGTATGTACATGTGATAAGCATGCTGCTTTTGTGTGGATGGTGACAAGCTGAGCTCTTGGCCCCCATGCTCATCCTATAGCTCAGGCTTTCTTTATCCAGTGAGCTGCTAGCTCCTTCGCTGTCTGTGTCATCAGCCATTTGACATTTTTCTTAATGAAGAAATCAGTCTGTTGACCATTTTACCTAAGGCTCTCATTTTACCCAGACACTTCACATGATCAGAACAAACATACTTTGCATCATCTGAACCCCACACCCCCATTCCGCCAGCTCCCAACCCCTCCAATACCAACCACCCCCCATCTGCCCATCCCTCCCATCCCCTACCCCCACCCCCACCTCCCCAGCTCTGCTGAGTGCTGGGACTAAATGTGCACCTACCTATCACACCCATCAGATCATCTGAATTTGTAAGGCCCATGGTTTTTTTTTGGTTTGGTTTTGGGGTTTTTTTGGGGGGGAAGGGGGTTCCAGACAGGGTTTTCCTGTGAAGCTTTGGCTGTCCTGGACTTGCTTTTTAGTCCAGGCTGGCCTTGAACTCACAGTGATCCGCCTGCCTCTGTCTCCCCAAAGGTCCACAGTTTCTAACTGCAGGGACCCACAAGGCCAATTTTCCTTGGGGACAAGCCACTTTACAGCTAAAACTGAAGGCATGCCCATTTGACACTAACGCTGTAGCCACAGCTTATTCAATCACAGCGCAGGGATTCAACAGACTTTTTTTTTTTTTCCAACAGACTTTCAATTGTATCACTATCTGCTGCCCCGTGTGTACTGAGAAGCCTACACGGCAGCTTTTCATCATCCGGGGACAATCAGCCATTGGAACTTGGAGAATTTTTCCTTTGTACATTTTACATTAGCTTGAAGCAGACTGGAAGAGAGTGGAAAGTCACGCATTTTTGTGAAATTGAGGAAAAAGCTATCAGCCTCTTTATTTATTTACGCAAAAGCAGAGAATCTAAAAGGAAAGACAATCAAACAGGGAACTTACTTGGGGCTCCTCCTGGTTTTATTGACCATTTACTCACTGAATACAAATGAAATGAAAACATGGTTTCCTGAGACAGAGCAGAGTACCGGAAGTCCCTAAAAGCCGCAGTCCCATTTGGCTTCTGCGGCCATTAGTGCCATTTGTACTACGAAGGACCATGGCACATCTCAGAGCCCTGGGATCCTACGGGACCAGCATGGAAGTGCACAGTATGACAGGCCCGCGGGTCTGGGTCTGGGCATTTTGTCTGCTACAATTAGGAGACTGCCTGTAAAACCCCCAGTGGCAGCTGTGAGGGTCGGAGAGCAGACAGCTGGTTCCAAATCTGAGTGCAAGCTGATCTTAAAGTGACAACTGCCCCCAATCTTCACAAAGCTGCCCTCCCCCATCCCTTGGCACAGAAATTACTGGAACAAACCTTTATAGGCCCAGTGAGTTCCATTGAGTTACAAGGTTTGAGGAGAGATGTACGCACAGACAGACAGACATTGCTAAATAGATTTGAGGGCAAAAAAGGCTAATACAGGCTTTCTGGCTCTGTGAATCTTGGACGGGGGCAGGGCGGGGTGGGGTGGGGTGGGGTGGGGGAAGATGACGGATATTCAGAAACATAAATGGACCCTTTCTTCTTTTCTAGGCAGTTCTGGGGATTGAACCCGGGGTCTCAGACATTCTGGGTGAGTGCTTAAATTGCATCCATGGGACCCTAAGTCTTTCTGCTTAAACCCCCTGAGTGAACTGGTGCATCTGCTGCTGACCAGCCTGGCTGCTGAGCTTGCAGCCTTGAACCAGCAGCTCTCTGAGCAAGGCCAGCTATGGCCCTCCAACCAGCGCTTTCCACCCAACTCACTTAGGGAAAGAATATAACCACGCGTTGTACGGAACCCTCCTTTAAAGATAGGACAGAAGCAGCTGTGACGTCATCTGACAACCTGGGGGCCGGGTTCCTGCAAAGTGCTCTCCTGCCATTGGTTTATTCCCAATTCCAAACCAAACGCAGTTTTATATATAGTGTGGCTTTCTTTTAAGTCAAAACAAGTTGCAGAAGTACTAACAGGAAATACTTGGTGTGGACTTCCTGTGACATAATGTGTTTAGTTAGACAGAGTAGGTCTGTGAAGCTGAGACCCTCTAAGGGCCAGTCAGACATCGGGAAACTGAAATATGGAGGAACAGGGTTTGCCAAGGTCCGCAATAAATAACGGAGAGAATGAAGGTCGAGTGATGGTTTTTCTTTCCTTCAGTTCCCATACTTCTGGGCTTCACAGCCACAAACACTACGGGTTTAGTGACTTGTGGCCCGTGCTTGGTGGAAGTCGACTTTATGTCACTGTCATCAGAGCAAAGGAAGAAATGAAGCTGGACAGAGAAGCGGAAGTGCTGAAGCCCAGGAGGCCACGTTGAGTAGCTGTCTGCTTACCAGTGCATCTGTGAAGGACACCGAAAGCTTGGCAGAGACGTAAGCAAGCCACATGCCTGCACTTAGTCCCTTCTGAGCTGTGAGTGAATGTGGCTGGAGGGGAGGAGCCAGCATGCTGAGGCCAGGGAGAGGTAAAGCCGATGGCCATGACCTTGGTAGCGCCTTCTCAGTAACCGTCTCTGAGACGCATATTCTGCCCCGGAGACATTTTAAGTCTAATCAGATGATATGGGCTTAGGATGAAAAGATATGTGTGCAGAAAGGAGGCATACATGCAGGCATGGTGTATATGTGAAGTCTATCCTATGCACGCATGCAGACATGGTATACATGTGAAGTTTATCTTATGCACACATGAGACATGATATGTATGTGAAGTGAAAGGCATCATCATGGAAAGTGTCTTAGCATCTATCTACTCGGTCTTTGTGGAGATGTATCAAGTGCTGAATACCAAGCCCTTCCCTACACCCAGAATGTGTCAGGGTGCGTGAGGAACAGCAAGGGCCCACATGGCTGGCCAGAGAGAGTAAGGAGTGGAGTGTGAGGTCTGAGCAGTGGAGGTAACACTCTCAAAGGGACAGCCAGCAGCAAGCCATGCAGTGCTGGCACATGGAAGGCATGGCAAAGGGACGCCACTCTCCACCATGACACTAGGCATGCTTAGGCTCTCTTCATCTTACACCACACGGAAGTCCACTCAGCTCCATTCCTAACAAAGGGCGCGCACACACACACACCAGCATGCACACACATGTGCTGGGCCTGGTGGGGGCAGACAGTGAGAGCCCAACCACACTACACTCTGCCTCCTCTTCACTGTCCCACAAGCTGGTCTTGGGCCAACAGTGTGCTCTCCTGAGTGGCCTGGGACCCAGCTTTTCTCATATACAGTGGAGAGCACCTCCTGCTGTCTGTGAGAGGCTAGGAACAGAACTTCTCCCGCCAGCATCCAGCCTCTGCCCTGTTGGCATAACAACGTTCTTGTGGACAGTGTAGAGTTTACCCTTGCTCATTCAGATGCTGATTTCTCTACCCCACCATCTGGTTTCAATCCAGACACTGCATTGTGATGTTTCTTCTAAGTATCTCCTGTCTCGAGTTTGTGAAAACATATCACCATTTCTTCTCTGTATTGCCAATAAAAGCCAACTACCCAGTGCTAAGCAATAACAGCGAATAGGGTGGGATATCCTGGTCCAGAGAGGGAAGGAGAAAGAACAGAAAGGAGAGGAAGGATGCAAGTGGGAGGCCTGGGGAAACACCAGGAGGAATGAGCCAGACCGAGGAGATGTGTAAAAAGCAATCTAACGTGGGAGATCTGAATAAGAGGAAACTATGCTCGCTGGAGGCTTAGGATGGAGCATTCATTGCACAGCATTGTGTTCTAGGCTAATTAAATATATCCGAGTCTCTCTGTGTGGTTATTTGGGTGTAAATCTGGTTAAGGAGTAACCACTGACTGATTTACTGAAAGTATAAATCAATATTAAATATTAATAACCATTTTACTCCACCCTGAGGAGTCAAAGAGGAAGACTGAATAGAGAGGCCTCTGTTGGCAAAATGCTATCACCTTGAAACTGAGAGAAAGACACATTGTGGTGTTTACAAGCCAAGGCTAAACAAAACTGGCGGGAGCTATGCACAGGTCATGAAGGTGGTCTCTCAGGCCAGGCCCAGAAGGTCGTGTGTGTGTGTGTGTGTGTGTGTGTGTGTGTGTGTGTGTGTGTCTGTGTGTGTGTGTCTCTGTGTGTGTGTCTCTGTGTGTGTGTGTGTCTGTGTGTGTGTGTGTATCCTTCCATTGAGATGAGACATCCAAGGAGCCCTGAACCTGGGCAATCCTGTGACTTACAAATGTAAAAATGATGTCCTGGGACAACCAAGCCCAGGCTAAAGAGGACAGCTAGCTTATGCTACTGCCTAGAAGATGTCCACTGGACACAGCAGATAAGGAGTGACTACCCTATGGGGTGAGGTAGAGAGAGAGAGTGGAATGAAAGAAGGTGGAAGAAGAGGAGATAGAAAAACAGCTAAAAGAGGGAGGGAAGAGACAGATACCGCAGCTGATGGCTGAGAGGAGTCAGCCCATAGCTGAAAGCACTGCCTGGTTGAGCCCTAGAGACCAGCAAAAGCCAGTCTAGCATTTGGCTTTTGCACATTGGGTCTGCCGCAGCAGGGGTGTGCAACCCTCTGCACTCCTGAAAAGGGTTCTTTATTACATATCATGGTCAGAGTAGACAGTACAGCTAAAAAGAAAGTGTCGGCTTGGTGACACACGCCTGTAATCCCAGCGCTCAGAGAGGCAGAGGCAGGCTGATCTCTGTGAGTGTGAGGCCAGCCTGGTCTACAGAGCTAATGCCAAGACAGTCAGGGCTGCACAGAGAAACCCTAGCAGTAGAGTGGGGTGATGTAGGGTGGAAAATAAGTTCACTAAATTACATACAAGCTATGTTATCCTAAGGCCAACTCTCAAGAGCCCCTCACAGATTTCCCTGCAAGCAAGCTTTCTGCCACAAGCACAAGGGGTCAGGTTTAAATTCCCTATAACCAGCCGGCGCATGCCTTTAATCCCAGCACTTGGGAGGCAGAGGCAGATGGATCGCTGTGAGTTTGAGGCCAGCCTGGTCTACAAAGTGAGTTTGGGACAGCCAAGGCTACACAGAGACACTCTGTCTCAAAAAAACCAAAATAAATAAATTAATTAATTAATTCCCTATAACCACATAAAAAGCTGGGTACAACAGTGCATGCCTATGAGCCTAGCACTGGCGAAGGAGGTCTAAGATAATCCCTGGGCTCACTACTGGATAGTCTAGCCCCATCAGAGAGTCTATCTTTAAAAAAGTAAGATGGAGGGGCTGGCTGGGCAGTGGAGGCGCACGCCTTTAATCCCAGCACTTGGGAGGCAGAGGCAGGCGGATGGCTGTGAGTTCGAGGCCATGCTGGTCTACAAAGTTAGTTCAGGACAGCCAAGCCTCCACAGAGAAACCCTGTCTTGAAAAACCAAAGAACAAAAACAAACAAAAAATAAGATGGAGAAAGTGATCCAGGAGGTGGTGGCGGCATGGTTCCTCTATGGCCTGACTGTGCTGCAGTTGTTGCTAAGAAGACCAAAGTAAAGGCTGTTCTGGAGGAGTCTGAGGTGCAGGCAGAGGGCTGCAGCAAGGAACGCATGCACATCGCACATACGAAGAGCTGCTGGTCAGCCTGAACCCCATCACGCGGCCCCTGGCTTCTCGCCACCTGACGTGCAAGCTCTGCAAGTGCATCAAGAAGGCCTGGAAGCAGAAACAGACGCCTCTCGGGAGTGAAGGAGGTTCGGAAATTTGTCAACAAGGGCAAGAAAGGTGACACGCATGTTGACGATTGACGTGTACTGCCATCTTCCAATTATGTGCGCGGCCCAGAACTTGCCCTATGTCTGTGTCCCCTGTAAGGCGGACTTAGGTGCAGCTCCAGGCTCCAAGCGACCCGCTTGCGGGATGGCAAGGCCCCATGAAGAGCATCAGGAGGCCAATGACAAGCGCCTGGAGGAGACGCAGAGCCTGCACCTCAGTGAGAGATTGGGCTGCGACCCACACCTGTTCCAGGAGCTGCTGGGCTGGCTGCAGGCGACTGCCCACCCTAACAGCATCCAACAGCTGCTCTTGGAGGTAGAGCTAGCATCTTTGCCATCTCCTGCTCAGCTTAGGTGAGGACAGCTCCAAGAATGCGGGGTAGAAGTAAAATGCTAAGGCGAAAAAAACAAAAACAAAACAACAACAAAAACCAAGATGGAGAGCTACGTGGAAGCCTCCTGGCCCTCGCAGGCTTGCACATACACTCACAAAGCCAAACCAAACTAAGCCCCCAAAGCTTCTCTCTTTGAACTTTTCTAACCGCTTTACTTTCTGTTTCGGTCAATTCCCTTCCTGTTTTCCTGGTCCCCTAATTCAGATCTCATCTCTGCTTCTGTGCAGAGTGCCCCATTAATGCTCGTTCTGAACTACACACCCACTGGGGGGGGGGGAGCGGGGGGAGCGGAGGGGGGATGGAGGGGAAGGGAAGAGCACAGCAGAACACAGCATCCACGGAACCAGCCTGGTCACCTGAGAAACCGCAGTGCACATTGCGCAGGCGCACTGGGACTTTGCAGGCCCATCTACAGGGGATTTGGGACAAAGAAATGTATGAGGTTTAGGGGATGGGCGCCTGTTGGAGTTAGCCCCTCCTTGCACTTGCTGTGAAAGGTGGGACTTGTCAAGAGGTAAATGGACCACAAGGCTCTGCCCTCAGGAATAAGCTAGTATTCTTCTCATGGAAATGGGTTATCGATAGAAAGATTATTATGCACACACGGGCTCCCGACTCCTTCCCTCACTCCCTCCCTTTCACAATCTCTTTCTCTTTCACCTTCCTCCATGGGATGGTGGTGCATCAAGAGGGTCCTCCCCAGATGCAATCCCCCTTGACCTTGAACCTCCAAGCCTTCAGAAGTGTGAGAAACGGGCCTCAGACATTCCCTTACCGCAGCACAAGGTGGACTGCCTCTGGGTGGTCTAACACGCACGGGGCTAAGTCGCCCTCAGCTTTCTACACTAGGCCACCAGGGCCTTCAATATTTCTCCTTGTGACCACAGGCTCTCACACACTCCATATGATCCCACAGACTTAGCTTCAGCACCACAAAGCAGCTCAGTCTCAAGTGAATTTGGGGGGTGGGGCGGTGATTGGCGTATTTGTTCAGTGACAGAGTATCTGGTTAGCAAAGGTGAGGGCCTGGGTTCCAGTCCCAGCGTTGGGAACCAAAGCTAGCAGCATTGCTGACTCTTGCAGAGACTGCTGTGATGGGCCACAGCCACAGGCCCAGCTTAGGAGGCTGAGGCAAGGCGGCCAGTCCAGGAAAGACTATCTAGTGAGACCCTTGTCTCAAAACCCAGTTCAACAATCGGATTCATCCCAAGAATGTCCCATTGCCCCTAGCTTCCAGGACAGAGAAAATCTACCAGTGAACAGTATTTCAGGAGTAGGCAGTCTGCCGTGTGTCATGTCTATGACAAGGCAGGTGTAACAGAGAAGACCTGAGAGGTGCCACAGAGGGCTGCCGCATAAAACACAGAAGCCAGGCAGTCTGTCAGCAACAGAACCAGGGTGGAGCTCCTAATTCAATACAGATATCTGAACAGCTGAGCTGAGCTGGTGCCTAGCCCCTGGTTCTCAAGCTAGGGTCTACGCCGGAAGTCCCTGGAGGATTGGCCCAAGCCAGAGTTTGAGATTCAGGAAGTGACGAAGGCCTGGGGATTTGCATTCTGATATACCCCAGGGTCACTGATCCAGGATCACTCAGCCATATATCCAGTGCTATGTGTATAGCATCGGTGGGTTTTAGGGCTACTGCCCCAACTGTGTAAACAGCGACCCCCCTGTGCCACTTCCCTGTGAGAGGGTCACCTGCTTGAGGACAGGTACATGGGAGAAAAGTCCTAGGCACTGACCTGCACTTGGTCATCAGCGAAGCTGACAGGAGCTTCAGTTTGCTGCAAAGTTACCAGCTATTTCCTCTTATACCATCAGATTGACTCCTCAGCAGGCAAAGGCTAACCTCCATCTGCTAATCGCAAGGCCACTGGATGCCCACTGTTTGAAAGCAAAGCAATACCAAGGAGGTGACAGTGACCACTTAGCAGGTGAGCCGCATTTGGCTTTGGAGCAGAGGGGTCGCTTTCAGGCTTGCCCTCCCACCACTGGCATCTTGCCTGCTTCCCTGGGCTTGAGTGGAGACCCGGCCACCCTCCATGGGAGTCGCTCCTGGTCCACACAGTCAGGCCTAAGCGCATCACATCACAGGCACCATGGAAAGCCTAATTCAGAAGACCATAGCGTGATGCTTACACCTCACTGGGCGCCGACTTCAGAACACACCAACGGGAATCTCGCCTCTAATCGAAACCACATCGCTTGCCACATGGTTAGACAATGTCATATGAGCACCCTAGCACACACACACAAGTTGTGAAGGCACGCGACCGCGTCTCCAGGCGCATGTGCAGATCCAAGCTAGGCTGGTGCAGCCCTGCCTTTTTTTCTCTCCTTACCTGGACCATCCTCCACAGCTGCCAGTGCCCTCCCTGGATGGTTCTGCTTGTTGACAAAATGCGAGGGCCATTGCCTTGAATTCATTTTGAATTTAATTTCAGCTGGCGCTTCTTCCTCTTTTCATGTTTAAAAGAATCTTGCCTCATTTCAGTTTTATTTTTTCTCACCTTGCTGTGAACCGTCCCCTCCTCCTGGTGGCCTCCTGAGTCACCATGTGGAGCCCAGATGTGTGTGCCTTGCTCCTTCAGACCAAACAGGAGCTTGGCCTCCCCGTGGGCCAGGCCAGATTAAAGGCGGGGACTTTCTCACAGTTTGGTGCGAGTTGCATCAGCCTCTGTATTGAAACTAATTTCAAATTCACCTGACTTTCCTCAGCAGGGAGACGAAGAGAAGCACAGCAGAAAGCGATTTGAGGAAGGCCTTTCAGGCTTAAAAGTCACTCTGTCTGATTTACGCATACGTTTTGACATTGGAGGCTGGAAAGATGGCTCAGTGGCCAAGAGTGTTCACTGCTGTTATAGAGGACCAGAGTGCAGTTCCCAGCACTGGCTGTGGCCCCAGCTCCAGGTGACTGACACTCTGTCCTGGCCATCTCCTCAGGCACCCACATGCACACAAATAACAAAATGTATCCTTAAAAATAAACAAATGCAAGAAGTTTCCTACGTGCACTGTCCTACAAATCGGGTGACCCCCAGTTAAGGGGAGATGGCACATAGGTAAGCAGGCCTATGGGCTTTAGAGGTATGCCGGGGTTGGATCCAGGGCCAGTCTGTACTTGGTGGGTACCTGGTGACATGTGTGACCAGATTCTCCCGTGATTCTTTTCCTGGCCTCTAAACTGAGTCTGCTAAAAATTTCAGGCACGCCACTGCCCGGGCTGAGAAAGCAGAATAACCAATCAGTGTCTGGTGCGGCTCTGGAGCTGTTTTGGGTGGTGGCCTGCCAGGCTGGCCTCTCACTGCCTTCCATGAGGACCAGGCTTCCAAACGTTGCTTGCCCAGGACACTGTTCACTTTTCAGTTCATCCTCCAGAGTCTTTTTCCACAGTCCTTTAGTTATTACAGACAGTCCTTTAAATAGCCTCGTTTAAATTTGGAGCTTACAATGACTTTAGCATCCCGTAGGAAGCTGCTGACTTCAAGTTGGGTGTGATGGTTGCAGGCTTGTCATCCTGGCACTCTCAGATAGCTAAGGCAGGGAGATCAAGAGTTAGAAACCATGGAGTGGAGCAATGACTCGCCTTTAAAGGCAGTTGCTGCTTTAGCATACGGGACCCCCTTTGGTTCCCAGGACCCACTCACGGGTGTTTGTGTATCCGTTTCCAGAGGATCCGATGCCATCTTCTGGCCTCTACAGGCACTGCATGTACCTTGTGTCTTTACACAAAACACTCAACACATATAGAATTTTTTTAAAAATCTAAAAAACTGGTTAATGACTTACATTGCATTAAAAGTACATATCTTGGGCTGGAGAGATGGTTCATCTGTTAAGTTCACTGCTTGCTGTTGGCATATAAACCACCTGCCTCTAGGTTGCTTAGCAGCCTCTGACGTCATCACTGCCATTGGACCCAGAATAAAAAGGACAAACCTGGCCACCTTGTCTCTCTCTTGCACTCCTCTCTGACCTCAAGTGCACACCCTCGAAGGGCGCTCCCTTTCCTTCCCCACCCTCTCTCTCCCACCGCCTCTCTGTCTCTGTGTCTCTCTACCCTCATGGCCCACTCAGGCCCTAACACTTCTCCCTTTCCTTCCCCACCCTCTCTCTCCCATCGCTCTGTCTCTGTGTCTCTCTACCCTCATGGCCCACTCAGGCCCTAACACTTCTCCCTTTCCTTCCCCCAAATAAATCTCTCCATATCATATCAGTTGCATGGCATATCATTTTTAATCCTAACAATTGCTCTTCCAGAGGACTGGGGTTCAATTTCTAGCATCCACATGGCAGCTCATAACTGTCTGTAACTCCAGTTCCAGGGGACCCAACACCTTCACACAGACACATATGCAGGCAAAACCACCAGTGCACATAAAACAAAAATAAATTATTAAAAACAAATACATATGGGGGCTGGAGAGATGGCTCAGAGGTTAAGAGCACTGCCTGCTCTTCCAAAGGTCCTGAGTTATATTCCCAGCAACCACATGGTGGCTCACAACCGTCTGTAAGGAGATATAGTGCCCTCTTCTGGCATGTAGGTGTACATGCAGGCAGAAACACTGTACACATAATAAATAAATCTTAAAAACCATTATTTTAAAAAAACACAAAACCAAATACATACACACATATCTTATCAACGAAGCTTTTTTTGCAGCAGGTGGAGACCATTACAGAAATCCACAATGCAGTTAACAACCACCCAGCCCCAGTGGATACATGTACAACACAAGTCCTACAGCTAAGGCTTCGAGCATCACAGAACAGAAGATGGAGAGACTGCAAGAGCCAGAGGCCCAGGACGTCTGCTGCAAGACCATGTCTTCTGCATTTGTCAGGGAGGCTGCAATCATGAAACCTCAACAACATGGCCACCTAAACAAGACCCAAATGATGACAACACCAGTTGATGTGCCAATGTAAGTGGGGGAACCTCACAAGGCCCCAACCTACAGCTATAGGTAATCAATAGCTTCCGGGAGAGGGATGGTAGGTCACTTGTCTTCCGCATAATGTGTCTATTTTTTTGTTGTTGTTGTTGCTTCCGGTTTATATTATTACACGTTCAGAGTGAGCCGGAGCCGCAAGAGACCCTTCCCTTCCTGGCAGAACCATGCGCTCACAATGGCAAAGTCAGCCTGGCCAATGGTTCCCCCTCCTCTTTATTTTGAGACAGAATCTCTCTACACAGCCCTGGCTCTCCTGGAACTCACAGAGATCCACCTGCCTCTGCCTCCCGAGTGCGGAGATTAAAGGCATGCGCCAGTTGTCAGCAGGCAAAGAGAATTCCACTCGTATTGATCTTAACTTCACTTCCCTGGCCATCTTCCCATGGCTCCTCTTTCTGATCTCTGGAGCTACCGGGGATAAAGAAAGAACCAAGCAAGCTGTATATCGGACTATTGTCTTCGCTTCAGTGCCTACGACAGAATACCACAGGCTGAGTTGTTTAAATAGCAGAACCTGTTTTCTCATGGTTCAAGGGGAGGAAGTAAGAGAACAAGGAGCCATCAAGCAGGTCCTAGGGGACAAGCAGGTGGGGACAGCCATCTCCCTGCACTCTCACACACATGTGCTCACATGTAGAGAGGGGAGAACAAGCCCCCCAAGACTCCTCTTATGAGGACACTCATCACGACCTCACCTAAACCCAATCATCTCCCACACCCCTCCAAAGCCCATTGTAGATTGAAGATGAAAAAGATGGCGCTTAGACATCTTCGATAGCTGCCTGTTTCTACCACTAATGGAAAAGAACACGCCTCCTGAACTGTAGGTAAGATTTGTTGTGTTTCAAAATTGCTAGAAGGGTCTGGAGTCTCCAGTCAAGGGCCCATCTGTCCTCTCCAGCGAATGCTGTTAGTAAGTAAATTAAACCATTGGCTGTAAATTAAACTTTCAGCCAAGTTCAGCTGTCTGACAGACTGTGCCCCCACCCCCAATACTGTCTGTGTAGCAAACTGAAAATGAAGTGTTTCTAGCGCCTGTGTGTGAGGCAGTCTTTCGCAGGAGCATGGCTCAGCCCTGCTTGCAGGCTGCACCGAGTGGAAAGAATGTGTCTAAATATGTCGCCTCCCCCTTGGGCTGAAATGGCTTTCCAGTAGAGAAGTGCAAAACACAACCAGTTAAACTAGTAAGATTATTTAAGCTTGGTATAGAGGCACATATCTACAATCCCAGCATTTGGGGAGCCGAGGCAGGAGGATTCCAAGTATGAGGTCAATCTAGGCTAGCTAGCAAAAGCCTATGTCAAAAAAAAAAAAAAAAAAAAAAAAAAAGTCAAAGTTACTACAACCACCTGTGGTGGAAGAAAACATCCTCAGCAGCATTCCTTCTGTATGGCTAACCTCAGAACAGCTGGTGCCGGGACCTGTTTGTGGGGGCCCTCTTACGAGGACCTTATTTATTTATTTATTTATTTGTTTGTTTATTTTTGTTTGGGGGTTTTGGAGGGTGTTTTTTGTTTTGGTGTTGTTTGGTGTTTGTTTGTTTTGAAACAGGGTTTCTCTGTGTAGCCCTGGCTGTCCTGGATTCACGCTGTAGACCAGGCTGCCCTTAAACTCTGAGCTCCACCTGCCTCTACCTCCCTGAGCACTGGGATAAAAGACCATCCTGTGCCACCACCATTTGACCTTACGAAGAAGACTCTTTGTTTTGTTTTGTTTTTCAAAACAGGGTTTCTCTGTGTGGCCTTGGCTGTGCTGGACTTACAACGTAGACCAGACTGTCCTCGAATTCACAGAGATCCACCTGCCTCTGCCTCCCAGAGTGCTGGGATTACAGGCGAGTGCCACCATGCCCGGCTATGAAGAAGACCTTTTAACAAACGTCATTGTACCTCCAAGAGGAAGCCACTCAGGGAAGCCCCTGCCCAAACCACCTGTTAGGGAGCAAGGTCAAAAGTCAAGCTCGGATTTCCTTCCCCAGGACTGGGCTTCTTCATCGCCATAACGAACTTGTATTAATTAAACTCAGCGAGTAAAATTGAAATAGCATCGGCCCAGGGCACCCTGGACATGCATCAGAGTCCACATTGAGTCATGACATCCTTCAGTCTTTAATATGCAAACTGTGGCCCTTTGACTGTACGGAGAGGCTCCTTAGCATCCCATCCCTCATCCGGAGGGAATGGGGGTGCACAGGGCAGTGGGATCAGATGGGGATGGAGGCCTGTAGCGGATCAGATGACCAGCCCTATGTCCTGCAGCAGAGCTAAGCACTAGACAGAGGCAAGGTAGAGCACCTCACTGAGGGGGCGAGCAGCCTGCATGCCCCATCAAAAACACGGTCCCCCTGAGATCACAAGAGGCGGTGTGTGTGTGTGTGTGTGTGTGTGTGTGTGTGTGTGTGTGTGTGTGTCCCTGTGTGTCTGTGCTCGTGTAGTGCCCATGGGGGCCAGGTGGTGTCAGATCCCCTGGAGTGAGAGTTACAGGCAATTATGAGCTCCTTGATGTGGGTGCGGCCTCCTGGAAAAGCAGCAAGTTCTCTTAACCACTGAGCGGCTCTCCATCCCCAATACGGCTTCCTGAATTGCTTGCACTGTGACTTTACAGAATAAAACATGAATAATTTCCTTTCAGTCCAGTTGGTCATTGTGGTTTGAATGTGACGCGTCCCCCAGAGACTCTCATGCTGCAGGTTGGTCCTCATTCCCCCCCTGCTAGCATCACTGGGAAGGCTGTGGGTCCTCCTCCGAGAAAGTGACGCCGGGCTGTTGGAAGTATGTTCCCCAGGGATGGGCCTTTGCAGGTTCCCCTAAGTCCAGCTGCTTTCGGCTTCCAGTTCTGGCGCGATAGACGCCACCTCACCACATGCTTCCCAGGGGAGAGCACCATGCCCTCCCCGCTGTGGTCTCACAGCATGTGCTCTGGTCCATTTCGTCCAGTGTTCTGGTCATAGTGATGTAACCACTATTGCCAATCTCCCTCCCTTGGCTGTTTCAATCACATGGTTCTTCTCCCAAGATGCACCAGGAATCAAGAATGACTTTTTGTTGTATATTCTTCAATTCCTTTCCATTCCCCCCCTCCCTCTTCCTTCCTTCCCTTCTTTCTTTCCGTCTTTCTTTCTTTCTTTTTTTCTTTCTTTCTTCCCCTCTACCCCAGCTTTTTGAGACATAGTTTCTCTGTGTAAACTTGGCTGTCCTGGACTCACTTTGTAGACCAGACTGGCCTCAAACACAGTAATCTGCCTGCCTCTGCCTCCTGAGTGCTAGGATTAAAGGTGTGCATCACCATGCCTGACACCAGTTACTTTCTTAAATGGCTATTTTACTGCTAAATTGAAACAACAAAAAAGCTTGAAATGTCATAGACATGAAACATTTTTTTTCTCAATATAAATAAAACTTTGCACTGAAAAATTCATTTTTGGGGGCTGGAGAGATGGCTCAGAGGTTAAGCACACTGACTCTTCTTCCGGAGGTCCTGAGTTCAATTCCCAGCAGCCACAAGGTGGCTCACAACCATCTATAATGTGATCTAATGCCCTCTTCTGACACACAGATGTACATGCAGGCAGAACACTGTATATATAATAAATAAATAAATAAGTCTTTAAAAAAAGAAAAAGAAAAGAAAAGAAAAATTCATTTTTCATCCCAGGAGGAACTCTTACCTGTGTCCCCTGGCATGCCCCACTGTCCTGGTCAGCACCGGCCAGCACCTTGGTTCCCTCTCTCCTGGAAACAGCTGGAGGCCAGGGCCTCGGATTCATCACTAGGGAGAGACTGGAAAGTTATCAACAGCAAAAGTTGTAAATATATAAATGCTTATTACCCTGTATGCTGGAAAGTGTGAGTTCATGGAGGGATAGGCTGCTTAAGGCTGAAAATCCAACTCAGCGTTTGAGCTGATGGTTCTTTTGGGCATAAAGCTGGAAATTTACGAGCTTTTTACCTGCCTGAGACTTACTTTTAAATACCAGCATTCACTTATATAATAGGTATACACAAGTGATAACAGGTATTTTTATTTACAGAGCTGGTGTGTCATTCTACACGCGAATCCCACTGCCCAGGCAGCTTTTACGCGCAAGGGCACAAGTTTAAGAGAAGCCTTCAGACACTGCATAGAGAGACCTTGTCTTTAAGAAACGCTTGAAACATTCTCCACAGTTGAGTGGAGAGTGGGATATGACTTTCTCACGTACTCTGGTGCCTCACATTTGACCATGTCCCCTGGAGGGGGAGACCTGGTGGCACTCAGAGGAAGGACAGCAGGTTGCCAAGAAGAGACTTGATACCCTATGAGCATATACAGGGGGAGGAGATCCCCCTCAGGAACAGTCATAGGGAAGGGGAATAAGGGGAAAGGGGGAGGGAGGGAAGAATGGGAGGATACAAGGGATGGGATAACCATTGAGATGTAACAAGAATAAATTAAAAAATAAAAGAAAAGAAACGCTTTAACAGTGGGGCGTGATGGCACACGCCTTTAATCCCAGCACTCAGGAGGCAGAGGCAGGTGGATCACTGTGAGTTGAGGCCAGCCTGGTCTACAAAGGGAATCCAGGGCAGCCAGGGCTACAGAGAAACCCTGTCTCGAAAAACAAAAATGCTTGTAGTGATAGTGCAGAGGTTGGTAGGAGCTCACAAGTGTGAGGTCAGTCTGGGCAACCTAGTGAGACTTTGCCTCAGAATGTGTTTCGTTGCTGCTGTTGCTGCTGTGTTTTTAATCGGGAGCTGAGGATGTCCCTCAGAGCACTCGCCCACCATGCTTGTGAATATGGGTTCAACTGAAAGCTCCAGGTATAATAATAATAATAATAATAATAATAAAAAGATACCACTGCTGTGTGTGTGTGCATGTATGGTATGTGTGTGTGTGCATGTATGGTGTGTGTGTGTGTGCATGTATGGTATGTGTGTGTGTGCATGTATGGTGTGTGTGTGTGCATGTATGGTGTGTGTGTGTGTGCATGTATGGTGTGTGTGTGTGCATGTATGGTGTGTGTGTGTGCATGTATGGTGTGTGTGTGCATGTATGGTGTGTGTGTGTGTGCATGTATGGTGTGTGTGTGTGCATGTATGGTGTGTGTGTGCATGTATGGTGTGTGTGTGTGTGCATGTATGGTGTGTGTGTGTGCATGTATGGTGTGTGTGTGTGCATGTATGGTGTGTGTGTGCATGTATGGTGTGTGTGTGTGTGCATGTATGGTGTGTGTGTGTGCATGTATGGTGTGTGTGTGTGCATGTATGGTGTGTGTGTGCATGTATGGTGTGTGTGTGTGTGTGCATGTATGGTGTGTGTGTGTGTGCATGTATGGTGTGTGTGTGTGTGCATGTATGGTGTGTGTGTGTGTGCATGTATGGTGTGTGTGTGTGTGCATGTATGGTGTGTGTGTGTGTGCATGTATGGTGTGTGTGTGTGTACATGTATACAGGTGCATCTGAAGGACAAAGGTCAACATCAGGTCTGCCTCAATCACTCTCCACCTTACTTTTTAAACTTGGGTCTCTCAGTGCCCAGAAGCTAGCCTGGCCGGGTACTGAGCCTTCTGGTTCCTCTGCCCCTGTCTCCTTAGTGTGGATCAGATTCCAGGCTCTGATCCACACCTGGCTTTTGCATGGACATTAGAAATTAAACTCTAGTCCTCAACAAGTTCCCAGCCCCACATTGCTCTTTTTTTAAATATAAATAATCACTAAGGGGCAAAAACAGCTTTGACGGCAGGCACACATCTAAACGGACCTTGGAAACTGCACATTTTGCCTCCACACAAAGGTTCAACAATGAAAACAGTTTGTGTACTCTTAACTCCTACAGACGGTTTAAGACCCTTGCCTGAGGCACATGGCTTCCATGCTGCCCCTTCCCCCCTCGACTAGTTCTTTCAGAAAGATTTTCAGCCTATGAGTTCCCATAGACTTCAGTCCTGATGACAGACAGATGATGGCTCAGTGTAAGAAGCTACCATGCGTCAAGTCTGCCTTCCTGGAGCTCATGAAGCAACCTTGCAGCCGCCTTCAGGGCACCGCACCCACAGACACAGGTGAAGGATCCTTCCCTCCGACGCTCCACCCATTTGTCACAAGCGTGAGTGCTCAATTCTTAGCAAGAACCAAATAGCCAATAGTTACCAAAATGAATTTTTTCACTCTGGTGAGAGAGGTGGGAAGCCCTGGCAAGATCCAGGGGAAAATTCTGTAACTCTCCTCGTGGGACCCAGTGCCCACAGGGCCAACTCTGGTGCCTCAGCAGCAGAAAGGAGAACATCACCCGGGTTAACACAGGTCTCCTCGTGTTCATCCTGTCACCTTTGTGGTGTTAATACAGTTATTAGAAATCAATACAGCTCTTAAATCTCTAACCGCAGCTGTCTTGAGAGCTCAGCCCAGGAGAAAAACAGACCACTTGTTGCTTCCTAAAATAACAGAAAATCCCCAATAGGGGTGGGGAAGGAGGAGAAATATGCAAACACTTAAATTTTATCTTCTGGAGCTTTTCTTTCATTTCCACTCCAAGAGCTTCCTCCTGAACCAGCTTCCAGAAATTCTCATAGTCACTCACGGTCTTCAAAAGGCTACATTTGGCCAGCTTGTTTTGCAACCCTATAATCTTATTTTCAAAGGGAACGAGTATATAGATAAATACATTCTGTGTGATGACATTTTGTTTGGCTTCATTTGTTTGTTTGTTTGTTTGTTTGTTTGAGGCAGTCTCTCTCTGTGTTAACAGTCCTGGCTGTTCGGGGACTCATTAAGTAGACCAGGCTGGCCTCGAACTCACAGAGACCAGCCTGCCTCTGCCTCCTAAGTGCTGGATTAAAGCCACGTGCCACAGTGCCAGGAAGCTACAAAAGGACACTTTTAATGGCAAATTTTAAGTCAGAACATGAGTGGAAATCCTGTTTCTAAACACCAAAGTACAGTTGCTAGGTTTCTTTGGCTTAACTCAGCTCAGGCTTGCTGTCCTGAGAGGGACATACTCTTGAAGTCTTTGGTCTCTAAATTCTATGCATTCGTTTACATTTCAAAGCGTCAGAAGAAGACAGACAGTCTGACTTCTTTCTTTCTTTCTTTCTTTCTTTTTTTGTTTTGTTTGGTTTGGTTTGGTTTGGTTTGGTTTTTCGATACAGGGTTTCTCTGTGGAGCCCTGGCTGTCCTGGACTCACTTTGTAGACCAGGCCAGGCTCGAATTCACAGCGAGTGATCCACCTGCCTCTGCCTCCAGAGTACTGGGGTTAAAGGCGTGCACCACCACTCCCAGCAACTTCTTTCTTTTTTAAAGCTAATTAGTAGCAGACTGGGAGTGCTGGGAACACGGCTGGTCTGAGGGAAGAAACAAGCTTCTAGCATCACCAAGTTCTCTGTGGCCACCGCCCTCCACCTTAATGGCCACATTGGAGTTTGCCATTTGCTGTAAGGCACAATACACTGCTTCCTAATTCAGCAGAAAGGAGGCCTCAGGCCTCTTCCTCTTTCAAATATAATTCTGCTTTGTAGATGCTGGGGCCCATCTCTAAGGAGGCTCCGCACATGGAAGCATGGCCTCCTCCAACACTGGCAAGCTTTAAGACAGAAGCTAGGGGACCTCTGTGAGTTCGAGGCCAGCCTGGTCTACAGACTGAGTCCAGGACAGCCAAGGCTACAAGAGAAACCCTGTCTTGGAAAAACAAAAAGCAAACAAACACTGGCCGGGAGAAGCCTCTCCGGGACTTAGAAAAGGCAAAAGTGTTCATTTACATATTCTTACATAGTCTAAGCGGCTTTTATACTAAGTCCATCCTCAAGCAACTAAGTCCTTAGTTGGCGGAAAGGCCACTCCAAAGCCGTTTTTGGTACAGATATTAACAGTTGGGCTTGAGGTAAGAGAAGCTCTTCTCAAAGCTGACAACGAGCATAGTTGGAGTTCATGGTATGAGAGGTTTGGTTTGATTTGGGTTTGGTCTGATCTGCAGGAGACTGAGCAGGCCTAAGATTGTAATAAATCCAAGAATAAAATAAAATCGGCCATGCATTGTCCTACTCAAGCCTTTAGAGCCAGCCCCTAGAGGCCCAGGGGTGTGTAGAACTTGAGTGTGCTGGATCTCCCCTCCGCCCATCTTCTGGGCTAAGGCTTACTGGCCACAGCAGGGAACCCGGTCTTCCTTTCCTGGCCCTTTGGGGTGCACAATGTGCTCCTGCTTAGAGGACTACATGCGGGTTGCAGGGGTGGGGGCGGGGAACCTGTCTTACCAGGTAGGCGTTGGACCTTTGAGGAAACCGGGTTGAGGCCTTGGGCGGGGATGCTGACGACTGGGCCTCGGACTGTGCCTGCAAACAAGCAAAGAGAAGTAGTGAGCCAAGCCAGAAGTGGCCTGGAACAAAGCCTCGGGCAAAGGAGAAGTAAACAGGCAGCCACAGGAAGCCATTAAGCAGAGTGGGCGCTAATGAGCGCACTGCGGGGGTGCCGAGCGCACCCGCCCCGCCAAAACCACCGGGGACTACCTCGCCTAGCAATTTGGAGCCCAGAGTCCTGCTGACAGGCCATAAACCTGTTTGTAGTCGCCATCGGTTCCCCCTTCAAGTTTGTGTCCTTAGGGGTGAGAAGGAAGGGCCTTCGGATGCTGTGATCTCAGGGCACACAGTAGCAGGGGAGGGGGAGCAGAGGTGCTCGCAACTCCAAGGTAAAGGACTGCCTGCTGCCCGACCCCCCATTCTCACCCTACACCCCCCTCCCGCCCCTTCCTCCCCCAACACACACTCCCTTGTCTGGCCATGGTGGGAAACCAAGGATGTTCAGCCCAGCCTCTAGAGACTTTTTATTTTTTTTTGGTTTTTTGAGACAGGGTTTCTCTGTGTAGCCTTGGCTGTCCTGGACTCACTTTGTAGACCAGGCTGGCCTCGAACTCACAGTGATCCGCCTGCCTCTGCCTCCCAAGTGCTGGGATTAAAGGCGTGCGCCACCACGCCCGGCCCTCTAGAGACTTTTTAAAAGAAGTCATTTGACTTCCTTAATGCTTCTCAGAGGCTCTCCAAGTTGTAAACCTTGCTTCCAAGTTGCTCAAACGAGAGCAGTGGGTTGTCTGAGATAACTTCATAATGCTTATCGCTGAGCGGGGTCCTTCCACGCCCAAGGTGGATCCCAGCCTCCTGCAGATGCTCCAAGAGCGGCCCCACTATCTATGAGCATTCCGAACATCCTCGAGGATGCTGGTCCTCGCAACTTCTTTTCCTTGCAGCAGCGACACCCAGCGGCCACCCCTCGCACATGCCATTCCAGGTCCTGGGTACCCAGAGCCTTGGGCAACCTCGCAGGTCATTTCCCCAGAGCACACACAGAGGGGCTTAGGAATTCCCGTCTTGGATAGTTCAGGAAGTGAGTGGGAAAGCCAGCTGAGGGTAAGTTTCAGGATGGCTCTAGATGTTTATGCAGATGTTCTCTTAGCATCGCCTAAAATTTGCTTATGATCCTTTATGGGAAGACACAGATGTATCCTGTAAGTAGATACCTTAGTCAAATGTGAACAGCCACAACAGATCACTGTAAACAACGCCAGTAGGAACTTTGGTGAAGAGTGGGTGTCTTCCTACTAATCAAGCCTACCGTCCCATGGGGTCCCTGAGTGAGTGTGTGCGCATGTGTCTTTGCTTTCAGCATTCCTGTCAATTCATTTTGCTCAATAAAAATAAACTCAAAAATATTTTCATTGTATATTTCACATGCCATGCACTGAACATTAGAACAGCATATTACTAGTTTGTCATGGAATTTCTGACACATTGAGTTTAATTGAACTAGAACCCAAAACACTGGAATTAATACAGGACAACACACACACACACACACACACACACACACACACACACACACACACATACACACACACACATTTTTGGTCCTGGATCTACAACTTCCCCATTTCTTGGGTTCAGTGCCATCTTCAGCCTTTAATGCAGTTAGGAGACACAGTTCCTGATAATTTTAGTTAAAGCATCACAGTATGTGTGAATAGTTTATAATAAGTCAAACTGGTCAGAAATCTTAAAATCTCACAGATTCTCCACTTTGCCTCCTTGCAGACTTTATAGTGACCGTACTGTCCCGTTGTCCACTACTGTTGAATACTACACTTGGCCAGGAAGGAACAGACAGATTAACCACCCAAGAGAAGGGTGTGAACCCCACTTTCCCCCTTTCCTTCTCTTTCTTTGGACACATGGGTTTGCAGGTTCCTTTTGCACGCATTGGGAGGGCCCTCTCAGACACTGCAGGGTGGTCTCCTGGCAACCAACTCACTCACAACAGCTTCCCAGAATGCCTCACTTCAGACCCTCAACCTTAAAAGAAATTCAGTAGCCTGGTGGTTTGTCCACTTATGTTTGGAATCAGAATCTCCAAAGCCCCTATACCTTACCCCTTAATTCCCCTCCAGGGAACACACCGGGAGAAAAGCTAAAGCCATCCACAGGGTGATGAAAATTCAATTACTGTTGGAAATTTCAACTCACAGCTGTTATAAATTAGAGTATCTATATGCTATATATTTTTAAAAGATCCTAACTTAAAAAAAAAAAAAGATTTATTTATTTATTTATTATGTATACAGTGTTATGCCTGCATGTACACCTGTAGGCCAGCAGAGGGCATCATATCACATTATAGATGGTTTGTAAGCCACCATATGGTTGTTGGGAATTCAACTCTGATCTCTGGAAGAGAAGTCAGTGCTCTTAACCTCTAAGCCATTTATCTAGCCCCTATATGCTATATTTTTATAAACTAAATTCTATAATACAAAGTTTGGTTTGTTCAATACATATTTTTTGAGGGGTGTTATTTGGGGTTTTTGTGTTTTATTTGTCTGTTTAGTTTCAAGACAGGGCTTACCTGTGCAGCCCTGGCTATCCTGGAACTCTCTCTGTAGACCAGCCTGCCTCTGCCTCCCAAGGGCTAGGATTAAATGTATGTGCTGACTCTTTGAATGCTTTAAGAAAATCTTTCCCACAGGCACACAGAAAGAAATCTGTAACTATAATTTTTTTAAAAATATCTTTTTAAGCTGTGGTAAGTTGTCCAAAACTTGGAAAAGGGTAGAAAAGGGGGTCTGAGGTAGAGAGAAAGGTAAGAAGGTGGAGGACTCGCTGCAGAGACGTTCTGCTGCAGAGAGACCAGGAGTGCTTCCTCTTTCAGACCTCAGGGTTGGTCCCGGCAGCCACCACAGGCAGCTCACAACCCTCCAGCTCTGGGAGATCGACACCCTCTTCTGGCCTCAAAGAAAATCACGCATGCACACACTCACACATGCATAGATACACTCACACATGCATAGACACACTCACACATGCATAGACACACTCACACATGCATAGACACACTCACACATGCATAGACACACTCACACATGCATAGACACACTCACACATGCATAGACACACTCCCACATGCATAGACACACTCACATTCATAGACACACTCACACATGCATAGACACACTCACACATGCATAGACACACTCACATTCATAGACACACTCACATTCATAGACACACTCCCACATGCATAGACACACTCACATTCATAGACACACTCACACATGCATAGACACACTCACATTCATAGACACACTCACACATGCATAGACACACTCACATTCATAGACACACTCACACATGCATAGACACACTCACACATGCATAGACACACTCACACATGCATAGACACACTCACACATACATAGACACACTCACACATGCATAGACACACTCACATTCATAGACACACTCACACATGCATAGACACACTCACACATGCATAGACACACTCACATTCATAGACACACTCACATTCATAGACACACTCCCACATGCATAGACACACTCACATTCATAGACACACTCACACATGCATAGACACACTCACATTCATAGACACACTCACACATGCATAGACACACTCACATTCATAGACACACCACATGCATAGACACACTCACACATGCATAGACACACTCACACATGCATAGACACACTCACACATACATAGACACACTCACACATGCATAGACACACTCACACATGCATAGACACACTCACATTCATAGACACACTCACACATGCATAGACACACTCACATTCATAGACACACTCACACATGCATAGACACACTCACATTCATAGACACACTCACACATGCATAGACACACTCACACATGCATAGACACACTCACACATGCATAGACACACTCACATTCATAGACACACTCACACATGCATAGACACACTCGCACATGCATAGACACACTCACACATGCATAGACACACTCACACATGCATAGACACACTCACACATGCATAGACACACTCACACATGCATAGACACACTCACACATGCATAGACACACTCACACATACATAGACACACTCACACATGCATAGACACACTCACCACATGCAATAGACACACTCACACATTCATAGACACACTCACACATGCATAGACACACTCACATTCATAGACACACTCACACATGCATAGACACACTCACACATGCATAGACACACTCACACATGCATAGACACACTCACACATGCATAGACACACTCACACATGCATAGACACACTCACACATGCATAGACACACTCACACATGCATAGACACACTCACATGCATAGACACACTCACACATACATAGACACACTCACACATGCATAGACACACTCACACATGCATAGACACACTCACATTCATAGACACACTCACACATGCATAGACACACTCACACATGCATAGACACACTCACACATGCATAGACACACTCACACATGCATAGACACACTCACACATGCATACACACTCACATTCATAGACACACTCACACATGCATAGACACACTCACACATGCATAGACACACTCACACATGCATAGACACACTCACACATACATAGACCCTCACATGCATAGACACACTCACACATGCATAGACACACTCACACATGCATAGACACACTCACACATACATAGACACACTCACACATGCATAGACACACTCGCACATGCATAGACACACTCACACATGCATAGACACACTCACACATGCATAGACACACTCACACATACATAGACACACACACAGGAATGCATACAAAATCTTTTTAAAAGCTAGAAGTCTAGAGGGCAATTCTGGGATGTCAGGTAGATAAGTGGGCTCTTTAACCTGTCAATAAAGCAGGGGTCTGTGGGTGAGACTCCCGACCTACTACTGTCTTAACTGGAACTTCAGCTAAGGTCAGGGATGAAGATGCCTTTCCAACAAAAAGACACACCCACACCCACACCCACACCCACACCCACAGGCTCTAGTCTGAGGCCGGGTAGGATGATGAACCTGTTTTACATTATCGGCAAGTATGTCTCAGCCTGTCTCTGCTGCTCAGGTAATCCTTCATACACCAACTCCTGTGCTCATTTTCATTAGTTCTTTGAAAATCTTGTACAATGCATTTGAACCATATTTACCTCTCCAGTCTTTCAGGTTCATCCCCCACCCCTTTATACCCACCCAACTTTCTGGTTTTGGTGGTGGTGGTGTATGTTTAACTCCTCAAGGACAGTTTATGCTGCTCTTAGATGTGTGGCCTTCGCTGGAAGGTGGCCAACCCACCAGAGGCCGCACTTATTTTTCCAAATGACTTTTTCTTTTATGTGCATTGGCGTGTTGCCTGTATGTATGTCTGTGTGAGGGTGCTGGATCCCCTGGAGTTACTGATAGGTGTGAGCTATAATGTGGTTGCTAGGAATTGAACCCCGGACCTCTGGAAGAACAGCCAGTGCTCTTAACAGCTGAGCCATCTCTCCAGCCTGAGGCCACACTCTTAAAGAAAGCTAACTCTCCCTCTCCTAGCAGCTCTCAACTACTAATAGCCCTGAGCTAGGGTAGGAGGGACTGCATGCCACCCCCCTCCTCAGCGCTGTAGTTTTGTCTGGCCTTAGTCTGAGTGGGTCTTGTGCACACTGTCTCGGCTCCTGTGAGTTCACATGTGCAACTGACCTGGAAACATTGCTTCCTTGTAGTGGTCTATCACCTGTGGCTCCTACAACCCTTCCATCCCTCTTCCTTGGGTGGAAGGGTTTTGATGTAGATATCCCAAGTTTCTTACACTCTGCACATTGGTCAACAGTGGGTCTCTGTGTTAATTGTCATCTACTGCTGATAAAAGCTTCTGTCATGTGAGAAGACCAAAGCACTAATCTTCGGGTCTAAGAACACATCTGTAGGACTCCATTAAATACCGTCATCTGTAGGACTCCATTAAATACCGCGTCCCTGAGCCCTACGACCTGTCTAGCCACAGGTTCTTGGCTCCAATAATGGATCCAGATTCGGGTTTCAGTTGGTGGAGTAGGCCTTACGTCCAACCAGAAATTAAAAATGTACTTTGGCCAGGTGTGGTGGCACACACCTTTAATCCCAGCACTCAGGGAGGCAGAGGCAGGTAGATCTCTGTGAGTTCGAGGCCAGCCTGGTCTACAAAGCGAGTCCAGGACAGCCAAGGCTACACAGAGAGGCCCTGTCTTGGATACAGGCGCGAGGAGTCACCCTTAAGAATGTCTTTGAAGGTGGTGCCCGTCTTTACTCCTCCTTAGTGTTAGCATTCTGCTCCAGCCCGCCTACCTGTGATGTCATTGCTTACCTGCCACGGGGGCGTGGCCCTGCCCAGGGCCCTGTAAAAGAATAGACCCTCCTCATGGTCTCTCTCTACTTTCTCTTCTTCTTACTCTTCCTGTCTCTGTCTCTCTCTGGGGTGCCCCTCCCCCCTTTCCTTCTCTCCCCGTGCTTATTTAATAAACTCCTCTATAACACAGTATCTGGCATCTGGTACCTTATTGTCTTACTGCCTTGATTATTAATTATACAACTTAGTACCTGGGAAGAGCCAGGAAAGTCTGACCTTTGAGTCTCATTGCTAAAGTGTGGGGTGAGAGAGGGAGCCTCAGACACCATGCACTTCATCTTGGGTCCACATCTCCCTGAGTACGTCAGTACACTCCTCCTTACATGATGGCTCTCAACTCGGAAAGTGAAATAAATGGGTGAAGGAACAGGAACCTTATATTTTAGTATGAAAACTTCAGACCTGGGCTCTGAGGTGCCAATGACATAGACCTCAAACTCCACTGAAGATTTTACAAACAAATGCAGATGGCTGACGCCTGTGGTCCCAACACAGAAGAATGAAACAGGAGAAGGAACAGTCCTGGGCCAGCCAAGGCTGCACAGCCAGACTCTGCCTCAAAGACAGACAGACAGACAGACAGACACACACACACACACACACACACACACACACACACACACACCAGCAGGGCCTAACTAGACCAGGGAAGGACAGAGACGCCTTGTCCCAGATTGGAGTAAACACACACAGTGGAACCGCCTTCCACTCATTCCTAATTTGCAAAAACAACAGATGGTTTTAGTGAATGAAAATTGTTCAGAACCATTCCAAAAAGAACCATTTGTGAAGTTTTTCATTCAAAATATCAGGGCTGGGATTTCACCTGCTCATAGCTGCTGGCAAATTCCTGGACTCTTCTTGTCTTTGTTGGAAAGCAATAAATGGGGGTGCGAATAATTTTAAAGTTTGTTGGGTTTCAAAAGTGTGTTTGTTTGAGTATCATTCTCATTGTTTTGGTCAGAAGAAAAAAAAAATGAAGTTGCTCCACAAGTTGCTGTAAATGTCTCCAGTAAATCTGTCTCAGAAGCAAACTGCCACTCAACAAATAATTTTGATGCCTTGGAATTATTAACTATTTATCTGCCGACTGTCTGCCCAGTGTAACTAAGCTCATAAAACTTGGGCCTGTGAGTCCCTCCTTCTTGTGTGTACTCTCTGTGGGGAGCATTTTAAACACAATCATGGGTGGAGCTTCCAGTAGGAAACCCACTCGTTAATATACACAAATATTTTGTTAAAAGATATTTTACATTTGTTTATGGGAGTGTAAGGCGAAGAATACTATATTTTAGTAATTATACATGCACACACCAAACCTGTAACATTACTTAGGTATCAATATATATTCCAGACAAACCGGAAGCCCTTTGCAGCTTGTAAACCTCCTGGGACTGGGTAGTAAAGAGTCTCACCACAGCCTGAGAGAAGAGACCCAGAAGGTCAGGGTGAGCTCTGCTTTCGTATGAGGAGGGGTGTGCATGGGGGTCGAGGGTGGGGGGGTGGAGAGGTGCGGGTATGGGAGGGTGGGGGATGGGGGGAATCAGACAGGCACGACTTCACTTTCAAATGGAGATTTCCCTTTCTTTTAGGAAGGAAACCAAGGAAGTTGTTTCAAAACAAAGTAAATGCTCAGGATGAAGCCAGAAAGAAGCGTGAAGGGGTTGGTTGCCCTTTGATTTCCCAGCTCTGTATCTGGGCTCAGACAACAGCTTATGTGCATATTAATCAAATGGTAATCACTCCTGCAAGGGCAGTGGCATTTGACACAAAGTCTGGTCAACAGAAAGGTCTGGGGGTATTTTAATCCTATCAAGGTGCGGGGAGGGGGGCACAGGTGGGAAGGGGGCACAAGTGGGAAGTCCCAGTGGAAGGGAATGGGTTTGGGGACTGGCTGAGGCCTGGAGAGCCAGTGATTTTGAAGAATTATCCCCCCCCCCCAAAAAAAGAATTATTTCCAGATCAGTGAGCCTTCTGAAAGGTGTCAACTTTGCCTTCAGAGACCTCAGGTAACCAAATGGACATACCCACCCTGCTCCCGTAGGGGATCGCAAACGTGAGTATGCTCCTGAGAGTCAGCTTGAGGGGTCCACCTGGGACCCAGCAGCCACTTGGGGGGATGGGCCCTGCTAGGGAAGGACCACCATGCAGACCAGGGTGCCCAAAACTTTACTGCTCTCTCACATGTCATTTCGTCCTGTGCCCTCGTGCCCTCAGACAACACTGTCATTAGCAACACTGTCCCTGGATCATTTTGTCCCTGTGCCAACGGCATCTGGAAGGTGGGCGGCTACAGTTACTTGTTTGTTTCTCTCTTTAGAATGCAATCCTGGCCTGGCCCGAGTGGCTCTTAGAGAGTCTTCCTGTACGAGCCAGACAAGTTTAACCACGGGCGGCCAGGTCTTTAAGTTGTTCCTCCTGTACTTTAATTTAAAAAAAAAAAAAATTAATGTGCATGACTGTTGTTCCAGTTGATTTTTATGTCAGTTTGGCACAAGCTACAGTCATTTGGGAAGAGGAAATCTCTACTGAGAAAATGCCCCTCCCCCACCAGATTTGCCTGTGGGTGGGCAAGCATGTGGTACATTTTCTTGTTTGATAATTGATGCCAGCGGTGCCACCGCTGGCTGGTGGTCCTGGGTGCTCTAAGAAAGCAAAGCAAGCTGAAGCTGGGGCGGTGATGGCACACACCTTTAGTCCCAGCACTCGGGAGGCAGAGTTCGAGGCCAGCCTGGTCTACAAAGTGAGTCCAGGACAGTCAAGGCTACTCAGAGAAACCCTGTCTCAGGGCAGAAAAAAGAAAAAGAAAAAAAGGAAAGAAAGCTGACTAAGCCATGGGTCAAGCCAGTCAGCAGCGCTCCTGGGCTTACCCTCCAGGTCCTGCCTCTGGGTTCCAGCTTTGGTTTCATGCAAGGACTTCCCTACGTAATGGAGTACAAGCTGGAAAGGAAATAAACACTTTCATCCCTGAGTTGGTTGGACCGTAGTGTTTGATCACAGCAACAGAAACCATAACTATGAGAAGGTGTTTTGCCAGCAAGTGTGTTTATGCACCACTTGTATTCCTGGCTGTGGCAGAGACCAAAAGAGGTTGTTACATTCCCTGGAACTTGAGTCAAGGATGGCTGGGTGCTGGGACCCAAGGCCAAGTCCTCTGGAAGAGCAGCAAGTGTTCTTAACCACGGAGCCATCTCTCCAACCCTGTTCGTCCTTATTAAATAGGTGTGTGTGTGTGTGTGTGTGTGTGTGTGTGTGTGTGTGTGTGCGCGTGCGTGCGTGTAATATACATATGTGAAGGTCAGGGTTATTCCTTAGGATACCATACACTCTGTTTTTTGAGAGAGGCCTGGAACTGACCTGGAATGCACCAAGCAGGCCAATGCTGGCTGGACAGTGAAGCCAGGGGCCCTGCCATGGACACCTTTCCATTGCTAAAGTCACAGGTGTGCGCCATCACACCTGGCTGCTTCAACCACCACCTCCCCGGTCTAAAAAGTAAATCTGAAATAGGAGACACCTATCTCAAGCTCACATGCATCCTCCACCCTGCTCTATGGTAGTTTGCCTTCTGTCTGGCCACTCTTTCTTATCTCTCTCTCTCTATCTATCTATCAATCAATCTATCTACCTACCTATCTTTCTTTCTTTTATTTTTTAATTATTTATTGGTTTTTCAAGAGAGCCTTGGCTGTCCTGGAACTCATTCTGTAGACCAGATTAGCTTCAAACTCATAGAAATCCACCTGCCTCTGCCTCCCAGTGCTGGGATTAAAGTCGTGGGCCACCACCACTCATCTTGGCCATTTAAAAAAATTTTTTTCTTGGTCTTTGTGTGTGCACTCATATGTGTGTGCATGCATGTGGGCTTCAGGAATTGTGAGATAGGTATGCAGTGTGGGAGACTAAATGTATACTTTTTCTAGTATTGACACGGGGGTTTATGGGGTTTTTGTTTTGTTTGGTTTGGTTTGGTTTGGTTTATTTTTAGAAATCCATGGATCTCTCAGAAGTATCTCTTAATCTGTGAACAAAAACAAAGTGGGGTGTTTTCTTCATTGTGCTTAATTAGAAATCTAGTCAGCTGTGAGATACAGAAAAGTGACCACTGGTGACCATGCCCCAGGGATTTCAAATGTCTGGGTGCTTCAGGTGAGTGCCAAGATGATAGAATGGATTCCTTCCCATAGGAAGTCACCCCCTGTCTGGAGCACCAGCGCGGCTCCGAAGGTAGCTCAGTTCCACCAGCGCGGCTCCAAAGGTGGCTCCACCAGCATGGCTCCGAAGATGGCTCCATATCTGATTCTTTGTCTGTCTTCGCCACCCTCACCCTCATTCTTCTGCTTACGTTGGTGCCTGTGCCCCAGCCCATTCACAGGTACGGCACTGCCAACCCAAGGCAGGATCAGGGCCTGGGACCGAGCCTCTGCACTCTGGTCTTGCTCCTCAGGCTCATGTGACTAGCCGTGTCCCTGTGCCCTCCAGCCTGGCTGCTGCACAAGAGATGTAGCAGCCATTTCTAAATGCTGCCCAGAGTGTCCACCCACCAACTACCTCAGTAGTCACTGAACTTTGGTCTCACAATCTCTCTCCTCCAGACCTCGAGTGTCTGGATTTTCAAACTCAAGGGTAAAATAATTTTTTAAAAAATTTAAAAAAGCCAGGCTGTAGTGGTGCACGCCTTTGATCTCAACACTGGGTGGCAGAAACAGGCAGTTCTCTGTGTATGTTCATGGCCAGCCTGGTCTACAGAGGGAATTCCAGGACAGCCAAGGCTACAGAGACAAACCATGTCTCAAAATAATGACGACAAACAACAAAACAAACGGGAAATAAATCAAGGGAAGAGTCACAGAACACAGGAGGATTTGCATAGTTTGATCCTTGGTGTCAAGGTTGCTAGACAGAAGCATCTGGGTCCTGCTTTGAGCCAAGTGTGTCCCTCACTTTAGATGCGCTACTTCCTCTCAGCTCCACCAGAGGGCAGCATAGAACAAGGCGCCTTTGTTTACAGACTTTCCATGTAATTCTTTTTGGTGATTTTAATTCACCACGAGACCTGGGATGACTGACTTAACAAAAAACAAAAACAAACAACAACAACAGCAAAAATTTTGCTGTAATTGTACGTTCTCACAGTTTTAATTCTCCAGAGCTACCACTACTGTCCCAAGCGTGCAGTGGTATGTCCCCGCCTCTCAGTGTGGCTGTGTGGTCACAGGATGTACCCGGAAAGATCAAACACAAGATTTTACTCCCTTGGTTCACAATGACACAAAACACTGGCTACCTGTTCCGGCAAGATCTGCCGTGCTGCCTTCCGTTTGTCCTCCTCTTGGGCACGACTGTCCCTGTGTTTCTTCCCTTTGCCGTTTTTTAAATGATCTCTCAAGATCTGGGACATCCTAAGTCACACGGACAATAACAACAACAACAACAACAACAAAAATGTGCATCAAAATTTGAATTACACCACTTTTTAAAGAGATGTGTTTTATGCTGTGATGTACTGTACACATAGCTTACCTATGCATGTGAGTACCCCCCAAAACAAGGAGACGCGCAGCCAGTTCTGGAAGCAGTTAGGACCATGAGCAGAGAGAGAGAGAGAGAGCCTTTTCACAAAGCTCCTTGATGCTGCAAACTGGCTACCCTCCCGCTCTGGCTGAGGCAGAGTGGGCACACAACAGGAAAGTTACAGAAGGCGAGGGAGCAGGCAAAGCAATTCTGAGCCTCTCAAGTGCGGCTGGAAAGGAAATCGCTTTTCTGAGCACAGCAGCCAGATCCTCTAGGCAGGGACGGGCTGCAAACCACAGAAGCTGCCCGGCTGACCTGTGCTCATGCTCGGTCTGCCTCCAGCCCAGCCCCTCCCTCCAACCGTGCTGTTTCTTGGCTTTGCGATCCTAGCAGCAAGCAGTGCTCTGATTTCTGTAGCCCAGCAACGGGACTGAGGGGTGCCGTGTGGTGGAAGGAAGCCCTGGCAGGTGGTTCATCAAAGACACTGGGAACGGAGGCAGGGCCTTCTGAGTTAGGGCTTATGTGCGAGACTGGCAGCCATCACAGACAGCTCTCACAGCGCCCCTGAAAGGCAGTCTTCATGAACCTCATCCTTAGCTCCCCTTCTCTTCGCCCACAGCCACCTACATAACCGCCTCTTGCCCTTTGCATGATGTTTACTTATACAAAAAAGTTCAAGAAGAAACTGGAGAGAAGGGTATATGTGCTGGGCGTGGTGGCACACGCCTTTAATCCCAGCACTCGAGAGGCAGAGGCAGGCAGATCGCTGTGAGTTCAAGGCCAGCCCGGTCTACAAAGTGAGGCCAGATCAGCCAGGACTACGCAGAGAAATCTTGTCTCAAACAAAACAAAACAAACAAACAAACAAAAACAAAAACAAGCCTATATGCTCTTGCTAGGACCCAGCACCCATATTAGGCAGCTCACAGCCCACCTGTCCCTCCAGCTTCAGAGGTATCTAATGAACATACGCCCATGCTAACACTCATGTATACACATAATTAGAAATCACTTAAAAACCTAGGCGTGCACTTCATACACTCAAAACTCATCCTTTTAAAGCCTGTGATTCACGGGGCTTCAGTAGGGTTTCTGCAGAGATGTGCAACGGCCACCATAATCAAGTTCTGAGCATTTCTCGTCACCCCCCAAAAGGGACACAGTGTTCCTCAGCAGTTGCCCCAGCGCCCCTTCCCCAGCCCTTGCAGCCTCATCTATTCTCTGGGATGTTTCAGGCTGAGTCATGGTCACAAGTCGAAGCCCCAATCTCAGTTCCCCAGAATAGGACTGCATTTGGAGAGAAGCCCTCGGAGGAGGCGATGGGGTTAGATGAGGTCACCGAAAGGGACGGGCCCTGATCCAACCCAACGTCCCTATCTGCGAGAGGAAACAGGGCTACACAGACACATGCATGCATGAGGACACCATCAGGAGCCTGTGCTACCAGCAAAGAGGCTAGGGAGCAACAAGCAACCGGAAGGAGACACAACCTAACTCTTTCCCCACACTCTGTATCCTTAATTTCTTCCAAGACTTTATGACAGGCTGTGGTAGAGTCCCTGCTTGCATGCATGAAGCAGTACATTAGTATTCCTCTAATAAAAAGGAAGACAGAAGGGGAGAGGGGGAGCGGGGGGGGGGGGGAGACAGACAAGAGAGAGACACAGAGAGAGAGAAAGAGACACAGAGAGACAAGAGAGACAGACAGAGATAGAGAGACAAGAGAGAGACAGAGAGAGAGAAAGAGAGGCACAGAGAGACAAGAGAGAGACAGACAGAGACAGAGATAGACGAGAGAGAGAGAGAGAGAGAGAGAGAGAGAGAGAATGAAGAATCTATACCAACAAACTAGAATTCAATGTTTTTCTTTTTAATGAGTTATTAGGGTTTGTGAAAATACTCCTCCCTTGGTCGTTGACCACACAATGAGGAAGGCGAGCAGCTTACAGACCTGCGGACATGTGACTGGAGGAAGGACTTCATGTGTGCCTCATCTGTGGTACTCCCTGGAAGGGTGACATCAAGGAACGTCTTCCCCAGGGGAGGGAGGGAGGAGAGAGAAGTCTGAGCCACTTCTTGTCAGGCATGTGAACCTGAGCAGGACCTTCCAAACTATGAAACCACTGGGGTCATGAAATCAAGTGGGCGTGGCCAGTAAAAATATTTTATGTAATAGAAGAGAAAATAACACACACTATATTTTATATAACATGGGAAAGCTTAGTGTTTATATAGTGAGGGTATACGTTGTCTCATTGAGCTTTTGTTCCAAGTGTGTGTATACACACACACACACACACACACATTCACACAATCACCATGTAACATATGTTTGTACTGGGGCTGGGTCACAGACAAGGTCAGAACAGCATCCTGCTTGAGGGAAGGAGGGAGACCAGAAAGCAGAGGAGGAAGAGCAGGTGGTGGGGCCCAGGGAGCTTCAGGGAACTTCACAGCACAGTACGTGCATTGGAAACAAAGCAAACACCAGAAGAGAAGAGCTTGCATGGCTGAGCAGAGCCTGCCTCAGGTGCTACCACAAGGGTGAGACAGATGCTGAGACAGCCACACCAAGGACAGATCAGACACCAGATGTCTGGCCCTGGTTTCCTCCTGGAGCTGAATTCGGTATCTCTGGTGAGGCTGAGTGGTGGTAGTGGTGGGGGGCATGCCAGCCCTGCAGAGGCCAATAAGATCCCGACGTCGTCTGCAGTGTGCAGTGTGCTATGATGCAGCATCCCAGGAGAGGACCGCTGCTGTGTTGCCATAGCAACATCTTCCCTGCCATGGCCATGTCACTATTATCTCATCATGCTGCTTCCTTTGGCTGCGAAAACTGGCTTCCAGGCAGGGCTCCTTCAAACCTCCAGTTGTCACCACCACCTCCACAGGGCAGCTGGGAAGGGAGGCATCTCAAGCCCAAAGAGGATGCTGGCAGGGACACACAGGCCTGGCCCTAGCACCCTGCTCTTATAAGTCTCCTGTCAGAGGCTGGTCCCGAGACCAAGACCAGGGAGGGGGAGGGGCAGACACAATATGGTTTTCTCTGTGACAGCAGAAACTTGGATCAGGGCCCAGCGGTAGATTCAAATCAGTCCGTCCCCCCCCCCCCCCTTAACTCAGCAATGATGAAATGAGACAAAGGAAGAACTCTGCGACTCAAGGGCTCCAAGGAGAACAAAGGCCACCCCTCACACACTGGAGGCAGCTGCACATGCCAGCACCAGTGCAGAAAAGGGGACTGGCTTTCCCCCATTCCCTGCTTCAGGCCCCGTGACACATTTGCATGCTAATGTTTCATTCACGGAGGAAAGAAGAAAGAAAACTCCGGGCCCTTAAAGCAAAAGCAACAAATAATAAAAGTGTTGAAGAAAAACAAGTGCCACGGCTGCACCAGGCCCATGGGTTCTGTGCCCATCAGACTTTCCTTCCACCGAATACTGAATCCTTCTTTGAATGTGACAGCTTGTTTCTTGGCGTAGACGGGTTTAACATCTCCAGGGCCCTGGAGAGGCAATGGACACCCAAGTCACTGTGAGCCAGACTGGTCATTTCATCCCATGCACAGCAATGGGGCACCTATATGCAGGGAAAACACTGATGCACGCAAAAATAAACATGTTTAATGACTTGTTTTTATTTTATGTGCGTTGATGTTTTACGTGTGTGTGTGTGTGTGTGTGTGTGTGTGTGTCTGTGTCTGTGTCGGGGTGTGGATCCCCTGCGGATGGAGGTACAGACACGTGTGAGCTGCCATGTGGGTGCTAGGAACTGAACCCAGGTCCTCTGGAAGAACAGCCAGTGCTAACTGCTGAGCCTGAGCTCTGCCCTTGTTTTTTTGTTTGTTTGTTTTGTTTTGGTTTTTGTTTGTTTGTTTTGTTTTTCAAGACAGGGTTTCTCTGTGTAGCCTTTGGCTGTCCTAGACTCACTTTGTAGACCAGGCTGGCCTTGAACTCACAGAGATCTGCCTATCATCTGTCATGCCCCCAAAATAAATATGTTTTTAAAAGAATACCTAAAACTGCTGGGTGTGGTGGCACATGGACTTAGTTCCTTTACTCAAGTGGCAGAGGCAGGCAGAGATGAGCAAGAACAGGAGAGGATCCAGCTGGAAAGTGAGTTGCCTGTTTGGCCTCCTGGCTGGGTCCCTTTTGAGGCCAGTGTACAAATATGGATGGGTGATGATGTAGGGACATCCAGGCTCAGCCAAATCCTACCAGAAGGTTTTGAGAGGGAGGAAGGGAGAATCAGGAAATGAGGGCCAATAGTCAGCTTAATGGTATCTAGACAAAGCAGTGGTGCACACCTTTAATCCCAGCACTCAATCAGGAGGCAGAGGCAGGTGGATTGCTGTGGGTTTGAAGCCAGCCTGGTCTACAGAGCAGGACCTTTGGAGGAGCAGCCAGTGCTCTTAACCTCTGAGCCAACTGCTGCCACCCGCCTATGACCTGCACTTGGCCTGTCGAGACCTGTGGTTTGCAATGTGTTTCCTGGGAAGTCTCAGAGCTTGTAGCCATGACAGTGATGATCCCACACCCACGTGCACACTGGTATGCTGTGGGATTTCTGTGATTCTGGCCATTTCGCCAAGGAATCACTCTAGATCCTTCATCCACTCTATAAGCTACTTAATAGCCTTCTAATTGACTAGTGAATAAAAATATATACATACACACACACACACACATTTTAAATTTTATCCAGAAGTTAACACTACCACCTATAGCTAAACATTAAAACTGGCATAGCCCGGATTGCTTCACACACTTGGCCCTGGAAAGAACACAGCAGAAACTATCCAGAAGGAAAACAGATGACTCCATCTGGACACAAACCTGGCAGACATGAACATGTTCAGTGGTGTTGCTGGGACATGGGTGCGCAGCAAGGCCTGTGTGGTAGCTACTCCTAAGCAAGCAGAACGGGCTCCCGAGCAGCGTGAGAGTTGAAGCTAAGAGCCCCACTCAAGCGTGGGTCATGCAACAGGCACCTCTCACAGTGGAGCCAAAGGTGACAAGGCCGTGCTTGTGCACATTAACACCAGTGTTCATGGTCCAGGGGGAACAAAGGGGCTCTGTGGAAAACAAATCTTTTTCCTTTGTTTTTTTGGGGGTTTGATTTTTTTCAAGACAGTGTGTGGTGATGGCCATAGCCACATCCTTGAATGGCAGAGAACAAGATGGGGGAAGGGCACTGACAAAGCTCCTCTCACAGGGAGCTTGACCCTGCTCTCAGGAGGGTACCTCCTGGTCCAACAGCCTCCCAAAGGCTGATTTCTAAATACCGTCTACCTGCAGCACCTGGACTTTATTTTTTTTATTTATTTATTTTTTTTTTTTTTTTGGTTTTTTGAGACAGGGTTTCTCTGTGTAGCCATGGCCATCCTGGACTCACTTTGTGGACCAGGCTGGCCTCGAACTCACAGCGATCCGCCTGCCTCTGCCTCCCGAGTGCTGGGATTAAAGGCATGCGCCACCACGCCCGGCTGCACCTGGACTTTAAAGTAGACACTTTCAAGTAATTTAAGTAAATTCTTTCTTTCTGTTTATCAAAAGCAGGGTTTGGGGCTAGAGAGATGTGTCAGCAGTTATGAGTGCTTCCTGCTCTTGCAGAGGACCCAAGTTCTGTTCCCATCCCTCACATAGGACAGCGCACATCCTCCTGCAAGTTTCGCTCCAGAGGATCTGATGCCCTCTTCTGGCCTCCACAGGCACTGCACTCATGTGCACTAACCCACACACAGGCAAGTATGTGAAAGAAACAGGATATCAAACACACACAGAGAGACATATACACACACATACATGCTCACGCTGTCTCTGTCACACACACACACTCACACACACTGAAGAGCAGACCTACATTCACTTAAAAAGATGTCCTTCCATGCAAGCTCAAGAAAGCAAGCACACAAACTGGCAGTGAGGAGGCTAGGAATGCTCATAGAAACTTGAACAGAGAAAATGTCTGCTACAGCTAATACTAGAAAAAGCTGGCGTGTGTTTTTAATTTTTTTGTTTCATCTAAATTTAAAGTGTGGTCTAAAATAAAAATAATTTTTAGCATGCAAATACTATATGACATAGCATATGAAAGACTTGGCTGGGCTAGGGATGTGCTCCGTGAGAAAGCACTGACTAAAATACATGCAGTTCCGCATTCAGTCCTCTGTGTCATCCGTAGGCAACCCACGGCCTCTCCTGGAAGCTGAAGGTACAATCTAGGTAACACTAGGATCTGGGCTGCCCATGGAAGACAAGGGCTGGATGCCTGGGGGCAGAGGACCAACCAGTGCTCACTATGTTGGTATGAAGTACTGCAGGACAAAAGGCAATGAAGGGCTGTCGCCTGTTCAGGAATCCATGCCTCTGCTTACAAGTCACCAATATTGTATGTCGAACATTTGAAAGCTGCCAGCAGAGAGGCAGGTACTCGAGTGGAGCTGTCAGAGGAATAGAAACACTTCCTAGCAGAGGGACTCTGGAAGCCAGCGACTTGAGGCATGATGGAGGAGAGACAGGGCCCTCAGCAGTGAGCTGTCACTCTGGGTCCTGCGAGCTTCAGTGACTGAAGATGACCCGCAGCCCATGACACAGGTCCCGTGTCAGCATCAGAGTCACCAGCATGAACACACGGGCTGAGGGGTGGGGAGCATGAGTGACCAGTTCTGCCTGGTCCATGAGTCCGGGGACCACCCCGGGTCACTCGGCACGACTCTCCTTGCTGTGACCAAATGCCTGACAGAATATCTTGTTTTGGCTCAGGGTTCAGAGGGTCCATCACGGTGTGGCAGCTGGTGCAGCTCAGTGGCAGTGGAGCTTGAGGGGTACCACACCTCAGACAGAAGGACTAAAGGGCAGGGCCTCTGACCTGCGCACACCTACCTTCGGTGGCCCACCTCCACCAATGGTGCTTTCTGCCCTGAAGCTGTCACAGCCTCCTCCAATTTCACCCCCAACTGGGGACCGAGCATTCAAAGACAGGAACCAATGGCTGAAACTTCACATTCAAATAACATGTTCTGTGGCGGGAGAAAGAAAAGAAGGGCAAGCTGGTGGGGGAGGGGGTTGCAAACGCTGCCAGACGGCACGGCTGCTGCACGGCTGCATGCTGACCAACACTGCAGGTGTGCTAGTCCAGCACAGATGAGCCAGGTGAGGGGGAGGGAGGTCTCAAAGGGTTTGGAGAACCTGCTCCCCAGGAACGGAGTCGTGGTCTCTCAGCTCTGAAGAGATATAGTTCACAAGGTAAAATTCACATGCAGGAGTGGAAATGTTCCCTGACTGCACCCTGCCAGCTCCCCAGGGTGCTGCCATTGCTGTCCCTGTACCAGAGAGCTGTGGGTGTTGTTATTTGTCTTTGTTTCTTTCCTTGTCTTTGTTTCTTTCTTTCTGGTGTTTGTTTGTTTGTTTGTTTTGAGACTGTGTTTCTCTGTGTAACAGTCCTGGCTGTCCTGGGCTCATTTTGTAGACCAGGCTGGCCTGGAACTCACAGTGATCCACCTGCCTCTGCCTTCCTGAGTGCTAGGATTAAAGGCACACCCCACCATAATTTGTGTTTTCTACTTTTATCTCTGGGTATGTATGTGTGTTAGTTGTCTTTTTATTTTTAATTTTTTGCCACCTCCCGGAGTTTCTTCTTTTTAAAATTAATTTATTTTTTGTGTATGAATGCTTTGCCTACACATATATTTGTGCACCACGTGCATTCCTGGTGCCTGAGGAGGCCAAAAGAGGGTGACTGGCGTTACAGATGGTTGTGAGCTACCACTTGGGTGCTAGGATCAACCCCAGGTCCTCTGGAAAAGCAGCCAATGCTTTTAGAGCTGTCTCTCCAGTCCTCTTTGATCCATTTTTGATTGGCACAGAGGCAGGCTGGCTGGCTCTTCCCTCAGGGGATGCTGTGACTCCTAGGGTGACTCCCTCGCAAGTATGTGCTGAGGTGTTGTATTTGTTACCCCATTTCCAGACACTCACGTCATGGCCTGGGCGGCAGGGGTTAGCAGCTCTGAATGCACACAACACATACACAACACCCATGACACATATACATGCATGAGTGCACACACACACACACACACACACACACACACACACACACACACACACACTCTGAGCTGTGGCATATCCCCTGTGCTTCCTTGCACCACCTAGGCAAGATGGCCTCAGCACCTCACCTACTGGGTGTTCAGGTAGGTGAGATGACCAGGGAGCCTTGCAAAGCTCTACTGTGGCTCATTAGAAAAGGTGATGAAGTCAGGTGGTAGTGGTTCATGCCTTTAATCCCAGCACTCGGGAAGGCAGAGGCAGGTGGATCTCTGTGAGTTTGAGGCCAGCCTGGTCTACAAAACCAGGACAGTCAAGGTTAGAGAGAAATGCTGTCTTGAGAGACAGAGAGAGAGAGAGAGAGAGAGAGAGAGAGAGAGAGAGAGAGAGAGAGAGAGAGAGAGAGAAAGGGGGGAATAGAAAGAAAGAAGGAAAGAGAAGAAAAGAAACTGTGATGAGAGGGAGCTGACCTCGGTTCAACCACATCTAGAGTCGCAGAACTCCAAAGGCCTCCAAACACATCCTGGTGGTCACTGGCTGACCTTGTCCCTCTGTCTCAAGGACTGATCAGCTACCTTCTCATACAATCCCTTCCCTATGCCTGGGCACCTCTGGGAAAATGCTTCTTCACCAGGACAGAGGCCAGGCTACCAACTCTTAGGTTCTCCTCTCTACATGGTGAGGTGGCACAGACTCAGGCCTGTGCACACGCAGACATGAACATTCCAGAACAGAGGAAGGAAGACGTCAGGTAGCCCACTGATGGCCGTGCTGGGTCCCTGGCGCTCAGGAGTCCCTAAGGCTTTCCTCTCTAACAAGGAAGCCTGGACAGAGCAGTGTGGGAGCAAGAGCCCTAAGAACCTGAGACCCGAGAGGCGGATGCCAGCCACCAAGCTGTGTCACCCACACCTGAGCAACAGAGCCCCATCTTCTGAGGGCACCTGCCTCCAGGATAGGATGATGGCAAACAGAGTTCAAAGTTGCCTCCTTCTTTCCCTTCCTCAGAAGGCCCTCACTCCCCCTCCCTCCTCCTGCTCCTCCCCCTCCCTCCCTCCCTCCCTCCCTCCCCTTCCCCACAGACCTGGCCTGACCACCGGAAGGTGTGTGTTCCTTGTTCATAACCAGAACAGGACTTTGGGTTTCTCAGTTTTGCTGGGACCTTTGTAGGTGCCATGGAGTTGCGTTCGGTCTTTGACTCGACTGGAAGGAGTTTTCGCTGTGTTAACACTTACATGAATATTTCCCCTCTATGGCCAAGAGCTACACCAATTAGGGTGCCCCCAGGCTTCAGTCAGTGGGCACATGTGTCCCTTCCAAGTCAGATGTAGCGTCTTACCCTTTATGGCATCTCATCAAAGCAATTACCTGTTGGCAAGGGCTCTGTGCTAGGCGGCTTCTCCAGAGAGGCAGATTCAAGGCCCCAGGGTGAGCGTGGAGGTGTGTGGCCATATTCTGAGGAGCTACACCTGTAAAGACAGAGGGCACGCTCAACACAAGGCAGTCCTGATCACCTGGCCAAAGAGAGAGCCCCACGGGTGACAGGTGACAGGAAGAGCCCTTAGAGCAACAGCCTTGGGGCTCAGGCACCTCAGCTATAGCTACATGACTTTAGTTCTGGATTACCAACGCCACCTGGCTTCCCAGGTGTACCCAACACTTCAGGATTTCAGGGACACACTGCCTCCCTGTAGATCCCCAAAACCTCATTTGCCAACAGAACTGGAAAGACCCCACCTGAGTCAGTGTTTCAAAGTCCTGCCCTGGGACCCCCCCTATCTAGAAGGGGACAGGGTGTGTCCTATCCAGACTGCACATCAGCCTCATCCACCTAAGCCCTCACCACCACTGTGTTAGAGACGGTTCAGCTGTGCAGAAAGTCACACAGCAGGGTATTCTTTTTTTTTTTTTTTTTTTTTGTTTTTCGAGACAGGGTTTCTCTGTGTAGCCTTGGCCATCCTGGACTCACTTTGTAGACCAGGCTGGCCTCGAACTCACAGCGATTCTCCTGCCTCTGCCTCCCGAGTGCTGGGATTAAAGGCGTGCGCCACCACGCCTGGCTCCAGCAGGGTATTCTTGGATTTATTGGGAACTAATTTTTCTCTGGGATTTTCTGTCCACTCCCCCTATACTCCAAATGCAGGGTTTTCCTCCAGCCTGTATCTTCATGAAGGGAGGAGAAGGAAAAACGCCTGTGTGGACTGCAGGTGCCAAGGTGATGGAAGGAGCTTGGGAAATGCCGTGTATGGTAGACTCACTGAGGCGCCAGGTGACACACCCTCGCCACCCTCCTAGAACAGGCTACTGACTGCTGGCCTGAGTTAGTTGGTTGGGCTTTTTGTTTGTTTGTTTGTTTGGTTGGTTGGTTGGTTTTTAAAAAAGATTTACTTATTGTTTATACAGTGTTCTGCCTGCATATGTGCTTGCACACCAGAAGAGGGCACCAGATCTCATTATAGATGGTTGTGAGCCACCATGTGGTTCCTGGGAATTGAACTCAGGGCCTTTGGAAGAACAGCCAGTGAGTGCTCTTAACCTCTGAGCCATCTCTCCAGCCCTTAATTGGTTGGTTTTTGTTTGTTTATTTTATATACCTTCTCCCCTCAGAGCCCCAGGGTTCTGAGTCCCAGGATGCTTTTCTTTCTTTCCTTTCAAATTAGTTTATTTTTTATTTGTACGTACATTGGTATCTTAAGTGCATGCATGCACGTCTGTGTGACGGTGTCAGATCCCATGGAACAGGTATTACGGTTGTGAGCCACCATGTGGGTGCTGGGAATTGAACCCGGGTCCTCTGGAAGAGCAGTCAGTGCTCTTAACCACTGAACCATCTCTCCAGCCCCACCATTTGTTTTTTTTTTTTTTTAAAGCAGCCAGGACTGAGCATGGGACATCCATTCCGCGCATACAGAACATTGGTGGGAAGAAAGGAAAGTGGTTTGTAACAGAGGTGGGAGCTCACACAATTACCCAGAATATTTAGGGATGTAATAAAAAATATTTTTGGTAGGGTCTTATTAGCCCAGGCTGGCCTCTAGTTCATTATATAGCCGAGGACGACCTTAAACTCCTGATTCTCTGGCCGGCACCATCCCAGTGCTGGAATGAGAGATGTGGTATACAGCACCTGCTTTGCACATTATGGAAACCACGCTGCCAGCTGAGCTACAGCCCCAGCCCTGCCTGGTTTTTCTTTAATTGAATCTTCATGAGAACCACTGTAGCAGCAGCTCCCCCACCAGGTACCCAACTACCTACATCTGACTAAAGCCATGGCTATTGTAAATGCCCTCACCCCCAGCCCAGCCACCCCCCAGTCCCTAGGGAGACCATAGGCCGGAGGTCCTCTCTGGGTTCCCACAGCTGTGCCCAGATGCTCTGAGAGCAACCCCAGCTCCTTCCTCCTCTCCCTCCCCCGTACCCCACCCACCTCTACCCCGGGGTACCAGCTGCACCCACACGACAAGGCTGAGAACTTGTAGATCCCACAGTCAGGTTCAGGCAGACTCACCACCCGCTGGGCTCCAAGCCACTCTGTTGTCAAAACAAGGCAGCCCTGGTAACGAATGCAGGAGACTTGGTGCGTTAGCCTCGCCCAGCGCTCAGCCTTTGGACTTGTGGCACAGGCTCCCTGGCTCTGGAGAGACTTGGATTCTCTTAGCAACAGTTTCCTTCTTGTTTGTTTGTTTCAAGACAGGGTTTCTCTGTGTAGCCTTGGCTGTCCTGGACTCGCTTTGTAGACCAGGCTTACCTAGAACTCACAGAGATCCGCCTGCCTCTGCCTCCCGAGTGGAGTGCTGGGATTAAAGGTGTGCACTATCATGCCATCACGCCCGGTTTAGCTTCCTTGCTTCTTTTTGAACATTTTCTCCTAAGTAAAGTTCTTTTTGGTGTTGGGATCAGGCTCTGGCCCTCCATTTCTTGACAATAGGTCACACATGCGCACTTGCATGCGCGCGTACTCCCCCACCCCCACCCTCCGACCTAGTACACTGCAGAAAGCTGCCGAGCATTGCTTGCCTCTAACATCCCTTCCACACCTGCTTAACTGTGGGAATACAAGCAATGCTGTGTCTTCTATTTGGAAACACAGAGGAAGCAGCCACGTTGAGTTCAGCTGTCTGCCAGCCAGAGGTGCCAACAGCCACGTTCCTGGGTCCTAGCATTCCGGGTCTTCAGCATGCTGTGCTTACAACGATGGCAGTTCCCTCAGCCCTTGAGGAGCCTCCTCTCACCAGCCAAGCACTGAGAAGATAGTTCATTCCCCCAGGAACCCGAGGGGGCTCAGGCTATTGAGACCATCTCTGCTGCTGGCGAGATGGCTCAGCCAATAGGAGCACTTGCTGCCCTTGCAGGAGGACCTGCCTTCACCCAGCTTCCACATGGTGGCTCACCACTTCCTCTAACTCCAGCTCCAAGGGATCCAGTGCCTCCCAGGCACCAAGTGTGCACTCGGTGCTCACACGTACACATAGGCAAAACACACATACACATAAAATAAATATATCTTTAAAAAAAAAATACACATGCTCCGTGTCAACTATCTATCCAGGACCCCAGGGTCATCTCAGGCTACTCTGCTGGGCAGGCCCACACTGGGCAGGTACTCACCACTGAGCCACACCTTGGCCCTCTGGCTCTGCCTCCTAACCTAGTGTACACCTGGGAGTGACTCCATGAAAGTCTATCTTTTCCTTCCCAGAGGCAGGATCCTGCAGGACTCTGCTCTGCCTCCTCTGATCTCACCAAGACCCTCTTCTAGACTGGCTTGTGGCTCAGGCCCTGTTCCCTTGTCCTCCACTTGGCCAGTCTTCCCTGGTCACACACCGTCTAAAGTCTTTGCTTGGTCACCTTCCCAGGGACACAATACTTGGAGCTCCTAATCTAATCCTGTCCTCCCCCATACTGGCCCTGACGAAACTTGATCTGTGTTTCTCCTGCTGTGTGCACATCATCTAACCCTATGTCGGTTCCACACTGTCTACTAATGGTTGCCTCCTACCACAGGAACATAAGCCCTGAAGGTTTCCTGGGCTAGGGAGGCATCCATCTTCTCCAGCCAGTGCCTCACTTGTGGCTGTCACTGGATAAGAAAACGGTGGACCCTTCTGCCTTTTCTGTTCCCTTGTGCTGCCCTGCAGGTCTCTCCCCGCCCTGCGCTCTAACACCAGCCACTCACAACAGAGCACACGAGCTGCCTGCGATAGCCTTGCTGCATAGCCGTGAGACTCCCTGAGGATGCCTTCAGACCAGGCAGGTTTGGAGACGGCTGGTGCACTGACCAGTTTTATGTCAACTTGGCACTACTTATAGTCATCTGAGAAATGCTAATATTAATACCAAAATATAAAACATAAATAACCTTAAAAGTCCCACAGTCCTTACAAATTCGAACACATTGAAAGTTGGGTCTCTTTAAAGTATCCAATCTCCTTAACAATGCAAGATCTCTTTTAAAAGTTCAAAGTCTCTCAATTGTGGGCTCCTGTAAAAATAAAAATTGAATGAAATTCTTTCTTCAAGAAGGAAGAACCAGGGTACAGTCATAACCTGAACAAAGCAAAAAACAAACTCCAACAGCGTAAATAACTCAGTGTCCAATTATCTGGGACTCATTTACAGTTTTCTGGGCTCCTCCAATGGGGCTTGGGTCACCTCTTCAGCTCCGTCCTCTGCAGCACACGCTGCGTGTCTCCTAGATTCAGGCTGGTTCAACTCCATTGCTGCTGCTGTTCTTGGTGGTCATCCTGTGTCACTGATGTCTCCAAAACTGTTGGGGTCCCTTGCTGCAGTTGGGGTACACACCTTCACCAATAGCCTCTCCCAGGCTCTCTTCAGGGACTCCATCCCTGACACACAATGCCAAGCCTCAGCTGTTCTCCATGACCCCTCCGTGCCTTTAAAACCAGCGCCACCTGGTTGACTGTCCACACTCCTTAGTTCAGCTTCCAGAGCGGGGTACAGCCTTGGCCACTGCTGCAGCACAGCTTCTGTGTGTGTCTCCAAGGAAACACTTCCTAGACTTCACCTCCGTGACGCTGGGCTTTTCCAGTCACCACTAAGTTCTTAGCCCCAGCCGACCGACCAGCATCCCAGCAAAACAAAGGTTTCGCTTTAGCAGTTCTGGTACCCTGTTAATCACAGCTGGGTCTCCAGCCTCAGCTGACCGGACACCACAGACTTTACACCAAAGGCCCAGTAGGGCCTTTCCACTTCCCTCTGAAACTCCACAAGTCAGGCCTCCACCCTCTGCACTGCTCTCAACACTCCTACTCCCAAAGCTTCTACAGAACAGTGCACTGAGCTCTCAGCACCCAACGGCTTTTCTAGCCCAAAGCTCCAAAGTCCTTCCACAGTCCTCCCAAAGGCAGTATGGTCAGGCCTGTCACAGCAGTACCCCACTACACTGGTACCGACTTGTCTTAGTTAGGGCTTCTGTTGCTGTGACGAAAGAAACGCCATGACCAAAAGGAAATTGGAGAGGAAAGGGTTTATTTGCCTTAGGCTTCCATATTGTAATTCATCACTGAAGGAAGGCAGGATAGGAACTCAAACAGGGCAGGCACCTGGAGTAGAGGCCATGGAAGTGTGTTCCCACAGGGGGCTGGGTGCTCACATATGAATTGTAATATGCTGTATGCTGTTTTCTCAAATCCTGACACAATTTCCCATCATTTGTGGGGCAGAAGCATGGTGTAGCTGAAAGGGTGCCTCTACATAGGCGCACCCCTAAAAGGTCTGATATGGTGGCATCTGCAGGAAACACATGCCCCGGGATACTTAAGGTCTGAAAATCTGAGAACATCATCATGGGTGCCACCGTTCTCAGTGCCTGCCTCGGCGGTGGCGGCACTTGTAAACTTGGGTGAGGAAATCACATCTAAGGGTCCCTTTAAGTGACACTTCAGCCATCGCTGCTTCTCCGCAGACCCCCAGACTGATGCAGGAGCAAGCATGATAAAAGGACTCTTTGTGTGAGGTCACTGTTTCCTTCAGCGCCTCGTGTGTGTTTTGTCCCCGCGTGTGATGGCACCACAAGAAGATTCAGACAGGGGACAATTGTCTCAGGGCTGTTTGGCTTGATTGTCCCCGAGCTGCACATGTTGTGGTCAAGTCAGGCCTACAACCTGGGGCAGCGCCAGAGAATTAGACACACCGTGGGGGCTGAGGACAGCAAAGATCATGCTATTGTGTGCCAGGCCGGGCCTCCACACTTGGGTGGCCCTGGGGACAGGGAGGAGCTAAGTGTCTTGAGTGACTGAGGACCCAGCAATGAGCCAGGTGGCTGGGCTCAGGCACTGCCTTATAGTGTGCCGTCCACCTAGAAATACTGTCCCCTCTGTGGTTGCCCAGTGTCCCCTTGCATTGTCTCCTTATCATTTTATCAGATGGTTGGTTTCATCCAAGTATATCTTTTAGTGGCTCGCAAGAGTAAGGAACCCAAGCCTTCGTGATCATAGCTAAGTGGTCCCATCGCAGCATTCTACTGTGATGTAAGCAAGGCAGTAGCCACCTGTACTCCCGGAACAACCATCTGAATTAGGATGGCACTGGCTCACCGAGTGACAAGGATGTGAGGAGATTGGCGAGGGTGTAGTAACAGGAATCCCCTTTGGGAATGTGCTGTGGGGAAGGAAGCTGTGGCTGGACAGTCCCCACACTCACAGCAGCATCTCCCCTAACTACTAATTGGGCCAAGGAATGGTATGTAAATTGAGGGCGAGGGCAAGAGGTCAGGGATTAAGTCTGGTCCCCTTCTGCTGTGCTGTAAGAAGGTTATGGTGACTCATCCCTGGCCATTAGGTCCTGCGGTGGAGAGACTCACTAAGGGGCAGATTTAATGCCATGTGGGCTCTGGCATCGGGCAGAAGGTAGAGAGTAGATGCCCAGGGATGCCACACAGGCTATTTTTTTTCAAGACAGGGTTTCTCTGTGTAGCCTTGGCTGTCCTAGACTTGCTTTGTAGACCAGGGTGGCCTCGAACTCACAGCGATCCACCTGCTTCTGCCTCCCAAGTGCTGGGATTAAACAGCTGGCTATTTAAAAGAGATAAGAGAAAAAGAAGTCAGCCTCTGCCGTGTGGATATCAGATGCCCTGAATGACTGCCACTCAGGGATAACCACAGACAGTCTAGTTTTTTAAAATAACACACAAAATAATATTGGTTAGAGCTTATCCAGACACTATCACTGGTAGCAGGCTAGAAGGGCCAGTGTAGGGCCTGGACTGAGACCTGTGGCCACGTGGGCACAGACTTCTGGACTTGCTTGTGGGGAGATGTGGAAGAGGCTGAAGCCGAGGGCTGGACAAGAGTGTAACGAGCCATTCGGATGAGTCCCGAAGGCCAGGGTCCTGAGAGAAATGCACGCCGTGGAGGCTCAGTTCACGGGGCTTCAGAGGGGAACGAGGAAACGATTTTCAGAAGGACTGGTGGACATCTACATTATTTTCTGACAGAAAATCTGGCTGCATTATTCCTTTATCCTGAAAAAAGAAAAAAATGAGGGAGACTAAATATAAAAGCAATGGAGCCGGGGTGGGGGGGTGAGGTGGGGAGTGGTTCACACCTTTAATCCCAGTGCTAAAAGCCAGAGGCAGGTGGAGCTCTGAGTCTGAGGCCAGCCTGGTCTACAGAGTGAGTTCCAGGGCAGGCAGGGCTGCACACAAAGAAACCCTGTCTTGGGAGGGGGAGAGGAGGCACGGACTTAGTTGTTTGGGGAGGAAATTCTAAGGCTGTACAACATTCAGGCCATGGGATGGTTATTGCTCACTGCCCTTAGTCAGGACTATGGTGAGAAACAACAGAAAGATTTGGAAACAAAAATGTGCAGTTTGGAAAACACGGAGTGTGTAGGTGAGCTTAAAGATGCCAACAAGAAAGGTATAGACAAAACTGCTACTAAAGAGAGACTGGAAGAGCTGGAGAAATGGCTCGGTGGTTAAGAACACTGGCTGTGGTTCCAGAGAACCCAGGTTCAATTCCCAGAACCCACATGGTGGCTCACAACTGTCTGTAACTGTTGGGGACAATAGGCCATATGGCCAATTTCAGTCATCTTGTCAGAGCCTGCACCTTTAAGTCTCTGTCTTTCCCAGAGCTTGTCTTTCACCAGAAACTAGCTGACCTTGTTGTGGGTCAGCAGTTAGATTAAAGACAGATAGAGATGGAGCGACCCTGTTATGGTTTAGCAGTTAGATTAGACAAAGAGGGAGCCAGATACCCTGTGTGGCAGGACATTATGACCCTGCCTGGAATTCCCTGTGTTTTGAGAAAAGCCTGCAGTTGGGTTGCTATAGCAGTACGCTACCCTGCTTTCTGACTTATAAATACTGCTGCCTGACTAATAAAGTTTGAGAGTTTGATCAATCAGACTTGCTCTCCTTCTTCGTGTCTTGCATTTTCAACAGGTGCACTTCTTCCCGAGTTTTAGTCGAACCCCGCAGGCATGTAACTCCAGTTCTAGGAAACCCAATACCTTCTTCTGGCCTCTACAAGCACCAGGCACACACAGACATAACACACAGGCATAAAAGCAGGCAAAACACTCATACACATAAAATAAACATTAAAACAAGAGAAATGGGGGCCCTGCTTTGGTACAACAGGAAAAGCAAGGGCAACACTCACTCCCTGAAGGCTCCATCTTGTAAAAACACAAGCTTATTTAAAGAGAGGTTGAGCTGATGTCATTGCTGGGTGGAAGGTCTTTCCCTACTCAAAAACCCAAAACATCTGAGGAAGTGTTTTCCTAGGTTTACCTGCCATGGGTGCATAGAAGCCTCTACAGCTGTGATAGAAAGATACCAGAGGGTGTGCCCAGCTGGCAACAGACCTTGGCAACAGCATCCTTTCGGTGGCATTTCTGCAGCATGGAAAACGTAAGATCATGGATGCTTGCACCCAGGGTCTGGAAGCTACCAAGGCTTGGCAAGGTGCAGAAGGATTGGATTCCCCACAGGGAGGCCCAGAGAAGGCGCTGACCGAAACAGGGAGGATGAAGCCTAGCTCAGAGTGGAGACCCTGGGATGTTGGAGATGCCCGAACCGTGGTGTGTCTGCCATGGAGGCTTTGTGTAAAGAGTGGAGACAGCTCAGGAGAGAGGCTGGGGATGATGCAGGTGGAGACAGCTCAGGAGAGAGGCTGGGGATGATGCGGGTGGAGACAGCTCAGGAGAGAGGCTGGGGATGATGCGGGTGGAGACAGCTCAGGAGAGAGGCTGGGGATGATGCAGGTGGAGACAGCTCAGGAGAGAGGCTGGGGATGATGCGGGTGGAGACAGCTCAGGAGAGAGGCTGGGGATGATGCGGGTGGAGACAGCTCAGGAGAGAGGCTGGGGATGATGCGGGTGGAGACAGCTCAGGAGAGAGGCCGGGGATGATGCAGGTGGAGACAGCTCAGGAGAGAGGCCGGGGATGATGCAGGTGGAGACAGCTCAGGAGAGAGGCCGGGGATGATGCAGGTGGAGACAGCTCAGGAGAGAGGCTGGGGATGATGCGGGTGGAGACAGCTCAGGAGAGAGGCTGGGGATGATGCGGGTGGAGACAGCTCAGGAGAGAGGCTGGGGATGATGCAGGTGGAGACAGCTCAGGAGAGAGGCCGGGGATGATGCAGGTGGAGACAGCTCAGGAGAGAGGCCGGGGATGATGCAGGTGGAGACAGCTCAGGAGAGAGGCCGGGGCGGGGGGGTGCTGCAGGTGGAAGAACCAAGGCAGCAGAGGCCAGGTCCCAGGCATGGCTGTTTTGTCTGCAGAACTCCGTATCTGCCTATCTGGATTTTGGTCTTGCTTTGGCCCAATCCTCATGCCCCGCCCCCCAGCTTTCCAGATGTTTATCATCTGTCTTCTCCACACAGCAGCACACACCACCCAGCTCCTCCCATTTAAAATAACGATATTTATCCTGTGCTGCTGTGTATCAGAAGCATGTACGTTGTTAACTGTTTTTGTTTTCTCCTTCTTCTAGACAGGGTTTCTCTGTGTTATCTTGGCTGTTCTGAACTTGCTCTGTAGACCAGGCTGGCCTTGAACTCACAGTGATCGGCCTGCCTCAGCCTCCCAGGTGCAGGAATTGAAGGCCCGCGCCACCACGCCCCAGCTTAACTAGTTTTTATAGAGGCTCAAAGTTAAGAATTTAACTGGAGTCACAGAAGAGACTTTGGACTTTTGAACAATGTAGGGACCACGGGATGCTACAAAGACCTTTGGACTACATGTATTTTACTAGGAGGAATGAGCATTTAAGGGAGCGGGGTAGAATGTTTGTGTTTATAAGTACTGTGTCTGAGTGTCAAGTTGCTAAGGGGTAGAGCTGTCAACTTAGAACCACCTGGGAGACACACCTCTGGGTGTGTCTGCAAAGGTGGTTCCTGAGGCTCAGCTGAGAAAGGAAGACCCACCTGGAGTACAGGCATTGTTATCCCACTGGTTGGTACTTTTAATGATAAATGCATAACTAAAAAGGAGACAGCAAACTGAGCATCAGTGTTTCTCTCTCACTGTTTCCCAAGGGAAGATGCGATGTGGCCAGTTGTATTGCTCTCTTGGCCGCCACATACCTTCCTCTCCGTGACAGACTTGATCCCTGTAGACTGTGAGTTTAAAAAAAAAAAATCCTTTCTTTTTTAAGCCACCTTTGTCAGATACGTGTCATAGCAAGGGAAAGGGTAATCAATAGATGGATTTCTCACAGTCATAACGGCCTGAGCTGCTTGCCTTGTTGGAGACACTTTCTTTGAGTGGCTTACCACCAAGTTACCATGCTAAAAAAGCAAAGGGTCCAGATGGCAACCCTCACGTGCTCCAACCCCACAGATCAACCAAGCCAGACCGTTTCAGCAGAAACCACAACACTTAATGTCCTGGCACCTTGGCATTGGCTGTTACTTTACAAATTCAGAAAAACAGTAACAATACCTACCCGAAAGTGTCGGGTATCCGCTAAGTGTCAAAGTACGGAGATGATGTCACACAGAGAGTCAAACTCTGGAACTCACAGGCACACACCACGGGCAGGGCACGTGTGCAATTTTATCTCTTTCTATGTGCAAGGTTACCCTGTAGGATACACATCAAGCTCTCCCATAAATATATGCGAAGGAGAGGGGGGTGGGTCACAATTTTACTTTCACTGTTCTTTTCTACAGGGACTCAACAGAAAAGGACAATTCTGTTACTCTAATGGGCCATTTACTTCTGGCTAGGATGGCTCACAAGTTAGGCAGAAGCAAATGTCTTTCCAAGTGTACGCAGGACATCTCTCCTGTATATATGTGTTTATAGGAGGTCTCCCAATCTTCCTGAAATGTGTTTACTATATGCAGATTTCTCTTGTTCTGTGGGACATCAGTCATGTTAGGGGTGTATTTGGGATAAAGCTCTCGAGGGAATTTGCTGTCTCTCACAAGTTTGTCAGTGTCCAATAGCATCCTTAGAAAGCATTTGTTCTTAAAATTCTTAGAAATCTGGGCAATTTCTAGTAGTGACCTTTGGCGACCCCAGAAGTCCCCGGGGCCTACAGAGGGTGGCAGTGAAGAAAGCGTCTTAGAGGATTCACAAATGGGTAATCTTCTCCAAGATGCAGCACACACCATCCAATTCCTCTTTTATTTAAACATTAAGACGTTGTAGCACAGTGACTAGAAAACGCCCTCAGAACGTCAACAATGATGATGAGATCTCACAAGCTGTGCAGGCAGGCGCTCCTTTTCTCAGGAAGAGCCATTGCCTTCCAACAAACAGCCCCCATCTCTACAGCTACGGTGTGTGTGGGGGTGGGGTGGGGGGGGTGGGAGAGGAAGCAGGCAGGGGTTGGGGGTGGAGGAAACAGGGGGCGGGGCCCCTGTGAGAAACCAACCAGCGAAAATGTGCCGAGGCCAGTTAGAAAGGGCAACAGGAGGGGTCTGCCAGGAGGAGGCAGTGAGGGAGGAAAACCAAAGCCAACACAGACAGGGATGGACAGAGTGGATGCAGACCTAGGTGATGGGGGGGGGGGGGGGGGAGAGGGAGGGAGAGAGAGAGAGAGAGACAGACACACACACAAGCTCGCTAGAGGCCACTCCTTAGGAGGCACCAGGAACTCTTGTGGCAGCTGAGGGCAGGGAGCTGGGCATCTGGAGTACTGGTGTTTACACTTGGTGCTGATGAGAAGAAGCCATGCTGTGCCCTCTCCACCTGTCCTACCTAGAGAAACACCCTTTGATTCATGCCAGAGAAAGTCTTCCATCCACCCCCACCAGGGTTGCTAATTTTGCCAGGTTGGGGTTAACCATTTAAAATCAACAAGTAACTTACTTTTTAAAAATTCATCTGGTGGTTGATGTAACTCCCTCTGAACTAAGGCCTTATGTTTGACAAAGCTTGTGCAAAGAATGAAAGGAGAGAGAGAGATGGGGAGAGAGAGAGAGAGAGCGCAACAAGAAAAATATATAATTGGTTTTTTTTAAATGTAAGGCTTCGATTTTAAAATACAATTAAGAATTGGCACATTAAAGTCTAACGAGATAAACATTAAACTGGTTATTGACTTGCATAAGATAAGTAAAAAAAATTGAGGTAATGCATTACGATTCCATTGCCAACCTTATCTGATTAGAATAAACACTTCCTTCTCATCCTTGGGGTTAAGTCCACGGAAGAAATACAAAAGAATCATCCTCCAGTTAATGGGAAGGGCATAGCTACTAAGAGACAGAAGTTTTACCCTTCATTCAAATAATAAATAGAATTTTAAAAGTCACTATTTACAGCTTACAGAACCCCCATGTCACTGATCTTCACAGTGATGAAAGACACCTGCCATCGCCCATAGGTACTTCCTGCTTTCCCCTCAAACCGCTCCAGTGGGCCGACTAGCCCTGCCTCGCTTTCATACACCAGCTTCCTTCTCTGTGCTGATAAGCTCCTACCCTAGCCATTGTGGGAGACATTGCGGTGCCCTCAAATAAAAACTGCACTCTTAGCGAACCTTAGCCAAGCCTGATTCCTGTACCCACCTTGATTCAGCTCCCGGAGACACCTGTGGCTACCTGTATATGGCCACGAAAGCACACGTGTGTGAGAGTGTCCATGTATGTGTTCTCGTGGGCGAGTGTGGGTGATTGTGTATGTAAGCATGCATGGGCACGTGACTGCTAGAGGGGCCGTGCATGTGTAGTTGTTAACATGAGTGTGTCTGTGCATTGGCAGGGGAGTGGTGTGTGCATGTGTGCACCTGTGTGTGTGTGTGTGTGTGTGTGTGTGTGTGTGTGTGTGCTGAGCACACAGCAGGCAGGCAGAGCACAAGTCCACAAGGATCACCAGAGCCCTGTTCCCCTGGAGCTCACTCACAGAGCTGCCGGATTGCAAGTTAACCAGAGTTCCTAGGCTCTCCAGCACCCATGTCTTTGTGATTTGGAAGGAAACAAATCCTAAATGTAGCACCATGTCCCAGCTCTGCAACAGAAAACCACCCGTCCTCAGTGGCCACAGGCTTGCAGAGTCCTCAGGAAGTGCGATGCCACATGTGACAGAGGGCCTTTGGGACCACTCCTCACGGGTGGGGGGAGGGGGGCAGGCGGCCGGAGGGGGGGGAGGTTAGAAGGCATTTCACAGGTTCTTCCTCCCCACGGTGTGTGGGGGGAACAGGAAGAGCAAGGAATAGCCCTTTAAGTCAGGCAAGTTGGCTGGTTGGCGGTGCACAGGAGATGGGTCGTGGGCGTCAGAAAAGGCTGTGGGTCACTCATGACCAGGCACACCTGGGGAAGGCTCCAGGCAACAGTCCTGCCCCCTTGCTGTCATACCTGGTTCACAAGGGCCCAGGTGGGCAACGAGGGCGGGAGGTGATGGTAGGCCTCGAACCAGGTCGGGTCCCACCTGGCCCACCTAGTTCACAGAGTGCTCAGGTGGGGCAGCGTGTCCAGATGCCCTGTGCGACCCCTCGCAGCAGCTGCCGACTCCACCCCACGCAGCCACTCCGTGCACTTGCGCACCAGGCCCTCGTCCACCACCTCCACCTCCTCCTCGTACTCCTCATCGTCGTACTTGTGCTTTTCATTGAGCAACGACACCTTGAGCACCGGGCGCAGGCCGGAGGTGCGCGGGCTGGGCAGAGCGGCCTGCAGACCTCCAGGCAGCAGCGAGGCACGGGGAGGGCGGCTGCTGACAGCTACAGCCAGAGGCGCCTCGGGGACACTAGTGGATCCTCCCCTCCGCAGGGTCGAGGACTTGCTCCGGGGACAGGGGACCAGTGGGCGCCGGGGGTCGGCCGAGGGCGTGGGGAAGGGCCTCCGGGGTCGCGCCAGCAACTGCTTCTCCAGGTGGCGCCTCTGGATGACCAGGATGGCTTCTGGGGTGAGGCTCAACGAGAAGCGCGTGGCATCGTCGGGCCCAGACCCCGCCCCCGCAGAGGTTCCCGCGGCGGTGGCTCCTGCTGAGCTGTGGCTGCAGGCGACCCGCCGGGGCGCGGAGCACGTGGTCGAGGTCCCCCCACGGCCCGGAGAGGGCTGGGGCGGGACGCGTGCTGAGATCGGTGGTTGCGGGGTGCCCGGACCCAGGCCGGGGCCGCGCCGGGCCGGCGGCCTCTTCAGGGTGGCTGAAGGCCAGGAGCTGGAGAGTAACATCTCGGGTGGCCTCTTTTTCTTCTCTCCGGCGGCGACCGGCGGCGGTGGCGCGGGCGGCGCGCAGGGCCTACGGGATAGCTGGCGCGCGGCGGGCCCCACCGGGGTTCGGGCGGGCGGCAGCGGCGGTGGCGGCGGAGGCATAGGCGGGAATGACATGACGCTGCGGAGCAAGCGGATCATCAGGGTCCTGGAAGGAGAGGGGCGGGTCTCAGTCAGCGCGCGCGGAGCCGCCCCACCGGCCCAGCGACCCCTTACATCTCCCCATCTGTTGCTGATCTCCGCGCGGTCCCGGGCACACCCACCTGCCAGCAGCCGCAGCATCTCCCGCTCCCGCTCCCTCCTAGCCCCAGCCTAAGCCAGGCGGCTTCAAGCAAAGGCGCCTCCCGCCCCTTCCTCGCTTCAGCAACCGCGAGAGCTCCCTCTAACTGTGTGCCCCAAGCTGGGCACCGCCACCAGCCGACCCACTGCTAGTGGAGCTGGATGTTGCCTGGTTCGCACCTCCGAGACGCGCCGGGCTGGGCCGGGCGGCAGGAGGAGGAGGAGCGCGCGTTAGCAAAGGCTTGCCAAGTCCTGGGCTGTGCTGGGCTGCTGTCGCCGCCGACTGCTGAACGCTGGAGACAAAGTGCCCGACAGCCACAGAGGCGGGAGCTGGCACCCGGTGCCCAAAGGCTCCCCTCTCCCATTCTCCCATGGCCCAAGAAGTGAAGGATTAGTCCATCAGAAGCCGGGAGCTAGGTCTCAAGGGAGCCGGTGGCACCAAGTCACTGGTGGAGCCCTGCACGTTGGAGAGAAAATCCTTTTAATGACACTGGAGAGAAATCTCAGAGCTAGTCTGGAATCTAAGGAAAGCAGCTGAAACCAGGCGGGGTGCTTCAGCGCTTCCTTGGTTTCACTGACACTGTTGATGCCACTCCTTAGGAGTTGTTTACACATTAAAACCATTTGTTATCTATGAATAGGCAAGGCAATTTGTTATATAATAGCAGCATAGGAAATATTAGACACGGTTCTTTAAAAAAAAAAAAAGTGACCGCAGGCAAAACGATGTGTTATTATCATACAGACGAGAGAAGCCAATCTTGACCTCAACCCATTTTCTGGCTGTAAATACAAGGAAACATACCCACAGTCAGCAATCCAAGTTATAAAGTCAAGGGTTTTACTGGCCAACACCTGCTTCACTTAAAAGGGGAGCTTCAAACACCTAGACTTCAAAAAACTACACCCCATCCCAGTGAATAGGTCTGGCCCAGAGTGAATCGGCAACACAAGGCAAAGTGGGTGAGCCTGTGTGGCCCGTGCCAACACTCACCCCCACACCCTCCTCTTGTTTGTTCTTTGCAGCAGCAACTGGACACTCAGAGCCCAGGGTAGCCAAGGAAACTTGGGTGGCGGACACACTTCTCATTGGAATGACCGGGAAGTTGGCACAGGCCAAACCACCACCACAGCATGCATCTCCATTGCATCCCCTCTATGCAGAAGCAGTTAGCTTCCAGACGGCTCTCCCACTGCGGAGCTTTCTGCTTCAGCCAGGACACTCAGGGAAGCGGCCTCTGTCTGTGAGCTCAGGCCACAAGAACATGGGCAGCTTAGCTCCCAGGACACTGGAAACGCGCTTGTGTTGTTTTATTCCAGGTTCTAGTTTCTAGGTAGTTGTGGGGATGGGTATGCAAGCAGTGGCCACAGGTTGAAAAATAGGGAGCGAGGGTCAGGGGCCACAGGTTGAAAAATAGGGGGTCAGGGGTCAGGAGCCATTCCTGTAGATACGGCCTGGGAGGTCAGCTTGGGGGGGGGGGGGGCAAACCAATAAACAGCTGGATGGCCAGATGTTCTGTGTGCCAGTGAAATGTGCAGTGCCTGGAGTTCACTGCTTCCTGTCTGTGTGTTCACACTGCTTCCTCTGTGTTCACATTGCTTCCTAAGGCTTCAGGTGTTCAGCAGTAACAGCAGTGTTTGGGCTAAAGATCAGAGGTGAGGATGGCAGGCATTTTCCTAATGACATTTACTGAAGTAAGTCTGTGCCAAGCACGCCAGTACCTTGTCCATTCTACTGGGAAGCGGAGCTTCCAGAGGCTCCAAATGCAACGAGAGACAGGGCTAGGCTCAGCATCAGGTCAGAGTCCAAAGCCAGGTGGGGCTGTTAGCACTAAGGACAAGGAGGGCTCTGCTGGCTGGGGGGACTGGCATGGAAAAGCCCAGAGGAGCAAGCCAATTACCAGGCTGACAGCTAAGGTGGCCCAGGCCTGGCAGGAACAGGGATGCTCCACATCACCTAGGAAACTTGCTCTGGCCCAGTAACCTGCACCCTGGGAAGCATTCCCCTTCCGAGAGGCCAGGAGGGGTAGAAGCAGGAAGCACCAGTGCTCTCATGACCTCAGGGAAGCGGCTGCGCCCTGCACCTCACAAGGGCTGACCTTGCAGCAGGAGCTTCTTCATTTCTAACACTGGGAGCAGCATCTGGTGGTACTTGTCCACCTGTCCTCCTCCCTCTGCCTCTTGTCCACCTGTCCTCCTCTCTGCCTCTTGTCCACCTGTCCTCCTCCCTCTGCCTCTTGTCCACCTGTCCTCCTCCCTCTGCCTCTTGTCCACCTGTCCTCCTCCCTCTGCCTCTTGTCCACCTGTCCTCCCCCTCTGCCTCTTGTCCACCTGTCCTCCTCCCTCTGCCTCTTGTCCACCTGTCCTCCTCCCTCTGCCTCTTGTCCACCTGTCCTCCTCCCTCTGCCTCTTGTCCACCTGTCCTCCCCCTCTGCCTCTTGTCCACCTGTCCTCCTCCCTCTGCCTCTTGTCCACCTGTCCTCCTCCCTCTGCCTCTTGTCCACCTGTCCTCCTCCCTCTGCCTCTTGTCCACCTGTCCTCCTCCCTCTGCCTCTTGTCCACCTGTCCTCCTCTCTGCCTCTTGTCCACCTGTCCTCCCCCTCTGCCTCTTGTCCACCTGTCCTCCTCTCTCTACCTCTTGTCCACCTGTCCTCCTCCCTCTGCCTCTTGTCCACCTGTCCTCCTCCCTCTGCCTCTTGTCCACCTGTCCTCCTCCCTCTGCCTCTTGTCCACCTGTCCTCCTCCCTCTGCCTCTTGTCCACCTGTCCTCCCCCTCTGCCTCTTGTCCACCTGTCCTCCTCCCTCTGCCTCTTGTCCACCTGTCCTCCTCCCTCTGCCTCTTGTCCACCTGTCCTCCTCCCTCTGCCTCTTGTCCACCTGTCCTCCTCCCTCTGCCTCTTGTCCACCTGTCCTCCCTCTGCCTTCCCTGTCCTCTCCTCTGTCCACCTGTCCTCCTCCTCTGCCTCTTGTCCACCTGTCCTCCTCCCTCTGCCTCTTGTCCACCTGTCCTCTTCTCTCTGCCTCTTGTCCACCTGTCCTCCCCCTCTGCCTCTTGTCCACCTGTCCTCCTCCTCTCTGCCTCTTGTCCACCTGTCCTCCTCCCTCTGCCTCTTGTCCACCTGTCCTCCTCCCTCTGCCTCTTGTCCACCTGTCCTCCTCTCTGCCTCTTGTCCACCTGTCCTCCTCTCTGCCTCTTGTCCACCTGTCCTCCTCCCTCTGCCTCTTGTCCACCTGTCCTCCTCTCTCTGCCTCTTGCCCACCTGTCCTCCTCCCTCTGCCTCTTGTCCACCTGTCCTCCTCTCTCTACCTCTTGTCCACCTGTCCTCCTCCCTCTGCCTCTTGTCCACCTGTCCTCCTCCCTCTGCCTCTTGTCCACCTGTCCTCCTCCCTCTGCCTCTTGTCCACCTGTCCTCCTCTTTTTGTCCACCTGTCCTCCCCCTCTGCCTCTTGTCCACCTGTCCTCCTCTCTGCCTCTTGTCCACCTGTCCTCCTCTCTGCCTCTTGTCCATGTGTCCTCCTCGCTGCCTCTTGTCCACCTGTCCTCCTCTCTGCCTCTTGTCCACCTGTCCTCCTCTCTGCCTCTTGTCCACCTGTCCTCCTCTCTGCCTCTTGTCCACCTGTCCTCCCCCTCTGCCTCTTGTCCACCTGTCCTCCTCCTCTCTGCCTCTTGTCCACCTGTCCTCCTCTCTGCCTCTTGTCCACCTGTCCTCCTCTCTGCCTCTTGTCCACCTGTCCTCCTCTCTGCCTCTTGTCCACCTGTCCTCCTCTCTCTACCTCTTGTCCACCTGTCCTCCCCCTCTGCCTCTTGTCCACCTGTCCTCCTCTCTCTACCTCTTGTCCACCTGTCCTCCTCCCTCTGCCTCTTGTCCACCTGTCCTCCTCCTCTCTGCCTCTTGTCCACCTGTCCACCTCCCTCTGCCTCTTGTAAGAAGTTAGGAAGAGCAGGGCACCTGGGAGGCAGCATGGGGACATCTACCGCTGAGTCAGTCACCATGATGGCTGTTAGGAATCCATTCCGCATTCCATTTGGTGGGAGTGGATGGCAGGTGACAGTTAGAACAAGGGAGAGGCTCAGAGTGAAGTTGATCACATTTGACTTTCAAACAGGAGATGCAGGGGCAGAAAGATGGCTCAGCAGATAAAGGCACACTTGCTACCAAGTCTGATAACCTGGGTTTGACCCCTAAAACCCACCCAATGGAAGAACTGGCTCCTGTAAGTTGTTCTCTGAGCTCTGTATGTGCACTGTGGTGGGGCACAGGCAAACATACAAAAGTAAATAAATGCCAAAACAATGTAAAGTAGGTCTTCAAAAGGTAAGATGCATGGAGCAATGAAGTGATTAGTCGACAAGTGCACTTCTTACATAATTTTATTAACATTCATAATTTACTCGGAATTTCACAGACTGTGGAAAGTGACAGAGGGAGACAACCAGGTTTTTTCGCCATTTCATCTTAAACAAGCTTGCCTCGCAAATTTCAAATAGCACAGTAATCACCACAGCCTTAATGATATTTTCAGAGTAAAGTCCTTACATCCAGCTCCCACTGCCACAGGCAGGCAGCTCTCAGAGGCGTGAACTGCCTGGAGAAAGGCCCCAAAAGAGCCACAGACGTGCACACACCCACCAGGTAATTTGCTCACAACTCCCTAAGGAGTCACCAGGGGGTAAAGTCAGGCAGTAATCAGATGACAATACCAGGAAACAAGACCATTTTTCTCACCATTTCTTGGTTTTACTAAGGGATATCATACTTAAAGGTACATCTGGAAAAACTTCAAAACATCCCAATACATTGCTAACTATCCTATCCACTCCACCTCAGTTCTTTGTTGTCAATGGATGTGTGTGTGCATGTGTGCCTGCATGTGGGTGCACATCTGTGTGCAGGTGTAAGCCAGAGGTTGCCGTCTGGTGTCTTCCTCAATTGCTCTTTGCTTTTATTACTGAGGCAGGTTCTATTACAGAAGCGAGACAGCTTGCCCTGGGGATCCTGTCTTTGGGGGCACTGGCTATGTGGAATCCTTAGGCTTGCTCATGAGCCATCTCTCTACCTCCATTTCTGTATTTTGATTTAAATAAGCAGTCAAAAAAAAAAAAAATCTAACCTAAACTAGAGCTGGATTTTAAGACAGGAAAGGGGTATTCAACTGGCCCGTTCTCCAACCATTCCCTTTCGTTCTGTTATGTATTAATTTAACACTAGTATTTGCCTTGTAGGTTGGGTGTTCAACCCGCCCCTTTGCCCCAGGTTTAAGCAGTCTCTTAAAGTCATTTCCCTGAGGGCTCAGGACAGTAATACTGCAGGAAACAGGTCTGGGTGGGAGGGAAGCCCATGTTAACACCATCAGCTATCCCTACACACTGTGCTCTCAGAGAAGCCAGGAAAACTCAGCCCAGCCGTGGATGTACAGGTACATGCACCAATATGTCAAATGACCTCCTAGACCCTTTTCCTGATAGCTTCATACTTCAAGAACTGGCTCAGGCAGCATTTCAAGGGAAGGAGAGAGCAAAGTCTGTGTTTGCTGAGGTCACATGAGATGTTTGCCTCTGCCTCATCACCCTGGGGCTGGTCACTCTCCAGGATCACAGCAGTCCAACTCTTCTGACTCCTGTGGAAACCCAAGTTGCCACAATACAAGGCCCCAAGGTCTTCCTATATCCAGCTCCTGATTCCAAAACTACCCGTGATGGTCTAGGATGAGAAGCAGCCACAAGCCACACTAACCACGGCTGTCACCTGCCACTGTGTGACACTGAGAACACTCCACTGTGTCACGCTGACAAAGGCCTGTACTGATGACTTGACTTGGATGCTGCCCTGCTTATCCTAGTAGTGGCTCATCCTGGGAGCACCTGGACACCAGGGCGCTGTGTCCTAGGCTCCCACAGATGCCCGGACCCCTTTTGAATGGTCTGTGTACTGAGTACCACCTACCCGGTGCCATCAGCCATCCTGTGGAGTCACCAGCCTGACTTGAGATGAGGACACTGAGGCTGGGCTATCCCATACCTTTACAACGCTCAAACGCACACGTCAGCCGCGTGCAGACAATCCTAGTCAGGGCCATTTGCCTCTGCTCCAAATAACCGTCTTATGACATCCGTGCCCAGGCACCATGCACAGACTCCACACCTTGGAACCCTCTGAGGATCTGGAAAGGCAACAGGACACCAAAGAAAGAACACTACATTCTGCATTATAGAGATGAGCTGGCTGTGAGATCCCTCAAGACCTGTCTGCAGCACCCTTCCTCCTGATGTGGGCCCTGGCATGGATTTTCCAGGGAAGATCCTCCCTCGAGCGTAAATTGATGTTAGCTAGACAGCAGACAGGAGAGGCGGGATACATTACTACGTGCACTACCAGGTGTGTGACCCCGCCTATGCCAAGGGATTAGCTACACAACATGTAAGGCGGGTGCAGGATGCCCAGCGAGAAAAGCAGATGGGGCAAACAAACCACCAGCACCCACGCTAAGGACTGATGCTGGTGCTCAGAAGCCAGAGACTACTCCATCATCTCGCAGCCTGCCTTGTAACACTCACACCCCAACAGCTGTGCACTCTGCCACAGCAGCTCACCTGACCCCTCCCTCCCACCGTGGACTCAAAACCAGCCTGTCTGTTCCTCCCATGAGCAGTCCTCCAGACTCTCCTGAAGGTCCAGGGCTGAACATGGAAGGCTGGGCTGGATCTACCTGAGAATCAGTGTTCCAGTGGCCCACGTGTGACTGCCCAACCCCCCCCCCCTCAACACACACACCAAATGAGCCAGGTTGCTCCACACCCGACTCTGATGCATGGACGGTGCTCCCCAACTTTGAATCCTCTCCAGGACCACCCCACACCTTGCGGTGCCTATGCAGGCTGATATCACTGCTACCAGCTAGCTGGCCTGGGACTGAGGGCTCAACCTGTTTGGGAAACTCCCAACTTCCAGCAAAGGCAACACCTGTCGTCCATGTATCTGTCCACACCAGTGGATTCAAGAACCCCCTTTCTCCATCCTAAGGCCACTCTGCACCCCACAGCGGACATCCTTTTTTATGTTTTGTTTTGGTTGGTTTGGTTTTCGAGACAGCGTTTCTCTATGTTATCTTGGCTGTCCTGGACTCACTTTGTAGACCAGGCTGGCCTCGAACTAACAGCAATCCACTTGCCTCTGCCTCCCATGTGCTGGGATTAAAGGCGTGCGCCACTATGCCCGGCTCACAGTGGACATCCTTACCCAGCTGCTCATGTTGCTTTGGGACCTGTCCCAGCACTGAGTGCCCAGGATGACCCACCCTGATTCTTGCACAGGAAGAACTCCATGGTGTGCTGGTTAGGCTACCTGGATTCAGCTTTCCCAAATAACCCCTGCTTCTTTCTCTCCCAGATTCCTGAAAGACCCCTCCCTTGGGCCTGGCTACACTAGCCAGGACATGGCACAAGGTGAGCAGACAGCACTTGAGTTTTAGTCTACTTGGGAGATAGTTTTCCAGGGGGAACCCCCAATTCTGCTCTTTTCAGAAGGTATGGCTCCTCCAGCAAGATGACATCCAGGCAAACAGAGCCAGGGGACTCAGGAGCGGCACAGTAAAACGCACAGCAGGGCTTGGCCCACAGCTCCTAGAATCTGGCAAAGTGGATAGGATGGGCTCTTTAGAAGAGCCAGGCACCTGTGGGGAGCACGGCACAGCTGCTCTTGCCTGAGCCTGAAACTCACGCTTTTTCTTTATTACTGTCATGTGTGAACTGTCTAAGACTTGTCTCCACTCTGCTCCTCAGAAGGCATAGCACGCAGCCCAGCAGGTGCTGAGCAGCACAGTACAGCGAGCTTGCCACAGGGTGGAACCTGCCAACCCCACACTTCAGGTTGCCCAGAGGCTCTATAGAGCAGGGACGTCTGTCTTCTTACCTGGCACCAAGGTGAAAAACAGCTCCAAAGAGGCTCCAGGGCAGGAAGATGGAACCCCCAGTCTGCAGGATTATCCTAAAGGATTTATTTTTATGAATATGAGTGTTTTGCTTACACGTATGTCGGATCACCACAGGCACTGGTGCCTCTGGAAGCTGGGGATGGGGTGGGGTGCTCAGATCCCCGAAAACTGGAGTTAGAGATGGTTGTGAGCCATCACATGGGAGCCAGGAATTAACTCAGGTTCCCTAGAGAGCAGCAAGTGCTTATAGCCTATCATCTCTCTAGCCCCCAAGTGCACAGTTCTCTGTGCCCCTAGGTGCCCGGCCCCTCCCACCGCTTCTATACTCTGCAACACTCAGCAGTGTGACGTGCCAAATGCCCTGGCCTTCTCCACCCATCCTTATGGACTCATCTCCACGAGATGCCTATTGCTCCGCTCACCAGGCCGACACAGGAATGATTCTTCAGCACACCACCCAGGACGCTGTGCCTAGTCCCCACAGTGCACACCACTGTCAGCCAGTGGGAACCTGAAGACGACACTACTCTGTCACATGCTTCCTCATGTCCTGCTGCCCTCCAAAGCCATCTCCTGTCTCTGTGATAGCCAAAACCTCTTCCTCCTCACCCCCTATCTTCACCTTGGGATGAAAGCGGTAAATGGTCTTTGCCACCTCTAGGGACATCTTCTGACCAGCGGCCCCTACATATCCCTCTTTGGGCCACTTTTCTGGGTAGGTAAGTTTTGTTGTTTTGTTTTGTTTTTAAACAGACCCTCACAATATAGCTCTGGCTGGTTTTGAACTCAGAGTCCTGCCTGCCGGTGGCTCCTGAGAGCTGACCTCCAATCCCGGTCCTGTTAACCCTGTCACTTAGGCAGAGGCTGCACCATCAAGAGAGCTGGAGGGGGACTTCTCTCAGCTCATCTACTTAATGCATTACAAAGTTGGTCCAGAAAATGTTACATTTCCAAAAGTGGTTTATTTCCAAACTGTAAAATACATATATTATTTTTATTACATGAACAAGTAATTTTAGGCTTAAAGTATATAAACTTTCACATCTTTAAAGTTAAAAAAAATCTTTCAAAATTGTAGACCATTTAAAAAGCCAAATAAGCTGGACATATCTTACAACATAGGTCTATACCTTAAATATTCACATTTCAAAAGCTGTTTGTAAAGATTAAAAACTGAGTAATACTTATTTACAAGTGGCAATGATTATGATCTCCATGTCTTTGGAAGAAGAGGTTAATGGGCAGGGGACGGAGGGCTACGCAAGTGCAGTTCACCAGTGCGCGGCATGGGCTGCTGCAGTCTCTGGAGTGATGGCTGGGCAGGCACAGCATCAGCACCACTCACAAGCACCTCGCATGGGCAGACGCAGCCTTCAGTTGAACATCGAGGAGCAGCACTTGAGCACTGCGTCCCTGAGGGAGAGAGAGAATGCCATGCATACGCACACTCCCGGACAGTGTGCAGGAGCCTCAGTGGCCCCTGCTGCACACACTAGCACCTTCCCAAGGCAGCAGGGCTCTCCAGCAGAGTTTCCAAGGAGCCAAAGCTCTGCCAGAAATCACTTAGAATACTTGCAAGTGCTTTTAAAGTATTCTTGCTATTTTTTCGAGACAGGGTTTCCCTGTGTAGCCTTGGCTGTCCTATACTCACTTTGTAGACCCGCCTGCCTCTGCCTCTATGAGTGCTCAGATTACAGGCGTGCACCACTACACCTGGCTCTTGCTAATTTTTTGAAATAGTATTTATCACAGGAATTTTGACTAGCATGTACACCTGATTTTTAACTGTATTGGTTTTTTTTTTTTTTTTAAAGAATTACTTTATTTTGTGTGTGTTGTATGTGTTAGTGTGAGGGTCTGCGGTGAGTGTGGGTGCCTGGGGAAAAGCCAACAGATCCCCTGGAGCTGGGGCAGGAACTACAGGTAGTCATGAGCACCTGACACAGGTGATTTGGTCCTCCAGAAGAGCAGGCCAGCACTCCAGCCCCCACAGTGACACTTTATTCAGCCAGAGAAGAGGAGAAACCTGTCACATGCAGGAAAATGGGCTGAACTGGAGACAGCCATTGTCCTATTCAGCTTAAAGATCACCTGAGAAGGAAGTCTCAACTGAGGGGCTGCTGGTTCAGGCTGGCCTGTGGGCATGTCTGTGAGGATTGATTATTAACAGATACAGGCAGCCTCAGCCCACTGTGGACACTGCCAGTCCCTGAGTAAGGCAGCAAATAGTGATCCTTCAGGCTCCTGCCTGCCTTCTCTCAATGGTGGCCTGTGGCCTGGAAACACAAGGCAATGAACCTTGGCTCTCCTGCTGCTTTGGTCACCACGTTCTTAAGAGTGTTTACAGTGTTTTAGTGTCAAGGACAGCAAGCTTCCGTGTGTCCTCATGTGTGGAATCTGACTGTCTCAGTTTCTGTCCTGGTTATTCACCAGTTTACACACAGGCTGTCTAGGGAACTTCTGGGTTTGGATCTGGCCAGAGAGAGGCAGGGCACCACAGTGCAAAGTGTGAGCAATGCTGCCTGCTCCAAGTCCAGGAGGCAGACAGTAAGTCTGACTTTTAAAGTAAAACGTTTATCACAGCATCCTAAGAATTCCCAAAACAACATGATAAATTGTATCCAGCCTTCACATTTTCTTCTTTAAGTGTTCATAAAATTAAAAAACAAAAACAACAAACCCTTACTGCCCAAAATGCACACTAATAAGACTTAAAATGGGGGCTGGAGAGATGGCTCAGAGGTTAAGAGCACTGTTTGTTCTTCCAAAGGTCCTAAGTTCAATTCCCAGCAACCATTTGGTGGCTCACAACCATTTACAGTGTGATCTAATGCCCTCTCCTGAGCTGCAGGTGTACATGCAGGCAGAGTACTGTGTATATAATAAATAAATCTTAAAAACAAAACAAAACAAAAAACCCTTAAAATGTGTTCTGCAATCCGGGAACCCTAGCTTCTGGGGCGAGCGGCCATATTCTGGCAGCTGCACCATCTTCAGAGCCTTGACTTGGAAGTGAAAGGACAGTATGTCTTGCTGACCCCCCTCCACACCGAGGATCTCGCTGACCCCCCCTCCACACAGAGGAACATTGGAATCCTCCTAACTGAGCAGCTGCTCCAGGCCAGTGAATTAATTACCTTCACACTCTTGTTCCAGAGTGGCCTCCCTGCGCTTCACACTGTTTTGCTTCTTCTCCTTTTAAGTGTTTGTCAAAAACAATCACTTATATCGAGAAGTGGAATAAAAACAGAATTTCTCCCGTTGTTCACATATAATTTTGTTTTTTAAATATATAATGTGGCTCCAAATTCCACAGAGACAAAGCCCTACCTCACAAGAATTGTTGACTCCAAATCCATCAGGTTTAGTGTTGTAATTAAGTCATGTTTTTCTTCTACAACTAAATCACTATATTCCTCTAGAAAAGCACAGAGAGCACAAGGCAGTCTGCAACAGCTTCTGCAGGTCAGGGTTTGTCTGTCACACCTGGGCCCCACCTGTCTGGGGTTTGACTGTTACACCTGACCCCCACCTGTCGGGGTTTGACTGTCACACCTGGCCCCCACCTGTCGGGGGTTTGACTGTCACACCTGACCCCCACCTGTCGGGGGTTTGACTGTCACACCTGACCCCCATCTGTCGGGGGTTTGACTGTCACACCTGGCCCCCACCTGTCGGGGGTTTGACTGTCACACCTGGCCCCCACCTGTCGGGGGTTTGAGTGTCACACCTGGGCCCCACTTGTCAGGGGGTTTGAGTGTCACACCTGGGCCTCACCTGTCAGGGGGTTTGACTGTCACACCTGGACCCCACCTGTCAGGGGGTTTGACTGTCACACCTGGGCCCCCCTGTGCAGAGTAAGCTCTCTGCTAGCTGAGGACATTAATGTGCTATGCTTTGATTCCTCCTAATTCCTCCATTATATTCCAAAATAGAATTATTCTTGCAGGAGTTTGTGCCTCTTAGTTACTCAACAGAAAGATGCAGATTTCTTTTCAAATTCCCTGTCAGTGTTCACATAGCAAGGCTCTGGGGAGTAAGTAGCATTCCAGCTGCTCTGCACATCAGGGCGATCACCTGAAGGCAGTTTATCCACCAAGCTTTTTAAGTCGTTTAAAAATAACTTTCTCACAGCAACAATGTCAAAGTTGATTAAAAGCCTCCTCTGAATGTTGCTGCTGTGACAGGTTCTCACTATGTACAAGATGGCCTTCAACTCACAAAGTTGTGCTACCATGCCCAGCCATAAATATCTTAATGTAAAAACTATTTAAACTCATGTCCAGAAGGAGCAGGATGCAATTCACAACTCACCTTGCATATGGGATGTAGGACAGACTGTACCTGCAAGAGAGAGTAGGATGGTGACGTGGTGACACTTCTCTACACCAAGCCCCCCTATTCCCACTGGCCACAGCTACTACAGCAGCAGAATACAGGACAGTGGTTCTCAAACTGTGACTCTAGTCTCAGGCAACAGCATCGACCAGGAGCTTGTGACAGAGGCCAGCTTTCTGGGACCTATGGCTCCACGTTACAGGACTGCCTCTCAAGCGGCTTGCAGGGTGTGCTGGTTTGCTGTCTGCTGTGCTGCGGATGGGCCCAGGGCCTCCCTCACTGAGCTCCACATCCAATTGACATCAGTGTTTTAGTAAACGTGCGGCGACTCCGGTGCTGGTGCTGAAGCTCTTTGCAGAAGTTACTCTCTTACCCTCCCAGCAAGTGCTAACGTCACCAAGAACTGCTGACAACTTCCTGGAGAAAAGCCAGCCGAGTACACGTTACATGGTGAGTGTGAGCCTTCCTCTCAGTGGAAAAGCAGTAACAGAGCCTGAAGAAGAGCTAAGCCCAGCTGGGTGACAGGCAATGGAAAAGACTAGAAACAACACAATCGAGAAGGGCTGCACCTATCAGGAGAGCAAGGGAAACTCAGTCCGTAGTCTGACAGGTATTGGGGTAAGGAGTGGCCGCGACACTCAACCCTACAAGTACGTGAGTTTCCAGCAGGTGAGCAGAGTCAGGTGTGGCACACAGGTCTGTGGAGAGGATGTGGGACTGGAAAGAAGGCGCAGAGCAGCAGCAGGCAGAATGCCTGGGACACCTGACAGCCTTGGGCTTAGTACTCTGTGGTCTTCCTCTTGTTGAAATTCAAGTGGCTTTGTCTACATTTCTGATGTGCTCTCTTTCCACAGTAGGCCACCCCATACCTAGTGCACTCTGCCACTGCTGCTCTCTCTACAAGGCCAGGGAGACACAGTGTCAGATACCCCCCCACCTCCCCCACCCCCGTTCTAGGGCTCTCCAGATCCAATGGCTGTTCCTGGCACTGCAGTCTGTTTCCTCTGTAGCAGGTGTAAGGACACTTACCAGGTCATCGACAGGAACTGCAATATGCAGAAGAGCAAGGCCAGCCCCTTCTTCCGCCACTAGCAACAAACAACACATTCAGGATTGTAACAACTATCCTTATAACCAGGCTCAATTCTACCTTTTAAGGTAGATAGCCCTGTTTATTTATTCAATTTATTCCTATGTATTTAAAAGTCTTAAACATCGTCTATGAAAGTGCATTTCCTTCCCAGTGCTGTTACAGCTGTGTAAAGGCTACAAACAGAAATTCTTCAAGGTCACAACTTTATAGTGAGGTAGCCTTTCCTAGAATCCAACATTTAAAACTCCATGAAACTCCATATAGAATTATTTACACCTTCATTCTCAATTCTCAAGATTTTTTGGTTTTTCGAGACGTCTTTGCTACATAGCTCAGGCTGGCCATGGCCTTTGGCAATCCTCCTGTCTCAACTTCTGAAGCCCTGGGATTATAGACGTGCACTATCAAGCCTGACTAGTTGAAGTTTGTTTGTTTGTTTGTTTGTTTCTTGGTTTTTCGAGACAGGTTTCTCTGTGTAGCCTTGGCTGTCTTGGACTCGCTTTGTAGAACAGGCTAGCCTCTAACTCACAGCGATCTGCCTACCTCTGCCTTCTGGGATTAAAGGTGTGCGCCACCACTGCCCGGCCTTAGTTGAGGTATTTTTTAAAGAGACAATTATTCTACGCATTTTTCAGGGACAATGTGAAGTTCCTATAGTGCCCTAGTTAACTGACTTGAGAATTCCTAGTCTTTCGGGGAAGAGGGTGGGCAGGACCTGCCTCTAGCTGGACAGGTGCTCCCCCACTGAGCCACATGCCTCTAGCTGGACAGGTGCTCCCCGACTGAGCCACATGCCTCTAGCTGGACAGGTGCTCCCCGACTGAGCCACATGCCTCTAGCTGGACAGGTGCTCCTCCACTGAGCCACATGCCTCTAGCTGGACAGGTGCTCCCCCACTGAGCCACATGCCTCTAGCTGGACAGGTGCTCCCCGACTGAGCCACATGCCTCTAGCTGGACAGGTGCTCCTCCACTGAGCCACATGCCTCTAGCTGGACAGGTGCTCCTCCACTGAGCCACATGCCTCTAGCTGGACAGGTGCTCCTCCACTGAGCCACATGTCTCTAGCTGGACAGGTGCTCCCCGACTGAGCCACATGCCTCTAGCTGGACAGGTGCTCCCCCACTGAGCCACATGCCTCTAGCTGGACAGGTGCTCCCCCACTGAGCCACATGCCTCTAGCTGGACAGGTGCTCCCCCACTGAGCCACATGCCTCTAGCTGGACAGGTGCTCCCCCACTGAGCCACATGCCTCTAGCTGGACAGGTGCTCCTCCACTGAGCCACATGCCCAGCCTCTGCCCTCTGAAGGGGAGGAGGGACAAGAAGGAGGATCAGTGTGTAAAGGCGCTTGTTTGTCAAGCCTGACAACTGAGTGCAGTCCCTGGCACCCACACTGTGGAAGCAGAGAACTGGCTCTTGCAAATTGTTTTCTGACTTGCACATGTGCACTGTGGTAAACCCCACACACGTGGAGCCCTTAGCTGGCCTGGAAGTTACTGCGTAGACAGGCTGACCTCACACAAGAGATGTGCCTGCCTGTCTCCAGGCAATGATTAGCGATATCACCAGCACAGTGGCCCTGCTGGTTCTTCTGTGTCTCGTCTTTGGTCTGCTTGTTCTCTGGCCCTCCTTCCTCTGGTGCGACCAGTCACACTGCTGCTTCACCTGAGGCGCAGAGTCCACAGCAGGCAAAGCAGAGGACACAGGCCTTGCCAAGGCTCTCCTCAGTCTAGGCCAGAGCCTGAGTGTGCTCACAGGGCCCCATACCTAACACCACAGACTCCACCTCGCATAGAGCCAGTGGGACATCTCTTGTTTCAAGGACAATGACTCTCTGGAGGGCTTTATGAGGCTGATCTCTGTGCTACTCTAAGATGGTGGTGGAGTGGGACAGGGAGCAGAAAGGCAGCATGGCTGGCATCACTTACCCACAGAGCAGCACACAGGGTAAACACGAGGCACAACTATAAGGAAGGAAAGAAGTGATGAGAGATCTGAGGTGCTCCAAGGGTGCAACAAACACAGACTCTTGTGCATTCATCTGCCTGGACAGCCTAGCATGGAATAGTCATTCTCTCTCTCTATATGTGTGTGTGTGGGCATGTGAGTGTGAGTGAGTGTGTGTGTGTGTGAGTGTGTATGAATGTGAATGTGTGTGTGAATGTGAGTGTGAGTGTGTGTTGGCATGTGAGTGTGTGTGAGTGTGAGTGTGTGTGAGTGTGAGTATGTGGGCATGCGAGTGTGAGTGTGTGTGAGTGTGAGTGTGTGTGTGTGTGGGGGCATACAAGTGTGTGTGTGTGTGTGTGTGTAAGCACTAAATAACGTGTTGGTTAAGTAAAGGAAAGACTGAAGGGTAAAGTTTAGAGCAGCAAGAGGCCGATCCTGTGTCTCGTTGATGCCCACGACAATGCCAATGGCTGATACCGGCAGTGCCAATAGCTTCACACAGGAGACTGCGTGAGCATGCTGCACACCCATGCCACCTGGCAGGCCAGGGAGAACACAAGTGGGAGGCTAAGCTAGAAAGGCCTGATGTGATCCCAGTCTGACCCTAGTGAGCTCAGGGGTCAGGGTTTGCTTGGGAGGCCAGTGTAGGGCTCGGCTTTCCTCTCTATCCAGAGTGCATCTGTCCACCGCCTTGAGGGCTGCCATTGGTCTGCACGGGGCGGGGGGGGGGGGGGGGGGGGGGGCCAGGGGGCGGTTGTCTTCACCATCACCGTGAGGCAGAATCTGCGTGTGCAGTGACTTAGCTCACGTCCAACACTCTCCTGGAAAGAGCATAACCCCAGCACTGTGGGGTCTCGGGAGAGAGGCTTCATACTCCCAGGTTCCAGCAGTCACCAACTGAATGCATGCATAAGGCACATTATGGAAGGACTAATGGTAAGAACAAAGACAGCAACAATGAAACAGCTCTAGGCAAAGTCAGAAACACAAGCTTCTTGTAGTTTAAAAGAGTATAAAGTGATTTCCTGGTGAAGAGATGAAGTTAAGCATCAATACATGTGCTGATAAAGGGGAGCCTAGGAAACTCATCCACCAAAACTTTGGTAATAAAACTGATGTTGAATAAAGACATGAAATAAAATTGAGCTGAGCTGGGCAGTGATGGCTCACACCTTTAATCCCTACAGCTAGGAGGAAGATGCAAGTGGACCTCTGTGAGTGTCTACAGAGCTATATCTCGGACAGCCAGGGCTACACAAAGAAACCCTACCTTGAAAAACCCCCAAAATAAGTTATAAGTCAGTAAATAAAATTAGGCCCACCTGAGTTTGAGTTGACAGAATGGCAAACTACATTAAACAGTCTGTAGCTAATAGAGATTGCTTATATTCCAAAAGCTACTCTTTTTTCTTTTGAGACAGGCTTTCTCCATGTTAGCCTTGGCTGTCCTGGACTTGCTTTGCAGACAAGGCTGGCCTCAAACTCACAGCGATTTGCTTGCCTCTGCCTCCCAAGTGCTGGGATTAAAGGTGTGCACCACCACACCTGGCTCCAAACGCTACTCTTAAAGAAGAAGGAAAGAGAGAGAGAGAGAGAGAGAGAGAGAGAGAGAGAGAGAAAGGGGAGGGGGAAGATATGAGCTAATGCTGGTACTTAAATTTCTTCAAGCATCACAAATGTTTCAAGAACTCAACAGAACAGAACAAGTGAACCAGGATGGAGAGGAGGGATGTGAGCCTGGGTTTCTCAGACCATTCTACACAAAACATCCACCAAATACAGCCCAAGACTTTACACCATGAGTAAGTAGCGTAAGCTTTCTGCTGTCTCCTAGCCGCAAGCTAACGTGAACACTGAGAGCACCAAGTGACAGTCATGGTGAGAACCCACTACAGGAAGGGACTTAACAGCCACACCATTACAGCGTTCAAGTCAGCACACAGGAAGAGATAGAGCAGCACAAATGATCATTCCAGCTCCCCTGAGAAGATTCCAATGGACCGAGAAGTAGACGCTCTGAAGAACAGACATCCCCCCATAGGTGTAGGGCTTAAAAATGAAATACAATCAGCTGACTTCAGAACTTCTCCCAGCTTTAAAATGCACATGCAACAGGAAGCAGGCTGTACTCAGCCATGAACATTAGATAATGATGCATAAGCCAAGCTCTTTAATCACACAGCTTTGAGAATATGATTTTGCACGCGCGCGCACACACACACACACACACACACACACAGAGAGAGAGAGAGAGAGAGAGAGACAGAGACAGACAGACAGGTACTCACAACAATAATGCAGAAAAGACTTCAATAAGTTTATTAAATTAGCATCTACTTACAAGCATCATAACTGTTGCAAGCAACCTTGTTGTTTCAAACATTTTCTTCAGCTGCTTCACAGGACCCATTAGAAAGCATGTGCTATTCAAAACAAAGAGATGGACATTGTGATCTGTCTGGCTGTACAAAAAATAAGATTGCTAAAATTAAACTGGGAGTGGTTGTATTTCTTCCATTACTTTTCCGTGGGTCTGTTGTCTTTGTTGCTGTTTGGGACAAAACCTAGGCTGGCCTTAAACACCTCACACTCCTGTCTCAACCTCCTATACTGGGAACTTTCTCTCCTACCTTAGTTTGTTGTTGTTACTTTGAGACAGGGTCTCCCTGTGTAGCCCAATGGGCCATAACCTCACAATTCTCCTGCTTTGCCCTCCTAGTATTGGGTACTCGTTCATTTTCATTTTGCTGTCACTTTCACACAAGGTCTGGCCTTGACTCTGTGACTGCTCTGCTTTCTCCTCCAGAATGCAGCTGTTACATGCATGTCCACCATGCTTGGGTTTTCCCCTTAACTTTGAACGGGTACTCAGGACATGCTATGGCCTTAACATGCTATTGGTCTGATGGCGTGAAGGGGTGAAGGGGCCACAGACTGCGTGCCATCCCCACACGGGTGGAAGCAAGGCCCTGAGGTAACGTTCCAAACATGGGAGTGCATGTGACCCCTCAGGGATGCAGCATGCAGCTCTCAGCAGAAAACTGAGGCCCAGATCTTGGGCTCCCCAGCCTGCACAAGTGTGAGAGACACTTTTCTCACTGTCTATGGCATTGTTACAGCAGCACAAGCAGCCTGGACTAAGACATTCTACTCATCCGACACAGCTATGGTCTCAGAAGAAACCAGAGCCAAAGCCAACAGTTCCTAGTCCCAGCTGCTCACTGCCTCCAGGACTCGGCACTGCAGGCACCAAACCGCCAGATCTGTCTCTAGCTCTCTGTGGACGCACTTCCTCACAAAGCCTCCACAAGAGCCAGGACTGAAGGGCAGCAACCACACAGCGGGGCTCTGGAGCACCCCCCAGGCTGGGATCTAGGCCCTGTGCTCCCCAACTGGTATCCCTGGCACTCAGTTATACAACATTACTGTGGTATCAATATAAACTCTGCTGCAGAGCTGACATTATAAACAATCAACAAAAGCATGTTACTTACAAAGACTTATTAGAAAGGAAATCTGGTACCAACAGCAATTAAGGCATTTTGAGAAGCCAAAGTACACACACACCTGGCCAACGCAGCAAGGTTTCCAAGGGTGTAAAACACTGCAAAGAGTTTTATGCCATTGGGAAGCCACAGCAACCCAGTTCCCTAAAGCAGAAATTACAGTTAGTTAAATAACAATGTGATCTTAAGAGCCTAAAATGTAAAGTGCTACTACAGCAGTAGATCCCAAGTAATACACATGCTGAAACACAACTGTGCTGCTGCAGTCTCTTGTGTCTGTGCACACAAACGTGCTGTGGAGAAGTGTCTGCATACTTGTCAGCAAATAGTCTGAAACTAAGTCTTCATTTCAATGCTAAGTTAACAAGCTTAATAAAATACACCTAAATTATTGACTGTCCAGTTTTCAACACAAATTGGTGTTGTAAATAAAACTTTTAACATTTTTTCCAAATCACCATAACATTAATTTCTGTATGTTTTTAGACAATCCCTACACATTTACTTAAGGTCACTGTGTTCCACCAAAATAATCTAACAGACATTTAGATAAAGCAGGCTACTTTTGTTGGTTCTAAATGAAATTATTAAGAATAATGTAAGATTATTAAACAAGACAAAGCCTTAACTCACAAGGATTGAAAAGAAAATGCCAGCAACAAAGCATATGACAAACCACTTCAATCTGGTGTTGAAACTCAGGGACGAGGCGTCCAGGACCTTAGGAAAGAGGGACAATTGAGAACGTTAGGTCCACATGCATGAAGCTGGCTCTACACTACATTAAGCAAGCTTTTGGGTTTGGTTTCTTTGAGAGAGGGTATTTCTACGTAGCCTTGGCTGTCCTGGAACTCACTACGCAGACCAGGTTAGCCTCGAACTCACAGAGATCTGCCTGTTTCTGCCTCCAAGTGCTGGGATTAAAGGTGTGCACCACTGCGCCTGGCAGCAAATTCATTGTTAACATGGACCTGACTTTGCAGTCACTTCGGTGGTTCTACAGACTGAACATCAGAGGAGACGACCTGACAGGCGTCTCCACAGACCCGCGTATGTTTCGTAAAGCCCACTTCTGTTGGGTGGGTGCAGCATGTGCATGCTCATCTAGGCAGGGCACCACAAAGCACGAGATGCATCTTTAAACTGGGGAAAGCCCAGGAGGTAGCATGCTGGGAAGTGCTGAAGCTGGGCCTGGCACTTAGGATCACACACTCCTCTCAACTTCTGCCAGTCCTGGGGAGGCAGGCAGGGATGCTCTCAGTAGGAACCTTTAAGAAAGCTGGGGTGGGGGTGGGGGAACTGGAGAGGGGAGTGGGGTGCACCAGCAAGGGCGAGCCTGGGCCCACAGCAAGCCACATCGCCATGGACGTCCAGCCTAAGGACGGCTGCCTCAGGTGGGACTTGACCATAGGCTAGAGGTACAGTGGGGTGACTATGGACAAACAGCAAGAATTCTGAGCTGGAGACCTGAGGAGGGAGCCCAGGCTGGCAGTCACAGAGACCTGCAGCATACATACACTTGGCCACCTCCATTACAAGTAGTTCATTTAAAGCCAATCTCTCAGAATGCTGCACAGCTCCGAACTTTACAGGTAAGATTTTGAAATTATTATAGACTGTTTTTATATACAAGTTCTACCCAAATGTTGTAGGAAGGAGAATATGATAATCATGTGGCAATATGATAATCTAGCTCATAATCATAATTAAATGCATTCTCTGGGATTATTTGGTATACTGTTAAAACTTACCTTCCCAAAGAGATGAAAGACTGTCAATAGGTTTTGTAGAAAGTTAGCCAGGCACAGTAGTGCATGTCTAGAGTCCCAATACGTGGGAAGCAGAGACAGAGAGAGCAGGAGTTCAAAGCCAGCCTCAGCTAGACAGCAAGTTCTAAGCTAGAAACTCAAGAATTTTCATTCCCCAAATTTAAGTTTCTAATGGGCACTACCATATACACTTAAACAAAGTAAGACCAGCAGCTCAGGGTGTTGTCAGTGGTGAGACAACAACAGGACCCCATGGTTACCGCTCCTTACCTCAGCAGATCATCAGGAATCCCTGTGCAGCATGGAAAGCAGAGAAGCAGTGAGTCCTCTGTCAGCACAACACACGGCGCGTAACTCCCAGTGTCTCTGCAGCGCACTTTAGCTCAGACACGCGGATTCCAGCAGAGACACCCACTCAAGACACCCAAAGCTCCTTCTTACCAGAGGTCATAGACTATGTGTATTTTAACCACACAATAAAGCACCCCAAACGTGTACATCACTCCACAAATGACCTAACAGTTCATTCTTCAGACTCCGGCATCACACACATCAGAATGCCATGCTGTCATACGTGCACACGATTTTCACTATCAGTTAAACCTGGTGACAGTCACTAGTCATGACTTCTAAAATTTGGTGCGATCCTGCAATGTTAGGATTTATGGAGAAAGGAAAAATACCCATTTTTACTTTTCTTTAAGACCTTAAGTAGTTGTGCTGTTTCTAAACCCAAATAACAGTTCCTTTTCAAGGCCCATTTAGTGTTCCCCATAAGTGAGCACATGTAATTATTTGTACAGTTGAAGGTTTCCCCTTACTAGTATTTCCATGTGATACTTCAAAATGCAATGTAACGACCAATGATTGCAGATGGACAGAAAAGAGCATCAGACCCTGAACCGTGGAGTCCACAGGCAATAGTGTGTGTAGGTATAGAAACCTTGAGGGGCCATGACACTTCCATGCAGGAAACCTCTTGCCCAACCTTCCAGCTCACAGCATCTGTGCCCACAAGCTTCTGGGTTAGGAAGAGGAGAAACTCACTATCTGTCACCTCCTTAGACTCAGAAAACACTCCACATCACAAATACCACCCCCACAAACAAGTGTCACCAATTGTTTTACTTGACACCAGAAGAGGAAATGAAAGTTCCTGCAAAGCAAGAGCCAGTTTTCCTCTTCTCCAGGATCACACTTATCAGTGCAGCCTTTGACCAGGAGGCCACTGCTAAGATACAGCAAGGAGGAGTCAGGACCCAGAGATGAACCACAGACGCTACCTCCTCAGCCGTACAGCCATGGAGTGGGAATGGACTCGCCATTGTGTAATGGAAGCCACCACTGCGCCTGCACCTGATGTCCAGACAGCCAAGGCCTAGGGCAGCACCACATGCCCTGGACGCTGCCCTTGGGAGGACACATGCTGTAGCCAAAGCTCTAATTTCTGCATTCCCCCCACTTCTCTTCCCAAATGACCACCATGTAAAGACACAGTGGTCAGCGTAAGTGGAAGGCCCTTCTGAGCACACACCTACCTGCCGCCTTCCCTGGGGTCCTGGGATAAAGAGCCATTGTGTGGCTCAGGAGCCCCTAAGCAGCTTGCTTTGTCCTCTTCCTCAGGACCAACCACAAGGCCGACCCCAGCCACAGGGTGGGTCTTGCATGATCTGCATACTGCACGCGGCCAGCCCGTCCCTCTGCTCTCCAGCCCACCTCAGCGGCCTTCCCCTTCCCGTCTCCACTGACCACTGCCTCTTCCTCCTTGCAGTCATTCCATCTCGGAAACCCAGTCTGGGGCTGTAGAGACAGCTCAGAGCTAAGAGCGCTTGCAGATGCACTGGACCTGGGTTCAACCCCAGCACCCACACGGTGCTCACAACCACTCACTCCTAATTCAAGTCCCAGGGTATCTGGTGCCCTTTATTGGCTTCGGTGGGTTCTGGCCTCAGTGGGCATGGTGCATATGAATACATGCAGGCAGAACACTCTATCACAAAAATGAATCAATCTTAACAAACAACAATGACAACAAAAAATGTCCTAGCAGCTGCTACCTCGCCTGCCTCACAGGCCCCTCTCAGGCCCTCAGCTTCCCATCATTTCAGTGGCAGTCATGTTGGATGTTGCTTCAGGACAACACCCAAAGCACTCTGCAGCTGCCTCCACTTGGAGTCTCCCACTCAGCATCAAGCCTGCTCCCTGGAGCTCTCTGGGTCTCTCCTCTCTCACCCTCTCCTTTCTCAACGTGCTTTGTATTGTAACAACCATCTCTGCTTCAACACTTCTTTCTGAGTAGACAACTCCACCTGCTGACAACAGCGAAAGGTGAAGGCAGCAGAGCAAGCTCACAACTCCATGGTGATTTGAATGAGAACAGTCCCCACAGGCTCACATCTTTTGAATACTTGATCCCCAGGTGTGGACTGTTTGGGCAGGACTAGGAGGGGTGGCCTTGCTAGAAGAGGTGTGTCACTGGGGGTGGACTCTGAGGTTTCAAAAGCCCACACCATTCTCAGTTAGCTATCTTTGCCTCATGGTGGTGTCTCAAGATGTGAGCTGTCAGCTACTGTTCCAGAGCCACGCCTACCTGCCTGTTGTCATGGAGTCACCCTCTGAAACTGTAAGCCTCACATAAACTCTTCCAGAGGTTGCCTGTATCACGATGTGCAATCACAGCAATAGAAAAGTAACCCAACGCCCTCCTACAGAAGCATCCAGGCCCTGCCTTGCTCTGGCTCTGAGGGAGGGCCCCTCCTACCTCTCTCAGGGAGGTATACACTTGCCTACCTGCTTTAAGACCCCTCAGACCATCTGCAGGAAGTGACACTACAGGCTTTCCTCTGTAGAGAACAGTGAGTTCCATCCTAACAGCCTACTTTTAAATGTGCTTGAAACTCTTCTACATTAAAACAAAATCTCTCAAGATGTCTCTTCCCACCCTCCACAGCCACCCATCCCCACTCCTTGACACCGAGAGCTACTATGTGCTAGTAAGAGCTAGGTGAGGGCTCAGTTCCTGGTTAACAAATAAAACACTGTATGATGACCAGGCATGGCCTACAAAGCGAGTCCAGGACAGCCAGGGTTGTTACACAGAGAAACCCTGTCTCAAAGGAAGGAAGGAAGGATGGAAGGAAGGAAAGAGAGAGGTCATAGCTAGTGAGGAGCTGCAGGTCAGGACTACCGCTCCCTTCAGAGCATGTGATGCTCCAGGCCCATGTGGGATGATAACTTCCCATGAGGCTGTGCCAGTGCTCGTGGTCAGGCCCGAACAGTCCTGTCCAATGACGCATTCTGCATGCACTCCCCCAAATACATATGCTAAGACTTGACTCCCCCAATGACAGTCTTAAGAGGAGGCCTCTGGGTGTCCTTAAGAGATCCCAGAGAGACCATTTGCCCCCCTTCCATTACGAGGAGGCAGCAGGAGGCACCATCCATGAAGCAGAGTGTCCTTGCCAGAGTTGTGAGACCATAGTAGTGAGGGTATTTGTCACAGCAGCTGGCATACAGGGTTATTTTTATTTTTATTTATTTTTTTTTATTTTTTTGAGACAGGGTCTCTCTGTGTATCCTGGCCTCTTTGTAGACCAGGCTGGCCTCGAACTCAGAGGCTCCCTTGAACTCTGCCTCCCTGAGTTCTGGGATTATAGGGGTACACCACCATTCCTGTCATGATTTGTTTGCTTTTTAGATACCGTCTCTCTATGGCTGATCTGAAACTCACTTTGTAGACAAGGCTGGCCTTGAACTCACAGAGATCCGCCTGTCACTGCCTCCCAAGTGCTGTGATTAATGGCATGTGTCACCGAGCATGGCTCTGACCTTTGGTTTTCACACAGCATACCCTAACCCTGAAGATGGGGCTGAAAAACCCAATTTTCTAACCTTAACTGCTTGGTCTTACTCTGTGCACATTCCAATCCTGCCCCTGGCAGCTCAAGGCATATAGAAGACTGTCACCTCAGAGACAACATACATTTCTGGAGTAATATGACAGAAAACAGGTAACTAAATGTTTCACAGTACCATGGCAGGTCATATTCAGTCTTCTGACAAAGGCACAGCTTCATTTATATAATAGGCATGTGGCAATTTTACAGGTGAAACATGACATATTACTTTCCTTTGTTAATGTGGACTTATCTCCACCCAGTGATATGATCTGCATGTCAGAGGTTCCCTAAATCCTAACATTTCAGATATTGGGGCTAGACCATGGGGCCTCAGGGGCATGCAGGATGTGGGAACAGAGCCTTCGCAAGTGGGATCTATTTCCTTTCCAAAGAGGCCCAGGGAACTCCCACACCCCTTATATACAAAATGGAACGGTCCGTCCAGGGAGCAGAAAGTGGCCTTCAGCAGACACAGAATCATCTCAGGACTATCAGCCTCTAAAAGAGTGAAGAATAAGTCTTTGTGGTTTCTAAGCCACCAGCCTTTCGGCCCTGGTCAGAGTCTAGGAACATAGAGATCGTGGGAAAACACCTGTTAGGCTTCCATTCACGGCAGGGCTCAGCCTCCCGGTGCTGGCATGCTAGTGGTGGGCAGCGGGTGGTGACAACGGCTGCCAGAGCACACAGGGCTGGTCTCTCAAGACACGCAAGTGCAGACTCCACTTGAGCCAGGCTGGGGCATTCCAGGAAAAAGGATTTTGCTGAAAGACTGCCAAGTTGTACTGACAGGGAAGGGCTCAGCCAAGGGAGCTGAGGTGCCTGAAGTACAGTGAGTCTTGGCAGGTGCAGAGGGGGAGGTAGGGCCAGGGCAGTGCAGGTCTGAGAAACTAATTCGGGCTTAACTCTAGGGGCTACAGAGGTAGGAGAGCAGGATGCAGTTCTCTGAGGCCTGGTTCAAGCCTTTCCCTCCAGACACCTACGTAGGGCCCAGAACCCTAGCTTCTAGTCAACCCTGGGCCTTAAGCCCCTCGGCAGCAAGATGCAGCAGCTCAAACCCCGGGTGTGTGGGCATCCTTGTCTCCCTCAGGCAGGTCATGGACCTGTTCCATCTGCTGTACAGCGCTCCTCTCAGGACACTCCTCGGTCCTGCCCACCCTGGGCAGCTACATTTATCTGAGAACACCCCGAACTCTGTACACCAACCTTCTGGTCCACATGATCCTCTGAACATCCCTCACTGTGCTCTGAGCACCCCTCACCATCCTCCGAGCACCCCTCACCACCGTCCGAGCACCCCTCACCACCGTCCGAGCACCCCTCACCACCCTCCGAGCACCCCTCACCATCCTCCGAGCACCCCTCACCACCGTCCGAGCACCCCTCACCACCGTCCGAGCACCCCTCACCACCGTCCGAGCACCCCTCACCACCGTCCGAGCACCCCTCACCATCCTTCGAGCACCCCTCGCCATCCTCCGAGCACTCCTCACCTTCTGCTACACCCTCCCCAGGAGCATGTGTTCTCCCCACACGTCCTGCAGGACAGGCAGTGGCTAGGCACTCTTCCCTCCTGGCCTGTGGTCCTCCCCTGAAACACCTACTACTTTCAAGGCCACGGCGACACTGTACCCCATTCCTCGTCCCTATGTCACACCTCTCATCCTTGGAGAGCAAAATATTTATACACATAAAGTAAAAATAAATCTGAAAAAAAAAAAAGTGAAAACTGGAGTACTGAATCAACACAGCTGAGATGTCCCCTCACGAATAGACTCGTGTTCTCATCTCTGTCCTCAGGTGGTGGCACTGCTTCGGGAGGCTCTGGAGACTTGAGATGGTAAGGCCTACTCGGCAGGAGTCACTCCTAGGGGAGGGCCCTGGGGAGTTACACACTGTTCCTGACTTCTGCCTTCTTACTCTGCTCCCAAAGCCGTGAACTCAATGCCCTCTGCCGCGTATCTCTGCTACCAAGAACAACAAAAGCCGTTGAAATAGGGAACCACAATGTAGCCATCTCAAGTCATTAGGCACAATAAGGTGGACACTCTCTCCACATGGAATGCGGAGTCCCACCTCCTGCCTGCCTTTGTCTCCTACACTCTTTCCCTCTTTTCCAGTCACCGTCGTTTCTTCACTGGCCAACCACACACAGGCCCCACTGTTCTCAGGGCTCTGCACCTGCCACCCTCTTTGGGTGGGAAGCTCTTCACGACAGACCACCCCAGCAGGGACGCAGACGACCCCTGTGCGATATGGCGCCCCTAAGCTTCCCAAGCCGCTCTGCCCGTTCCACGGCTCTTCCCACCGAAGCTGTGTTTCTTTGTCAACTGTTCCCTTGTTTGAGATGTGAACTCTGTGCACGGGAGGCCTCGGCTGGTTACTGTCATTACATTGCCAACTCCGTGGGGGCCTCAAGATCTGTTGGAGCCTACGGCCTACTGCCACCAGACCCTTTGACCTTTGATCAATTTCTTCTCCACACACCTGTCTCTCCTCCAGAAACAGCTGCAAGGAACACGATCACTTCCTTGTCCCCCATGATTTACAAGAGCACCGTGTGACAACAGTAGAAGCAGTCCTCACCTACCATGTCTGAACAGTAGCCACAGACCACATATGCCACTGACCACTTAAAACTGGGATGTACGGCTAAGGAGTAAGTTATAACCCGTTTAAATCTAACTGGCTACCTGTGGTTATAGCTACTGCACAGTCTAGAGCAAAGAGCGGGGCATGAAACAGCCGTTACTAGCAAGCCACCTGGATAAGCCATACATACTGCCGTTTCTGCCGTTACCATGTATAGGCTTTTGTATTGCAATTACAATATGGATTTCAGTTCTCAGGAGGCAGAGGCAGAGGTAGGCGGACTTCCAGGCTAATCAGGGCCACACAGTGGGGGCTTTGTCTCCAAAACAAAACAAACAACAACAAGACCACAATACAGATGGCTAGTCTGTCTTAACACACGGCCAAGCTCACAGCCCCGCCAACAAGGAAGTCAGCCAGCAACGAAAAAGGAGCAAACGAAAGATCTTCGTGTAATACAATTCAAGTTCAAGTGCTCCAAGTCTGTGTGCCAGGGCACACCAGAATGTGCTAGCTCGCAAAACACAAAGCAGTTCCTGTTTGCCTATTTTAAACTCTTACTGGAGGAAGTAAGCCTTTATCAAGTCTCACGTCCCGGTCACACGCGGCCCTGATCTCATTCATTACACCTGCAGAGGCAAAGCTGAGGCCCGGACCCCCCGAGGCCTGGGCCTCCCGCGGGACGCTGGTGCGGGAGGGGAGGGTCCCGAGAAAGGCCTCGGCGAAGCAGGTGGGACCGGAAGCCCAGGGCGCTCGGTGGCGACTCCCAGGCGGCGGTCCGCGGCCCTCCGTCCCGCCGCCGCGGCGGCCGGGGACGTTACCTGCGTCGTCAGGCCTTGCTCCTCGTCGTCCTGGCCGCTCAGGACGCGCCGCAGCTTCTCCATGGTCCCGTCCTCCGGCCGCCCAGCCGGCCACTAGGTCGCCGGCCCCTCACGCCCACCCGGAAGCCAGGAACCCGCACCCTCAGGCGCCAGCCGGAAATCCGGGCTTCCGCTTCCTACCTTCAAGCATGCGCACCTCCTCGCCCTTCAGCGGCTAGGACGAAGTGGGATGGGGCGGGGGCGTGGACCTGAGTGCGTCACTTCCGGTGCCCACCGACGACTGGTTACTAGGGTTGACAGTCTGCGAGTTAGGACTGTCTGTCCAGCGTGGCGCAGAGAAACGCGCCCTGTGCAGCCGCATGGCTCTCCTGTCACTGATGGATAGGTCCTGCCCCGGTTGTTTTGCTTTGGAGAGATGGTAACGAAATGAACGAAATGTTCTTTATTATGTTTAACTGATTCATTAACACCGTCTTCCTTAAAATTAAAGAATCAAGAAAAAAAAAAAAAAAAAAAAAAAAGGAGGAGGGCGGGGGTTAATTGTCTATCCGGATGCCTTTCGGAAAACAGTCGTTACAGGAACTCTAGAAAAGAAGGTCATGCACTGAGGAAACGCGCCAGCATTTTTTTCAGGGGATTGGACCTGACGAACTGAAGTTAAGAAAAACTCATCCTTTCGCCCTTTGGAAGGTCACAAAGACAATAACGAATGTACAACAATGTCGTCCTTGAATGCGTCTATATTAAAAAACAAAACTCGGAGTGCTGGAGAGATGGCTCAGTGGTTCAGAGTACTGGCTGCTCTTCCAAAAGTCCTGAGTTCAATTCCCCAGCAATCACATGGTGGCTCACAGCCATCTATAATATGATCTGATGCCCTCTTCTGGTGTGCATGAAAACAGAGCACTCATATACATAAAATAAGTACATTTAAAAAGAAACTGAGGGGCTGGAGAAATGGCTCAGTGGTTAAGAGCACCGCCTGCTCTTCCAAAGGACCCCGGGTTCAATTCCCAGCAACCACATGGCAGCTCACAACTGTCTGTAATTCCAAGATCTGACACTCTCACACCAACGTACATTAAAAAATTAAATAAATTAAATAAAATGTTCTTTAAAATTATATTAAAAAAGAAACTGGCAGTTTTGTTTGTACTAATGGAAATTCTGCTTTCCAATATATATATGAAATTGCCAGTGCTCACAAACAGTTGAAACCCCAATCTCAAGAGCCATTAGCAGTGGTTCAAGAACACTGGTAGCGTATACATGGGTGGAAATGTCACAGTGAAACTCATTAATTTGTGCAAATGATAGATGTTGATTAGAACAGCAAGAATAAATGATTGTAGAATATGCTGTTGTTTTTGTTTTATGGTGGTGCTGGGAATTGAACTCAGGACCTTCCATGTACCAAGCAAGTGCCCTGCTACTGGGCTATACCCCTAGCTCCAGATCCTAGAATATGTTACAGAGGTGAGAAAGCCATTTAGGTAACCCAATTTTGCCTGAAAATTAACCTCTTCATGTTCTGATTTGGTGTATATGTGACTCCCCTTTCTGTCATTAAAAACATTGGGCGGTGGTGGCACAAACCTTTAATCCCAGCACTCAGGAGACAGAGGCTGGCGGATCGCTGTGAGTTCGAGGCCAGCCTGGTCTACAAAGTGAGTCCAGGACAGCCAAGGCTACACAGAGAGACCCTGTCTCACTCCCCCCCCCCCAAAAAAACACAAAAAACAAAACAAAACAAAAAACCCAAAACAACAAAAACAAACAACAAGAAAAAGCATTTTGTAAATGCTCCTAATCAGTCAGTCTTTGTAGCATTTTCCAGGTCATTCAGGTGGTGGACATCTTAGGGTACCTCAAGCCCACTACACCAGCTGAGATCAGCAGGGTGAGACTGCCTCATTTCAGTTTATATTGTAAGCAGATTTCCCTTCTAAGTCCTATTTTGTGTCCCAGTTTTTTTTCACATTAGTGTGCTCTTTTTGGTGGTGTTGGGGGTGATTCCACTATTTGGTGGGGCATGGACCATCTACCCTGCCTAGGCTCCTAAGTGCCCTCTTAGATGCTCAGAGAAGCCTCGGTCTGCATGAGTGCGGCAGCTGTGCATCCAACCCTAACAAAGCAGTACAACATGAAGGGAGCGAGGGAGCTTACATAATGATCAGCTGACAGCAATGTGACCAATGCTCCCAAGAACGAACCAACGAGGGCTCAGCCCTCGCTGATTCAGCGTTTGTGGTGACTTTCTTGACCGTAGAGGGCAAAACAGCAGGAACCATGTCTGGAAGTACTCAGAACCAGCTGGCACTCGCCAACTGCCGAGCGGATGTTGGTGTTTTTCATCATGCCACTGGCTCATCTACAACATCTGGGCGCCCGGTTCTCTTCTTGTTTTAGCGTAATTGCCCAGAAAACCAGAAAAACTTCCAGATTCCATTCTGCTTCCCTTTTTTTTTTAAAACAGGGTTTTCCAGTAGCAACAAAATCCTTACTTTGCAAACCCAAGGCAACCCTCGTGCAGAATGAGGGTATGAGTGGAGATAGGCTTGACCTCTGGAAAGCAAGTCCTTCCGAGGCACTGAGAAGAGCACCTAGCTAGTAAGCCAGGTTTGGTCAGCACTTGAGAGAGAGAGACAGAGAGACAGAGAGACAGACAGACAGAAGGAGGGAGGGGGAGAGAGAAACTGGCATCTGTGAGTCCAAACCAGGGCTACATAAAAAGACCAGTCCTTGTTGTTTTTTTTTTAAGATAGGAAGGACCCATCTAGGCATGAAAAGAAAAGATATGGGATCCTTGAATGCATAGCACAACAAACAAACAAACAAACAAACAAATGCCATCTGGAAAGACTCCACACCGCATGATGTCATGTGACATTCCAAAAAAGGTAAAACCAGTTACTGGTTTCTAAGATTGGGGTGGGTATCTGTGGATGAGTCAACATGACACAGAGGACCCTGGTGCAGTGGATCTGCTTCTGAGTAGAACAGTGAGGGATACCTGGTGTGGTTGGCCCATAGGGGTTGGCACTCTTAGGAGGCGTGGCCTTGTTGGAGAAGGTGTGCCACTTGCGGGTGGACTTGAGGTGTCAGAAACTGAAGCTTGGCCACTGTGTCTCTGTCATTTCCTGAGGCCTGCAGATCCAGATGTGGAACTCTGAGCTACTGCTCCAGCACCATGTCTGCGGCATGCTGCCATGCATCCCCTGAACTGTAAGCCAGGCCCAATCACGTGTTTTCCTTTGTAAGACTTGCCATGGTTGCTGGGCATGGGGGCACACATCTGTAATCCCAGCACTCGGGAGGCAGAGGCAGGCAGATCTCTGTGAGTTCAAGGCCAGCCTGGTCTACAAAGTGAGTCCAAGACAGGCAAGGCTACACAGAGAAACTCTGTCTCGAAAAAAGAAAAAAAAGAGTTGCCATGGTCATGGTGTCTTGTCACAGCAATAAAACTCTAAGACACACGGCAATATACATTTGTTCCAGCCCATGTGTGCAGCACCAAATGACTTCTGTAACAGACAACGGGCATAGCAGAAACATGCAAGTCGGTTCATCAGAGTAGAACACCCTCATCAGAATTAGAGTGAGGTTGTGGGGGTCAGATGGAGAGAGACGTGGGGGTCCTCCTGCTCTCTGCCTATGTATTGCTTCAAACTACTCAAAAAGATAAAGCTGTTCATGTGAAATAGTGGTTCCCTATGGGTGTGTCCCTCGCACTTGGGACCGCCAAGGGCACATGCCCACTACAACAGAGTGGACAGCAGAGCCTCCGGGTTCTCGGGACAGGAGTGGGAGGGGGGAGGGGCACTCCAGCAAAGAGCAGCTACGGAAGAGGCTGAAGTGAGAGCAGCAGGCATGTCTGGAGTTCAAGGACAAAGTACATGGGCTTTTGTTGGCACTAAGGGAAGAGTCAAACTGCTGAGGGAGCCCTTGAGACCTTCTTCAGAGTCTGAACCATGTGCTTAGGGTAGACGCAGCTGTGCATTCTGGGACGCTAACTTGGGCAGAAGGGAGAATCCAGCAGGCTGTACACATGGGATCGGGCACTTGGGCCCTGTGCAGGAGGTGTGGTCACGAGGGCACAGGGGAAAGGGTGGGGTTTGTGTCTGAGAAATGTTTGCCATTGCATGTGGCATCCACACACAGATGATGTGTTAGAGACTTGGAAGGCCAAGTTGGCAAGAGGCCTGGAAGGGAAGGAATTTCCGAGAGGCTGTGAGTGAAGAAAGGGGCCTTTGGTGTTCTGATAAAAACAAGAACGAGGGTGAGAGGGGAACAGGAGGCATGTGGCCAGCGGCTCTGGCTTGGTAAGGCAAAGGGCTAGGTCTCGTCTCTTTCAGGAGGTCTGTTTTCCGAGAGCCAGGGAGACCTGAAGAGGTACAACTGAGTTCTGTCGTGGCTCAAAGACAGTAGATGCTAGTTCCACTCCCAGGGCCTGTGGACCACCATGCTGATGCCGAAAGCCTGGTGGTTTGCTGTGTGTGGTGCTGAGCACCTTGAGCTTCCCTTCCCTTCCAGGGTCTTATGAGCGCTTGAACAAGTGTTATCAGCTCTTACGGAAAATACCCAGTTCTTGTACTTTGCTGATACACAGCAACCCGAAAAGGACACACTTTCTGTGCTTACCTGTGACCTGTGCAGATTCCCGGGAGATCAGTTTTCATGCCTCAAAAGCTGCCAGAAGAGACAGTGCCTTCCCCAAACCCTGACTGTGGGAAGCCAGCAGGAAGGACTTGATGAAGAAATTGCTTTTTCCTTTTCTTTCCTTCTTTTTCTTTGTTTCTTTCTTTCTTTCGGCAGGGTTTCTCCGTGTAGCCTTGGCTGTCCTGGACTCACTCTGTAGACCAGGCTGGCCTTGAACTCACAGAGATCCACCTCCATTTGCCTTCCTGAGTGCCGGGATTAAAGGCCTGCACCACCGACGCCCAGCTCCTTTTCCTTTTTGATGGCAGGTAGAGGTGGCAGCTATGACAATTTCAGCCATGCTGTGCCTTGTGGCTGACAGTCCATGGACACACTCACATTGTAACCAGTTCATGGAAATGTGACCAGTGTTACATAGATAAACTGAAATGCCCTGGTGTACATCCCCAGGGAGATGGCCACAGCCAGTGTGTGTCAGGGCAGCTGAATCTGACCTCATTAAGAACGACAGAATGGGGCTAGGGTGCAGCTCCGTTGACAGAGTGCTTGCCTAGAATGCACTCAGGGCCCGGAGGCAGGAGGGTTGCAAGGTTAACATCATTCCTTGGACCTTGAACATAGTGAATTCAAAGCTACCCTGAGACCCAGGCTCAAACAAACAAACAAACAACAAAAATGAATAACAGGGTCTTGTCTTTCAGAGATTACATATTCAGCTCTGGACTCGGAGACAAAAAATATGCCATTGCTCTTCAAGAGTTTATTGATTGACTTTGAAGATCTGATGAAAGATGAATGCCAGCAAGCCTGCTTCTATATGCGACACCTCGTCCCAGACCACGGCCAGCCAACCACCAGCCACCCCCGACCCAGCTAGAAATGCAGCCCCAGGTCCTATTGACCCACTGTCTCAGCAAAGGACTCAAGACCCCAGCTGAAGGCCCAGGGAGCTCAAAGAAAGACAGAAGGGCAGGGAAGCCTTTTTATTCAAGAGGTAGGCTCGGAAGAGCACATGAATAGGGCAAGGACACGTTGCCAAGGTTCAGAGGTGTGCCTGTGCCTTGCTGGTTTCCCCTTCCTCTCCCCATGCCTCCCACACCGAGAAAACCCCTTACCTCTCAGGACAGAACTGACATAAAGTCACAGCAGCAGTGCTGCTATGGCAGGAAGGAAGGCAGAACCCGGGAGAACCCTTGGAAGCTAAGGGCTCACCAGTGTGACATAGGCAGTGGCGAACACAGAGACTCTTCTCATACAAGGTAGCATGTGTGTACCCACACTCACACAAACACACACACAGACACTTGTTTTTAAAGTTAAAAGGAAACCAGCTGACCTAGTGGCACATGGATATCACACTTCTCTTAGTATGGAGTGGTTTGTGGTAACCATGAAAGCCAGGATAAACCAAGGGTGGTGTGCGGGTTTTCCAGACTCCGCACCTGGTGACCCGCTACAGCTTCTGAATGCATTGGGCCCATTTTCTGAGCTGTGCAGCCTTACGCAGGGAGGCCGCAGAGTGGATACACTGAAAGACCCCCCGAAGGGAAACTCTCACTCAAGCCTCGGGATGGCGCGCACCCAAAGACACACAAACGACCCTTGCTGTAAACACATGAGGTAGTTTATTGGTGGAGCTCCGGGTCGACATGTATCTCATGCAGGAGACAGAGGGGTCGACCCAGAGGCCCAGGGGTTTGGGGTTTATATGGTCAAAGGTTGGGGGGAGCGGGAAGTTTTGGCGCGGCCACACACAATTGGTTGTTTCAAACATTTGAACATCAGCAAATTGCGTAGGCAGATCTGGGGTAAGGTCAGACTTAGTCACACGGGAGCAGTCCTCAGTTCCTGTTTTCCTCGGAACCCGAGGGTAGATGTTTATCTGAGCTAACAACACATCTGGTTAAACTCAAACATGGAACATTGTGTGCGGGCCTCAAAGGGGATTAAGCAAACACCATAAGATCGGATGAGGGGTCTTGGCTCATTACTCACTCGATCATGTCCGGTACCTGTTTCTCTCAGGAATTTGTCCTTGTGTACCCTCCCTATCTTTTATGGCCAGCAGGTCCCTGGAACACTCAATAGGTCTTTGTTTCCTAGCTTTGTGACTTATCATCTGGGGCCTTGGGCTAGCAAACCTGCTGACCTGCATCTCAACTATTTGGGCTTATGAGTTAGAAAGCTCTGCTGTTCTGGTTGCTTTAATGCTAATTAAAAATTCTCTCTCTCAACAGGACTCAACTTCCCAGACCTGCCTGGTGTTTCCGCTGTACGCAGTGCCATCTGTCACGCTTTTGTATTCTTTCCTAGAATGTAACTTTGGACTATGGGTTCTGCTTGGGCAGCAAGGTAAATAAAGCTCTGGGCCCTGCCTGGCACTTTTCCCTGGAGAGGGAACACACTCCTGCAGGACACGACTCTGGGTTTCAGATGGCTTGTTCATGTTGCGGTTTTCTCTCACCTTCATGTGCTCTAGCAGCTCATGTGATACAGGTGTCTCACACTTTTTTTTTTTTTGAGTGTGCAAACAAACAAGGGAAAGACTGTAATCCCAACAGTTCCCTGAAATTATCTTGCCCCCTGAATTATTCTTTTGAACAAGCTAATGGCTCAAGGACTTTGCTAACAACTTTCCGGAAGTGCACAGCTGACCAGAAGCCCAGCAGGAGACCCTCAGATTAACCAGCCCTCTGTAAGCAGAGACTTTTCCTCATGGATGTGGGTGGGAGGTGCCCGAGAACAAGACACGAGGCCTCCTTCCTGCTGCCTACAGGTCTCACTGCAAACATTAATGGGAGATGAGGGTCAAGGGGCACACCTGCCCCACCCCCCACAAGCATTAAGGACCTCTGAGCCACCTGCCCCCACCCCTACAAGCATTAAGGACACCTGAGCCCGCTTGTTAATCACTTGCTGAAGATCTGGCTGAAAGCAGAAATGAAAGTCCACTGCTTGTCCAACCTTAGTCTATGAGTTGGGATTTACCACGGTGAGGGGTTTGTCCCAGGCTGTCCTGTACAGGAAGGGCATTCCAGGAGACTTGTGTTTGAAGATTTTATATTCCCTACCACAACTACCAGAGGAAACAATGATCTCTTGTTGGTCACCTCATAGTTCAAATTTTGTGATACCACAAGGTGGCACAATTTTGCCACAATAGCTGCAAGCTTTATATGTTTTATGGCAAACTCAAAATGTTCAATTGATTGTGGGCTCAATGCCAGAGCTCCAACTAGCCTGAGCAAAGCCCTGGGTTCAATCATGGCTGAGGATGCTGGAAGAGTGTCTGCCAACGCGTGAAGACATGTGCTCAAGTCCAACCACTACGAAAAGAAAAGCCCCATATATACATATATATGAGGATATACATACATGCATACACACACACACACACACACACACACACACACACACACAGAGAAACGATTACTAAAATCAAGTCAACTAATTATTCCTGCCTCCTTCCCACCAAACTTCTTTTCTCCCCTCCCCTCCCCTCTCTCTGTCTCTGGTGCTCCTTTTCTCCAGGTCCTTGTAAGTCTGCTCATGGCCTGATGTACAGGACTCCATGTAAACAGACAGGGAACAGAGAGTCCCAGCTGTCATGCCTAGCCTGAGTAGATGTTCTGTGCCCCGGGATGGTCTGGAAGGACAGATTCTTGTTAAACTCCAGCCAGCCAGGAAATCCAGGCACTACTGCTACTGTTATGAATCCTAGGTAACTATGTGAAAAACAGGATCTGTGACCCCCAAGGGCTCGCAGCCCACAGTAGAGAGCCACTGCTCTAATGGAACTAGCGGAAGTGGTGGTTTAGGCAAGGATTTCCAGTGATGGCGGAGAAAGCCATGTCTCAGATGGGCGGTTCTCTCAACGCACTGGAGAACAAGCAGCCCTGCCAGGAGACCACAGAACAGCGAAGTCTGCTGCCTGTAGGCCATGGAGTGTCGGCCAGACTGAGCTGAGGTGACTGTGAGCTGTCTAGGTTTCCTAAGGAAAGGGTCAGAGAGCACCCAAGCTAGTCCTGCTAGAGTCACCCTAACTACGACACCCCGTGAGTCCTCTCCTCAACAGGTGAAATCAAGGCTAACCTTGATGGTTCCTCTCCATAGACCTCTAGTCTGTAGGTCTCAGTCCCCAAGGAAACTAAGCTACCAGGCCTGTAATGCCCCTGTAATGCTGCAGTCTGGGCGTCTCTATCATCTAAGCAGGTGACTGTATTGAGGCTAGTAAATGTCTTAATTAATCCGACGCAATAAAGTGTCCCCAGGCACCATGCCAACTTGCATTCCCACTTATTATGTCTGTAAACTCCTCACACTGATCTAGACAATACCTAAGAAATCTCAGATAGAAATAGAAAGTAAAAAATGGTCACTGCACTCAGCTCACGCCTCTGAATGGCAGCTCCCTGAGTGTGGGGGGCATGCAGAAGGAAGCAACTGAAGAACCTCAGGAGCGTGACCCAAAAGCCAGCGGAGGTCACAGAATTATGAAACAAAAGGCCATTGATTTCTCCAGTTTCCTCCTGTGTCCCCTCCACACACACAGGGCAGGACTCCCACTGTGTGGGCGGCAGATTCTTGGTTGTACAGGAAGATTTCACAATTGTCACCTCTGCCCCAGAACCCTTCACAAGAAAATTGCCACTGGAGGTGAGGGCAACATGGCACTTGAGTTTTAACAATTGGAGTCAATATCCTCTTAGAAGCTGGTCACAACTCTCATTTTGTTATTAGAAATGAAAAATATTTGTATCCCCTAATTCCAGCGTCATGGGATGATGTAACTTATGATTTTAAGCTTGTTTATACACTGTCGGGCTTTTCCTCAGATTTGAAGTCTGCCCAGCTCAGTTTGCAGCTTTATTCTGTAGCCATTTCCTTTAACGACACCCTCTTACGGCAGTTGTTTACTTTACCTGTTCTTTGACACTCACCACAAGCTGTCCTGAAAAGGTTGGCTCTGGATTCTGAACCTTGAGATTGGACACCACATACTCTCTGATCTACAGACTGTTGTGATATCAAATGCTGTGATGGGCCCTCCACAGGCCTCCAAAGACAGAGCTCGGCAGCTCCCAGGATAATGGAATATGGTGGTCACTGTCTACAAATAAATCTTTTATTATTATGTCCTACATTTATTTTACCTATTTGTGTATGCACACTCACATGACCCCTGCCGCCACCACCACCAAAAAAGGGGTCTACTTCCTTCAGAAGACTGGGAAGGCCTCAGAGAGGACAGTGGCTTGGGCCTGTCACTGTGAACGACTGGGGCTGGAGCACTTCCCAAAGGAACGCCCTCCACCTTTTAGCTCCTCGTGTCATGTCGATGCTCAGGATGTCCTATTTCTCCTCAAAGTATCCTTCTAGATGCTTAGTCCCGGCTTCCTAACCAACACAGCAAGTTATAGACACACTCAAATAGCAAATGTTTAAATCATTTATTGCCATTAAGTTACAGATCTGAATTACACTGTATGGAAAACACTGGCACTTGTCACCACTGGAAATTACGTGTAGACATATGACCAACTCAGGGATGTACTGTACTGTAGTCGCTAAAGAAAAAGTTAAGGGTTTTGAATACTTAAGTGCTTATAGTTACAAAATTTTGTTTCCTTAGATTTATACTCAATCCCAATAGATAATATACATATTGCCGCAGATGGCTATAGAGAGAACCATCACTCAGAACTATTACATTAGGTGCATACTTCGAACTACTCTCGATGAAAACAAATAAGTTTTAGCATTAATAAGGCAGCCGAGAGTTGGGTTAGGGACTCCCACTACTCTATAATGTTGGCATGGTTATTAGACATAGCATCCGTGTTTTCCCCTCAGCAAGACTGTTCATGCTGATGTGATCTGTGGCTCGGCAGCGGTGGCTGGGGCACTGGCCCTTTCAAGAGCTGGTCCTTGCACGGCTATGCAGTTGCCCGCTTACTCATCCTGGAAACAATTTTAATGAGAAACAAATTCCTCTGTCAGCCTCAGTAACAATGGCACAGCATACTTTATGTTAATGTTTACCTGTTTTGTTTTATTTTATTTTTTGGTTTTTCGAGACAGGGTTTCTCTGTGTAGCCTTGGCTGTCCTGGACACGCTTTGTAGACCAGGCTGGCCTTGAACTCACAGAGATCCACCTGCCTCTGCCTCCCAAGTCCTGGGATTACACGCGTATACGTATGCCACCACGCCTGGCGGTTTACCTGTTTTTAAAATCAAGTTTCTTACTAGCTCCCCAAAACAATATATTGAAATTTGCTTACTCATAGTTGATAAGCCGGCCTCCCTGAATGAGCTGTGCTACTTCGTTTGTTACATGGCATGCAAACAGAAGCCAGTTTCGAGGCTGCACCTTGTAGGCAAATCTCATGAATGTCAAAGAGTAGCAACAGAGGGCTGCAAAACACAAAAACAAAGAACTGGATACGAGGCTGAAGGAAACAAAAGTCAATACACCCAATGCAGTACTGAGAAGAGCCTCTTCCACCCCTGCGCCCCAGCTACCACTTGTGAGCCTCTAAGGCTGTGGTTTATTACCTAAACATTAGCACATACCTACCAGCAGGGCTAATTGCAAATGAGTTCTCCACCCTTTTGCTGTGTGTGAGAGCTTTTTATATCAACCATTTGAAAGAATTGCCACTTAAACCTTTTCCTTCATTTGTATGCTCACATACTGGGGTTTCAAGTGGACTTAGGACCCCTTGTCTGATCAAGTTTATAATAAAGTTAGTTGGCTATGAGGATAATTGAAACAGCACACACTTGAGCCAGGCAGTGGTGACACATGACTTGAATTCCAGAACTTGGGAGGCCGATGCAGGTGGATCTCTGAGTTCAAGGCCAACCTGGTCTTCAGAGTGAGTTCTACTAGGACAGCCAGGAACCTGACTCAACAAAACAAAACAACCCCTCATACTTGAACTGAACATACTAAATCTGAAGCAAATGATTTTCAGATTTCCCAAAATCTTCAAATTACTATTTCAGACCTAGTAGTACTCTTTAATGCAGGCGCGCGCGCACACACACAGACACACACACACACACCTTTTTTTTCCAAGACAGGCTTTCTCTGGGCAGCCTTGACTGTCCTGGACTCTCTTTGTAGACCAGAGCTCACAGAGACCTGCCTGCTTCTGCCTCCCTGAGTGCTGGATTAAAGATGTCTAGCTCGTCCTTATAGTCCTCACGTGACTTCCTAATAGCACGCACAGCATGTGGTGAGATGTACACGGAGCGACACGTGTGTAGTGCCCTCCTCTCCTCAGTGTGCTCTTACCGAAAGTCATCCGCCCACTGATGATCTCTGGAGATTTCTTCATGTCATTGATGGCAGCAATGGGGAGACCCCAGTTGGCAACTGGGCCCCAGAAGTGCTGCAATAAATGAGAAAAAAAGGAGGGCAAAAGTTAGAGTGCAGCTATCAGCAGCTGCATTTCAACACCTTCAAGGACACAACATGTGGAAACGAACCCTCATGTTTGTGTCTTCAAGTTAACGAGTTACAGCTCCATGGTTTCACACAAGTGTAAACCAGTTCCCACCAGTTAGCCCAGAACTAAGAAGGGTCTGGCTGTGCTCAAGCTCCTTACTGATTTCCACATCACAAGTCAGTAATCTCTGATTACCCAGTTAGAGAACTGAAAATGATACCGATGTCTTTCATCATCTATTCTTAGATAATTTAAACCTTGTTATAACTATTGGCCACAATATGTTTAAATCTACTAAAATGTCCCCCCCCCAAGTTTTCATTAAGTGCACTATTAGTAAAACACAACTTAAACTGGACACTTTTTCTAAGGCAAGGATACTTTTGAAAAGTTTTTTGTTTGTTTTTGTTTTTCAAGAGACAGGGTTTCTCTGTGTAACCCCTGGCTACCCTGGAACTCACTCTATAGACAAGGCTGGCCTCAGACTCAGAGATCCACCGGCCTCTGCCTCCCAAGTGCTGGGATTAAAGGCATGTTCTACCACCACAGTGCAGCTTGATTTTGTTTTTGAGATAGTGTCTCACTATGGCATGCTGGCTAGTCTGGAACTCACTATGTAGACCAGGCTGATACCCACTCACAGAAACCTGCCTCCTTATGCTGGGATTAAATGCATCACTGTGCCTGGCTTAAAAGACGTGTTTAAAGGTCATGTGTATGTGGATGGGTATCTATAGGTCTAAGTATAGGTGTCTATAGGTCTAAGTATAGGTGTCTATAGGTCTAAGTATAGGTGTCTTTAGAGTTCAAAAGAAGACATCCCATACAAGTGGTTGTGGGCCACCCACGACGGGTGCTGAGAACTGAACTCAGGTCCTCTGCAGGAATACCTGCTTTTAACTGCTGAGCCCATGTGAGAAAATATTTTTTAGCCTATATATATGAACTTGGAAATCTATAGTCAGCGTCTCATACACTAAAAAACTAAGATTGTTTGAAAATACTTTTGAAGTAATATAAAAGAGTAGATCATTTCCTTCCATCTAAAACTATGTCCATCTAAAGTGACCAGGGTTAAATGGCCTTCACGGGACTGCAGCTGTCACAGTGACTGTGATGAATACAGACTATGAAATATATTTCTAGACTTTGCTTTGGGTAAAGTCATGACTATATTAAAATACCACAGGAAGTGGGAGAAAGGGCTACACATGAATAATTTGGGACAGCACTTGGCATGATAGGAGAACTCGTTGAAAGGTAACCTAGCATGCTTACATGTCAGTTGAGGCGCATGCCTGGAATATGTAGGCTAAAGTTTACTCAGCCAGCATGGCAAAGACGGCAAAGGTAACGTGGGTTGTAGTCTCCATAGATTAGGCACTGTTGGTCCAAAGAATCTTTGGGATTCTGTGCTGAGCAACTAGTTTTCCTGCAGTCAAGCTGCATGTTACCTACGTAAGGTGCTCACAGCTTTTGTCTTCATTCGTGTATTTAAACAGACATTACACCTTCATTTTTCCCTTATCTCCAGACCTTCGTAAGGATAACTACTTATTTCTTGTTTAACCTAGTGATTTCTTTTCCAACCTGTCTTTTTATTAGATGTTGCTTCATTTTCAACTCTGCTGCTCCATAATAATTTGTTTCTTTTCTCTTCTTTCTGCATCTGTTTCCATCTCTCTCCCATCACTCTCTCCACTCTTCCATCTCTCCATCACTCTCTCTCCACAATTCCATCTCTCTCCATCACTCTCTCTCCACTCTTCCATCTCTCTCCATCACTTTCTCTCCACTATTCCATCTCTCCATCACTCTCTCTCCACTATTCCATCTCTCTCCATCACTCTCTCTCTACTCTTCCATCTCTCTCCATCACTCTCTCTCCACTATTCCATCTCTCTCCATCACTCTCTCTCCACTCTTCCATCTCTCTCCATCACTCTCTCTCCACTCTTCCATCTCTCTATCACTCTCTCTACTATTCCACCTCTCTCCATCACTGTCTCTCCACTCTTCCATCTCTCTCCATCACTCTCTCTCCACTCTTCCATCTCTCTCCATCACTTTCTCTCCACTATTCCATCTCTCCATCACTCTCTCTCCACTATTCCATCTCTCTCCCATCACTCTCTCTCTACTCTTCCATCTCTCTCCATCACTCTCTCTCCACTATTCCATCTCTCTCCATCACTCTCTCTCCACTATTCCATCTCTCTCCATCACTCTCTCTCCACTATTCCATCTCTCTCCATCACTCTCTCTCTACTCTTCCATCTCTCTCCATCACTCTCTCTCCACTATTCCATCTCTCTCCATCACTCTCTCTCCACTCTTCCATCTCTCTCCATCACTCTCTCTCCACTCTTCCATCTCTCTATCACTCTCTCTACTATTCCACCTCTCTCCATCACTCTCTCCACTCTTCCATCTCTCTCCATCACTCTCCACTATTCCATCTCTCTCCATCACTCTCTCTCCACTCTTCCATCTCTCCATCACCCTCTCTCCACTCTTCCATCTCTCTCCATCACTCTCTCTCCACTATTCCATCTCTCTCCATCACTCTCTCTCCACTCTTCCATCTCTCTATCACTCTCTCTACTATTCCATCTCTCTCCATCACTCTCTCCACTCTCCCATCACTCTCCACCGATCTGCACTGTATGGTTGTCTTGATACCTACTTTATCATGCACAGACTGTGACGTCTGTAACAAAGCCTGAATAACAACAACAATAACATTATTATTATTATATTTTTATTTATTTATTTTAGTTTTTCAAGACAAGGTTTCTCTGTGTTATCTTGGTACTCCTAGACTCACTCTGGCTGGCCTCAATCTTACAGAGATCCACTGCCTCTGCCTCCTGAGTGCTGGGGTTAAAGGCATGCTTCACTACGCCTGGTCCAGAAGAATTATTCTAAGAGGGGCTTACCTCCCCTGACTATCTACCACCAGGTATAACCAGTCTTCTCCCAAAGACAGACAATGGCATAGAACTACAGCCACAGAAGTCTGAATGATAGTTAAATGATGGCAAATTTAAGAATAATAAGTTTTCAATTATATGACATGGAATTCTGAAAGCTAAAAAACACACAGAACACTATAGCATTGAGCTATATTTAGGAAATATTTAAACATATTCCCTAAAAACACAAAGGGTGCTGTGTGTAATGGTACACACCTCTAAATCCCAGCACTCTGGCATCTATGGCAGCAAGAAGGTGACTTTAAGTCAACACAGCCAGGTATGGCAGTGCACACCATTAGTGCCAGCTTTGGGAGGCAGAGGCAGGGGGATCTCTATCAGTTTGAGGCCAGCCTGGTCTATATATCAAGCTCCAGACCAGCCAAGGCTACTTAGTAAGACCCTGTCTTGAATGAATGAATGAATGAATGAATGAATGAACAAACGGATAGATAATAAGTCACCTGGTCTACACACATAAGGCAAAAATTATTTCAATACTTGTAATGCATATTTTGTATCTGGTACAAAATTTTAATTCTCTTTTCCTTGTTCTGAAATATGTATCTGGTACACACTGCCAGAGACTGCAATCAATTTATAGAAAAATAAGAAATTTTTGTGACTAGTATTTATCAAGTACATGGAAATGTTTTTACTTTGCTATTTTTATGGTAGCTATAAAAACTGCAAACAGAAACAAGCAGCATGGTGTGGGGTCTGTCTCTGTGTCTGGAAAGCAAGCCATGGGCACAAGTTGCCTACTGCAGGACGACCACTTCAGTCTGCTCCTTCCCTCTCCACCTCCTTCCTTTTTATCAGCTGCCAAGTTCTGAGCTGACTGTTGTGGACCAAGTGCTGCAGGTGTCTGTCTGTCTGTCTTCTTTTTCTTTTCTTTTAAAAATATTTTATTTATTTTATGTATATAATGCTCTATCTGTTTGTATACCTGCATGCCAAAAGAGGGCATCAGATCTCATTATAGATGGCTGTTAGCCACCAGGTGGTTGCTGGGAATTGAACTCAGAACCTCTGGAAGAACAGACAGTGCTCTTAACTGCTAAGCTGTCTCTCCAGCCCCACAGGCTCCTTTCTAAACACAGAGGCAGACCCAGACATGTGCTTCACCTACAGCTTACCACTTAGCATGGGAGTCAGACAGGCACCCCAACATGCCTCTTGTCTCTAACTCTATAAGGCAGAAAGTGCACAGGTGCCCAGAATGGCTAAAATTTTCTTACCGTGCTATTTTGTGGAGTCACCAAGGTTCAGATAGAAGAGACATGGAAGAAACAAAACAAAAAGAAAAATAATCAGATACTTCCAAACATTCTAGTACATTTCAAACTCACATGCAATTAAGCTTTAGTTGCATGCTAGTGACACAGTTTACGTTTTTGTCTGAGAATATCAAGAGCTGTATCACAGGCTGGCCGCCTGCTCAGTGGGCAAAGATGCTTGCCTCCAAGCGTAAGAGCCTAAATTTGATCCCTGAGACCCACATGCTGTTGAAAGAACTGAATCCCAAGTTGTTCTCCAATCTTCCTAAGTGTGCCATGACACACAAACCTCCTCAAAGTAAACATAAAACAGTCTTCTGGTTTTATTGTTTTGTTTTTAAAGAATCATATGTGCCACGTGTGGTGCACACCTCTTTAATCTCAGCACTTAGAAAGGCAGAAGCAGGGGGATCTCTGCGTTTGCGGCCAGCCTGGTCTACAGAGTGAGTTCCAGGACAGAGAAACCCTGTCTCGAAAAACCAAAAACCAAAACAAACAAAAAACAGGCGGATTGCTGTGAGTTTGAGGCCAGCCTGGTCTACAAAGGGAGTCCAGGACAGCTGGGGCTACACATAGAAACCCTGTCTCGAAAATACAAAAACAAACCAAAACAAGAAACAAACAAACAAAACAAAATAAAAAAACAAAAACCCAACTGCCAACCAAAAAGAAGAATCATACATAATAACAGGTGACATTAGATCTCTGTTCTATAACTTGGGCTGTGTGTATGATTTTAACTTTTCTACAAGCCATCTTAAGCACACAGAGCAGAGTACGGAGTGCACGTGTGTAAGTCTAGCACTCGGAAGGTTAGAGCAGGGGTTGTAAGTTAGAGGTTATTTAAGGTTACAAAGCAAGTGTGAGGCTTGAACTACATAGTGAGACCTGGTGAAAGATTATGTGTGAGAGAGTGATACAAATTATAAAGTTATCCTCACATGTAAAAAACATTGTAATATGAACATGTCAACATTAGAATTACCAACTAGCCAGGTGTGGTGGTGCATGCCTATCATCCCAGCACTCTGGGAGGCAGAGGCAGGTGGAGAGTTCAAGGCCAGCCTGCTCAACAAAGTGTGTCCAAGACAGCCAAGGCTACACAGAGAAAAACCACATACACACACACAAAAACTATCCATGAGCTATTTTACACACTTTTCTGTACTTACTATTTGAAGCCTAGTGTGGTTCTGCGCTTAATGAACATCAGTATGGGCCACAGCTCACATGCAGGCCAGTGTGGACAGTGCAACCTTGGAAACACGGCTGAGCCTTATTAGTAATAAGCTCCCATTATTATATAAAGCTAGTCTCATGAAATGAGTGAACAAATGCATGAATGAGTGGTGACATTTTCTTGAATGTTAAATTTTCTGTCTTTAAAAAATAAACACAGCCTTGGCTGCTCTGGGACTCGCTCTATAGAGGAGGCTGTCTTCAAACTCTTGTCTCCTGAGTGTTGGAATTAAAGGCGTGCACTGCTACTGCATGGCTTAAAGAAGATTTTTAAAACAATAGTTTTGCAGGAGAGACGGCTTAGCTAAGAGCATCTGTTCAATTCCCAGCACCACATGGTGGTTCACAACTAACTATAACTCTCGCTCCAGAGGATCCTGTGCCTGCCTTTGGCCTCATGTGGGCACCTGCAGGGAGGGGGTACACAGATGGACGCGTTCAGGCTCACAAACGTACACATTAAAAGAATCTTTAATCCAGGTGGTGGTGGTGCATGTCTTTAGGTGGATCTCTGTGGGTTCGAGGCCAGCCTGGTCTACAAAGTAAGTTCCAGGACAGCCTAGGCTACACAGAGAAACCCTGTCTCAAAACAAACAAACAAACAAACATCTTTTAAAAATGAAACAGACAAAACCTGAAAAGTGAGAGCTTGGCGAGAAAAGGGTTTATGTCATACTATGGCCTACAATCCATTAGGAAGGGAGGTCAGAGCAAAAACTCAAGGCAGGACAGAAGCAGAACCCCTGGAGCACTGGTACCGCTGGCCTTCATGGCTTGCTCACTTCTCACACAACCTAGGACCATGTGCCTAGGGTGGCACTGCTCACAGTGGGCAGAGCCCTCCAGTATCAACCAGTCATCTAGGAAATGGCCTGGGGCGGGGGGGGGGGGGGAGAGGGGGGAGCCTGGAGAGATAGCTCAGCAGCTGGGAGTACCAACTGCTCTTCCAGAGAACCTGGGTTCAAATCCCAGCACCCATATGGCAGCTCACAACTGTCTGTAACTCAAAGATCTGACACCCTCACACAGACATACAATGCACATAAAAATAAATAAAATTAAATAATAATAAAAAAAGAAAACGGTTTACAGGCCAGTCTGATGGGAGATCCCTCAAATAAGGCTCCATGTATGCATAGCAAGCAGCGGTGCGCAGCTGTGACCTGGCTGACTTTCTCAGGTCTGGTTCTGTGTGGTCTTACTGTGTGTGTGGGGGGGGTGGAGGCAGGGGATGTTCAGCTCTTGCCATCAAATAGTTTCTCTCACTTGAGGGGCAGTCTCGATTCTATCATTGGGTGATCTGCCTGAAAGTCCCTTGTTCCTGGAATTTTGCAACTTAGTTATCCTGATGTTGGCGTCCTCAAGCTTCAGAGGGGAAGAAGAAAGATTAGGTAACGTGGGTGACTCAGCTTTCTAGTACCAGTTTTAGGCTAACAGTCCTTAAATAATTAACATGTTTACTTGCAGAGCTAGGCAGGGGTCTGTGCTCAAGTTTAAGGTAGCAACGAACATGTATGCAAAACGAGGGCAAAGACGCTTCTCTGCGTGTGCATGCTTGTGTGCACATATGTGTAGGCCAGAGGGCAACCTCCACTATTGCTCCTCAGGAGTTTCACATGTAGTTCACTTGTTTGTTTGCTTGCGTTGGCATGGAGCTTGCAGAGCAGACTATGCATATTGGCCAGCAGACGTCAGGAATCTTCTGTCCTCACTGCCCCAGTACTGGGATTGCAGGTGTGCCACCACACTCAGCCCCCCTTTTGAGACAGGGTATATATATCCCTGGCTAGTCTGGAATTCACAGTTGCTACGTGGACCAGACTAGCTCTGAACTTGAAGAGACCCACCTGCCTCTGCCTCCCAGTGCTGGGTTAGGAGGGTGTGCCTGCACACTGGCCTTCATGCTGGCTCTTTTTAACTAGTCTAGTGATCAAACCTGTCTTAGCGTTTGTTACTGTGCTAAGTGAACCTTTAGTAAAGGGAAGAGCTGGTGCAGAAGCCGCAGACTGTGCTGCTCCTCAGTTTGCTCCCTCCCGCTTGCTCAGCCAGCTTTCCCTTACAACCCAGAGCCATGAGCCCATGGGTGGCACCAGCCACAGCTGACTTGGCCCTCCCATATCAATCACCAACTAAGAAAATGTTGTACAGGCTTGCCTACAGTACAGACATACCGAGACACTTCCTCAGTCCAGGTTCCCTCCTCGCAGATGAGTCTATTAAGTTAACATAAAAACTAGCCAGCCCTATCACCCGTGGTGAATGCTAAGGATTTTTCCTGCTTTTAATTGCCCACCAGACTTCTATTTGCAGGCTCAGAGCTTTCAGCAAAAGAATCCTGAATCCTAGTTCCTGTACTATATGCTATTTTCCAATCTGAGCTTGTTTCCTATATGTCTTTGCATGATTTCCTAGCTCATTTCCTTTTGGCACTGAACAATATGCGACCGTCTGATGCACCATTAACCACTCGCCCACTCCCACTGACAGACAACTTGTTTGATACCCAGTTTGGGCGATTATCATAGAGCTGCTATAAACAGCCATATGTAGGTCCTGTGTGGAAATCACCCTCAGGTGCCCTGTTTACCGCAGGAGCATGGCTTCTGATGTATTAGAAAGCCTGAACTGCCATCCTGAGCACTGCGCCATTTGCATCCCATCAGGATGAAGAGCCCTTGTGGCTCCAAAGCCAGAACTGCACCGTCATAATTTATTTATTATTATGTATACAATGTTCTTCTGCCTGCAAGTAACACCTGTAGTCCAAAAGAGGGCACCAGATCTCATTATAGATGTTTGTGAGCCACCATGTGGTTCCTGGGAACTGAATTCTGGACCTTTGGAAGAGCAGCCAGTGCTCTTAACCTGAGCCATCTCTCCAGCCCAGGTAATAGTCTTCATTTATCAGTTATCGTGTGTGTGTGTGTGTGTGTGTGTGTGTGTGTGTGTGTGTGTGTGTGTGTGTGTGTTGGAGAGACAGACATGGGGTGCTGGGAACTGAACTCTTATATTTTTGGTTGTGAGCCTAGCCTTTAACGGCTGAGCCGTCTATCCAGCCCATCAGTTATCTTTTTCAAACACTTTTTAGATCTGTGACTTTTTCTCCTTCACATAGCCAACTAAATTGTTTTCTGAGACCGAGTCTCCTTGTGTAACCCAGGCTGGTTTGGAATCTCAGTTCTCTTGCCTCCAATCCTGAGTATGGCGTTGACAGGCATGAACTACCATGTAGCTAAAAGTAGTAGATTTTGTTGTTGTAGTTTTCTAGACAGGGTTTCTCTGTGTGCAACCCTGGCTGCCCTGTCACTGTGTAGACCAGGCTGGCCTAGAACTCAGAGATCCACCTGCCTCTGTCTCCCAAGTGCTGGGAATAAAGGTGTGCACCACCACACTTAGTCTTAATGAAGGTTGGTTCACCCACACTTTCTTTCACTTATCTTGCCTTTGGTATTGTATTTAAAAAGTCATGCCTACCCCAGATAACTTAGATTTTCTATCATATTCTATAGTTTGCACTTTATGTTTTGCCCTATAAATGTAAATTGAGTAAATTTTTTGCTAAAGACATAGGATGTGTCTAAATGTTTTGTTTAATGTGGTAGCTTTAATTTGTTAAAGACTATCTTTGCTACATTATTTTTTCTTTGCTCCTTGGCTGAAGTTCAGTTGACTGTACTGGTGTGCGTTTACTTATGACCTGTCTATTTCGTGCCATTGGTCTATTTGTCTATTCCCATGTTAGCAGCACAGGCTTGACTACTGTAGCTTTACAGTAAACTGTAAAACTGGGTATTGCCAGCCTTCCACCTTTGTTCTTCCTCAGTACTATCTGGGTCTTCTGCTCGCCACATACCTACTAATTTATTGTCATTATTTTTTGGTATTGTTGGGCATCAAACTTTACATGGAGCCCAGAATCCATTTTCTGATACCTACAAAATGATTTTGTGGGTATTTTAGCTGGCATTGCACTGGTTCTGTAAGCTAGGCTGGGAAGAATGGACGTCTTGAAGATGTAGAGTCTCTCAATGCATGGACATGGAGTAGCTCCACTCCACCACTCAGTTCTTTGAAAGCTTTCCCAGTGTGTTGTCAGATAGCTCTTACACAGCCTTCTGCTACATTTTTTTTTTATCGACATCTATTTAATTTAGGGATAGGAATGTAGCTTAGTGGTAGACTGTGTGCTTAACATGCACAAGAGCCCAGATTCATCAACAGCCAGTCAGCCAAACCAAACAGCCTTTGAGTGTGACAAAGCCAACAGACCCAGCCTTTGAGTGTGACAATGCAAATGGCCGTGTGCTCCAAGCTCAAACTGCATTTGTTAATGAAGCATATAGGGAAGCAATTGCCCTCACGTTGGCAGTGTGCCCTGACCCTTGCTACTCTTTATTGGGTTTTGATTTGGTTTGTTTTTTTTTTTTTTTTTTTTTTTTGAGTCAGGGTTTCTCTGTGTAGCCCTGGCTGTCCTGGATTTGCTTTGTGGACCAGGGTGGCCTCGAACTCACAGTGATCCACCTGCCTCTGCATCCCAGATTACAGGCATTCAACACCTCCCAGCTAGTCGGAATTCCTTATATGCTGTTAAAAAAAAATAATACTAGGGAATATCTTTGCCTAGGTCTTGACCTTGGTGAAGAGTTAAGCTTCTCATCAATACTGATAAATATTTTTTTCTTGTGGATAGTCAGCAATTGTGTATTACTGTTCATTCTACATGGGGAAACACAGTAAGCACTACCAAGTCAGCCAGTTACATGCCGGATAAAGCAGAACAGTAAAGGACAACTACCTCAGAATAAGCTTGTCAGTAGTGACTGGCTGCTCAGGCGTTTCCCCTAAGCTTATTTTATTTCCTAATGTCTGTTGTGCACTGCTGACTGCAGCCTCTTATTTTACTAAAGGGACTGATAGAATTTGCTACATTTCTTTGAAAGCATTGAGAACAATTTAGGGAACATAGTTTACTATAAACTCATTTATAACATACTTTTATCATACTGAAAGGATCCAATGGCAAGCCTAGATGACTTATAAAACACTATTTAAATGGGATGAGATTTTAAGGTTGTCTGGATTATAATTCTGTATTTTTCTAGAAGATACTCACCTATATTTGGATTATTGTTGCAAAATTTTATCTAACATTTTATTGGTAATTTAACAATCAGAACACTGTTAAATGACAGCAAAGAGCTCTGTAAACTGGACACTGCAGCTGTAAGAGACTCATGCTAGGCCTCTAGCATTCCATTTTCATTAATTCTGAAGGTCAATAACAGGACAGCAAAGTGCTGAGAGTCTAAATGCAGCCGCTGAGAGAAGGGAAGCATGGGCAGGGAGCACACAGAGGAGGTTCTCAGCTGGGCAGGGTGTGCACACCTTTACTCCCAGCACTTGGGGGACAGAGGCAGAGGCAGAGGCAGAGGCAGGCGGGTCTCTGTAAGTGCAAGGTCAGCCTAGTCTACAAAACAAGTTCCAGGCCAGCTGTGCCACACAGAGGACTTGTCCCAACCCCTCAGCCTTGACCTCAAAAAGGCAAAAGAACCTCAACCCCGCTTTCTCTCAGGACTGTTTCTGTGCATCGCTGCTCTTCCTTCGGTCCTAAGCTGACAATGCTGTTTTGGCTTCACAAATTGTGTGTTGAAAGGACTCAAGTTTTCTGATTAGTCAAGTTTTCTCATATGGAAGCTGGTACTTGGTTATTCCCAACTCTGATATTCCATGTTTAGGAAGCAGTCCCTTTATCTAATACAACTTTTCTTCTGGGCAACAATAAACTCTTTAAAAAAAAAAAAAAACTCTTAAAGCTCCTGGGAGCTCAGAAGTTAAAGTCAGTGCGGAACAGAACACCTCATTAACGAGAACACTCATTGCCAACATCTCACTAACCTCAGACTTGTAAGCATGCTGAGTGACTGACTTTAAAACATTATACAGCTGGGCAAGGTAGTGCACACCTTTAATCCCATCACTCAGGAGGCAGAGGCAGGTGGATCACTGTGAGTTTCAGGCTAGCCAGTCTACAAATCGAGTCCAGGACAGCCAAGGCTACACAAAGAAACTCTGTCTTGAAAAACAAAAACAAAACAAAACAAAAAAGCATTGTATAACCTGGATTCTACCTAAGGAATAGGTGGTGTGTATGTGTCTGTGTGTGTCTGTGTCTGCATGTGTCTGTGTGTGTGCATAGTCATCTCTGCTTTAATTAGAAACAAATAAATCTGTACACATACAGTCCTTAAAATACAAGTCATCTCACTGCTCACTCTAATTTAACCAAAAATCTACATGGAAGAAATAGAAAGGAAAAAAAAAAGGCTATTTTACTTAATTTTGTCAGTAAAGTACATAAGGAAATAGTTTCTTAAGAGAAAGACTTTGAAAAGCCAGGTGTGGTGAGACACATCTTTAATCCCAGGACTCAGGAGGCAAAGGCAGATATGTCTCTGTGAGTTCAAGGTCAACCTGGTCAACATAGTAAATTCCATGACAGCCAGAGATATGCAGGGCTCCTGTCTCAAAAACAAAACAAAACACTTAAAAATAAAAATTAAAAGGTTAGAGAGGCGGCTCAGCAGGTAAGAGCACCTGGGTTGCAGTGTCAACATGGCGCCTCACAGTTGTCTGCGCTGCCAGTCCCAGGAGCTCTGACACCTATTCTGGTCCCCATAGGTACACACACTCAGGCACACATCAAACACGCAAAATAAAGGAATTGGAGGGCTGAGGGTATAACTCTGCAGGCCTTATAATGCCTACCAAAGACACAAGTCCTGATTTTGAGCCTCAACATTAAAAAAAGAAAAAGGATGCCAGGCGTGGTGGTGCACACCTTTAATCCCAGCACTCGGGAGGCAGAGGCAGGTGGATTGCTGTGAGTTCAAGGCCAGCCTGTACTATAAAGCAAGTCCAAGATAGCCAAGCCAGTCCAAGACCCTGTCTGGAAAGAACAACAAGAAAAAAAGAAAGAAAGAAAGGAAGGAAGGAAGGAAGAAAGGAAGGAAGAAAAGAAAAGAAAAGAGAAACCTGGGAAGTTCTTGCTCTGAGATTCTGATCAATGACCAAGTACAGCAGCGTGGCTGCTCTGCAGGCTGAGGTGCTCGAGCTCACCCTGAGTCCCAGCACTCAAGGCCAGTCCCAGGAAAACAGAAAGTCCTCTCAAAGGAAGACATCTTACCGAGATGAGAGGATGGTGAAGAAAAGACTGATGGGTAAAAAGAGTTATAGAAATTTAAGGCACTGGGCAGTGGGGGCACACACCTTTAATCCCAGCACTCAGGAGGCAGAGGCAGAAAGATCTCTGTGAGTCTGAGGCCAGCCTGGTCTACAAAGCAGGTCCAGGACAGCCAAGGCTACACAGCGAAACCCTGTCACAGGAAAAAAAAATAAACTCAAGGCAATAAATATATAATATTAATTATAATAAATTATCTGAGGCTACCTTTAGTGATACACACCTTTAATCCCAGCACTCTAGGGGCAGGGACAGGAGGATTTCTGTGAGTTCTAGGTCAGCAAGGGCCACATAGTGAAACCCTAACTCAAAAATAAATAAAACAGATATGTTTCAAGCACTGGAGCTACTAAAACACAAAACTAAACTTCACAAAGCTAGGAGGCAACAGAACTAGTTTGCTTAGCAGGAACGCAAGAAGCCCTGGGTTTCCTGAGCCCAGGTAAAGCACATGCCTGTCCCAGTACTCAAGAGGTGGAGACAAAGGAGCACAAAGGATCACGATTCTCCTCAGCTACAGAGTGAACTGGAAGGCCAGGCTGCACGAAATGAGGCCTTGCCGCAAAAAGAAAAAAAAAAGTGCTTCAGTTTAAAAAGTACTGAGATCTTAAGCTGACAATGGATGTAAATAAAGTGTAATAAGTCATTGCTAAGGGGCTGCAGAGGTGGCTCAGAGGTTAAGAGCACTGGCTGCTCTTCCAAAGGTCCTGAGTTCAATTCCCAGCAACAACATGGTGACTCACAACCATCTATAATGTGATCTGATGCCCTCTTATGTCATGCAGGAGTATATGCAGGTGGAACACTGTATACGTAATAAATAATTCTTTTTTTTAAAAAGTCATTGATAAATGCAAAAGACTAGAACTTTAACAGTAGAGTCATGATTACATTTTTCTGTTTGATTTATTCTCCCTTCCTAAAGTAAAGCAGGGTTGCTGGGGGAAGGGGTATCTAGAAGAAATAACTGGAAATATAAAACTCTATGGTAAGTTCCAGAAAGAAAAGTTTTTCCCTCAGAAGAGAAAAAGCTAAGTTTAAAATTTGCCTCTCGACACTCTCCCTCTTTTTTCTTTTCTGTCTTGTTTTTGAGGCAGAGTTTCTCTGGTTGTCCTGATACCCGTTTTGTAGCCCTCCATCCTGCCTCTGCCTTCCTCCACTGGGATTAAAGTCACACCCCACCACTGCCTGGCTCCGAATTAACTATTGAAAAGAAAATTAAAAGGCAGCCCTCTCCTTACCTAAGTTTAAAAATCACAAGAAAATAAAATTATGCTTGGAAATATTTTAAACTGTTTCTAAGCTTTGTGAGATACTTATAAATAGAAGCGGGCACCGGGACATTATAATTGAAAATCAGTTCCAGAAAGTGCCTCTTCAGTCTCTCAACGGAACATACAAGTGCAAGTAAAAGCCAGTTCTCAGACTTGGCTGTGGTTGACAAAACACTGGCCCGGTCCCCTTACCCCCTCCCCCATGCATAGCCTGCAACTTAAAGTGGGCAAACTGTGCTGGGGTGGGGAGGCGAAACCACTTCGATGCTGCGCATTCTAGCGCCCAGCTCCAGGCAGTAGCGCATCCAGGGACATTCCAGCACCTCTCCCGCCACGTCCCAGGCCCGTGACGAAGGGGACCCGAGGAGGGGGAGGAGGTTGGTACTCAGTGTCCCCACGTCAACCAGGAAAGGGCATCCCGACGGCCAGCCCAGGATCGGCGCCCTCACAGTCTCCCAGCGTCTTTTAGTCACCGGGCCAGTTGTCCCCTGTCACCTGCCATTCCCCAGGTCGCCGTGCCCGCAGGCGATGTCCCCTTGGCCACTTGCCGTCCTCTCAGTCACGGGTGGGAACGCCGTCCCTGCAGTCTCCCCACGGAGCTCTGTTCTCTGTCACCAGGCATTCCCTAGTCGCCCTGACCCGGGGCGTAGTCCCCTTGTGCACCGGTGGGAGAGGCGTCCCCTAAATCACCCGCCGTCCCCTCTGGCACCGGGGGGAGCGGCGTCCCCCTAAGGCACCCGCTGTCTTCTCAGTCCCGGGTGGAAGTGGCGTCCCTTCCGTCCGGGGTGGGAGCGGCGTCCCTTCCTCCCCTGCTGTCCAGCGGTCCCGGGTAGGAGCGGCGTCCCCCTTCTCCCCGGTCCCGGGTTGGGAACGCCGTCCGCCGGCGCGCGCGGCTCTCCCACCTTGGCACCGAGCCGCGGGGGTGTCCCTCACGGCCTACCCGTTCGCTCACCTCATGAGATAGTCCCGAAAGTCCTTGCTCCGGACATAGTCCGCCGCCTTGCGCACCAGCGCCCCAGCCATGGCCGTGCCGTTCGCAGCGACACCGCTACCCAAACAGGTGACAACAGCGTCGACCCAGCTGAGGCCCTCGGCGCTCTCACCCCTCGCCCGTCTCACGACACCCGGGTTCGCTTGACGGCCGCCCGGCGCTCCGCCTATGGGAACGCGCTAGGCTGCAGTGCACGTCTGTGATTGGCTGGCGCGGGCAACACACCTCCTGCCTGCCCCCGCGCGCGCCGCGGGGCTGCTGTCGTAAAAGGGCCGGCGAGGACAGCCCGGCGGTTGCTAGGGACCGTGAGGGTGACACTTCTCTGCCCCGGGGGCCGTGGGCTAGCTTGCGTGGTCCTCCGGGGGGGCGGGGGCGGTTGGGGAGGCGTGGCGGGTAGGTAGGGCTCCTGTCATCCATTTGCGTCTGCAGAGAGCCGGTGAGATCCTGCAAGCTGGCGGCAACCGGCTCTGGATGGAGTCAGCCAGTGCAGAGGAGGAAGGCAGTTAAAAATAGCAGGAAGCCTCAGTCTCCACAATCGTGGCTGCCCACGTGCGGAAAGGAAAGGAAGGTTACGTAAGTCCTCTCGGAGTGCACACTGGAGCGATAGCTGGGACACCCGCACAGGCCTGTGTTGAGGTCCAGAGCCACGGCCGAGACGTGGCGGGTGCCAGGCTGCAGAACAAATTGAGCTGAAGGAAAGGAAGAAGGTCACTACCACCTCCTGCTCGCCCCCAGGAAAGGAAAAGCGATCGAGTCTCCTCTGCTTTAAACCCGATAGCACAAAGAACACCCTGCCTTCAATCCTCACCCTAAAATGTCACTATCTCAGGAGATAGGGCTGCTCCCAGCCACACCTGAGATGACCTCATTAATGCCTGTCCCCTGGGTTCATTAAAATGTCGGTCTTTGTTTACTAAAAACAAACTGAAGATGGCAGTCTCCACGTTTATAGGGCTGAGAGTGTAACACACTTGGTAACCTTCTTGCCTGGTTTGCCCCGGAAGCCTTGCATAAACCAGGCGGGGTGGTGAATCAGGGGGTGGAGGCAAGATGACCAGGAGTTCAAGGTCACCACTGACCAAGCCCTCAGAGTTGGCAGTTGCGATGACTGTTGTTAAGCAAACCTTACTTCAGTGATTTCCCCCTTCTGCATACAGAAAACTTGTGCTCCTTCTCTCAGGTTTAACTTTGGCCAATTTATTCTCTCTTCCTTACAAAAGCACAATTTGAAACTGGGCACTGTGGCTTAAGTCTTTAATCCCACCACTCTGGAGGCAGAAGCAGGAGGATCTGAGTTTGGGCCAGCCTACTCAACAAAGTTAGTTCCAGAACAGCCAGGGCTACTCAGAGAAACCGTGTCTCAAAAGAAAAACAAACAAACAAAATGAAAAACAAAAGCACAATTTGGGGGTTATACGCCAAAGCAAGGAAAATTGAGTCATTTAGAATGCTTCTGGGACTCTGGCAGGCACTGGCAGAAATGTACATGTTTTTATGTCAACTTGGCACAAAGCTAAAGACATCTGGAAAAAGGGAACCTGTACTGAGAAAATGCCTCCATAAGATCAGGCTGTAGCCAAGCCTGTAGAGCATTTTCTTAATTAGGGGGTGATGGGGGAGGGCCCAGCCCATTGTGGGTGGTGCTACCCCCTAGGCATGTGGTTCTGGGTTCTATAAAAAGGAATTGTGAGCAAGTCATGAGGAACAAGCCAGTGAGCAGCACCCCTCCATGGCCTCTGCATCATGAGCTCCTGCCTCCAGGTCCCAGCCCTGATTGAGTTCCGTCAGGGCTTCCTTAGATAATGAACAGTGAGGTGGAAGTGTGAGCCAAATAAACCCTTTCCTCCCCGACATGATTTTGGTCATGGTGTTTCACCGCAGAAATAGAAACCCTAACAAAGACACATCAGCTTTAATGGGGAAGTGACTGAGACAATTTTATTAAATGAACGTGACATGCTGGCTTCCAAACATTTGTGTTTCTGTCTGCAGGCTACTGCTGCCGGCTTTCATCTGGGTATTTTTCCGCCCCTCACCCCAGCTTCTCTTTGTGTTTTATGCTAAGACTGCCTCTGAGACTCAGCAGCCAAGCTTCAGAGATGAAGGGACCACTGAGAGGGCATGAGGGTTGGAGACAGAGAACAGTCCGCATCTGGGCTCAGGGAACACTGTGGAAGGGGTGGGGGAGGGGCAAAAGGAACACAAGAACTGGAGGAAGGGTGGGTGTTGCGGGTGTTGCGGAACACTACCCTCAGAGCAGAGCAGCCACCATTTTCATCTGATGAGCTGTGTCTGTTTGCACTGCAGCGTCACTAGTAGGCTTTCCGACTGACTACTTACAGTCCCTCAGAGGAGGATGGGGTAAAGAGGGTCCTTGGGCCCTCACCCGAGATTCCAACTGCTCCCTCCTGTGTCTTGCAGCCACTTGTGTGCAATTCTGCCTTAACTGGACTGTTCTCCAGGTCTCAGGGGATGCTAGACTGTTTAGGCTGGGGAAAGGTAAACCAGGGAGGAACTCCACCTATGCCACTGTGGGGATAAACCAGGGAGGAACTCCACCTATGCCACTGTGGGGAAGCCGCCACCCACTGCCACTGCCCTGGTGTCTCCCACACTGCTGTAAGCCACCCTTCACCCATTCTTTGTAAATAAGCCCAATAAACTCCATTGGTTCCTAGGGTGAACTTTGGTGGAGTTATACTTTATATTGTCTTTGTGGCGTTACGAGGACTGGCAGACCCCGTGTACGTCTCCTCAGGAAAGCAATTCTCAAAACATGAGCACTGATGTAACTTCCTTCTAACTAGGTCTCGCCCTGTAAAGATTCTGCTAAGCCTGTAGCAGAAAGTCGGGCCCAAGCTCAGCACACACAGATCTCTGGGCCATTCCTGATGCGTGTCGTAGCACCAGTTAACATTAAAGAATGGAAGACAAACACTTAGTGACATTAAAGACAGAAGATGCCTTTGAGAATGGATATGGCAGGGCTTTGATGGAACCAAACTCATTTTCTGTAACTTTAGCCTGTGACACACGGGCTATGGACATACAATAGTGCAAGCCTGTAATAACCCCTTCTGCCCCAAGGCGTGACAGGGTCAGGAATATACATACAGACTAGGAAGCAAGGATCCTTGATTAGTGGTAGTATTTTTTGTTTTCTTTTTCAAGACAGAGTTTCTCTGTATAGTCCTGGTGTCCTAGGACTCACTCTGTAGACCAGGCTGGCTTCTGCCTCCCAAGTGCTGAGATGTGCCACCCTTGCCTGGCTTTGTATTGGTATTTTTGAGACAGTTTCAGGCTGACATCCAACTCACTATGTAACCTAGGACAGCCTTGAACTTCTGAGTCTCATGTCTTCATCTTCAAGTACTGAATTATAGGCGCGTGCCACCATGCCTTGTTTGTGCAGTGTCGGGGTGAAACCTAGGATTTTGCTCATATAGCAAGCCCTCTGCCCTCTGAGTTCATCACCCATGACATCATGAACAACCCTGTGTGCCCACCAGCACCAGGCATATATTTTTTCTCCCCATTACAACTCAGAAGATGGCTGTAAGCAAATGCCATGGCTTCTTGAGTCAAACTCAACTTATCTTATAGGACCAGTGAGGAGATTCCCCCTGCAAAGGCTCCTGGACTGAGAGCTGCCTGGCTTTCTCCTCTCATGGTTTTCTTTTGCTCATGAGCAGGGCATCAGGCGAGCTGTGGGAATAGCCCCCTGCAGAGAGCCAACTGGAGAGATGGCAGGGGACCCAAAGCCTCAGTGTGGGAGATTCTGGTTCCTGCCCAGTTGAGTATTTGCAGAATACTCAGAGGCCTTTGTCCCACTGTCCTGTTAGTACTGCCAGGACCGCATCAGGACTGGCCTCCTAACAGGCCCTCTTCAGGACCTTGGAGCTTTCTATTAGCTCCCAGACATGGAGCAGAGTGACACAGTATGCTGAAGTAAAGGAACAGAACCAGGAAGTCCCACTCCATTAACGACCTTGCCTGGAATGCACAGCCAGCTCTCCCGGGCCACGAGAGCCACACTTTCCCATTCCTGCATGTCGAGAAAGAACTGTCCTCATGGTAGATGCATCTGCCTGAAGGAGGATGTGGGCAGTTCAGTCTAAAGCCCAAGAGAATGTGACAGCAGGTACACTGGCTAATAATTTCCTGGAAGGTTCGGACAGTGTGTGGAAGGTACAAAGGCCAGTTACTGGCTTTTTTGAGGCCAGTGCACAAGGTGAGCGTTAAGAGTCAGGAGGGAGCGTGCCTCCTAAGCCCATGATGCTCTGAAGGACAGTCACAACATGGTCTCTGCGAACGGCTTCCTCTGAGGGCATGGTTCAGAATCAATGAGGTGGGAGGTGTCTAAAGTTATAGGCCCGAAGGATGCTTGTCTTCCTTACAGAGCTCTGTCTCAGGCCACCGTCTGTAGGCAGCAGGTACACACTGTGTGCAGGGCATAATTGGCCTGTGTCGCATTTGAGGTTTTCTCCCTTGTGCAGGGGCATCTGAGCATTCTCCCTAGAGCTTCAGCACTCGCTGCATTTCCATAGAGCTGCTGCAAGCACAAGGAAGCCCTAAGGCTGAAATGCAACAGCTATGTCCCCACTGCCACCACCACTACCATCACCACTGCCCACACCACGGCCACCAGTAACATTTTGGGTTTTGCTTTCTTTTTCTTTTTCTTTTTTTTTTTCTCTCAAGACAGGGTTTCAATGTGTAGCTCTGGCTGTCCTGGAACTCACTGTGTAGACCAGGCTGGCCTGGAACTCACTGTGTAGACCAGGCTGGCCTGGAACTCACTGTGTAGACCAGGCTGGCCTGGAACTCACTGTGTAGACCAGGCTGGCCTGGAACTCAGAGATTCATCTGCCTCTACCTCCCAAGTGCTGGGATCAAAGGTAATATTTTCAATTTTTAATTGAACATTTTTGTGAGTTGTATTGTAATGTTTTCAGTCCTTAGACGTGAACCCAGGACCTTGTGCATGCTAAATACACACTTTGTCATTAAGCTACCCCACGCCCCCCACCAGCCTCAGCATCTCAGGGTATGTATCTGATGATCAGGATCACTGCCGTATCTGTCACCTCAGTACTCATCAGTTCTTTATGTTGGAGCCTGAAAACATGTCCCTGTGTCATGGTGCATGCCAGCACTGAGGAGGCAGAATCAGACAGAGCTCTGTAAAACTAGGGTCAGTCTGGTCTACACAGTGCGCGTTCTGCCAGCCAGGGCTACATAATAGACCCTGTCTCCAACACCAACGTTTTCATAGTCCTGGGATGCAGCTCAGGGCCTAGTGTCTTACTTTTGTCACTGCTATGACAAAACACCTCACACATTATCTCGGCTCATGATGTGGGGGGATTTCACTGCAGCACTTGGGTTCCGTGTGCCTTGCTCCCTTCTCGTTTTTAAATAACGGAACACCTTGTGAGTTCTCGGTGCCTTCCTAATTTCAGTAGATGCCAACTGAACGCCACAGGGGCCAGTGCTGTGGGTGGATCTCCTGCAACAGACCAGGCTAGAAGCCACCAAACTGAGGGGAGGCTGCTCTGGGGCCCACAGAGGGATCACGGTTAGAGGGGTTTCCGCCACTTCCCAACAGGGGTACCCGCCATTTCCCAACAGGCAGTGGACAAGACAGGGAGGTTCATTGGTCCACAGAGGAGTAGTCTGAGATAGCCCTGTTCTTCCTCTACGCCCTGTCTTCATGTCTCAGTAAAACAACAACAACAACAACAAAAACAACAACAACAACAACAAAAACTGTGAACTGCCCACCTCTGCTTTCTGTCTCTACCGCCAGCCCTCTGCTTAGCCCATTACAACACCCGTGGAGCCAAGGGTGGCTGGAAGGATCTCAGACTAGACATTAAAGCCAGTTATAATGGGGGCGGTGAGCTGCTGGGGCTTGGGCCCTGATGACTGGTCCCACACAAGCACTTGCCTTCCTTCCCTCTCTGTATGCCAGGGTCTGGTTCTCAGGCCACAGACAAAGAAGTCACAAAAGAAGGGTCTCTCGGGGCACTGCGGCTTCCTAGTGAATAAATGGAAGAGAGACAAAGGAGTAGGAACCATCGCCAGCGCACAGTGGCTGTGAATGTGAGGAAGCCATGTGCTGGTCAGCGAAGGCTAAAATTCCCCTGCAGAAAGCCAGGGCCTGCATCGCGGCACAGCACAAGGCTCTCAGCCGAGCCACAGACATTACTGTTAGTTCCTGCAGGGACACAGGCTGTGCCCTCACGGGCCGAGGTGCAAAGGGGAGCTTCTTGGAAGACTGTTTGCATCAGAACGTTGGTCATTGTCTGTTCTGAGTCTTCATGAACCCTGACTAGCTGGGTCTGAGATCAGCCTGCATCCCAATAGCCCCAGGGCTGGTCTGCACAGAACATCTTACAGGTTGAGGTTGGTGATCCTGTCGTGACCTTTCTGAGTTGGGGCACCCTGAAATGCTCAAAGTTGCCCACAAGTGGAAGTCATTAAATCCCATGGGGCCTCACTTTTTAAATCTATAACATGGATATGGTAACTCTTATGTTAGACTCTGTAGGTGGCCGAATTCTTAAGAAAACTCAGAGAGATTACATCCATGGCAATGAGAAAATCAATGATGGGACACGTACTTACCCAGTCTCGTTTCCAGTACCAAACAAAGAAAAGGAATGACATCTTGGTGCTGTCACAGCATACTTTGCAATCTTCCTGTCCCTACCTTCCTTCCTTTCGTCCTCTTGAAGGACCCTCTGCGCCTGTCTACCTGCTATCCTCCTTCTCCAGTTAAAAGGCTAGGTCGCAGCCCTCTGACGCTGCAGGCATTAGCTCTCCTCTCACAGGGCATAGGGCCACTAAAGGGCTCCCTGCTGATACTCCGGCTATCTGTCCTGGTCCACATGTGCGCTTCTCTTGTGTAAGGCCCTGTTCCCATGCAGGGTGAAAAGCCGAGTTCCGGTAAGCTAGATCAACGGCGAACTGACATGTCTCTGTTTACAGATCTCCCACGAGGAGGCTCAGCTCCCGGCCACAGTAGGCAAGCACAGCGTCTGGGATTGCCAGAGTGCCAGGCATCTCAGAGGACCAACAGCAACAGAGCAGGAAGCCATCTTTCAGGGGTGTCCAGTGGCCATGCACAGCAGAATGTGAATATTGAAAAGAATGCTTACTGCAGATGTTGCTACACTGACGTGAAACTCTGTGAACTCCTGGTCCTCAAGGGGAAAATTAAGATTATAGGATGGGAGAAAAGGTCTGCAGATCACCTGTCTGATGAGGGCTCCAAATCTGAAACATAAGGAACTCAAGATTCGCCAATAAAATGATAGCCTGCTACATAATAAGCAATGCAGCCAATGTACAGGCAGCCATTAAACGTGGGAGGGTGCCTGATGCCAGCCACACTGCATGACAAGGAGATGCCCCTCAGCGTCATCACTGAATTGTATTTTACGTTTATTTATTTTGGTTTTTCAAGACAGGGTTTCTCTGTATAGCCTTAGCTGTCCTGGACTCACTTTGTAGACCAGGCTGGCCTTGAACTCACAGTGATCCGCCTGCCTCTGCCTCCCCAGTGCTGAGATTAAAGGTGTGTGCTACCACCGCCTGGCTGTATTTTATTTTTTGTGCTATATTTTACATACATGATTCATTTAAATTCAAATGCTAAATCCTTTCGGACTTTTGTTTTGTTTTGTTTTGTATTTTTGAGACAGGGTTTCTCTGTGTAATAGAGCCCTAGCTGTCTTGGACTCGCTTTATAGACCATGAAGCCTTGAACTCACAGAAATCTGCCTGTCTCTGCCTCCCAAGTGCTGGAATTAAAGGTGTGCACCATGATGCCCAGCAGATGCTAAATCTTAACGGACAAAACTTGATGTATATTTGAATTTCATAAAATGTAACCTTCAAAGTATAGCCACATAGCCAAGCTGAAAATGTTTCCTAAACTGAGCCTAGCCATAAAATCATCAGATGCAGTCATATTGACAAAATGGGTTCATCTTTTTTCAGGAGAACTGATTTCCTTTGAAGCAAACTTGACAATTTTAAAATCACATCACCTTAAGTCAAGCAGTCTTACCTCCGCTCCCCTCCTTCTCTCCCTCTCTTTCCTCCTGGTCTCTCCCTCCCTCCCCACAGGGTTTCACTTCTCCCCACATAGCCCAGGCTAGCCTGGAGTTCCTGACTCCGCTGCCAGCTTCTCCAGTGCGGGGATTATAAGCCTGTGCCACCATCATGTCTTGCTTGGCTCACCCACTCTCGTGGCAACTCAGCCACATTACCACGAAACCCGCTGGTTATTATACAGTGGGAGACCGGCTCTTCCATCTGGGGAGTGGCTTTAGTGGTTAAGGTGCACTGTACTGCCTACAGCTGAAGCCTGCAGTCATGCTAAGGACATGAAGTTGCTCTCACTGACGTACGTCCCAGCAGTCTTAGTTGCGACAGCATCCTTGGGGCTAAGTTGGTCCCAAATGAGCTTTCACAGGATGCCCTATACCGCACGTTCAGTCTTTCCTGTGTTTGGGGATTTGGTGAACAGATGACACTGCCATTACTACCTTTGATTTCTGATATTTGTCAAACATTTTACTGCAGAAATTCTAGAATTGGAGTTAAATAAATCCTTACAAAGCTCTACTGAGACTGTATTGGGTTCCCAGACCATAGCACAACCGACTCCATGATGGAAGCATCATTCAGGCCGTAAAACTCAGCACACAGGCAGCACCATCTGCCAGAATGGAAACAAAGGTCTAACCCATCAAAGTCCATAGTTCTGTGAAAGTCTCTACCTTGCATTTTAGCTCCTGAAGTTCCACTTTTGGCTAATTGTTCTTCTTTTCCGAAGCATGTGAACCCAGAACATGTGCTTAAAACCCCCACACTGATGCTCACTGGGATCCCGAACACCCCATGTTGCCGTTGGCTAATGAAGACGTTCTACTGGCTTAAGCGGTCTTCTTTGGTGAATGCCCACACAAAACTCACCAACCAGCACAATGGCCGTGTTTCCCCCTATGGCTCCCAGCACTGCTGGCAGTCAGTGCCGACCCCCACCCCCAACCCAGACACACTACTGCTTATACCTATCCTCAGTGTCCCGGTTCAGACAAGCCCAGGGTACCGACGCAGCAGGAACAACGCTGTTGGGACGGGATCTGTCTGTCCACCTGTAGCTGGCATCTGGAAGGCCCCGAATCTCTGTGCCATGCCCCATCTGTTAGGCTGCCATCGACAAGGTCTCTCTCCGTGTCTGAGACCAAGCGTACACTTGGCGTGTGCTGGTCCCAAGTCTCCTTTATCCACCTCACATTTGAGTACGGTAGCTTAGGTGTGTTTGGAATCTTTGCACCCAAATGATGCTCCAGGCCCTATGCAAAGGGACCTAGCCGTTCTCCAGATGCACAGATGCTTGCTTGATGTCCTGTGGTGCTCCTTAAGCTTTGTGTGCTTTTTGTTTGCATGGAAACCGGGTGTCACGTGGCACAGGCTGGCTGCCCCCGCTCTGATCCTCCTGAGTCCTCTTCCCAGTGCAGGGATTGTAGGCATGCTCCACCCACCACACCTGGGATTCTTCACAATATCTTCCTGTCATTGTGAGTGAATCTTCCTCCTCCCACTCATATTTGCCTTAGTTAAAGCCTTTTGCACCTGGCGGTGGTGGCACATGCCTTTGATCCCAGCGCTTGGGAGACTGAGGCAGGGGGATCACTATGAGTTCAAGGCCAGCCTGGTCTACAAAGCAAGTCCAGGACAGTCAAGGATACACAGAGAAACCCTGTCACAAAAAAAAAAAAAAAAAAAAAAAAAAAAAATATATATATATATATATATATATATGTATGTATGTATGTATTTACTTATTTAAAGCCTTTTGCATTGTTCCAGACAGTGTTGTACATCTTTAGCAGGAAGCCAGTGGGCCACCTTTGGTTCTGTGGCTTCGGCCTCAGTGGGACTGGATAGCAGACCTGGCCAGCTGGCCTAGTGCCCGGAAGCTGAGGCTGGAGGAGGGCAGCACCACCCACAGTGAGCCACGCACATGAGAGCATGGTGGCCTTAGCCTGTTCTCACTCAGAAAACTGAGTGAAGTCTGGTTGGGTTGGCTTGGCTTACTCAACTTCAAAGACACTTCCACGTGGACCTTGGCGACGAGCCCTGATGGCCCTCACGGCTTATCTGAAAGCTAATATTTGCTGTGTGCTCACCAGCTGTCCAAGGGGAGGCCAACAGACAGCAGTCGCATTCCAGAATTTCATCAGTGGAGAAAGGAGTGCGGCTAGCTGTGCCATGTGCCACCCATCCCTTCCCTGTGCCCCGGGGACCCCATAGCTCTGAGAAAGTCACGTGACTGCGTGTCACAGGCCACCTCCCCAAAGCACCTAAGACAGAGTTTCATCCTCACAGAGACTTAGGGCTGCAGCTTTAGCCTGAGACATCTCTCTCCACATGGCTGATAGCATGTCCATATGAGGTTCCCCAGGGACTCACTCTGTGGCAAGTAAGACAGGAGCAGAAGGCAGCAGGGGCGTTTTCTCTAACATGTTAACTTGAGATCAAACCTATGTGTGGCTCAGGTCCTTGTCTGACATTTTCATCTTTCCCACTCACATTTAATTCTTTGTCTGCCCACAGGCATCATCAGGTACTAAAGACTGGTGCCAGGTGGCGCTGCAGGCAACAGGTGAAAGGCTCCGCAGAGCTCACACCCCAACAGAAATGGAGAAGCTGGTGGGAGGGGTGCCTCTATCCCAGGCTCTGCTGTATGCCAGGGCAGGGAGTGACCTAACAGAGATTGGTGGGAGGTAGACAGGGCAGTTGACATGCTTCCTTGAGAGGGTGGCGCTCAAACCCTGGGAGGCTCTGCTCTGAGACTGGGGAGGGTGATGCTAAGTAGATGGCAGAGCGGTGGGGTCACAGGGCGAGGCATCCCAGTATCAGGAGGGAGGTGCTAAGAGGACTCCAGTCAGGGATGCAGGGCAGCAAGCACAGAAGAGGCTGACAGGCACCCTGGCACCTACAGGACAACGGTGCTACACATTATCTCCATGGGTCTGGGTCCGAGAGGCCACAATAAGCTCCCAAGGCTTCAGAAAACACTATGTTCTCTTCAGCAAGTGAAATAAAATCCATGGCATGTGCTCATTGTACATGGTATTATTACATGAAGGACATTTTCTTTGTTTTTTCTTTTCTTTTTGTTTTTGTTTTTGCTTTTTTTTTTTATTTTTCAATAGGGTGTCTCTCTGTGTAGCCTTTGCTGTACTGTACTCACTTTGTAGACTAGGCTGGCCTCAAACTCATACAGACCTACTTGCTTCTGCCTCCCAAGTGCTGGGATTAAAGGTGTGTGCCACCACCGCCCAGCTCCTGTTTTTAATATAATTGTTTCTGTTATTTTGTCACAGTTACAGAAAGCTGACACAAGTCCCAAACAGGGCAAGGGAAAAGGAACATGGGCTATGACACTGGATCACTGGGGACTACCTGGGGAGGATGAGGACTATCTGTGGTGCCTATATGAGCTTCCTAGGGCTGTTAAAGAAACTCTCATGAGTGGATGGCTTAAACAGACACATTTTTCACAGTCACAGAGGTTAGAAGTTCCTGACCAAGGTGTCAGCAGGAATGGCAGTTACTTTTCTCACCAACGTGGTAACAATACCTAAGAGAAACAAGGAGGAAAGATTTGTTTTAGCACATGGCTCAATTCACCATGGCAGGGAAGGCACGGCAAAGAGACAGGAAGGGAAGGCACAGCAGAGGGACAGGAAGGGAAGGCACAGCAGAGGGACAGGAAGGGAAGGCACAGCAGAGGGACAGGAAGGGAAGGCACAGCAGAGGGACAGGAAGGGAAGGCACGGCAGAGAGACAGGAAGGGAAGGCACAGCAGAGGGCTCATTGAGATGGGGAAAAAGGACCTGGAAACGGTGAGACAGGCCAGATCCGGGGCTAGCTGTCACCAAGGTTCTGCCTTTTGTCACCTACGTTAGCCAGTCAGGCCCTATTTCCAAAAGGATGCCAGCGCCCCTGCCCCCAACACACACACAGAATAGCTCTGCCAACTGGGAGCAAAACAGGAAGCCGTGAAGGAAATTGCAGATTCAAACCACTGACAGCACCCGGCTGGTTCCTCCAAGGCCCTTTCTTTGGCTTCCAAGCGGTGTGCTGTCTTTGCGACTCCACAGACTGTCTCCCTCTGTATAGCTGTCTCTGCATCCAAGCTTCCTTTAAAAACAATCTGTTATTTGTATGTGTGTATGTGCACCCGTGCATGGAGGTGTGGGTGCCTACGCACATGTGTGGAAGCCAGAAAAGGGTGTCCTTTTCTACCGTCACTCTGCTCACTCCCAGGAGGCACGGTATCTCCCGGAAGCTGGGTCTTATTCTCAGTTAGGTGGGATGGCGAGTCCCGGTAATCCTCCTGTCTCTGCTCCCCTTTGGTGCTAGGGTTACAAGTGTGCACTGGACACAAATGTGCTTGGCCCTTGTGTTCTGGGATCCAAACTCCATCCTTATTATTACAGGTGCTCTTACCCAGTGAGTCAGCTTTCCTCTTAATTTGGACATTGATTATGCTTGATTAGATCCACCCCCAAAATGGCCTTATCTTGAATCTAAGGCCTCAGTGAAAACCCCATCTCTAGTACAGCCACACTCTTAGATCCTGGAGTCAGGACTTCAATAGATGGTTTGGAAGGAGGCAGGGCATGGTCACATCATTAACAGTAGGTATCCACACTGGGTGTGGTTGTGGGAGGCAGAGGCAGGAGGATCTCTGTGAGTTCGAGGCCAGCCTGGTCTACAAAGCAAGTTCAGGACAGCCAAGGCTACACAGAGAAATCCTGTCTCAAAAACAAAACAAAACAAAATAACAACACCACCAAAAAAACTACAGGCATCAAGATTTTCCTCCTCAGTCTGTTCCTGAGCACTCTCCTCTCATCTCCTCTCCTCCTCCCCCTGTCCCCACCATTCCACTACCACTCTCAAGTCATCCAGCATGTGCTGACCCTCACCAATTTGCCTGTTTGGTCAGTTTTCAGGTGACTAGAAGATCGAAGTTACCAGAACCATCAGGAGAGGCCACTGAGTCTGTGGCTCCTGCTAGGAACAGTGTGCACATTGAAATTTGTAAGGAGGGGTTGAGTTGTGCAAGGAAACCGTGGTTTGCTGCTGTCATTTGGGCTATGGAGGTAAGTGGAGTAGGAGGAGGAAGAGGAAGAAGGAGGGGGAGGGGAGGAGGAAGAGGGAGAACAATATGAGGATGTCTAGAGGTTACAAGACAGATTTAGTGGCCGACAGGGTTTTACTGCTGTGTGTAGCTGAAGGATGGGCCAACACAGGACTTTTCCCAAGCACCCATCTTCCTATGCCATCAACTGCTCTGAGAAGCCCTGACTGAAGTGGGGCGGGCAGTAGCCATGCAGGGCGACGCCACCTGCTCGCATTAGATGGAGATGATGGTTCTGTCAGAGTGTTGGAGCAGACGTGACCAGAGAGACCCTTGAGACCCTGCTGATGGTTCACAAAGCACAGAGTCCTACAGGGTGAGCCTCATGACATTGGTCCTTCATAGCCACATGGCCCCAGGCCCGATTTCCTGTTCTCTGGAGGTTTGACAAGCTGCCTGTAACCTTCCTCTTCTGGGAACTTGCTGGAGCCAGAGGACTGGGCAGAGAATGATCCCCACAGAACAGAACAGCCGCCATCCATGCTGTCTAAACAGCAGCCACGAGCAAAAGGTGAGGGCGCATTTAAAATGTGGCTGGGTAGCCATGAAACTAAAATTAGAACTGTTTCTAAGTAATTTACGTGTCAATAACCCCAGGCAGCACGTGACACTGTGGAATGCCAATCCTGAGCACTGAAGCACAGACTCCCAGTGGGGATGGAATAAGTTCGAGGAGACAAGCCAGGTGAGGCTGCTGACAGCATACACAAAACAGGGGTGGAAGGGTGGAAGGACCCAGGTCAGGAGTTATCAGGACACCTCGAGGCAAGCAAGGTTTTCCCATGACCCAAGGTGTCTTGACCCACAACAGAGTGCCCCCGCTGTAGAGTAAAGGGCATTTTTCTTACAGACTAAGGGGTCTCTGTTCAAGGATGCAATTGTGGGTGCCAATCTCAGCTTTCTAACTTAGTTATCATTTACAAGAGAGAGAGAAGGTTATGTCTAGGCAGATGCTACTGCATCTTGGTGGTTGCGGTTCACAACGGGCTGAGTCCAAAAGCATCTCAGTCCCTTTAAAGAAGAAGACAACCCCAGTATGTTACCAGAAAGTCCTTAAACCAAGAAAGTGAGAAGCCCAGGACCAAACACCCAAGATTCAGCATCTATCCCCGCATGTGTCCTGTGACACAAATGCCAGTGTATTGTTCTGAAGAAACAATGCATGGAAAGGTGATGGAATATGCTAAACCTTTGGCCAAGAGACTGAGGGAAGCAAAAGAAAGTGCCATGAATATCTACTTTGTTTTTGCTTTTCGGTTTGTTTGTTTGTTTGTTTGTTTGTTTGTTTGAGACAGGGTTTCTCTGTGAAGCCTTGGCTGTCCTGGACTCAGTTTGTAGATCAGGCTGGCCTCGAACTCTCAAGAGAGCCTCCTGCCTCTGCCTCCCAGAGTGCTGGGATTACAGGCGTGCACCAATGTGCCTGTCTTACACACATACACACACACATCTTTTTTAATATAAAAAAATTTTTTAAGTAAAAGAATTTATTACAGGGCTTGGCAAATGCCTCTAATCCATTTCTCAGGATTGTGCTACACAGCAAGAGGCCCTGTCTCAATAAAAACCAAGAAAGAAAACAAAATAAAACAGCCTTCCCCACAGTTCTCCCCACAGGCCTCCCCACAGCCCTCCCCACAGGCCTCCCTAAGATATTAAGCAGCTCTTTGCGCCCTCTCGGGCAGACCGTTTTAAAGGCAGTATCTAAACCCTCCTACAGGAGATGCAACCAGTGTCAACACCTAGGTCTGCCAGGAGGCCAGCCTCACTCTGATCATCTCAACACTTTTCACCTGTGCAGGTCTGCGGTGGATTTAGGATTCTCATCTGCTTCTCCCAGTACAGACCAGCAGAGCACAGACTCCGAGCTCTGCTCAGAACGCAGGGCCAGCAGTCGCCTGTCCAGGCTATAGAAGAAACCAGAAGTAAACACATGTCCCCTGGGGCCTCTGCATGGTGCGTGCCCTCCTTCTGGAAGAGCTCCCAGGGAGTATAGGCTGGGGGAAGGCTTTAGTTACCTGCAGGTCCCAGCAGGCAAGTGCTGCATCTGTGGACGCGCACTATCGCCCTCTAGTGGCAGACTGTATATCTGAAACACACAAAAGTTGGTCAAGTTCCAGACAGAAGTCCAGGAAGGCTGCTCCATCCTCCTGGAAACATCAAAGCCCAATTTAGAAGTTGTGCAGCCACAGGCCAGTGCTATAAGGACACATCCCACTCTCTCCTGTCCACATGTGGTCCCAGCACTCACACTGAGTTCCAATGACCATTTCCACAGCTAGGAAGCTTCTAAGCCAGCTTCCTCCAACTGAAAGGGAGGGGAGGAGAGAGAGGGAGTGAGTGAGTGAGAGATTGGGGGGAGGGAGGGAGGGAGGGGTGGGGCGCATGGTAGAATCAATAGCTGGGCCACCACAGATCCTATTGGATATCTCTGTATTCCAATATTCAGAACATCTGGGTTTTATGAAGGTAAACAGCGCAAGCCCAAGCATTGTGCACTTGTGTTGTCTGGACTGAACTTTCCATTCCTGTGAGTAAAACTTTCTTCAGGAAACATGAACATGTGTGTTCCTAGGGTAACTAAGGACAGAGGGTGACTGCCACAGGGTCAGGCTTGCTGCTGTAATGTGAACTATATTGGTAAAACCATCATCTGCTATTAAAACTCACCAAGTGGACTCTAGTCTCCTGGCCAGGCCATCTGGGAGAGGGAAAACCAGCAAGCCGCTAAGGATATTGAAAACACTGAGTCTGTGGAACCATCCAGAAGCTGGACCATATCCAGCAGAGTTTACCAAGGTTTAAAAATGCCCGCAGTGGGAGCAAGAGGCAGATGCTCATCCATGGAGAGGAAGCCTTCAAGTGGGAGCACCTGCCAGCTGCCTCCTCCTCCTCCGGTGGTTTCTGCTGGTGCATGTAAGTTTCTGACTCGATGACGTCACCTTTGCTTTCTGTCTCAGTTTCTGTGCTCTGGTTAACTCTGCTGGGTGTTCTGAGGACCCGACTTGATTATTTTTTTTCCCCCATCTAGCTGTTGCTTCTCTCAATTGGCTGTTGAGAGGCAGAGAAGGGACACGTGTGGGGGTGATAGGGCATATGCTCAACCCGAGTCTCAGGCCACTTCGCCTGCCATTCAGGGGATGTTGAGGAGCGTGTACTCATGCACACTGATGAGGCAGCTGCAGAAAGACCTCACAGAACAGCTCGACTCTCCAAACTGTTCCTTGTCCTGGTTTCAGGTCCCGGAGGACCTTTGCAGCATTTCCCATCATGCTTTGGGAAGCCCTGCCCCAGCAGTCCTATGGGAGCTATTTCTCCACCATTCCATGTGCTGTTGGTGTGACTGTGATCACGTGCCTGAATCATTTTGCAAACCTCGAGACTCACAGGTGTTATGAACAATAAAACAAGTTCGTAGAAAAGAAAGCTGTCAAGAATTGCCTTTTGGGAGCTTGATTTTTATTAGGGGAGTTTTAGGCTCAGGGCCATAGGCACCCATAAGAAGGCTGTGAAGGCAGGGAGCATTAGGAGAGACAGACACCGTGTGTAGCATGGAGGAGGAGGTCCTGGAGGGAAAGAGGCTTCAAATTCCAATAGTTCTGGGCTATTCGGGGAGTCACTAGATTGAAAGATAGATGGTGCTGCTGGGTCCTAACAGGGGTCGGAAGACCCTTTGTCACCAGGGGGCCACTTGCTTTCATAGAATTTGTTTTGTTGCAGAGGATACATTCTACACCACAGGGCCTAGCCTACAGGGTAGAAGACAGGAAGCCACTGGCATGGACTAACTATGCCCCTAGCCTGACTCGTGTTTGGGCCGTTGGGAGGGAGGCAGGTCCACTGCCAGAAGGGGGATGGAGTGTAGAGCATCAAGGGCCCACAGTCTCTGTCTGCCTTGCTGGGGCGTGTGGCTTGAGTCTTGGGTGAGAGAACCTAAGCCGGAAGCCCTGTGAGCTGACAGGAGGGGCAGCGAGCCACCTGTGTGGTGTGAGCATGTCTGTGCTTGGGGGTCCCCACTTCCCTCACGTCCGGTTTCTGATTCTCTTCATAGGCAGCCATTCCCACAGACTTGACATCTCTCCATGCGTGGTGCCCCTCCCCGGTGCTCTGCCAGCTCTCTGTCCATTCCACAGCTCCCAAGTGTTTCTCTCACTGCAGGACATGGGCGCCAGAGCAAAGACCACATGTTGCCCACTTGGAGCCATTGACAGTGGGGAGAGAGCTGGTGGTCCTCAGGAGAGACGGCATTTGCCCCTGGTCTGCAGGAGAACTCTAGGGGTCTGTCATTAAAGTTAGCTACCTATATCTTTTCTTCTGTCTCCATCCCTTTATTCAGCACATTTCCCAGAATGCTGTAATGTTCTGAGGATGTGTCCTACCAGAGGTGGTGGTGGTTGTGGGGTCATCTGAGACTGGGGTCACTTAGACTCCGGAGGGTGGTACCATTCCAGTCTCATTGTCCCCCTTCCCACAACATAGCTCACCAGACATATGAACACGTCACAGAGCTCCTATTGCAGGCTTCTGGCTGCTCTCAGGTACCCCCCATCCCCAACAGCTGCTGTGCCCTAAGGAACTTAACAGATGTGTAGCCAGCCAATGCTCTCAAACAGCCATCCTAAGAACTGACCACCAAGGGGCCTCTGACCAAAGAAAGAAAAGCTCATATGGACAAGTGGTGAGAGCTGGCAGTCCACAGGAGAGCCCAGCAGTTGCCCCTGGTCCCCGGGGCATGAAGGAATTGCGGGCTGGCAGAGTGAGGATGAGTCACCTTGGCAGTAGATGGAGGGACATCAAGGCTGTGGGAATGGCTGCCTGGGAAGAGAATGAGAAACAGCAAGTGAGAAAGCAGAGACCCCCAAGCTCAGCAATTCTCACATCACACACCCAGGGCAACAACCCTGGGTGTGATGGCTCACAAAGCACAAGTCTGAAAGTCAGTCAGAGCCGGACTCTGCAGGTTAGAGAACTCCAGCACACCTGTGCATGGGTAGTCCCTCCCATGGTAGTCAGAGGCTGTGGATGCAGGTGAAGACAGAGTGTGTGCCCTGTGCACAGAGGGGTTTATACCCAGCCCTGCAACATATGAAGGGGGAAGAGAAGAGTTGAGATGCTGCTTTGTGAAGCACAGGATCTCCCATAGTGCAGCACCGAGCCCTGGGTAAAACCATGACTTCCTCCATGGCTGTGAGTCTATGCAGCCATCATGGAAACACTGAGAATACATCCCTGGCCTCACCGTAGCCCATGAAGGCTGAAAGACAGGGTGAGAGCACAAGAGCAACGAATATTTTTTTTAGTTTTATTTATTTTATTTTGCTGTTATATTTCAAGATAGAGTCTCTATGTCGCTCAGTATGACTTTTAACTACTCAGATGATCCTCCTGCCTCAGGGGGACTACAGGAGGGTGTGTTCAGCATATCTCTCTCTCTCTCTCTCTCTCTCTCTCTCTCTCTCTCTCTCTCTCTCTCTCTCTCTCTCTCTCTCTCTCTTATCTTAGGTTGTGGTTTCTAGCCATGGAGGGAGGCAAGTAGATAAGAGGATAAAGGTGGTGAGTCAACTGTCGAGGGGCAGGGCCAGGGCGTGGCTTGCTCTCCAGTTCCCCAGCAACCCTAACACTCAGCAGCGCCCTCTGCTCCATCCCTCCTGCACAGGCATTTTCCTTGGTTGATGCTTCTCTCTCTGAGCGCTAGGAGCTCCATCCGGGAGGCCAGCAGCTTCAAGGGCACCTGCTCCTTTATAGGACAATGGGATCTGTCACCTAAGGATGGTCCACTTTTCTTTTCCAGTTATCTAAAGAGAAACTAAATAATTAATACCTAAACCCCCAAATGATTTCAAAGTTATTTCAGGTTTGAGACAAAGCACTTTCCATCGAGAAAACGCTAAGATTGCTCCAAGGACACCACGTGGGCCTGTTACTTTTAACTGTAGTCTTGACACAACCTAGAATTGTCTGGGAAGACTGTTGTGTTGGTAAGGAGTCAGCTAGACGGTGCCAGCCATGGTGTGTGCGCAGGGTGTCTTGTTAGTTAGGTGTCAAGACACGTCCTGAATGTGGCCTCTGGAATGGGGCCCCCAACTGTGTAGGCCAGCAGGGCCTTCATTCTCTCTGCTCTGCTCTTGACTGCAGCTGTGGTTTTCCTTCATTGACCTGTCACAGTAATGCGCTGTGACCTGAAGTTCTTCACAAAGTTGCTTTTGGTCAGCCATGGCATTTTATCACAGCGACAGACATTAAACCAGCACACCATGAAAACGGGGGGGGGCATAATCTGTCCCCCCCTCTTTCTCTCTTAGTGGGTCCCAAGACAAAACAAACAAAAGACTCAGAATTATTAAATCTTGTAAATAAGTTTGTATTTTAATGTGTGAAACCATTGGTGTAAGCCGAGGGGTTATATTTCCCATGCTGGGCTGGAGGGATAGATCAGGTACCAAAGCTCTTGGCTTGCAGGTGAGTACAAAGAGCAGCTCGATGCCCAGAGCCTATGTGAGGGGAAAAATTAAAATAGCGTGGTGGTGGTGCATGTTTGTAATCCCAGTGCTGGCAGAGGTAGGTGGACGGGGCTCCTCTGGCTTGCCAGCCCAGCTACTCATTGAGCACGTTGAGCTCTGAGACACGGAGAGATTTTTGTCTTTAAAAAAATGTCTGAGGAATACACTTGAGGCTGTCCTCTGGCCTAAACACACACACACACACACACATGCACATGCAGACACATACACACATGCACATACACACACACACGCAATGCACATGCACACACACACACATGCACATGCACACACACATGCAATGCACATGCACACGCACGTACATACACTTGCATGCACACACACGCACATGCACATGCAGGCACATACACACATGCACATACACATGCAATGCACATGCACACGCACGTACATACACTTGCATGCACACACACACGCACGTGCACATGCAGACACACACACATGCACATGCGCACACATGCAATGCACATGCACACGCACGTACATACACTTGCAGGCACACACACGCACGCACATGCACACTATAGAAAGGCACTGCTATATCTCACTAACCATTCAATTCCAAACCATGCATCAGAATCAAACATGTCAGCAACTTCTGCAATGAGGTTTGCATTTCCGCATCTCCAGCACGTATCTGCTATCTGCTTATGAGGCCCTCTGAGAGCTATCAAGAGCTTCTAATGAGGCAGGGGAATCTCTCTGAAACCTGTTTCTACAGCTAACTATGGCTTTGGGTAGAGCTGCCAGGCACAGTGAGTGGCACAGGCCTGTAATCCTAGGTCTTTGTAGAACTGAGGCAGGGGGATTGCCAAGTTCAAGACCTGCCTGGATACCTTAGTGAGACTCTTTGTCTAAATGAAATATGCAGAAAGGTGTCGGAATATAGCACAGTGGCAGCACACTTTCAGAACCCTAACCCTGAGACCCTAGGCTCAATTTCAATTTAAATAAAAAACGCACTTGGCCTCAGAAGCCAGCGTGCTTTTCCTACTGTTCAGGGGTTCATGTGAAGCTCTCAGTGACCAGAATCTTCAGCATCATTTCTGAACTGGAAGAAAAGCACTTTCAGCCACAGACAAGCCAAGTTTACCATCCGTGGCATGAATGTTAAACTGCTAGACTCTGCTGAGCCCAGAGTCCAACCTGGAACAGGATCCCAGCTCACCTGCTCAGGCCCCACCCACCTCTGAGGGGAAAGGGGAGCCAAGGGAACCTCTTCCATTTCTGGAACCAAGGTCAGGCATCCCACTTCCTACTGGCTCCTGCCCCCACCGCCACCCCCACCCCCAGGTGGCTGTTGCAGTTTGAGGCTGCTTGCCTTGCCTTCCCCCTCCACAGTCTGGTGCTTGCTGAGAAGATAAAACGGAAACAGGTACAGGATCTCCGTGACCTGCTGCCAGCTATAGTAAGCGTCCCGGTTGCTTCACGAGTTACAGTAGGGCTTCGGTCGGTTTCTCAGGCTACGTCCTTGTTCTGTGCTGTGGGTGCTAGGGGTCACTAGGTCTGTGACCCTCCCCTTCGTGAGCATTTCTGAATATGTTTACGTTCATAAGCTCTTCACTCTTATCCAGACTTCCCTACATCTGATCTTATGGAGACAAGAGCTGCCAATGTTAACTTGCCACGCACACCTGGGAGGGCCTAGCTGTTTGTGCCCACCTCCTCATTGGTCCTGCAGGAAGTCTTTGCTTAATTTTCATAGTTATTGTATATATTTGGGCATGGCTTTCTTTGTTTCTTCCTTCCTTCCTTTTTTTTTTTTTTTTTTTTTTTTTTTTTTTTTCCAAATACAATAGCAAGATTCACAAAGGTTTTCAGGGTATGTGGCTTCATAGCCACATGTTACATGGTAAAGGATGATGCGTTGTCATTGTCTGTAATCTCACTGGTCTGCCTGGAGGCGTAGCTTTCTGAGTACACCCGGGCACAGAGGAAGCCCGGCGCCTTCTTCAGCCTTCTCGCGCACCACACGTCCTTCATGATCTTCATGAAGTAGTTCCTGAACTTCTGCCCGATGAACGCATACAACACAGGGTTGAGGCAGCAGTGGAGAAAAGCCAGGACCTCAGCCACGTTCCCGACGTAGGCACGGAGTTTCTCACCGCTGCAGGGCCGGTTCATCTTACCCGTGTTCACCGCAGTCACAAGAAGGACGGCGTTGTGAGGGATCTCACAGGCCAGAAACACAAGGACCACGGCGATCACCACGCGGATGGCTCTGTGCCTTTTAGAATTCTGGGCCTGCACCAAGGTCTTGATGATGAAGAGATAGCAGAATGTCATGAACAGCAGCGGGATGAAGAAGCCGAACAGCAGCTGCAGCCCCAGCCCCAGCAGCTTCCACGTGATGGGCTCCCTGACAGACCTGTACCGAGGCTCGCAGACGTCCCTGCCCTGCAGCTGGTACTTCTCATTGAAGGTAAATGTGGGGCTGGAGATGATGACTGAAATGAGCCACACCACCACACAGATGACCCTACTGTGTGCCAGTGTCCTGGATCGTACCCGGAAAGACTTGGTTGCCTGAACGATGGCAACATACCGGTCCATGCTGATACAAGCCAGGAGCAGCATCCCACAGTTAAAGTTGACTGCATAGATGCCTTTCATCAGCTTACACAGCACGTTGCTAAAAACCCAAGTGTCAGTGGCGTGAGTAACTGCCCAGAATGGCAGAGTGAGGACAAAAAGTATGTCTGTAATGGCCATATTCAACAGGTAAACATCCGTCATGGATCTGGCCTTCTTATAGAAGGCAAAGGTCATCACCACCATAATATTGCCCAGGAGGCCAAAGACACATATTAAAGAGTAGGCGATTGGCACAAACACCCTGGTGAACTGTCTGACCTCTTCCAAGGAGCATGGCTGGTCTGCTGTGGGCACAGAATAGAAAGCTGTGTCAAGGTAGTAGTAGGCCTCTGTGGAATTCATTGTTTCCTGAAAAAAAAAAAACAATGAAAAATAGGAACAGTGACAGCATGTTTTCAACCAGCCACATCTAGTCCAGCTCACACTCCCTGCCAAAATAAAGCAGAGTCTCACCCTGTGTGTGATGGCTCTTGGTGTGGGTGGGAGAGCCAGACCTGGTGTAGAAAGTGAAGTGGGCAGTTCAACCGCGCCCTCACTCGCATAGATGTTGGGAGAGCAGAGGTGAATCTGTGGAGGGGAGAAGGACCCTGTCAGAACACACTGCACTGCATGTACCTTGATGTGAAAATATGCACTCGACATGGCTCCAGGGTCTTTATGAGAAGAGCCAGCAAGCAAACACCGCGGGCTCTGACTCAGTGACTCAAGGCAGCTTTGGTGGCTTGGAAACAGCTATAAGGAATATGTAAATGAGAGCCGGGCGTGGTGGCGCACGCCTTTAATCCCAGCACTCGGGAGGCAGAGGCAGGCGGATCGCTGTGAGTTCGAGGCCAGCCTGGTCTACAAAGTGAGTCCAGGACGCCAAGGCTACACAGAGAAACCCTGTCTCGAAAAACAAAAACAAAAACAAAACAAACAAACAAACAAAAAAGAACATGTAAACTAATGGCCCTGCCCAGAACTGGTTAGTCATAGACTGGGATTTGTCAGTTTCTAATCTTTAGCTTTAAGAAAAGTCATATCAGAAAAACAAAAACAAAAACACCCCACAGATTTTGAAATGTATGAGTCTTCACCCAAAATTCCAGTTAATTGTATACAAGAAAAATCTTACAGAGCACAATCTATAGATATCTAGATGCAGACAGACACTTGTGTCTTGAGGACTGGAGAGACGGCTCTGTGGTTAAGAAGACTCGATGCTCTTCTGGAGGACCTGGGTTTGATTGCCAGCACTCACACAGTACTGTGTCAGGAGGCCCACAGTTACTTGTAACTGCAGTTCCAGAGATGTGATGCCCTCTCCTGGCCTCTGAAGGCATCTGCATGCACACAATAAGCTTACCAGGAAGACCAACCATCTTGAGTAGACAACACAGTCCCCATGGATAAACTAGTCACGAGTCTACACTAGCAAGAGGAATTAGAAACGGAAAGCGCGAAGCCCAGTGTGGTGGTGCTCGCCTGTAACCTCAGCACTCAGAATGCTGACAGAGGCAGGATGGTGATGGGTTCAAAGCCAGCCCGAGATGTATAGTGAAACTGTCTTGAAAAAAAAAAAAAAAAGCAAAAGATAAACTAAGAGATCAGGAGGGAAGGAGGGAAGGAAGGAGGGAGAGATGAATGTTTGTGAACAAGATTTATATGCTGAAATTCCAATTTCAGAGAGAAAAGAGTGTGTAGACTTAGGAGCACAGGACTGAACAGTTCTCTGTTGAGACACATTTCTCCACAAACAATAAACTAAGTCAAAACTCTGGAAGGCTTCCTAACTAGAGAAATTGGCTAACTGCTTTTTTTTCTTTTCTTTTGTTTTTTTTTTGGGGGGGGGGTTCTTTTCTTTTTTCTTTTCTTTTTATTTTTTCTTTTTCTTGTCTTTCTTTCTTTCTTTCTTTCTTTTTTGGAGACAGGGTTTCTCTGTGTAGCCTTTGCCGTCCTGGACCAGGCTGGCCTTGAACTCACAGAGATCCATCTTCCTCTGCCTCCCGAGTGCTGGCGTTATAGGCGTGTGCCGCTGCCTCCTTGGCTAACTGATTTTGATTCTACCATGAACTCAAGAGAGAGAACAAAGGTGGAGGATTCGCATGACCTCACTGTGAGAGTTAAGACTGTGGTGTCGGGGTCTGTGATGCTGATGACGGAGAAGGCAGGAACAGGAACCTGCGGGATGGCCACAAAGCCCATAAGTGAGCCTTGTACAGATGCCCAGATGACTTAAACAAGGTCCGAAGCTAACCCCACGATGGAACAACTATCCTGAATTAATGGTGCAACTGGCTATTATGTGAAGAGGCTGCCCCTCATCTTCTTCCTCCCACCACAGGAAAAGAAAACTCACACTAGCTGTACCTCTAAAAGCAGAGACAGAAAACACCTAGAGGAAAACATAAGAAAAGCATTATGACCTGAGGAATGGAAGAATTTTCTTATGTAGATTGAGAAAGGTAGGGGATGGAGAGATGGTTAAGAGCACTGACTGCTCTTCCAGAGGACCCTGATTCAATTCCCAGTGCCTACATGGAAGCTCACAACTGTCTGTATCTCTAGTGCCAAGAGGTCCAACACCCCACACAGACATATATGCAGACAAAACACCAATGCACATAAAATAAAAATAAATAAATTATTTTTAAAATTAAAAACGTACATTGTAAGTAATAACAATAATAAATTGTGTTTAATGAGAATTAAAAACTTCTGTTCTTTGTAAAGAAAAAAAAAAACACTTCAGAAAACGAAAAACAATTGGAAAATGACATTTGGAAACCCATATCTGGTCACATCCAGAGCATGCAAAGACTCCAAGTCGTCACCGCACACCTGAAGGGCAGAAATGCACAATATGTCAGGGAGGCCAAATCACAACCTCCACATGATGTGGCTTCCATGCCCATAGAGATGGCCTTGGAAGGCACGGGCATCAGCAAAGACGTGGAGCAGGCACAGATGTCCCACCTGGGTGGTGGGACTGTGACGTCACACAAGCATGTGGACACACATGTGCTCTCCTCCTGTAACACTAGTTGTGCGGTGGCTGCGCAGACCAGGTATGGCTCCTGGCATTCACCCAGACAGGAGGCAAAAACACTAACTTGAAATTTTAGAGACAATCCTGCTAATAGCTCCAAACCAGGAAGGACCTAAATGTCCGGGGGGGGGGGGGGGGGGGGGGAAGGGGTGGCTGAGTAAATCACAGTGTTTTCACAAAGTGGAATAATAGTCTATGTGTGGCTGCTTGCCTGTCAAAACCCTGAACTGCTTCTATAACTGTGTGTAACTATGTCCTAGTAATGCTAATTTTAAAACTACTGAATGTTCTTTCACACAGATGCCCTTTCACTGGCAGGCAGCGATAGAGGAGTCAGGGGAAAGCTACAGCAAGTGCGTGGGCCAGTAGGACTGACGTGGCCCTGTAGGGTGGGATTGGTACAGACTTGGGGAGACTCGGGGGCTACAGGTGTTGGGAACCACAGGAGGCGTGAAGGTTCAGGGTACCACAGAGGTTGCCTTGGGGTGGTGCTTCAAGGAAGAGTCCTGTATCCTCTGAGGAGACCATGGCTTGGGAACGGTCAGGATGGTTCTTAGCTGGAAGGGTTTGGTAGACATGGGACGTGGTGATTTCTTCCCATGCACGTTGCCTTGGTGGGGAAAACTGCTGGAATCAAAGACTATGAGGGTCAGTTAACCGTGCTGCATGTCAGTGCCTGGCTAGACTCCCCATATAAGAAAAATATTTGTCTGAACTATGATAAGTCACAGTTTTTGCATCTAAGTAAAATCAGTTCAATGGAAGTTTTAAAAAGTCTCCTGAGATCCTGGCGGTGGTGGCACACACCTTTAATCCCAACACTTGGGAGGCAGAGGCAGGCGGATCTCTATGAGTTTGAGACCAGCCTGGTCTACAAAGTCACATCCAGGACATCCAGGACTACACAGAGAAACCCTGTCTCATAAAACAACCAAAAAAAAGAATGACTCCTGAGGATAGGCACTGACCTATGACACAGAACAAGGGTAAGTCTGGGGGTCAGGAAGGTAGCAGGCAGGTACAGCCTCCCCAAACAATGTAATTCAGGCCTGTATGGAAACCCATGCTAACTCCTGCTGAAAGGATGGCCAGTGTCAGCCATAGTGGCTTCTCATGGTCAGGAGGGCTTGAGGCCTGTACTAGTGCCCAGGCCAGAGGGTATCGTTAGCAGAAGCAGACAATTGCTTGGACAAACATTCTATTCAAGAGATGGTGCCTTAATTTAATCTTACTGATAGTAATGATGAAATAAATCTCAAGGACCTGAGATCTGTAAGTTGAAGCTGCCTTGGGATAATGATGACCTCAGCATCGCCAGGGCTGGCGATGGCGATCGGGGAGGGCTTTGAGGGAAGACAACTTACATATCAGACACTCACAGTACCTGGAAACGAACCAGCCTGTCAAACCACTACTGTCACCACAAGGACGGCGCGTGTCGTTGCTAGGAAATTGCACCGGTCACAGATTGGCATCTGGGCCACTGCAGCATGCAGAGTCCTGAACACATTCTACCCCACGACCTCGATCCGAGCGGCAGTTCACTCACTGGAGACACAACCTGCATGTCTTCCGTTAGGAGAATGTGTGTGTTTGATAACAAAGATGTTGGTGGGTTCCTAATTAAGAAATGAATAAAGTGGATGACCAAATCAGTGTGCAGCCAATTTGGGCAGAATCAAACAGTGGATCAGGTCTAAAATGCACAATTCAGTTGTAAGGAAAACTGAAAAAAAAAAAAAAAAAAAAAAAAAAAAAAAAAAGGTTCCATAGCTTCAGAATTGTGTTTGTGGATTTTCTTATGGGTATGAGTGTTTTGCCTTCATGCATGTGTGCTCACCATGTGTGTGCCTGGTGCTTAAGGACGTCAGAAGGCAGCATTGCCTCCCCTGGAACTGGAGTTATGGGCAGCTGCGAGCCACTGTGCGGATCCTGGGAACTGAGCCCAGGTCCTCGGCAAGATTAATAAGTGCTCTCAATCACTGAGCCATCTCCCCGGCCTCCTGCGTTTGCCTTTAAATGGTCAGAAGCTAGATGGAAACCCAAATGTTGCATTTAAATGGTCAGAAGCTAGATGGAAACCCAAATGTTGCAAGAGCCTGAACCTTAGTATGTATTTGGCAGGAAGTCCACCACGTCTGCTGCGCCCACCCCACCACGCACAGCTGTCTAACTCTGCCACCATCTGTGTCTCCTTTCACCCCAGTCACTCAGCTTTCAGGCTTAAAACCACCTGCTCAGAGACAATGGTCTGACACACCATGGGCGCTGTGTTCATCCACCGATTCAAGGATGCCTACTCCTCAATCTCAGGGACCTGTGAGTACGCCAACTTACCTGACAAAAGAGACTATGCAGACGTGGTTAGGCTTGGATGAATATCCACATGAGACAGATAGAATTGAAGGTACTTGGCTCTCAAGACTCTCCCCTGAGAGAGGAGAGAAGAAAGCTAATGATGGAAACGTCTGTTGCTGCTTAAGGCAGAAGAGAAGCCACAAGCCAAGCAGCTTTCCTGGAGAGCCTGGGAGGAACCCTCTCTGACAGCTGTTGTGAAAATAGGAATCTGGGTCCTGCCACAGGAACCTATAACTGGCTCAGTCAGAGGCACAGATTCCCCCTCTAGAAGCCCAGAAAAGGACAAGGCACTGTGCCCAGCTGCCCTGCAACTGAGCTTGGGATCAGATCCTTGGTTGCAGAACTCAAAGGAAGCTCAGCCACATGAACGGCCAACATGATGACAGTGACAGGAGACTCCCACAGAGCTCAGCAAAATGAATGTTGGTCTAACTTTTAGGCAAATCCACAAAAACGGCCAGGCTCAGAACGAGGTCTGTGCCAGACTCCGCACCTGACTCTGGCCAGATAGATTTACATAGTGATTAGGGGCTGGGCGGGGGGTGGGGTGGGGGAGCCAGCTGGGGGTCCTTGGTCATGGAACAAGCAAGATAAAGCGTTCTGTGGCTTCAGAAGTGGAGGGTCAGCTAGAAGGGCATCCATCAGGGCTTGAGAGATTGTAACTTGAAAGAGGGGCGTCCACTTTGCCCTAAAGTAGGACTCTGCCCAGGAGTAGAGAAGTTATGACTGCCAGGAAGAATTTCAGACAGTTCAACAACTGCGACACAGGTGCCCTTGCGACCTGGTGACCCCTGTTGGTTTGAGTGGATAAGCTGAACACAGGATGGGCTGGACCTCTTGGGCCAGGAGCCCTAGAGAACGGAGACTGCAGGAGATGGGTGAACATGAGAGATAGCTAACAGGTGCCAGGGACCCTGGAGTCCTAGCTACAGATGCTTATCAGCAGAGTAACCACGAGCCTAGACTGCTTAGATTGCATTCGTGCCTAGTTTTATGGGTGATCTGAGCAAGGGCTCTTGGAGACAGGAGGTAGGTACCCAGGCATCTCTTGTGTGGTGAGGAGTGAGTGGGCATAACAGGGGGTCTTGAGAAGAGTGCATACGCTGTGCTTTTCATTTGTCTGTCACCACACTCGTTCCCAGTCAGCTGTGCCTGGGGCTGAGGGGCGGTGTTGTTCCTGCTCTGAGAAAGGACTGCTTCCTATGCAAGTGTCCTCTAATGGGTTGTTGGAAAGCTCGCTGTCGGGAGAGGCCCATGGGTCTTCTGGCTGTGTGCTTTCTCTCTTTCAAGCTACAAAGCTTCCATTTTCTAGGAATCTTCACCAGAAACCTCATTCACACAGGAAGAGTGTGCACCCCACTCTGCAGCCCTAATGAAACTGGGCTGAACTTCATCCAGGGCATCGTCAGGGCCACCCCATAATATCACACATCACAAGAAGGAGACGGGGGAACCTCTTAGGATGTACTTTGAGGGCCACCAAAATGGTACATAGGCTGGTTTATGCCTAGACACTTAAGTACACACACTTGCCTAGGTGGCTTACTCTTGATGATTCATTAAGAAGCCCCGGCCATGCCCTCACTGTATCTTACTGTTTTTCCAGGTTCCTCCCTTTCCCCCTAACCCCATGCCTTAAGTCTATATTAAGATAACTTTAATAAAATCTCCATATCTAGGGCAGGGCATCTTGGTACATGCCTGTAATCCTAGCATGCAGAGGGGTAGAGGCAGGCGGATCTCTGTGAGTTCGAGGCCAGCCTGGCCAACAAAGCTAGTCCAGGACAGCCAAGGCTACACAGAGAAACCCTGTCTCAAAAAACCAAACCAAAAAGAAAAAAGAAAAGAAACCAGCTCTTGGGGACAGTACGGCTTTGAGTGGCTTTTCTGCTCTTTCAGTGGCACCTTCTCCCCCTTCCTCTCTCTGCTTTCCCTCTCCCACCTCTGTTCTCTCTTTCTCCTCCTGCTTCTCTCTCCTCCCAGCACCCAGATGCTTAGGTAAGTTCTCTCCTGCCTTTCACACTTAAAGTCTGAAACCACGGAGACACTCACTCCTCTTCCCCTTTCCAGTGAAAGCAGCAGAGCCAGGGTGCCAAAGTGGACCGCACGCTGCTGGCCTGGCCAACCCTGCCTCTGCCTCTGGGCTCTAACATTTCAGAGGGTCAGAAACCACTACTTTAGGGGGAATTTTTTTTCCTGAGACAGGGTTTCTCTATGTACTTTTATGTATTCTATGTGTCTTTTATGTACTGTGATACGGGTTTCCTAAAGCCATTTTTCATTATGTACACTGTGGAAGGAAAGGGGACCTGAAGGTGCCATGTAGCCGACTGTCGTGGCAGTTAGAGCCTTTGCTGGTGTCAGATAGTGGAGAATAAGCCTGGAAGAACAGCTCCATGTGGCTTTGAGATGGAGCACGGACAGGCAGCCCAGAGACAGAGAAAGAGAGAGAGTTTAAGTATGTGCCTAGATGTGTATGTGTGTGCATGTCTGTTTATGGGTATATGTGCTCATGTGCATATGCAGCTACATTGGTGTTCACATGTGTAGGTATGTAGGCATGGGTGTTTGTGTATGCATGCACGATTCTATGCATGAGCATTTCTAGCCATGTGTTTGGATGGGTGCACATCTGTGTATATGTATGTATATACACGCATATACACATATGGTAGATACTAGCCTAGGTTAAGTGTATATGAATGAGTGCCTATGCAGATGTGTGTGGGGGGGGTGTGTACAGCTGTGTGCAGGCTGTAAATCAAGTTCCACTCATGTGCTGGGCACCACGATCACTGTTTCCCATCTGTTCCTGCTGCAGCTTCACAGAGCCCCTTCAGGCGGCGGCAGACAGGCCACAGGCCATCTGAGGCTATGAGCAGTGTCCCTTACGCAGTTCCCACAAGCCCTTCAACATTAAGTTTAGTTAAGCCCTCTTTCTTCAGGCGTTTCCTACAGCAGTGCTAGGGGTGCAGTGCGGGTGTTAAAAGCACTAGGCTCACATGCATGCTGGCTTCTCTGCTCTGTCAAAGTCAGTGCAGCTCAAAGACTAGACTTGTTCCTTCTGCTTTTTAGCTGGTGGTTAGGAAGAACCCAGAAGGTGTTTTCCAGTGATTTGCTTTGTTTGGCAGTTCACTTTCATGCTGTATATTTTGTTTGCTTTGTTTTTGATGCAAGGTCTTACTATTTGACACAGGGTGGAATTGTACCCACAGTCCTTTGCCTTTAGCTACCGAATTCTGGGAGTACAGGCTGGGACTATATGTGCCGCTAATATTTCCTTGATTTACTTATTTTCAGGCATTAAATCTTTAACTGCTTCAAGAGCAGCTGCGACGCAGCCTTTGTGCCTGTTCTGTATTAGGGGGTGCTGGTCTCCACAATCTCCCGCCCACAGCCTCGCAGCTCAGATATCTCCCACCGCTTCTTTACCTTAACTCAGCTTTGTCTCTCTGTGTACTGAGCTAAACAATTGCAGATTTAGGGGTCTAGAGAGATGACTCCATTACTAACAGCAAGCACCGCTCTTACAGAGGGCGAGAGGCCCATTCTCCGCACACGCGTTTGGCGGTTCATTGCCACTTGTAATGAGCTCCTGTGGGGTCCAACACCCCTGGCTTCCATGGACACTTACACTAATGCATTCATACCCCCCACATATACGCATAATGAAAAAATAAATAGTAAGTCTTAAGGAAGACATTGCTTTGCTAGGACTGAGTGCAGCTAGGGTAGACCAGTCGCCTCATGAGGTCTGTGCTTCAGTCCTAGCAATAAAAACAAACAGACAAACAAATAAAAAAACAACCCAACAGTCTGAGATTGGTGGCACAGGGCTGTGATCCTAGGTACTCAGGAGGGTGAGGCAAGAGAATAGCAAGTTCAGTGCCCGGGCTACAAAGTGAATTTGGAATCACGCTGTACACCCCAATGAGACTCTGTCTCATAATAAAAAGTGAAAATGTACCTAGGAATATAGCTCACTGGTGGAGTGTTTGTCTGGCATGTACCGTACCCTAGGTTCAGTTTCTAGTAACATACATGTACTCACACCACGTATTCACACACACACACCACACAAACCATACACACACACACACACACACACACACACACGCACATACCACACATACCACCATAAACACAAACCCACACAACACATACCATACACACACACCACAAACACAAATAGCACATACATAACATACAGGACACACACATCCTCCACACATACCACACCTACACATCACACTCACACACACCACACATCATACACACACAAGCACCCACAACACACACACACTACACTTCCATACATACCATCCCCACCCTTCACACACATACACTTACACACACAAAACACAGACATACCGCCACATACAGACACAGACACAGAAACACACACCGCACATCCCCACATCACACACAGACTTACACACACCACCTCCACAGACTAACCCCCACACATGCACCCCCACACACCACACACAACATGTACACATCTCACACATATTACACACACACATACACACACACCATTCCTCTCCAGACTGATGTGTCTCAGATTTCTTTCTAAGGAAACAAGTGATGACCAAACAATCTCCAAAGCTCTGGTGTGAGGCAGTGAGAACAAAACCTCCCATGAACCCTACAGGAAGAGCCAGCTTCTAGAAAACACGTTTCTCTTCTGAACCCACAAGGATGTGTTATGTGGAAGCTTGGTTGGCATGCCCACATCCCATAGGAAACTGTCCCTGTCAGACATTCACACCAGAGGTGAAAATGTTCAAGAAGCTAAGACATGTGTGAAAAAAAATGGGAAAGGGATGCATGCTCACCCCAGGAAATGCTGAGATCCAGAGTGGACGGGCTAGCTACCCGCGCCTCGGTGGTTGTCCAGGCTCCAGTCCTAAGAGTGTGAGGACCATTCTGCCAACAGATGCAACAGCAGTGAGCACTGAGAAATGAGTAGTGAGCTGCTAGAATTGCCAGAAGACAGTCACCCGGTCACCACTTCCTACTTAAAAGCAACGCCTACCTGCCTGGATACAAATGGTTAACCATGTACAGCCAGTAGGCTGTAAAAGACTTATGTGTCACCATCATCATCATCATCATCACCACCACCACCACCACTATCACCTGACTTGGAGTCAAACCAGTACAAAGAAGAGAAGAGGAGAGCTTGGTTTTGTGGTTTTTCAAGGAAGACAGCCTTTGTCCTGTTTTCTATGTGAAGTGTTGGCGTATCAGAGTCTCCTGGGAGGGAGGATGCTGGAGCCACCTGGAGGCAGCGTGTGGATCTGCTGTGTTCAGAGCAGCCAGGCCCCACAAAGGTTCCTGCCTCAAGCACTGGAGAGAGTGGGAGAGCCATGAGAGGGGGGTACGTGGGACGGAGATTGGGGAAACCTGTCTTTAGCTAGCTTCCGTTTCTGTGCAGTGAGATTGAAAAGTTGGGATCCCTAAAGCAGGGCCTCTCATCTTCAAGAGATGGCTGGTAAGAGTTACCATGACTACCTTGTCCTTAGCGGGATCATGGGAAGCAACAGGCAAGAACTTACTTTTAGGCGCAAGTGTTTGTGTAGCTAGTTCCTCTGGATTGAGACATTCCTTTTAGGGGGGAGGCGCATAGGATTCAAAAGGACCCTTTCCAAGGTTAGACGCACAGCAACAATTGCTGGAGAAAGGAGCCTCTAAACCTGGAGCTCCAAGGATGCAGCCTCCACGGGTTGTCATCAATGCCACAGTGAAGTTTCCAGAAGACAGTCACCTTTGAGTCATAGACTCCTCTTTTTTTTTTTTTTTTTTAAACAAACTTATTTTACGTGCATGGTTTTTGTTTGCATGTATATTTATGTACCACATGTGTATGTGGTGTTCAAAGAAGTCAGAAAAGGGCATCGAAAGATCCCCTGGGACCGAGGCTATGGGTAGATATGAGCTGCCATGTGGGTTCTGGGAATCAAAACCCATGTCCTCTGTGAGAGCAAGTGCTCTTAACCCCCAAGCCAACTCTCCAGGCTCGTGGTGTAAAGGGATGTTTCTTCATGTCTACAGTTGTTTAAATACTAAAGAAGCAAAAAAAAAAAAAAAAAAAAAAAAAAAAAAAAAAAAAAAAAATTGTGAAGTTGTTCACACTTCAGTGGTCAGGAAGCAAGTCCCAGGAAATGATGAACATGGCGCAGCGGAGACACAGCGGTCAACTCCGAGCAGGGCTGGCTGATCCTCGCTCTCAGTTCCTAGGGCTGCTGACCCAGTGGTCTCACAAACAGTGGCCCAACCGGCTCAGTCTGGGTACACTGTGCTTTACACCTTTCTGCACCACAGAACCCTAAACCAGCTTGTCCCCACACTTGAGTGTGACAGGAAAACTAGAGCCTGCCCTGTCCTGCTTAGTTGCTCCAGGCTGTCACAATAGTTTTGTCCAGTCCTGGTCTCCGGCAAGCTTCTCACTGAAGACTGTATGGCTTCTGCTTGCCGGGACGTGGCTCTCCGTGAGAGGTGAGGTGTCTGCGGACCTTGTGACCACAGCTGTCCTTGTCCTTCTGACTGATGCCCTCCTTCTCTGTTCTATGGCAGAGCCTGGGATTTCCCTTGATTCCAAGTGGCCTGGTCCTCTTGCTTGCGGGAGGCCTGTGTTGTGGCAGTATTCCCCCATGCTTAGAACACACACACACACACACACACACACACACACCATAGGAAGGAAAGCTGAAAACAGTTCTCCCTGGCCTCAGCCTCCCTCTCCCAGTGGCTCTCAGTTTCTCTTCTTTCCAGGGTAGAAGCTGTTAGGGAGTTCACTGGCCTCACAGAGGAAGAAACCAGGCTCCTAGGATGCGTGGGCCTGTTTTTTCTACCCAGTCCTTCCCACTCCTTTCGTGATCTCGTGTGCCATGAAGACGAGACAGGGTCTCACTATGTAGACCTGACTGTCCTGGAGCTCATCGTGTGGACTAGACTGGCCTCAGATCCACAAAGATTCGCCTGCTTCTGCCTCCTGAGGGCTGGGATTAAAGGCGTGCACCACAGCGGCCAGGGTAGAAAGCAAGTCTATTACAGAGAACTAACCCCAGAAAAGACTCACCTGAAAGAAATTTAAAAATCAACAAAACAGATTTAACTTTGTTAAGGACCAGAAAAACAAAAACAGAAATCCTACATGTTGGGCCCAAAGCATCAAGGGACCACCACCCAGAAGGCTGTGGACCTATCCTCCTTCCCCAAAAAGGGGGACTGTTTCTGACCTTCCTCCTCTACCCAAAAGAGTAAAGTGAACCAAGGTACATCCTCTCTGCCTTTCAGGGCTCTCAGCCCACGACAGATGGCTTCCATTCACATACCCACTGTTCTCGACCTGCGTAGAGAGACGGAGCTGTGGTCTCTCAAACTCTTCGCTGCTTTGTGTGTTCTCTGCCCCAATAGTTTTTTCACATCTCAGAGCAAAATCCAAATCTCACATCATCCCGAGAACGTCCAAGTCCACTTGTTTTCATCTGGGAATGAATGCCCCACACCAAAGCCCCACCCACAAATGTGAACGGCACCATGCCTCTGCACGGATACTATAGGGTACATAGAAAGTAAGCCCCTCAGTGGGCAGCCATGCAGTTTTGTATTAACGCTTTGCAGTCTGAACATGACACAGTCAGTATGAAAGTTCCATTGGGAACAAAGTCCAGAGACAGCTGGGTGAATTGACATCTCAGCCACCAGGCTGGTAAGCGGGGGAGGGCTTGAGTGTCATGTAAGGCTCTTGGGTGGGGGAAGATCAGGGACTGTGGGACTGCAGAGTCTTGGGCACTCTTGACCTGACTAGGCTCACAAAACTGCACATTGGTTGCGTTTTAATCTGCCTCTGCATGGCCAAAGTCAAGCCAACATTTGTAAATAATCAGAGGGCTCTGACACAGCTCTGCAGTTATAACCAAGTCCCATGAGGGCCTACAGAAAGAGAGGGAGAGAGAGAGAGAGAGAGACAGACAGACAGACAGAGACAGACAGGCAGACAGACAGACAGACAGAGACAGAGACAGAGACAGACAGACAGACATAGGGGCATGAGGCCCAGAGAGGTGCTGACTGGGGTCAACGGGCAAATCAAAGCAAGGGAGAGAAACCTAAGTGGTACCCAGAAGCTCAGGTCACCCAAACACCAATGCAGGGCGACCAGGGAAGGCAGGAGAGAAGAGCAGTTGAAGGAACATCTGCACAGTAGAGCTTCTCCTGAAAAGTGACTATGTGGCTCCTAGTTCATGCTGGGCAGCCTGAGAATCACCTCTTGGTATGAGTGTGCGGGAGAAAGCGAACACCGAAGGGAGGAAGCGAACACTAAGGCGCCTGCGACTGAGCTGCAGGAGGAGCCAATACCACCTCTCAGTCTTCACGTGGTCTCCCAATCCCCTGTCTGACTTCAGCCGCTGTTGCAGAGGACAGAGATGGAGAGATGTCCAGGAAAGATAGACACACAGACACACTGGGAACAGAGATCCAGAGACCACGAGACTTTGATCCAGTAAAAATGTCCTTTAGCTCGTTCCTGGACTAGCTCATAACTTAATTTCTAACTTGTCTATTTTACATGTGCCACGTGCCTGGTTGCCTCTCCTCCAGTTTAATGTGTCTATTTTCCTCAGACTCCGGGGTGTAGCTTTGCAGTTATAGTTTCTCTATAGAGTCCATTTCTCTCCCTGCCAGAACTCCCACGTCCTATTTCCTGCCCCAGCTAATAGGCAGAGGAGAGAGGAAGAAAGGAGTTGGCCACAAGAAGGAAAGGCTGGGAGAGGAGTTGCCATGGCGTTCTCCTAGAGGACAGACCTGAGAGTGAGGATTACAAGTAACTTGGGGTGTGTGGCTGGGAAGTAGCTAAGCCAGCAGAGAGGGGTAGCACAGACTAGTATCTGCTCAGTTATTATGCTTAAAGCTCATTAATAAGTCCAATAGGGGCTGGGCGTGATGGCGCATGCCTTTAGTCCCAGCACTTGGGAGGCAGAGGCAGGGGGATCTCTGTGAGTCTGAAGCCAGCCTGGTCTACAAAGTGAGTCCAGGGCAGCCAGGACTACACAGAAAAACCCTGTCTCAGAAAACAAGATTAAAAAAAAAAAATGAGAAGGCCTCTAATTATACCTTATTGCAACACTGGGGGACAGACAGGGACTGCAGAAACCACGAGGGACCACAAAGACCATGGAGGGTTGCAAAGACCATAGAGGATAGACCATAGGAGATGAAAGTGCAGAGATCACGAGACCAGAGTCTATGGAGGGCAGTAAGAGCAAGACTGTAGGGGACAAAGGCAAAGAGACCATGGAAGATGAGGATGCAAAGATTATGACAGTGGGGGATGGTGGTCCAGAGACAGTGGGGGATGGTAGTCCAGAGACAGTGGGGGATGGTGGTCCAGAGACAGTGGGGGATGGTAGTCCAGAGACAGTGGGGGATGGTGGTCCAGAGACAGTGGGGGATGGTGGTCCAGAGACAGTGGGGAATGGTAGTCCAGAGACAGTGGGGGATGGTGGTCCAGAGACAGTGGGGGATGGTGGTCCAGAGACAGTGGGGGATGGTGGTCCAGAGATAGTAGGGGATGGTGATACAGAGACAGTCGGGGATGGCGATACAGAGGCTGACGAGACCATGGAGAATGGATGCATAGAGTCCCCAGGAACAACTAAAGGACTTAATAATTCTGACGGACATCTCCCATTGAGCAGGACTCGGCCTTTAACCAACAAGAATGGTTCAACTGTTCTTGGCCACTTGGCCCTCAGGTTCTCTTTCTGGAAGCTGGCCTCAGAGTGACTATACCTTCTCCTTTTCCTGGAATTTCCTGGGACATGTAAAGTTCAGGGTTAAAGCCAAGCTGGAAAGGAGATCCCTGTGCCCTCACAGAGGTGATGCAGTAAAGAGCAGCCTTTCTGCTTCTCTGCAGGATAAACTCAGCGAAGGAGGGAGGGATGCCAGGAAGTCAGACAGGGCAACTGTCATGGATGTGAAGGATGGGCCAGCTCCCCATTGCACCATGGGAAAGCAGGCGCCGCACCCTGCCTGGTGTTTCTGGAGGGACACGGAGCTGAATTTGGCACCCTTTCTTCTGAATACCTTTGACAACTCCCCTCCTCTGGGGCTGTTCTGAGATCTGAGAGAGACACTGTGCTTGTGGCATAATCCTGCACTCGGTGGGTCCTAGCTGGTCACTGTCTCTTAAACATGATCTCCATTAAGCCAATAGTTGGTCGCTCTTCATTGAACAGAACATTTTGACTGAACCATTTGGAAATACCAGAGTCTTCAAAAATATTCTCCAAGGTCCTGAAGTTGAACTACTCTGGCTGCATGTCAAATGCACAGTTTTATTCACGTCAGAATAGGTAGATAAAGGTAGAAATGGACAAACCCCACCCAGAAGATGGACAGCCATCCAAGAGTGAGCACTTAGGGCTACAATGGGGGTGCTGGGGTGGGGGGCAGTCTAGGCACTTAGCAGCAGCTTCACATGCACATCTCTACTTCCTGTATTTCCCTGGATGTGGCTAGGGTGACACTCACTCACCGTGAGTGAGCTGGGTCCCAGAACAGTGAAAGGCCTAGCTGTGCTGGCACCGACACCCACTGCTCGAAACAGTACTTGGCTACTGGTTCTCCCCACTTAGGAAAGTTAGTGGAGCAGAGGGTCTGGGACCTGCACTGGTTTGCTCCAGGCCACACTGACCCATTCTGCTTGCTGGGAAAGGCCACACCGACTTACAGAAAAGGGCCTTGCCGACATCGATGTTCCAGGGCAAAAAATGCCACAGGAGCAGCTGTGGCTGCTGCCAAACATCACAGATCCTAGGGACTGAGAACTTTACACCAGCTAGGACCTCTGAATGTGTTTCTATGGCAATGGCATCAAAATGCACTTGCTGAGCTAGCAGGTCTGGAGAAGGGAAGGGACCCTCCAGGCCTGCCCCTCCACCCTGACTCCCTGTAGCCTTGCTGTGTTGAGTGGCAGGCCCCACAAAGTGACCGTCATCAAATGCCCTGCTCATTCCTAAAGCCAGAGCTCCTGGCCTACGACCACAGAGTTGGGTGGTGGACGGACGCATAGTGATACTGTGTAAGGATTCAAACACTAATGTGAGTCCTTCTGTCCCCAAGTCCCTGGAAGGGAACAGGCTGGAGGGAAGTACAGAAGTAACCACAGGGACAGCCACACTAAAAACTAGGTTCCCTTGTCCCCAGGGCCATGGGAGCCGTTTTTAGCAGTATGGCAGTTTGCTACAGTGAGTTGGCCCAACCCTACCCTGGTCCTCGCTGGCTAACCTGCCCTATCCGTGAACATCTTTTATCACTGCCCCCAACTTCCTCCTTGGGTTTTAAGATATAAACCTCCTCTTCTACCTGCTTTTTGTTTTGTTTTGTTTTGTTTCCCCTCTCTGCTTTGTCATCTGTAGGATTCTTTTTTTTTTTTTTTTTTCTTTTTTTTTTTGACAAATAAAAGGAAAGTTGTGGTTAGCAGGCATTCGTTTTTCTGCTGTGATGTCTGCTTTACATTTTGTTTTCTTTGAGACAGGGTCTTTGTGGTCTAGGCTGATCTCCAACGGGCTGTAACTGAGCAGGATCTTCTGATCCTCCTGCCTCCACCTCTGGAGTGCTAGGATTACAGGTGTGTGCCACCATTCCCAGTTCCGTACAGTGCTGGGCGCTCAACCAGTGCCCTTCCTTAGAATCTGAATTCAATTTCTTTCCTATTCTCTCTCTCTCTCTTTTTCTCTCTCTCTCTCTCCCTCTGTCTTTCTGTCTCTCTCTCTGTCTCTCTCTGTCTCTGTCTCTCTCTCTCTCTTCTTCCTCCTCCTTCTTTTTCTTTACACACAGAGTTTCTCTATGAGCCTATGAGTCCTGAATACTGGGACTAAAGGTGTGTGTCACCACACCCAGGTGTGTGCGTGTGTGTGTGTGTGTGTGTGTGTGTGTGTGTGTGTGTGTGTGTGCGCGTGCGCGCGCGTGTGTGTGTGTGTGTGTGTGTGGTTTTTTGAGACAGGGTTTCTTTGGATAGGCCTGGCTGTCCTGAAACTAGCTCTGCCTCCACCTCCCGAGTGCTGGGATTAAAGGCACGCCCCTGGGCTGAGTTCAGTTTCCTGCCGTTGCAAGAACATTCCACTTGCCATTCCAGATAAGCTTGTTGTACTATATGCCACAATACAGCGACCGCTGCTGCACCGATTCCTGCCTCACATTCAGCAAAGGCTACCCATCCGAGCATCTCACATATTTACCATAAGACTCCACGAGGTTAAGCCGTGCTGTAGCGTAGTGCCTGATGTGGTTCCTGGTTGTGCTCCGGTAAGAGCACACCTTCTAGCCTTGTCTTGCCTTCCTTGACCTTCTCCCATGGCCTCTGCTGAGGCCATGAGTGCAACCCCTCTGTAGCTAAGGAAGAACCTTCAAGCTCACAGGACTGTGAGTCCGATTCAGCGGGGCCCCGTGCGAAGCCTTTGGAGTTGGTGTGGCGGTGTTAATGGTTCCATCAGGCTTTGCCAGTAACTCGGGGTCCATCTTGCCTCACTGGTTGGCCTTCCAACGCACTAACCCCATCCAGGCTGGAAACCTGACAGCCCTATTTATCAGAACTGTGCCTAAAATAAGAGCCGGTGTATTTGAAGACACACCTGAGGGTCTCCCCTGGGAGAAGCACCCAGGCTGAGGGCAGGAGTTTGCGGTATCTATTTTGGCTATAGTCTCTTTTTCTGCTTGTTTCCTCTTTCTGGGACTGGCTTAGAAGACATTATTATTAGGTAGGAAGTCTCCAGGTAAGTCGGGGCTCAGGAGGCCTAGGCACTTGGAAAACAGCGAGGGAACGCGGAGACCTCTGATGCTGTCATATTCACAGCGCAACAGTGTCTTTAAGTGACAACAATCAACCCACAGCCCTACGAAACCCACTAGTTTGTCACTTTCACTTGGAAGTCGATGCTGTCAAAAGAATTGTCTTCTGACCAGTCGAATCACCCTGGGTTCTCCCAAGCGGTTGCACAAATCGTCCTCGGTGGATCTGCGCACTCCACTTGGGTGGGCTACAGGCTCACCAGCTGCCTGCTCCCTCATTCTCAGCTACCTGCCGCAGTGGTTCCTCCCTCTGTCCTGGCCGCGTCCCTCTGCCTCAACTCCTCCGTACTCTTCGAGGTCCATTTCCTCCTCTGATCCCATCCACCTTAGGACCACCCTGCAGCCGACTCCGCTGCCCAGTGCAGGCCTGGGTCATAAGGACACCGAAGCCAGCTGGAGTTTGTGGAATCTGCATTTTCTTTTTTCCTTGCTATGGATGAGTCCTTCTCCAGAGGTGGTCTCTCGTGTCGGACCCTTTGCAAATGTTTCCGTGCTTCTTTGCCAGGCGCTGGCTGCCTTACTGCAGAGCTGCATTGGGTTAAATGCTGTATTCTAGGGCCCAGTTGGTAGAGCGCTTGCCTAGTGCCCATGAAAGACTGGCTTCAATCCTCAGCAGCACAGAAACCTGGTCTGGTGGTACATGCCAGTAATCTCAGCACTTGGGTTACCCTGAGCTACATAGCAAGATCCAGGCCCACCTGGGACATATGCGATCTTGTCTCACAATCAGCCAAAGTAAAAAGGATCATAGCCTTTCTCCTTATGGGATAGAAAGGGCAGAGACCCTGACACCTGAAAACTTGGGACTCAGACTCCTTCTCCTCCACCCTAGACATGGTGAGAGTGACATTAGATGCTGCATACTAAGTCTCGTAGAATATTCGTGGTCCTTGGAAGACTGCCACAGTAAGCATCTGTCCTCCATCTCAGCAGGACTGAGGAACGCAGGCCTCCGCAGCAGGACCGCGACACTATTCTTCTGCCTTCAAAGCCTGACATTCACAATGACAGCAGAGACCCTGTGTTTCCCAAAGTCTGAGGCGAAACAAAACTTACCAACAGTGTTCCAAGCCACAAACCAGCAGCTGCAGTTTTTCTTTTCAATTTTAGATTTCTTAGATCTTTGCTTCCTCTCACAGGTGTGGCGACCTCCCTGGCCCTAGTCGCAGGGGATTGAAAGTGATGCCTTCAAGCCGCAGGTGGTGTCTGTCCTTGCTGGTCTGCTTGGGGCTCAGGGCTGGGCTCCTCAAGGCTGTGTGGCCTGTTCCTCACCCTCATGCGGGGGGCGAGTGGTAGGTGGCTGGCAAGCTGCCTCACCACAAGTGTTCCATCTTCAACACGTTGCAGACCATATGAAGGTAGCAAAGGTGGAGGCAGGAAGGCACCTTATGTAACTAGGTCAATGATTTCATTGTGAGATGCAAATTTTTTTTGTTGTTTCAGAATTATTAGTCTGTGGAATCCTTCTCGTTTCTTGGAAATTACATATCAGCTAGATGATTGTAAAGATTTCTGAAAGAGGGTCGGGCCCGTCTACCTAATGAGCTATAGTTAGCCACCCACATTTTTACTCCTTGAGGATGGAAGTGTAAAGACCTCTCAGCAAGCGTCTGTGAAGTGCCCCTCAACCCCCAGTACAGTCTTTGTTTGGCCCTTGGTGGAAACCACCAGTGACTTCTGGTCGGCAAGGTGGGTGATAGCTCAGGGCTGTGGTATCTGCGCCTCTCCTTGTGAATCTCGGCAATTCTGTTAAAGGCCATTTCTATGTGGCACAAGGCAAGGGTACTTTTCACCTACTTCTGACAAGTACATTTTTGCAAAATAGATATTTCTTACCCCTCATTTCTCAGGCGTGAAAAAGCCGGCTCACAAAGGTGTTGAGTGATTTGGAGCCGTGGGGTTCAGTGAATAAGACTGCTGAGGGCTTTTTCTACTAAGCTGCATTTATATACCTCATCAGTAAACACTCATTCACTGACCACTCTGGTCCTGCCACACAGTGTTCAGGGAATGGCAGACGGAGCAGGGAGCGGAACAGGCGGAGTCCTTGACCCTGACAGATCTACACGCTGGTCGTGGGATGGCAAGCACTGTGAAATCACGTACGCACAGTATGGCAGCCTTTGCTGTGATGAGGTCAGCTGATGGACTCGTGTTACATACAGTGAGCACACATGAGAGGGGCCTCTGACGGGGAAGAAAGAAGTGGTTTCGAATGCTGAAAGGGAACCCTGGCCGAGGAGGCAAGAGTGACGTCAGAACGCTGGGACAGAAGCAAGGCAAGGAGCAGGCACGGGGCACCTGTCGCCTCCCACCTCTACACCGATGCAGGTGACTGCCCATCCTTAGAAAGGGGCAGGGGGGTTCACACTGCTTTTGAAGCACCCCAAATTCACTACAGCTGGGGGAGACTTTCAGTTCTTCTAAGGTGTCTATCATCTGGGTACATGGGAATGAACTGACCCGGCCAAGGTGGGACCCCTCTAGGCATCAGACTGGTCAGTACTGGCTCTTCTTCACTGCTGACAGGCCTACAGAGTAGAAGTCATACTCACCCCATCATGGCTCAGAAGAGGGGACAAATGAATGATGCCCTTATTCCCTTACTCCCATTGGCTTACCGAGAGCCTGACAAGATGGCAGCCTCGAGCAGCCTGAGCACAGCGCACAGGATGGCTCTGAAGCTCAACGACAAAGAACCCTGGGCTCCGAGGACCTCAGTCTTCAGGGTCCTGTAGGGCTCCTCTCAAAGGCCCTGTCAGGAAGTCACAGTCCATGTCTATAGATGTTAGGGGTTGAGCTTTTGTTGGAATTTATAGCCTTTCCACTGGTGATCAACAACTGGGACCCCCGAACCTCATTAAACACACCTTGCTACCACATAAAAATGGGACCTTGGGGTGGCCACACCCAACACCACTTCCTCATTCACTAAAATCAGCCTGGTTTGGAGGCATCACTAAGTCACCCATGATGTGGCTCTTGTTTCCAACATACTTTTCTTTTTCTTTCTTTTCTTTTCTTTTTGTTTTGTTGTTGTTTGTTTTTCAAGACAGGGTTTCTCTGTGTAGCCTTGGCTGTCCTGGACTTGCTATGTAGACCAGGCTGGCCTCGAACTCACAACAGCCCACAGAGCCACTAAGGTAGAACAGGGGAACGGACCCAGCTAAGGGCCCACCTGTCAAGGAAGCGAGGTGACTGCTCAGGGATGGAGGGAAAGAGAAGGCCTGTAGATGCAGGCTGTAAAAACCATAACATTCAGCAGCCCCCTTCAGGAAACCCAGAGCACTGAGGCAGACTGAAGCACCTGCTCTGGGGGTCGGGGGGAGGGGTGTGGCCAGCCCCTCCCTTCTGCCCCACAAAGGCCAGTGACTCACTGCTAGACAAAGGATCAGGTAGTCTTGGGCTCCTCAACACAGACATCTCATCATGGACGCTGGTCAACATTTCCGTCCAATTTGGCAAACCTGAGCCCCGTGTGGTATAGCGTCTTGGGAAATCCCAGACAGCAACCCAGACACAGGCCAATTAGATCTGTGCTCAGACCTGAAGAGACGTAGCTTATGACTTCGTACCGGTTTCTTCGCTTGTTTTGTTTTGTTCCGTTCGTTTGTTTTGTTTTTCGAGACAGGGTTTCCCTGTGTAGCCTTGGCTGTTCTGGACTCTCTTTGTAGATCAGGCTGGTCTCGAACTCACAGAGATCCACCTGCCTCTGCCTCCTGAGTGCCACACCCAGCAGTTCTTCACTTGTTTTACCCATGATGCTTTCATCCAGAGTTCTGTCACGTTGATGACTTGTCTGACTTAATGAAAAGGCCAGCTCAGTAGAAAAGAAGCAATTCATCAGTCTCATCCCAGCCTGCTGGCTCTCTAGACTGAAGCAGTTGCCCCAGAGAGGGCTTGAGCAGGCAGGGGTCTCACTTTCGGTCGAAAAGCTCATGGAGGTACCCCACCATGCTCTCACAGGATAACTGGGCTGCAGGAATCTCTCTTTATGGCAAAGGAAGAGATTGGCTTCTCCACAAACAGAACTGTGTGACCTGGCGAGTCCCCTGTGCCACTGCTATGGGAGATAATTTCAGCCTTATTAGGAAGTGGTGCTTGGTGGCACACACCTTACACCTTTAGTCCCAGCACCTGAGAGGCAGAGACAGGTGGATCTCTGTAAGTTCGAGGCCAGCCTGGTCTACAAAGAGAATCCAGGCCAGGCAGAGACAGAAAAACCCTGTCTCAAAAAACAAACAAATAAAACCCCAAATCAACCTTATTAGTTTGCCTGACACATGACAAGTAGTCCTCCCCCCCCCTTTTCAAGACAGGGTTTCTCTGTATAGTCCTGGCTATACTGGACTCCCTTTGTAGACCAGGCTGACTTCAAACTCACAGAGATCCACCTGCCTCTGCCTCCCGAGTGCCAAGATTACAGGAATGCACCACCACATCCAACCCCAAATAGTGTCTCTTTAGTTGATTAAACTAAGACAAAGTCATCCGTATTGGTCAGTAAACCTGACAGTCTGGTTTGATACTCAGAACCCACATGGCGGAAGGAAAGGAGTGGCTCCGACACACTGTCTGACTACCACAACATGCTCTGGTGTGGGTGGCCCTCCTTCCCAATAAAGAGATGTCAACAGAAGGAAAAACAGAAGAGGAGGAGATGGCAGCTGGAGAGGCAGCTCAGTGGCTGAGAATACTGGCTGCTCTTGCAGAGAGCCTGGATTTGACTCCCAGCACCCACACAGTGACTCACACCTTCTTGTAACTCCAGTCCCAGGGGATCAGATGTCCTCTTTGGCTTCCACAGGCAGCAGGTGTGCACACGGTGCACAGACATATATGCAGGTGTGCACACGGTGCACAGACATACATACAGGAAAAGCATCCATACATATAGATTAAAAAGCAAACAAACCAAACAGATGGTGCCATGTCACTGTGTCCTTACACAGTATAAGGTTAGGAAGAGCTCTCTGGTGTCCTCTTTAAAAAGGAACTCACCCTATTCAGGAGGCTCTATGACATCAATCACCTCCTAAGCCTTGGAGGTGAGGACTTCAATACCTGAGTTTGGGGGACACAGCTATTAAAACCACAGCATTCCATGCAGCCAGTCTCACAGGGCATGAGAATCAAGGTTTAGTTTCCCAACAGGCAAAAGCCCCTGACCTTCCTCCTCCCCCACCGGCTGACCGAGGGTCAGAGGAACAGAAACTTGTCGGCAACTACAGAACTGTAGCGACACCCTGTCTTTCCTGGCTTGGAGCCAGCAGCCCAAGTGTGTGTGTATGCTCAATGCACAGGCATGGCCCCTGGTCAAAACACTGATGGGTGTGTGTGTGTGTGTGTGTGTGTGTGTGTGTGTGTGCCTGTCTGTCTGTCTGTCTGTCTGTAGGGGTGGCCTCAGGACAGAAGAGGAGAAGCAGCTTCAGCAGCTAAGACTTGAGCAGCTCTACCCTAGTCCTCCCAGTACACGTAGGTCTATGTATGGAACTCCCAAGGCCATCCTACTGTCACACAATCCATCTGCACAGACTGCCATTGCGACCTCCCCTCCCAACACCTGCTGTCCCTTGGGAGGGAACATTATACACTCCGAGTCCCTCGTCCCACTAAGCTTTCACACACTGGCGTTAGCTGATGGTGTGGAGAGTCTACAGCATGGGTCTACAGCATGGGTCTACAGCATGGGTGAGGGCCGTGTAGTTCCTTCAGCTTCAGTGTAGCTGGCCATGTGTTAGTGTGCGTGGAGGTTAATGGGTGTTCTGTAAACATCCATGTGTTAGTGTGCGTGGAGGTTAATGGGTGTTCTGTAAACATCCATGTGTTAGTGTGCGTGGAGGTTAATGGGTGTTCTGTAAACATCCATGTGTTAGTGTGCATGGAGGTTAATGGGTGTTCTGTAAACATCCATGTGTTAGTGTGCTTGGAGGTTAATGGGTGTTCTGTAAACATCCATGTGTTAATGTGTTTGGAGCCTTTGGGAGGTAAATAAGAGGGGAATCTAACCCATTCATGCTTCATAACAAGGTAGGGATATGACCCTGCAGTTCACATTTTATTGATAAAATAACAAACAAACAAACAAACAAAAAGAATCCTGAGCTGGGCATTGTGGTACATGCCTTTAATCTCAGCACTCGGGAGGCAGAGGCAGAGGCAAGTGAATTGCTGTGAGTTCGAGGCCAGCCTGGTCCAGGACAGGCCTACACAGAGAAACCCTGTCTTGAAAATCCAGGAAAAAAAAAAAAAAAAAAAAAAAAAGAATCAGTTGTCCTGGAATCCTGTCCTCTAAAAGTTAGAATTTGTGTAACACATAAATTCTCCTTCTGGGGAGATATAAAAGTGGCTTTTTAATTGCTATGAGTTTGTAAATCAAAAGTTTATTTTAATAGCTTCTGAGAAGCTTGCCAGTGGTGAAGATGCTAAAAGCAGTCAAGAAAGACCCACAGCCTGGAATTCAGCCGCAGTAGGCGCACGGTGGAGGCAGAGAGACTGTATTCTCATCAGGGAGAGGGGGATCAGAGAGAGTACAAGGCCTCACTGCCTTCTTCAGTCCACGGACACTATTTCTATGTAGGAGGATGAGTCTTCAAACAGATGCTGAAGATGTAGAGCCAGCTTCCAACCTCAGCCACCCTGTCTCCAGTTCCTATGACTGAGGCTGCTGTCCAGTGCTGTGGTGGGCTGTGCTGGAGTCTAACTCTACAGAGCAGCCCCTCTGGGCACCTGAGGGACACTGATATAATGGGGATCCATCCAGTCTCTCTCCATTTGCAGTTTCAAACTTGGCTGGGCTTCCGTGGCTCAGACAGTGTTCCTTGCTGCACAGCTCCCCCATATAGCGCCGAACTTGGCAGATTCCCTCCTTTGGCTGCCTGATGCCTGAACAGCTACCCATAAGGTTCTTGCTGTCTGATGCCAGGAGCTGCTTCTAGGAAGCCTTTAATTTAACCAAGACAAAACTCAGGAGCCTGTAAACATTGTTTCATCCTTGGGTAACAGTAACGTCCTTATTTATTGTCCTTATACATAGACTATAAGTGCACACAGGAAGGGACACCACTGAAAAGTTTTGCTCTGCTTTGCTGGAATGAGCATCACTTGGGAGTCTAATTCCTTCCTGACCGCTGGGAAACTCATAGATTTGGAAGGAACAAAATGTTTCCAGTAGGACTGGGTTAGTTTTTGCTAAGAACGGGCCGTTCCTGGTGACGTCACACAGCGGAGACTGGAAAGGTTTCACGGGTCCTTGTGAATCTAACAGAGACGCAAACTCACGGTGATATTCCTGGCAGTTGCTTCCTTTATCCTGGCCTGACTTGTTTCAAGCCATTGCCTGCTGCCTCTGGCATCATGCTGTAGACTGACTTAATAACAGTAAGGAGGTCCTGCAAGAGCGCCCTCCATCGTCCAGGAAGGGAAGAACAACCCCAAAGTTCAAATAGAACGAAAACCGAGGACATAATAGCAGGTGGGAAGTTGATCGAGGCACCGTGTGTGTCGTTACAAAGCAGGTGATATCAAAATGCAATAATGGTTCTCCTGTCATAGTGTTAAACCCCTAAGTATATTTCTCTCATTTCTCCTCTACACGTCTGCTCTTTGGTCCTCATTTCCCCCCTGTCTTCCTTCCCACAACCGTGTCTCACGCCTCCTGCCAGGCCCACAGGCAGCGAGTAACTCCATCTTTTCCCCCTGATTTTCTGTCTCTCTCTGACCTGCGATCTCTATAGCGGTGAAGACCACAGAGTGGGAATGGTTCTTGATTGTTTCACTCACAACCTTCACATCTTCAGGAAACTTAAGAGTGGAGGTGGGGGCGGAGGCGGGGATGGGGTCGGGGCGGGGGCGGGGGCAGGGATGGAGGCGAGGGCGGGGATGGGGTGGGGACGAGGACGAGGATGGGGCGGGGGCGGGGCGGGAGCAGAGTCTGGGATGGGGACTGCTCCTCTTGTTGCTTCTGGCAGGTAACTGAATCGCCATAGCTTGAGTTGAGTGTGACCACGTGGTACAGTTTCAGCGTGTGCCATGCTTCACAGTAATAAATATTTTGTGGAGAAAAGTGTGGAAATGGTGTAACGTCTCTTCCTTCCCCACACGTCCACATGCCACGTCAGGCACCCTTAGATAGGTCTAGAGTTCCTACAGGAGGTACGGACGGTTTTCATGGGCTAAGGGAACCTGGGCGTTGAGCACAGAGCTGTCCCATCATTGAAGAAATGTAATACTTATCCACCCATAAGGCAGGAGGCAGGGAGCGAGTGTGTTTTCTAGCCTGGGCACTTTGCACTGCCTGTGTAGCCAGACCCTTCCCCGGACCCTTATTATAAATCTGCTCTTCTCAGACAATCTATAGAGCCCATCATTACAGACTTTAAAAAGAGTTTCAGTGTAGCCTAACTTGCTTTGCTCCTCAAGGAGATTTACAGATGCTTTGTTGTGCGCTCAGAATTGGGTTAATCGCCACCAGAAAAGTTTTCACCAAATCATGCTATGTTTAAATAAGCCTAAAATAAACAAGATCAAGGTGGCTCTGTAGAGTTCTCTGGAGCAGTGTGGGACCTCCCACTTGCTCCCTATGTGGGTGAGTTTCCCAAGTGACTCACACACAGGGTCCAGGCTCTGTCAGGACATCTGGGGATGGAAGCAACTTATAGCTGGACCCAAAGGTGCTAGGTCCCAAGCAGAAGATGATGAGGAAATGCATGGGCGTTTCTGACTCAGTGCCTGGGAAGGTTCTAGTATACACTGCAGACTCTGTGGGCTCATAGAAAAGGTAGGGGCTCACCTAAGTGAGTCACCGAGAAACCTGCTTCCTTCCTGAGTGGCTCCAGGCCTGGGTGCAACTGAGGCAACAGGGTCAGCACAGGGCTCTGCTGCCACAAGCACGGCCTGATTTTGGTGGGCCCCTCAGATTCATTTTAACTCCTCCGCATAGGGCTAGGGAGATGTCTTAGTCAGCAAAAAGCCGTCCATACAATTTGGTTCCCCATACCCATATAAACGCTGGCAGAACACCCACATAAAAGCCGGGTGCAGCAGCTTGCATCTGTAACCCCAGAACTCGGGGTGGGGGGTGGTTGGAGTAAGCCCAGAGTCAGATAAATCGTGGGAGCTCTGTGGCCAGCCAGACAAGACAATTGATAAAATACAGGTTCAGTGAGAGACTCTGTCTGGGGCAGGGGACGGGGGAAGGTGGAAAGCTACTGAGGATACCACTGGACATCAACCTCTGGCCCTCTAGTCTCACTCTTAAACTTGTTCTCATGCTGTGAGGAGGCCAGGAGCCTAGATCCATTCTTTGTGCCACACTTCAATCAGAACACATGGCAGCCCTCCTGGACTCCTGGAGCCCATGACAGGAAGAGCTGTGAAGTCACACTCCCAGCGCAGGGATGCTGGACCCTCCTCATCTGCCTCCAGTGCCATCCACCTATGGGAAGGGCACCATGCAAGGGGTGACCGCCCTACCAGTCTCTTTGCAACACACTGGCCTTTCCTGCCAGATCCAGCCCATGGGCTAGCACGAATGTGAATTGCCTCAGAGGGTGGTCTGGATGCTCAGGCACTTGGTCTGAAACAGTACACTCAGTCTCCAAACTAGAAAGGTGTGGGCCTCCTGGAAGTTCTGTTGAGGTTGTACAGAGCTGCCACAAGGGAAGAAAACAGCCCGCTCTCACTTCCCCTAGTATGTCTAAGGGTTGCATACCAGGAACTCAGCTGGCCATGAGGCAAATACAGAGGAAGGGTAAGTTTTTTTGTTTTTTGTTTTTGTTTTTTAGTAGATACGACTTTATACAAGGGAGAACGGCCAATGAAGAGCTCTGGGCAGTGGTGATTCGTATTCAGCCAGCATAGGTTAGCTGACACGGGAAGTGCTTAGGTTGGGCACAAAGACAAGGGGTCCCTGGTCTCCCCACTGTGATGACTCTGTCTGCGGGACACATAACTTCAAGTTTATCGACATGAGTTATGGAGAGCTTTAACGAGAGGCACGGGGCTGGAGGGCATCCCAGTGCTTGACCAGCATGTGCAAGGCCTTAGGTTCCATTCCTAGCACCACACAAAGCCTCTAGCCAGAGAGACAGCGGCGTACCTCAAGTCCCTAGGTGCTTAGCAGATTGTCCTGTTATGTCGCAGTGTGGAAAAGTACACAGTGTCTAAATAGCCCGAGATCACATGGGGCGCTGGTGTAGACTGGAAGTGAAACAGGCTGTGGGGTGCTGCTACTCCATGCAGATCACAAAGCCCTCCTTGCTGTCAGACCACAAGCCCCGAGAGACTGCAGAGTGGCCGCGATTTTGGTAGACCCACTGTATGTGTGTGCTGCCAAGTGCTTCTTTTGTATGGAGAAAGGATTTGACTTTAGGTTACTGTAAAACAAACCGTTAGGAGAACCAGGATTGGAAGTCAGGCCACAAATTGTTGGGCTTGTGTAGAAAGAGCAGGAACCCAGGACTGAACTGTGCCCATTTTCTCACACATCGAGATACCTAACAGCCTCCAGGAATTCCTGAGATTCAGCAAAGTGATGGAGTGATGCCAGACTAGAGGGTGCCCTAATAAAGAAGCCATCCTTGGATGCTGAGGGGCATCTGACCAATCAGAACAAGCCTTAGAACAGATAGTGGCTTTCAGAAGAAATGTAAAAATTGTCCTCATAGGCCAGTGTGGGAAAGCCAGTTATCAGGAGGTCCTCGGGGGTGGTCCAGCCAGCACTGCCTTCTGCTTGACTTGGAGTTTGCAAAACCATGAACCTCTCCAGAAAGGGCAGGAAATCCTGCCCAATGCATGGGCACATTTTGAAATTCCTTTACTAGTTCCTGAAGCCCACGGAGGAGCTAAGCTGGAGGGAATGGAGAGGTCCCAGGGCCTAGGGGCCTTGCAGAGGCAGGCGAGGCTCAAGTTCCCTGCAGAGACTGGCTAGGGAACACATGTCACCCAGCCCGAGCCCCTTGGGAGTAGTCTAGTGGTAAGCACATGTACTTACCGAGAACAGCTGAAAAGGGCTGTGGTAGGAGATTCCTGTGGAAAACCCCTCTGGGCATGGCTAGTGGTCCCTCTGTGGTACCTGTTCTCAGTAACAGAAGAATGACAATGAGACCTGGCCTGACTCCCACCCCCTACCTCCTGCCCACACAGTCAAGCGAGGCCATGGACCGGCGTCTCCTTGTCTCTGTCTCCATGCCTCCGTTGTCAGTCCTCAGGGTCACACTCCCAGGGATCTGGGAGGATGTGGAAGAGTCACAGGAGTCACAGGGGACCGGCCATGCTCATAGCTCTACTTCCCTGAAGTTTCTTCCTTTTTTGTTGTTTATACCAGTTGCCTTGGCAACTGTGCTATCCCTTGGTTGTGCCTATTCCCTCAGACATGTAGCTGGCTCCTCTCTTTCCTTGGCTGTTTCTGACTGCCCTTCTCACAAAAGCTTCAATCCCCAGAAGTTCCTCTCCAGCATTTGTTCCCACCTTGTGTCTGTCTGATCGCACAAGACCCAGCCAAGAAGGACCAGGGTCTGTTTTGCTCCCTGCTGTCTCGCTCTTGTTCAGGGCAGGTGCTAACAGATTTGTTCAGACTGAAAGAGTACATGATGCACTGGTTGGCATGAAAAACTAGAGTGTGGGTTTACCCGCCGCTTATCTCATTTGTGTAATTATCTGTAGACCCAATCTTGTGTCGATCTCGAGTTGATGTAGAGATAGGCAAAGGCAGCATCAATCTGGGGCAAGCCAGTTTTGTGATTTGTCATCCTCAAAAGGGAAGAGGTTTCACCCTGAAAACAAAAAGCTGTAGAAGAGACACAGAACTTCCGAGTGGAGGCAACTTCCTCTCCAGGTTCTCCTGGCTGGAGATCGGCACATTTGCCACCCGGATAAGGACCCCGTGGACACGGCAAACATCTTGTTAAACATGGCTTCCCAGCTTGGCAAAATCCACAAGGCCATCTCAGCCACTAGCTACCTCTGAGACTATTGCTGGGTCATGTTCTGGACGGTATCACTTTGCAGTTCCTTTTAACGTGGCCAGCCCTCTCTCACTGCACCATTATGAGGTACCGTATCAGTCACCTTCGCTATTTCTGTGATCAAATAACTGACAGAAGCAGCAGCTTGAAAGAGAAAGGTCTCCTGGGAGTGATGGACTGATGTGCAGCCCATCCCAGAGGGGAAGGAGTGATGACAGGAGTGGCAGTAGGACCTTGTTCACATCCCAAATCCAGAAGCAGAGAGTGGAGGGCACTGCTGTTCCCTTTGCCATCTCATTTTCCCCGTTTTATTCAGCCTCAGACCCGAGCCCGTGGATGGAGCCACTGACATTGAGAGTCTTTGTCTTCTCTCCCCAGCGGGATTTCTCTGGAAACACCCTCACAGGCACGCTCAGAGGTGTGTCTCCCAGGCAGTTCCAAATCCAGCCGAGATGAACCATCACGGGCACAGACCTGAGAAGCAGAAGTAGACACAAGATGGAAGCCGAGGAGATGAGATGCAGTGGCTGGCTGCTGCTTGGGTCAGGGACACAAGGAACACGGGGCGTTCCCTGCAGTGGAAGGTGAGAGAGCATCTTGTCTCTATGATGTATTGACCTCCATGAGCCCCTGCTTCCTCTTCTGGGCTGTGCACCAACATGGCTACTTTAAAAGCACACATTAGCACACACTTTTAATCCCAGCACTGGGGGAGGCAGAGGCAGGAGGATCTTTGAGTTCGAGGCCAGCTTGGTCTACAGAGTGAGCTCCAGTACAGCCAAGGCTAACACAGAGGAAACCCAGTTTTGAAAAATCAAAAACAACAACTGAAAAAGCACACATTAGCTGCACACTGATGTAAAGAATCAGAGCAGACAGCTCACATCTATGTCAGGTTAAGATGGTGATGCCACAGACCTCAGGTCTAACTTGTCAGGGCATTGCTAAGTGATCCCACTCACCAGCTATGCTTCTGGCCATCCCAGACTGCAGCGTTGACTTGATGGCATTTTCTGGAAGCTGGCTCCTCATAGTGTTGATGAAAAAAAAAAAAAATGCAACTTCAGGCATAAGGTCTGCAGGTATGCCTCCACGAACTTTACACTATGGCTGACACACAGAACGCCCTAAGTAGATGATGTGGGCTGTGGAGGACCAAAAAGAGAAGGAAAGAACAAAACAGCCCCCAGAGGCAAAGTGGCTGAGACTGCCGACCTCAGAGTCTGGTTTGGTTGCTTGGCTTCACTCTAAGTGAGGTGAAGAAAATCCTTCCCCAGATCCTCCTTGGAGGGGAGTTGAATCCGTCCATCACCTTCCTGTGAGTTCCTTCAGGGAGTCATTGCTCACTCTGGCCATCCACACAGAGGCACCGCACTCCCCACCCCGAACCTCAGCTGCGTATTCGGGGAACAGGCTCACGCAGAGCCTGCATCTGAAGCAAGAGTCGCCTCCACATCACTGCTGCAGCAGACCAACAGCCACTTTCTACTCAGTATTACAAAACGGAGCATGTAAGATCTGTGGGCAAAAGTCCAACCTGAATTCCTTAGACGACTGCTGACCTGTGACCTCTAGAAAACAAGGCAGGAAGTCTTACACTAACCAAGAAGCCTTCCTCATGTGACAGGAGGTGGACCCTACAGCTCCCATCCTCTCCACGGAAGCCCCTACACCCCCACTGAAGTGTCCCCCAGACATCCTACTGCTCCTGCCCTGCCTGCACAATACCCTCAGGCTCCTAGTCCACGTACAGAAGACCACTCCAAAGGCTGGTGTGGACCCAGGACACCAAAGATCCCAGAGGTCCCTGGCTCCTCCTGAGGACCACATCAATAAAAGGGCTCCTTAGCAGGAATGGTCTTTCTAGGCTTCCATTAAGGCTCCAGTGTCCCAAGGCTTACCCAGTGCATGCAAGACCTGCCTCTGGCCTGTCAGCTGGTGGAAACAGCGACGCCAGGAGAAGGCATCGTTCTTTCTCTAAAGAGTGTGGGGCTCTGAATTGCCTCCCGCTTACTCTCCAGGAGTCAACTTGCTCCTGATAGCACAGCCCTCGACTGCGGAAGCTGCTCCTTCAACACAGGGGCTTCTCCTGGAAGCCCACACCTCAGGTCGTCCCAGAGCAGGACACGGGAAGTTCAGGATGCTTCGTCTTTAAACAGGTTCTCCCATGGGATTCTGATGCTAGCTCAGTTTAAGTTTTCCCTTCCTGAAGATGTAGATCTCAGTTTGACAATGGGCCTATTCATACAATTAATGTGTGATGTACTTAAGATGCCAGGAGCTCGCTGATAGCTTCCAACAGACCCAAAACAATCACTTTGTACCATAAGCATGCATCCCATCTTAGTAATTCTCATTTGTACTGCCAACTCCTCCTTCCTATGGCTTTAAAAAAAAAAAAAACTTCCCTCCCCACAACTTCTGTGCAATTATTTTTATATGTTTACTTCTATATGCTATAAACTTCATTAAATTTTTAATAAACGTCACAAAATATTAAATTTTACACTTTCAGTTTGAATATATTTTATGTTCTTATTCATTACCAACACCAAAACTCCACGACAGAACTAGAAATATGATTAGCTTTATATCCTTTTTCATGATGTGTGTCTATCACCTAAAAAGAAATCATATTTGTTGTCCCTAATATCATATTTTAATATACATTTCTATTTATGGCATAAAGTTTCTACTGCTGTCTAAATTTCCCATCTGTTCATATATGTTACCTACATTTCTCTAGATGTTTTAGGACATAAAATAAATGTCACATACATTGAAATATCTGTCATATATAATTATTATATGTTATAGCTATTTTAAGGTCTGTGTTGTAGTTCCAACATCTGAGGCCTATCTAAGTCTGATTCAGGCAATGACATTGCACCCTAGTTATCAACCCGGCCTACAGTCACCTGAAATGGGACTCCCAATGGAGGGATTGCCAGTTCAGAGTGGCTTTGTGTGTATAATAGTAACGGTTGTCAACAGATGTACAAGGGCCAGCCACTGTGAGCGGCACCATTCCCGAGGTCGGTGGTCTTGGGCTGTATAAGGAAACTAGCTGTGCGTGAGCCCGTGTTCGCACCAGCAGGCAGTGTCGCTCCATGGTGTCTCATTTAAGTTCCTGCCTGCATTCTAGCTCTGACTTTCTACCGTGAGAGCATGTGACCTGGAATTGCAAGCCAGAACCCTCTCCCCCCTAACTTGCTTTCTGGTCACAGTGTTAGTCACAGCAACAGAATGAAACTAGAACACCTTAAGTTGACACTGAGTTTTAAATTTTGCTTTCTTCTTTTTGAGTATCTTTTTTTTTTTGGTTGTGTTAGAAATTGTATGTATTAGTTCAATATAACAAAATACCCATGGCAAATCAAATTTCAATGAGAAAAGGTTTGCTTTCGCCTACAGTTTTGGCAGTTTCAGTACATGTCTAACTGGGTATAACGTCTTAGACTTGTGGTGAAGCAGATCTTTGTGGTGGGAGTAATGGGGAGGGAGGAGCAGAGAGGAAGAAAGGAAAAGAGAGAGCCACACCCACCAATGACAAAAAAAGGGTTCCACCGTGCCTCGGCTTCTAAAGGGTTAACCACCTCCTATTGGTTCTACTCAGGGGACCAAACTACAGCACTAGACAAGTACCTTACATCTTATAAACAGTCTGCATGGGGATGGACAGCTAGATTTGGGGTTGTTTGTTAGTCTTATCTTCAGTGTGCCCTGGGGAGAGACTGCTTCAGTCCACAAGGGTGGAGCTGCAGGAGTCCCCACCCATGTCTTCTTTCCTAGGGTTTGCCCAGGTTCGTGTGTACCAGGCAACAGCTCTCTGTAGGAGAGATAAACATGATCTTGTGTTGATCCCAAGTGTGGGATGGGGAACAGACCTGTGAGAGAGCAGGATGTTTTTCCACTTAGAAGTTGAACCACTTCCTGGGGGAGCTTGGTTGTTGCCAACTGAAAACGTCCTAGTAGAGACTCTGAGAGGAGATATATATATATATATATATCCAAACCAGGAGGAGAGAGAGAGAGAGAGAGAGGACTCGGAATTGTTTTGGCTGTTTATCAACACTTTGAGAGACACTCCTAGAGAGAACTGCTGCAGGGAAGGCTTCGAGGCTTCAGGCTCTGGGCCTCGGCTGCTGTTCCAGGTTCCAGCAGCAACCTTGGTTGAATTGTAAGTTTGCTGAGGTCCTGCTGACTATTCCGGGAGAATCGTTCCTCGGAACTGATCTCCTTAAGGTTTCATTATTGTGTTCTTTAATCTTCTTTTCCTATTGTTTGGGTTAGTTGGGTTGTAAGTGAGGTACGCTCTGTTAGTGAGTTCATAATAAGGTATAATTGTTAAGAAAATTGAGCCTACAGCTCTCTACTGATGTTGCACTTTCTATTTGTCTGTCTGTTTATCTATTACCTACATATCTATCTATCTATCTATCTATCTATCTATCTATCTATCTATCATCTATCTGTCTCTCTGTCTATTATCTACCTGTCTTCTATCTATCATTTATTTATCTAACTATCTATCACCTATCTACTTATCTGTCTACTATATGTCATTATCTATCATCTATCTATCTATCTATCTATCTATCATTTATTTGTACATTGGTGGTTTTGCCTGCATGTGTGTCTGTATGAGAGTGTCAGATACCCTGGAACTGGAGTTACAGACAGTTGTGATCTGCCATGTGGATGCTGGGAATGGAACCTGCATCTTCTGAAAGAGCAGCTGGTGCTTTTAGCACGGAGCCACTGAGCCAGCCCCAATCCTTGGAATGTACTCTGCTGGCTGCTGGGCTGGTCCTGGTCATTGTCACTATCCCCTGGTCCTGGTCACTGTCACTACCCCCTGATCCTGGTCATTGTCACTACCCCCTGGCCACTAGAGCTCTGTCAGTGTGTGGACACACAGACAGGGACTGTGTCCTTCATGGGCCCACGTCATGTGCGACACCCAAGACACCTTGAGCTTCTTCCTCAGAGGCGTGTGCCTGGGGACCCTGCCACACCCAGGGGAACCCTTAAGAAGGGCCATGCCCTACTGCAGGAGAATGCCTGTGGTCTTAAACCCAGGTCCATTTAAAGCCTGACTGGTGGTACAGCATGATTATGGTCCACGGAAGTCTGCTGTCCTTTCCTTGTGGCAACACTTCTGCAGCAAACAGCACACCCAACCCTCGCTGTCAGGAGCAGCCACACCTGGGCTCCTCTCAGAAGGAAGAGTTTTCTTCAGGCTTCAAGTTCACAGCACCCACTCTTTTAAAACAGGATTTATTTACTATTTGTGAGCATGCCCTTATGTCTACAAGCTGCAGGGGCACCAGAGGCTGAAAGATGGCATCAGATCCCCTTGAACTGGAGTTACAACTGTTTGAAAGGGAACCAAACCCAGGTCCTCTGGAAGAGCAGTAAGTGGTCTTAACCACCGAGCCATCTCTCCAGTCCCTAAAGATTTATTTTTACTGTTCTTAATTATGGTTGTGTGTATGTGGGTAAGTGTGCATGCTGTAGGTGCCTGCAGAGGTCAGAGACATTGGATCCCTGTGGAGCTGGAGTTACAGGTGGTTGTGAGTCACCATGACTGGGTGCTGGGAATTGAACTTGGCTCCTCTCCAAGAGCTGTATATCACTTTGCCATCTTTCCAGTCTTTCCCCAAACCTATCTTTATCTGGTTTATTATTATTGGAAATAGAAGAAGCTTTTCCTAAAGGCCACAAGTGATAAGAGTTGTTTTGAGCTTTCTGGAAATCAAAAAGTATCACCCACCCGACATTTCAGTGCCTTTATTAACGGAGCGTAAGAATTGGTCTGTGATTGTGAAAGATGATACATGCTGTGGATCTTGTCCGCGAATCCAGGCTCATCAAACCCTCCCTGAGGCAGGTCATGGGAGTTCCTGTTTCCCCTCACCTCCTGCCTTCAGAGTCTCAAAAGGAAACTTCTCTGACCTATAGGGTGGTGAGATGTCAGTGGGAAAAGGCGCTTGCTAAGCAAGCCTGGCATCCTGAGTTCATGAGACCAACAGCGGAAAGCTGTCCTCTGAGCTCCACATACATGCTTGCACTCGCACATAGACACATTGCTAATACATACTTAAAAACATTCTCAGACCTACCCCATCCAACAGGAAGCCGTGAGCCCTAGCCCACATCCTAGAGAAAGGAGTGCTGCACAGAGAGGTCAGGGATGCTGACGTGGGCTGGGCTTTCCCCACAGCCAGCATCTAGCCCTTTCTGCTCAGTCAGTTTGACACAATGTTTATGTTCAGTCATGCCTGGGTGGTAACACCTCCATGGAAGCTGGAAGGACCGGGTCAGGGTTTCTCTGGTCTCTAAACACATGGATGTTGCTGGAAGGTGGAGCACCAAAGAGAGCATGGCAGCTTGGGGCCCATTCCTGTTCTTCACCCTGGACATGGCTTCATGCAAATTATTTGTTAGTAATAGTGCAGTAACTGTGATAATAGACCTATGTGTGCCTTTCTGACTGCCCTGAGCCGCAAGAGCGTCCCCCACAGCCGGGAGCAAACGGATTCAATGGGTGTGGCTGCTCCCGATTAAGAGATGAAGAAATTGAGAAGGGCCTGCATTAGCCACCCTGCTTATTGCTAAGACACCAAAAGCACCTCAGGGAAAGAGGGGCTCATTTTAGCTCACAGTTGAAGGGCAGAGTTCGTCACGGTGAGCACGGCAGACATGGCGGGCACGGCGTGGCAGCAGCAGTGTGAGGTGGCTGGTCACGAACACTGGTGTCTGGCTCACTTTCTCCTTTAAAAAGTTACTGGTGTGTGTGTGTCACACGTGTATGGGTGCCTGTGAAGGTCAGAAGAGGGTGCCAGATGCCTTGGACTGAAGCTTCCTGACAGTCACGGGTGCTTTGGACTCGGATCCTCTGCAGGAGCCGTGCACATGCTGGCTGCTGAGCCCTCTGCAGCCACTAGGTTGAGATTTTAAAGTCATAATTGTGTACTGAATTTTATTTCATGAAAGAATTTTCTATTTCAATTGGTCAAATCATGTATTAATTTTAAAGTATCAGTATATCAGATTGTGTTGCTCTTCAAACGTTGAAAACATTTGATCAGTCCAGGGTTATCATATCTGGCTCATCTCATTTACAGTGGGATTTGCTTTGATGGGATTTTTTCTCTATTTTTATTTTGTTTGTGGAAGGCTTTGGTGTGACACCTTTGTCTTTTTTGCTTTATCTGTTTCGGCATCACCGAATCACTCTCGTTACAAATGAGCAAAGAATTGTTTCCCCATAAGGCTTGTTTGTTTCTTCCCGTGTTCTGAGGGAGTGATCAGTGGCATCACATGGCACCTGGCATTTACTTTGTTGAAAGGTCTTGGGTACAAGTTCAGGGACTCTAGACGGATCCTTCAGTCAACTATTTTTCTTCCTTAATTTGTCCCTTACAGTATTTTCTTTATTGTTGTTGTTGTTGTTGTTGTTATTATTATTATTATTAGTAGTAGTATTTGAGGCGAGACTTGTATGGATGACCTGCAGCCCACTGTGTAGACATGGCTAGGCTGCCTTCCAACTTTTGTCAATCCTCCCTCCTCTGTCTTTCCAAGCCTTGGGAGTACAGGCATGAACACTATGCTTTGCCCTTCTTTTGTCAGTTTTGGGAGTTTGTGTCCATTAAAGACTTTGTCCTCTTTAACTTATCCATTCATGTATGCAGGGCCATCTACAGAATCCTGTGGGTGTGCATGGGGACAGACACTGCCTGTGGGTGTGCATGGGGACAGACACTGCCTGTGGGTGTGCATGCGGACAGACACTGCCTGTGGGTGTGCATAGGGGCAGACACTGCCTGTGGGTGTGCATAGGGGCAGACACTGCCTGTGGGTGTGCATAGGGGCAGACACTGCCTGTGGGTGTGCATAGGGGCAGACACTGCCTGTGGGTGTGCATAGGGGCAGACACTGCCTGTGGGTGTGCATGGGGACAGACACTGCCTGTGGGTGTGCATGGGGACAGACACTGCCTGTGGGTGTGCATGGGGACAGACACTGCCTGTGGGTGTGCATGGAGACAGACACTGCCTGTGGGTGTGCATGGGGACAGACACTGCCTGTGGGTGTGCATGGGGACAGACACTGCCTGTGTATGTGCATGGGGACACTGCCTGTGGGTGTGTATGGGGACAGAACACTGCCTGTGGGTGTGTATGGGGACAGAACACTGCCTGTGGATGTGCATGGGGACAGACACTGCCTCTGGGTGTGCATGGGGACAGACACTGCCTGTGGGTGTGCATGGGGCCACTGCACTGCACTCACTATATGAGCTATTTGCTCCCTTTCCTTTGACTTGTTAGAACATACTGGATTTTACTATTTTTTTAGCATGGATTTGTCATGTCACTGATTTTATATAGTTTTTTGTTTCTAGTTTCACTGATTTTGGGGGGCTCATCAACTTTATATTTTTTTCTTTTATAGTTTAAGGCAGACACTTGGATTTTAAATTTTTATTTATTCTTGGTTTTTCAAGACATGCTCTCACTATATAGCCCTGGCTGTCCTGGAACTCACTCTGTAGGCCATGCTGGCCTCCACTCAGAGTTCTGCCTGCCTCTGCCTCCCAAGTGTTGGGATTAAATGTGTGGGCCACCACACCCGGCCCCGTCAGATTCTTTTCACCCACCTTCTGTCCCTTCCTCTTTAGCACCTGCTCCTATCTTTGTAGAAATCATGTAAGAAGGGGACTTTGTGAGTGACATTTTCAGTTACAGTGTCTCCAAACCTCACCCAAGCCATAGACTGTAACAGAACTGAGTATTTGTGGTCAATTACGGCCTTGTATGCATAGAGCATGCCTTATTAAGCCTCTGCTCATCTGCTGACATCGGGGCTGTTGCCACTTTCAGTATAAGCATTCATGGTCAGACCGTGCAGATGTGTTTTCACTTGCCATGAGAATGCAACTACCGTCGGATTGTTTGCTCTTCTGGGAGCTCTTGTTTTCATCGCTTGGGGAACTGTTTCCCCAGCTCCCAAATGCTCCTCTTCACATTCTCACCACTGGTGTTGGAGGGTTCCCATGTCCATGTTCTCACCAGCACTTGCCATCTGACTTTCTCACTCTGGCCAGCCCAGGGGATGGAAAAAGATCTCTCCCTGTAGTTTGTACTTTCCTTATCTGGTGCCTCATGACATCCCCCCATCTTCTCTTGTATTTATTGGCCATTTGTCTATTTTCTCTTAGTAAATCTACTCAGATCTTTACTCATAAGTAGGATATTTGGCTATTATAATTATTGAGCTGCAAGGCTCTTGTATTTTTGGTTGTGAGCCTCGCCTTTAACGGCTGAGCCATCTCTCCAGCCCACAAGGCTCTTTATACATTATAGACTCACGACATTTTGTTTGCTAAGATTTTCTCTTACTCTGTAGATTGTCTTTATGACAAGAGAAACACAGAAGTAAAGAGAGAGATCCTGAGGTTTCAGAGGAGAACTGTCCACTGGAACAGTGCTGGAGGACATTTGTGTCACAGTCTGGCAAAGGCCTGTTTTACACTTTCCCTGAAAACCTGAGTGAGGCTGGACTAACGGAAAAAATGTCAAAGCCACACAGCATTCGGGCAATCATGTGATTGTTGCTGGCTGCTCATAGGCAGGTTCACAGAAAGACGTGGGGAAAGTGGGGTAGAAAAATGTAAAACCTTGCAATCTGGACAGAGACGCTGTGGACAGAGGCTGCGTGCGTGCTTAGAGATTTGTGCTGCTAAAGCCAGGCGGAGTGATTTGCTTCACAACTTAGGAGACTCTCAGGAGAGACTATGAGCTCCAGATTCTGTAATGGTGGTTAAACCGTTCTGACTTTGGGAATTCTTGAAGTTGAAAATATATTTTGCCCTGTGAAGTGGCCATGCCGCACTGGGGGCCAGGCCAGAACACTATGGTTTGAACTGAATGTTTCCCACAGGCTCATGTTTTAAATGCCTGGTCCTTAGCTGGTGCCACTGGGTGGGATCCTGTGGAACATTTAGGAGGTGGCACCTGGCTGGTGGTTAACAGGTCACCAAGGTAGGCCTTTGAAGGTTACAGCGTGCCCGGGCCCCTCACACACTCTCTCTGCTTTCTGCTTGCCAGGCTGGAAACAGCCGCCCACCGAGTGCGCCTCTCATCATGAACTGGGTGGGCCTGCCATGCTTTCCCTGCACACTGGCCCTGAGCCCTCCAAACCACATGCTGGAACAAACTTCCGCTCTCTTCAGCTGCTTCTCAGGACTGTCACAGAACGCAGAAGTAACTACCTTCTGAACAGAAGAAGCTTGCAAATTTATTTAGTCACATACTTTGTTTTCTTTGGTAAAAAGGGAAATTCTCTGTCTGATAGAGGCTTCCCAATGCTGCCCACTGAGTTTGCCATGTATGTACCACTGTGCCACTGGACTCAGGATAAAGAGTATATTATTTTTAATAACAAAAGGAATGTTAGATTCTTAACATAGCTATTGTATTTTGGGCAAACAAGAGCTTTTGCTGGACAATACAATTTTTGGTGACGGAGATCCCTATATCCTTATCTGCTCATGCTTACCTTTATTCTCCTATAATGTTTTACCCCTCAAGTAATTCAGAAAACCAAATCCAGCTAAAATGGAACATTCTACACAAATTTTTATGCATCACTGTGTTTATTAGCTTTTCATCCCTGTGACAAAATACCAAATGTAAACAACTTAAAAGGCTTTAGAGGCTGAACTTCATGGGGGAGTCTGTGCCACAGGGTGAGGGTGCTCACATTTGGAAGCCAGGAAGCAGCAATGATGACAGCCAAAGGTTAGCATCTCAACAGCCCTGGAGGACTTCCCAGTGCTGCGCACTGAGTGTGCCATGTGTGGAGACACACCCTCAGGGACTACCCTCCTCCACGTAGGCCCTATCCTCTGGAGCTTCTACTACCTCCCGGCACCACCATCAGCTGGGAAACCCACCGTAGTATTCGAGCTGTTGGATGACACAGGTGCAAAGTGTCACAGTTACCTTTTCTTACAGGCTGCTTGCTGTTACAGGCGTGCTATCCACCAGTACCACTGCCCTGAGAGCCCTGCGAGGAGTGAACTGCCACACACAGATCTCTCACCACCTCTGCCAATTGGTAACTTCTCTGGATTTGTTATTTATGTAAAGGAGATAAGAACAGGACTTCATAGAAAAGACGTTTCTAGAAGATGCCTAGATAGGCCCTTAGTACCCAAAGCATGAAGGAATGGCTGACAAAAGTGACTTTAAAAGAATGTCCTGGTAAACATGAAAACTGACTTTCTGATTCTGACCAAATAAAAATTATATAAGTTGAAATATAAGTTTAAAAAAATCCAGAGGTTCAGCACAGCAAAACTTTGTTTTTCTCAGATCAAAATCAGATCAACAAATTAGGAAATCTTTTCCACAATGTTATTGAAAGCCCAAGGTCTTTCCATTTGTGGCTCCATCAGACTGTATCAGCCTTGAGGCAACTCCAAAGGTCATAAACTAAGTAATCACCGATAAATTTTAGCCTCTGACACTTAGTATGGACCTTTCCCTGTTGTCCCACAGGAACACCTTAGGTATTAAATGATGATGGGCACCGAGAAAGGTGGCCTTGAGTTCACAAAGTAAGTCATTAAGGAACAATTTATCGGACAGTTGAAATGCATTCTAAGCACATTATCAATATTGAAGTTTGCAAATCTTTCACTGCATTGCTGAAGAAGAGCACCCCTCACCGAGTGGTCCTATTAGACAAGGTTATGGGTTGAACCTTGTCTCTGGGGAGCTCTCTCTCTCTCTAAGCTCACCACTGTGGTACGTCAGGACTCACTCTCAGAGGTAGGTGACTTCTAAAAACCACACATCAAACCACAGTGGAAAACTCAGCTTCTCTGTAAAGTAACAGCGAGAAAATCTTCTACAAGCCTTCCTATTTGGGCACAAATCTAACGTGGCCTATATTTCTCTCTCCTCCCTCCATCCCTCTCCCCCTTCCCCCTTTCTCTTCCCTCTCTCTGTCTCTGTCTGTCTGTCTGTCTGTGTCCGATATGTATGTATGTGTATGGGGGGGGTGCCACACGAATGCCAGGGTACACAGGTGGCGCTCAGAGGACAACTTTGGGGAGTTGGTTCTCTTCCACAATGGGCTCTGGGGGCCAAACTAAAGTCACCAGGCTTTTCCCTGTGAAGCCCACCTCAGCCACTTTCCACCTTACTTTTGAGACAGAGGCTCTCATTAAATCTGGAACCTGCCATCTCGTGGGGAGGGGGCACACTCAGGAAGCTCAAAGGCTCCTCCTGTTTCTGCCTCCCGGGAACTGGTGTTACAGATGTGCATGGCCAAACTCAGGTCTTTATGCTAGCCTCCTCCCCTGACTGCCTCTCCTCTGTCCACCTCCATACCCCGCCTCTGCCCTCCCTCTCCATCCATACTCACCACAGATGAATTCTTTATTTGGCCATATAAAACTGCTCAATTAAATATAGCTTCCATCTACAGGTCTTTGTTTTTATTTCGCTCTCTTTTTTAATTTTGGTGGACTAGGGCTGAACCCAGGTCCTTGTCAGGCAAGGTTTCACAATTAAGCTACAGTCATAGCTTAGAAAAGTTAACTCCTCCAATCAAAGATCCCAGTTTACATTCAGTAGGAAAAAAATATAAAGAAGCTATTGTTTCTTAGGCTCATTGCCAAGTATTTTTGTAAGCCCATGGTGATTTTTGTTTTGTTTTTTATTTCAAAGAAGTGACAAATCCCTTGAGATAAGCTGCCCCCAGGGCCCCAGCAGCATGATTGGAAAGTGTCTGCAGAGTAGATGACCCAGTTCCTTTGTTCTCGCTGTGGGGGGCGGGGGGCATTCTATGTAGGTGATCTTGCTTAGACACCGCAGAACAAACAAAACCAAGAAGCTGTTTTTGAGTACTCTTTGGAGGGTGCTTTTAAGGACATTTACTTCTTCCTTTCGCTTACTTTGAACACAGCTTTCCTAGACCTCGGAGGCTAGCCTGCCTTCTCACAGCATCCTGAGCATTGGGGACTGATGTTTTCTCTGGCGTGGCCCTTGGCAACTCGGAAGGTCTGTTGGCTTCTTTGCTTCACCAAGTGTTGCCTGTCCTGGCAGCCTGCTGCCCATGGCTTCAATTGAGGCCTGCGAATTCACCTTCACAGCACTAACCAGTTATTTCAAAAGTCCTAGGAGTCCAAGCAGCCATTTAGGGAAATGTCTTCTATGTCTTGGGGAGGCAAGTACCACTTCCCTGGCTCCACAGTCTAAAGGTACCACAATAGCTAGGCTGCAACAGCTGCGAAGGGCACAGTAGGACCACACACTGACTATAGACACTAGTCCACCCTAATCTCCCTGAGTAAGCACTCATTTGTCGCTTGTTTGCTGTTCCATCTAGGACACATACTTTCATACATATAGACTGATTAACACCTATTCTGGTTAATACTTAATGTTTACAGCGAGGCTGGGGACGGACGCACTAATGTGGCAGAGAAGTGGGGGTAGCCTTGAGCTCGCACAGTGCTGGCAGCACAACAATGGATAAACCAGACCTCATGAAGCTGAAAAATTGGCTTCTGTCTGGTCAGGGACACCATCATTTGGACAAAGCAGCAGGCCACAGCATGGGAAAGATCTTTACCAATTACATATCTCACAGAGGGTTAAAACTACAAGTAAAAAAACAAAAAAACTAAAAACAAAAAACAACAAAACAAAACAAACAAACAAACAAAAAAAACCTGGCCATCAAGAAAACAACCAAACTAAAAAAAAAAAGAGAGAGAGACAAAGAACGAAACAGCATTCTCAAAAGATGAAACACAAATGCCTGAGAAGCACTTAAATGTTCAACATCACAGCCAGCAAGGAAATGTAAATCAAACCCACTTAGAGATTCCATCTTTCACCTGTCAGAGTGACCAAGAACAATACAACAAAGGACGGCTCCTGCTGGCGAGGATGCTGGGGGGGGCGGGGACAGCTCCTGCTGGCGAGGATGCTGGGGGGGACGGCTCCTGCTGGCGAGGATGCTGGGGGGGGCGGGGACAGCTCCTGCTGGCGAGGATGCTGGGGGGGGGGGCGGGGACGGCTCCTGCTGGCGAGGATGCTGGGGGAGGTGGGGGGGGGCAGGCCTTGTTAATGGTTGGGGTGATAACTGTCTAGCCACTGTGGTAATAAGTGTGGCAGTTCCTCAGGAAGCTGGGAATAGACCGACCTCAAGAGCCAGTTACAGTGCTCTTGGGCAAATACTCAAAGGGCTGCACATCTGACTGCAGCGGCACTTCCTCATCCATGTCCGTTGCAGTTCTATTTATAATGGCCAGAAACAACTAGATGTCCATTAACAGATGATGAACAGGAATGAAAATGCGGCTCATTCACACAGTGGAATAATATTCAGCCATTTACACAGTGAAATAATATCCAGCTGTTACAAATCATGAAATTCTCAGGTAAGTGAACAGAACTACAAAAACAATCTTCCTGAGTGAGGTAACAAAGTCCTCAATGGACAAATATGGTATTTATTCCCTTATATGTGGATGTTAGCTTGTAAGCCTTCAATAGGCAGTTAGGTATACAATAAAGGACTAGAGGTGAAAGGCACATCTCCCAAGGAAGGAGAAATAGAATATACACTAGGAGATGGGGGGTGGGGGGAGGGGGAGATCGGGAGTGGGGAAGATGGGGGGGGGGGGGGACTAGAACAGGTGGATTCAATGGAGAGGGGGAGGGAAATGGAGTAAGGAACATTCCATCCAAAATACTTTTTTTTATCTTTTGTTTTTTGTTTTTTGTTTTTCAAAATACTTAAAGAACAACAACAACATACAAACCCAACTACACGACATCTCCAGGAGACAGCCTGACACTCAGACATAACTAGGTTGAAAGGAAATGGTACCCCATGCCTACAGGCACAAGACAAGAATGGCTGCATTGTCACCAGACAATATAGACTTTAAAACGAAGTAACTAGCCAGGCAGAGTGGCAATTCCAGCATTTAGTTGTGGGCTGTAACTCTGAAGCCAGCCTGGTCTACACTGTGAATCCTAGGTTTTAAAAACTGCTTCTGATGGATGGGAAACTGGGATGCTGGCACTGAATGACACGCCCATCAGTGGGTCTCTGTAATGCTTACATTCGCGCCGTTGCTCCACTCCCTGCTAATCCCCATGCTCTCTCCCCCTTTGGTGGCCCATGGGATCCAAGGAGCAGTCGGTCATAGATCACATAATCCAGGAACATCTTTCTGGAAGATGCTTGCCTCTTCCCTGCCTGTCTCCGTGCACTGCCCACCATCATCTCTCAGCTGAGCTTCATTCAGTATGGCAGGTAGCCCTTGTCTGCACCCCGTCTTCTCAGGCTCTTATCCATCGCAGACTGAGCTAAGCAGGACGCCAAGGGTAGAGGGCCCGAAGGGAGCCAGAGAAGGCAGGAGTGCTCACGGAGCTGCCAATGGAGGCTGATGACTGCCTGCACACCTGAACATATAGGTGGCTGGCTGGGCACCATCCAGGGAGGTTCACCCTTGGGTGACTCGGCTCTATGCATCACAGACATGCCTTGGAACATTAGAGCCTTAAGGTGGGAGAAAGACTGGCAAGGCCAAGATGTACCTGAGATGGGAGGGCAGGGTCCTGCAGGCAGAATACAGTGCAGCCAGCCCAGGCGAAACAAACTTGGTCCAGAACCTAGGTCACAAAGACTAAAGCCTCAGCTCATGTAAGAGGCAAGAAGGAAGAGAAAGAAGAGGTGTTGCCTGGCAGTGATCCTCATCGCCAGAGAGCTACTTGGCTTTAGAACCCAGTGAGCAGGAGCTGTAGGTGGTAAGGCAGAGGACCCACAATGAACTGCAGGTTGCTGACGTGTGTTGCTGGGAGAACAGAGAGGCTGGAGTTAGAGGAAGGTGGCTATGGTTGCCTGTGGCCAGGTATGAAGTAACCAAGCTAAGCAGCTGAGAGGGACAGAGTTCTGCGCCTGTGACAGCAGGCAGGCTCAGGCAACCAAGGAAGACTGCAGCTACATCCTGATGCTGTGACAGCAAAGCTAAAGGCTGGTCATGCAGACGTGAGAAAAGAAAGTTAATGGCCAGCGAGACACCTTCTAGGTGGATGGTGGCAAACCAGCAAGGGCTTACGGTAGCAGACAGTTGATGTCGGCAGTTAACGTGGCACAAGGCAGAGATGGGCAGAGGGGTTTCAACCACCTCAACTGGGTGGGCAGCACACAAACAGTGCATGACCATGACCCTGTTGGGTCACAGGGACGTGCATGGAGCATATGGGACCTCCACTAGCTTAGCCTCAAAGTAATGACCTCAGCTTTTGTCCCATTTTGGCTATGGTCCTATAAAACCCCCAGATAAAGAAGTTAATGTCTTTTTCCTCTTGAAAACCCCTCCCATTTCTGGAGAGTTTCTCTCACTTTTTAATTTTTCCTGTAATTCTTAGTAAAACTTGCCTCCATTTTGTATATGCACGCAAGTGTCCATGTCTTATTTACCAGCAGTAGATAAAGGACTTATGAGCCATTAGCTGCAGAGCCATCTTTGGCACCCCAGATCTTTTGCGTCAAGAATAACTGTGCCAAGAAAGGTCTTTCCCACTCAAAAACTCACGCACCATCAGGTCCCAGCACAAGCCAACAGTAATGGTCAACATGTCCACCGAGTCCTTCAATCACATACAGCATGTGCAACACACATACTTCCCTGAGGTGCTGGGAAGTCAAACAGGAAACTCATTAACACTGAGTGTGTAGGAGACCAGATCAAGCTCCCAGCTGAGACCCAGAAACTAAGGTCATCTTGTCCACGCACCCTCATGCCAGTGTGGACTCGTCCCATTTCCCAACAAGAAGGGCAGGCCTGCAGGAGACAAACCTCATCTGCACAGCTGAGGTGCAGGCAGGCACACATGGACAGCACAGCCTTCTAGAGGCTGCCAGGGACCTTAGGAGGTGCCCCCTCTGCCTGGAAGTAGTGTCTGCCCTGCAGGATTACAGTGTAACTTTGCTGGAGGGAGACTGCCCAGCCTCTCCAGAACCAAGGCTGCCAGTGTAAGGTACATCCACAAACCGTCTTCCTGGTAACTAACTCCTTTGCAGGACTCTGCCCAGTGAGTTCCCCATGTGACTGCCTCAGTGCTCACCAAGTACAAGGGGCCTTTGACAAAGATTCTCAACTATTCTTACCTTAGCCTTTTTATAAATGAAATCCTTTGAATTCATCTGTAAGTCCATGAGTAAGGTTGTAATGCATCTTATTAGTCCAAGCCTTTCAACTCTGAATCTTAACCCAATGATTTAAAATCCAGATTCACTTGAGAGCAAGGTACAATGGTTGCACCCACAGCCCCAGACATTTAAGAGGCTGGCAGGACTGATAAACCCAACCCAAGCAACACGGCAGGAACCCATGTAAAAGGGGAAACAAAAAACAAAAGACAAAATCCACAGGGTTGGCAAGACGGCTCAGCAGTTAAGAGCTCTGCTAGAGGACCTGGGTTCAAGTCCTGGGACCTACACGATGGCCCATCACCACCTTTAATTCTAGTCCCAGAGGACCCAAGGCCACCTTCTGGCTTCGGTGGGCACTGTACACATCTGCTAGTCCAGATACTTACAAAGCACCCGCATGTTTTAACTCACCCATTCTTCTTTCACAGCAATGGGTTTTATAGGCAGAAAATGTCCTCTCAGTCTAACTAGCTGGACAGGTTTGTCTTCATCCTCTGTACTTCACCCCCCACTAACACTTTCCTGTGACGGGGCCCAGCAGCACAGCCTGTTAGTGCACACAGCAGAGAACCAACTGTGGGGACCTCTTTCTAGTGCAGTGCCCAGGGTTCGGCCTGCACCCTTCCCTCCAGAGGTGCTGCTCCTCTCCTGCTCGTCCCTGTCTACAGGGGTCCAGAGGCCTGGGGATGCCCTGCTTCTCCTTGTGCCATGGGAGGACATCTTCATGTGAGGGGAAAACTTCACCTGTGTTTCAGTCTGAGGGACCATGAGCTTCCAGAATCAGACCTGCACCTAATGACCCCATCTGCAGATGTCAAGCTGGCAAGGACACTATCCCAACTGGTGTCCTGGGCTTCGAAGGAGCTGCTTGGCCACCACGCAGCCCTTGCCTTCTGCAGTACTTAAAAATCCTCTTACAAAACCAAAATCCATTTATGAAGTTCACACTAGGGTCCACATGTTGTTTTAGGAAAATTCATTTTTAGCAAAGTTCCTGCTCTTTTGGAGCTTTCAGAGACCACACAAGGACGCGGACCACTCCAGACCGTGAGTGTTGTGTGGCTACTTCCCCCCAATCCACACACTCCTTCCTGTAGGGAGAAGACAGGCTCATATGCGGAGGAAGCCTGGAAACTCAGCAAGTTTAGACAGCTACAAATCCAGTGTCAGTCCTGTCCCCAAGGCTAGATACGCGGTGCACAGCTGCCAGAAAGGACTCCCTTCAGCAGAGCTGCCCCAAGGTGCTTAGGACACTCTGGACATAAGTGGTCATGCGTGTTGGTGTGGGCCCCAGTCAACTAACTAGTTCACCATGCTACACTTGAACAGTGTGCAGGGGGTGCAGAAGCTGGGTGGCCTGCAGTGCTCTGCTCCAGGACAGCAGGAACCAGGCGGCAGCAGCGTCTGCACCGTGAGCCACTGCTGCTGTATGTAACACGAGGGGCAGAAGGGTGCTCATCAAAATGAAATGGCACAGCATTATTACAAATCAAAGTCTTGTTAACATTTTTATTGTTGTTGTTGTTATTTGGTTTTTCAATACAGGGTTTCTCTGTGTAGCCCTGGCTGTCCTGGACTCACTTTGTAGCCCAGGGAGGCCTCGAACTCATAGCAATCTACCTGCCTCTGCCTCTTGAGTGCTGGGATTAAAGTGTGCATCACCACCACCCAGCTGGTTAGCATTAAAAACAAACAAACAAAAACACCAAAAACAAAAAACAAAATGAACCCAAAAAATAACAACAAAATAATCCACTATAAAATACAGGCTTACCACAGGCCAACATTTTAATTCACATTAAAAAGACACATTATTACATGCAGAATCTGTCATTTCACACACTAAGGCTTAATAGGCCAACAACTTCCTCTGTTGAGTCTCAGTACTCAGAATTACTCAACACCTGTATGCAGTGCTGACCACAAAGCTCAAGTGGACCTTTCTCTCCAGCCTCTCAAGTGTTACCAAAAGGTCAGTCACTGGGTAACAGAAGGCGACACATTGCACATCTGACTGCTGGAAAGTCTTTACCCTGTCATGCTCAAGGTCAGTTCACTCACTTGCAGTGCCTACCAAATATTAAACCATGTGTGATCCAGGCTCCAGAGGCTTTTACAAAACACTGAAAAGAGGACGCGGGCCATGCGGTCTCGAGCAAGCAGACAGCACCATGTTGGGGCAGACTGAGGACATAAATACACAGGGGCTTCCAGGCCATTTGGCCCATGTTCTGTCCTACTTCCTCTTGATGATTATAGCTCAGTTTCAGTTAAGTTTTCAGTGCCGGAGAGCCTGACTCTTCACTGCATTTTCACCCCCCCCCCCGTCATCACGGCTGGTGACTGTCACTGCACTACTCAGGCAACTATGGACTCACAGTGGCATCGATGCAGCTCACTCACTCAACATGGATGATTTCCAATCTCTCTTTTTTATTAATAAAGGCAGCCCCTCCTCACCCCCACCCCCCACCCCGCCCCGAGACAGGGTCTTTCTGTGTTAGCCTTGGCTGTCCTGGACTCGCAATAAAGGCAATTTTTAATAGTCATAATTGAAATAAAATGCATCCAAGTTTCACATGCTCCCAAGTTTTAGGTATGAGTGTGCATGCACTGGGCTGAGCTTCCTACTTCACATTTAAAATACTTTAGCATTGCAAATGCCAGTGGCCTACATCCCTGCAGCACTACATCATACAACAGTGTAAATTAACCCTGTCAGAAATCCTACTATTGGCTCTATTTTTAAAGGACTACAACGCAATTATGTACAGTATACAAAGTTTGTCAAACTGAATATACATGGTCTTAGGCCATTACTACTATTTCATTCCAATTTGGATTTAAATATAACCAACTTACAGATCTGAAGTACAAGCACTGCTCACTGGTTTCAGATGCATTTTGGTATTTAATGTTTGAAAGCATCTTTAGAAGTAATAAATTAAGACTGTAATGAAGTAATCTGTGTCTACTGAAGCTTACAAACAGCAGGAAGAACATGACCTTAAACGTAACTGTTATCGACAAGTCTATGAATTAAGAGTCCTAACCATTTCTAGTTTAAAACAAGCAAAACTAATAGCACAGAGTACTTTAATATAACCTTAATGGTCTAACAAACCTTCCAAATGGAAGGAAATACAAAATAAAAATTCGTATGCAAGTTAACTTGTACTGATTCTCTTGGGCGTCACGGATTTCCCAGGGCAGCTCAGCAGCCCTGGGCTGACCCACCTGGCACACACTCAGGGTCAGGGCTCAGAGACCCCGCAGCAGCCACAGACACACAGTGGCACAGACGATGGCGGTACTGATCCCTCTTTATTCTCTTCAGCACTGATGTTTCAGGGACTCTCTTCCTATTGAACCTGACTACAGACAATCTCCCTGGAGATATGCAGCTAAACCACATTAAGAATATTCAATCTCCTAGGCATGGGCTCATACAGGAAGTATTTTGTTTACTAAACTGAAAAGTTAACTTTTAAAAATATCTGCAGTCTTTTTGAAATGCAAGGCAGCAGCAGGAGCGGACACTCTGGCGAGAGCGACTGCTGAGGAGAACGGAGCCCACAGGTCCTCTGTCCTCTGTCGACTCCATGCTTCGCCTCCTTCCTGTCTACGCCACATCTTCCAGGTAATCAGCAACATCACTGAGCTGGGAAACAGTCAGGTCTTGTGTGAGGTCATCGAGCTTTGTTGTCCAAGAGAAAGAGCAAAATCAGTATAAATAAAGACTGGATCAATCTGTATATTGTTATAATTTAAATAGTTTTTAAAAATATGATTCATTGCTAATCCCAGCACTTGGGAGGCAGAGGCAGGTGAATCACTGAGTTCAAGGCCAGCCTGGTCTACAAAGTGAGTCCAGGACAGGCAAGGCCACACAGAGAAACCTTGTCTCGAAAAACCAAAATAATAAGAATAAAATAATTGAAAATTATGATTTATCCTCTGTAGCCTGTTTGGAGGGGCCAGCCCTGGACTAGAGATGGCTTACTGGGGAACAGGGACACTAAGTGAGAGCAAGTTTCTTCTCCAGACTTTATGACACTCACTCTTAAATCTGTTCACCTGACTCTTGACATCTTATTTTGTTATTTCTTTGGATACAAGGAAATACTAGAAATAAAATCCTTTTAAATAAATCACCTTCTTTCCCTCTTCTTGGTTAAGCAGCAGTCTTGGTACACAAAGAAAATTATTTTAATTATTGTAAGTAGCCTTAATTAAAGTTGTTATATTTTTTAAAAAGAAAATCAGAAAAGCCCACACACTGCAAAATAGATAAGACTGATACTTTGGATCTGCATTTTTTTTTTTACTCATTATTAAATAATGAACTCAATGTATTCCATTTTATTTGCAAAACAACTGAATACTGTATTAATGCTAATTTTAGACTAGAAGAAAGAGTGGGTAAAAGCTATGGATAAAAAGTGATCTTTCATAATCTACTGTAGATATCAGTTGCTGAGGGGCTTTTAGTGTGTGTTTATGCAAGTGAGCACAGCAAAGGGGCCTGGGCTTTGTTTCTACTGACACTGTGCTATCGACGTGCAGCCACGGCACTGACTTGGCTGACTCTGCACCTGGGTTCAGTCTGTTGATTAGTTCTACTGGCGTTATGTGCGCTCCTTTGTGTCTTATGTGTGTTTTGATCAAGCTGCCAGTAGACACCGTCAATCTCATTTCTTCCATCCCCGTTTGGATGCTTACTCTTCCTCTTGCCTGGCTGCTCTGGCTAGCATCTCTGGCACTGTGTTAAATCAAAAGGGTCAAAGTGTTGAATGTTGTGAAAATGTGAAAAATGGTATTTGTTCTTCAGAATTCTCATTTCTTCCCCTAACTGGCCCCCCCGGCCCACTCAGTGCTAGCTACTGCTGGGGACCACACAGGTGCTCTTCTGCTGAGCTAGCCTCCTTATGGCTGTTTGGAAATCTCTGATACTCCAGGAAGATGGGTCAGCAGCTGACCTTCAACATGAACTCTATCACAAACACTCAACAGACAACCCTCAGGACAGTCTTTGATAAGACTCAAATTGTGTCCTGACCTCTTATGGATGACAAATGGTGAAAAGGTAAGAGAAGAGCCAAATCTTTGCTTACACACTGGGGTAGTAATTAAAATGATTTCTCACCTGTTGTCACTTAAATATTACTATTTTCACCTTAGAAGAAAGGGAGATGAAGCTGGGCATGGTGGCACACACCTTTAATACCAGCACTTGGGAGGCAGAGACAGGTGGATCTCTATGAGTTCCAGAACAGCCAAAGTCTCTACTCAAAAAACAAGCAACAACAAAGATGCACTGCTTTCCTATGGCGCCCAGCATCTGAAGGAGACTTAGCTCAAGCCTGAGGCCTGCCTGCGCTGCAGAGTGCTCAAGCCCGAGGCCTGCCTGCGCTGCAGCGTGCTCAAGCCTGAGGCCTGCAGCATGCTCAAGCCTGAGGCCTGCCTGCGCTGCAGCGTGCTCAAGCCTGAGGCCTGCCTGCGCTACAGCGTGCCGAAGGTTAGCCTAGGACTTAAGAGTAGGACCCTAGCTCAAAAAAATCCAAACTAGAAAACAAAGAAATCTAAGACATTAAAAGTAACATAAGCCCCAATTTCTCTTACTCGCTTTAAATACAGCCTTTCTTGAAGGCCTTCTCACGTGATAGCTACCCTGTGACACAAAAGGCAGAACCCAGTCGAGCTGTGAACAGAGATGCCACAGCTCATCCCTTCTCAGTTGTGTGAAAAGCTCCAATGTGGACCTTAAGAATGCATTCCTGGCTGTATCCTCAAAGCAAGGCATTTCCTTCTGCTCTCCTGCCTCCTGCAGTTCTGCCCTGCCTTGGGCAGCCTGAGATGCCAGAAGCCCCACAGACACGACCTCCCCTTTGGACTCCTGATCCCCATTCCACCCACCCCACCCTTTTTTCCCCCAAGTCAGGGTTTCTTTCTGTAATGGCCCTGGCTGTCCTGGACTCACTGTGTAGACCAGGCTGGCCTCAGAGAGATCCACCTGCCTCTGCCTCCCCAAGTGCTGGGATTACAGGTGTGGGCCACTGCGCCACGCGCTTTTTGTAATTCTCAACCATCTGTACTAGTCCTATAAACTTACGAAGCCTCACAGCAAGTGAACAAACGGGCAGCCACACCACAGCCGTGCTAGCACCTTACTTTATCGCTGGTGTTGACATCGTCTACTCCCACAGAAAGGTCTTCCTCAATCTCTTCACCAATGCTTAGCTCACTTTTCTCTGAGCGATGGCTAGCACTGATTTTGAGAGGGGGGGGAAGGAAGAGGAAATCTGAAGAATATTATTGCTTAAATTTGAGAAATTTTTAATCCTAAAAGTAACATATAAAAAGAACACTAAACATCAATTTCAATGGCAATCACGCAGAAAGCATGGGCTTCTTCAGATGTCATTCACCACATGCCATTCTTCTCTCAAAAACACATTACAACAAGTTATTGCAGTAAACAGAAATCTCTAAAGATAACTTTCAAAGTTCCCAAGCATGCAATCAAAATTTTTCTAATTATATTTATACTGAAATTACGTTCATCTTAGTAGGCAATTCATACAGGAAAGCTCCCTCAAGCAGAATGTTACGTGGTGTCAGGTGCAGGAAGGCACTTGTCTAAGTCACAGCAGCAATGCCCAGCACAGCGACAAAGGGCACGAGGTAGTGAGCCTCAGGACAAGCACCTGACTTGGTTTCAAGAGACAGGCCCACCCCTTTATCTTATTCTTTCCAACACCCCAACACAACACACATGCTCCTCTGTATTGTGATAGAAGATGAAGAAGTCACTCCAAAATATAATTTTGGATTAACTATCTTTCTGTACTTTCAATCTACATGAAAAAGAAAATTAAATGCAAAGTAAACCCTAATATAATTTTGTCATACCTATATTTAGAAAGTAAAGATTTACATATTCACTTCAAAGTTTTTCTTACCTATTAAAATCATCAACATAGTCTTCATCTTCTCCAGTCCCTAGCAATCAGTTTAAGAAAAGAAATATGTTATTATTCACTTATAGAAAAATACTAATTTTAAGTAAGCATGCTTCCTGCTAAAACAATTCATTACTGAATGGTATTACTTCATGAAAACATATGTACCAAAACAGTATTTAAAATAGTTTTAGACCTTTAAATTTTATATCTATTGAGTATTTTTGCCTGTATGTATAGTATGCACATGTGTTGTGTGTGTGCCTGGAGTCCAAGGAGAAGAGTCTTGGAGTCCTTGAACCAGAGTTACAGTAGTGGTGAGCCACCATGTGGGTGCTGAGAAATGAGCCTGGTCCTTTGCCAAGAGCAACAAACACTCTTAACCTCTGAGACAAGAGTGAAAGCTGAAGGGAACTTTGTGTGTGTGTGTGTGTGTGTGTGTTCACATGTGCACATGCACATGCGTGTGTAGCAACGCTGCAGAATGGAATGAGAAGCTGACTCTCTGCTGGAGCCCCTGAAGATAAGCAGAGACAAGCTTCTGGGCTGCGCTTCTCTGGAATAAGGTCCAGCCACAAGGGCTAAGGGGCTGCAAGAGCTTAGAGAAAGCAGGCAGTGTGTGGTCCTCGCAGGGGAGAGAGGAAGAGAAGGTGGTAACAAACTACAGCCATGGCCGATTTGCAAGCATCACTATACAAACAATGGTGGCAGCTAATAATGCACTGAAGCCTCTAAGGACCAGTCACTGAGTCCCAACAGATGAGGAGAGCACATCAGGACAGCAGGAAGCTGCGGCCGCAGCCCACTCCTTTGCTTTCTGATACATGTAGTTAGTTCAAACTCAAGACACTGACTACTGTGCTACCACAGAGGCTCTCTGCCTTCCTAGTTAGCGTGCTCTAGAAGTTTATGTGGTGAAAAGAACACACTTAACAGAGCACATATTAAATTAGTGATTCTTATCATCTTCATTTTATCTCTGTGACATCCGCCTCAGCCCAAGCCTTCATCCCCGTCACCGAGCCTACCACTTGTTTTTTTCACTCATTCTTTCTTTTGACCAATATAAGCCAATGAGCTATTAAATAGTGGTTTTTATATTTCTTAATAATTAAAAAATAATCTTTATTTTATGTGTATGCATATTTTGCTTGCAAGTATGTCAGTGTACCACTTGTATGAGTGTTGCCCTTGGAGGAGAGAAGAGGTTATCAGATCCTCTGGAACTGGAGTTATACAGACAGTTGTGAACTGCCACACAAATGCTGGGAACTCAACCCAGCTCCAATGAAAGAGCAGTCAGTGCTTTTTAACTCTCCAGCCCATAAATAAATATTTAACAAAAACAAAATAAACACCACAAAATATGTGCGGAGACTACATGGCACTCGCAAAGCCTGAACTCACTGCCTTCCTGAATTTGTTACGGTTTACTTCTCTTGCTTTAAACTGTTTGGTTTTGTTTGTTTGTTTGTTTTGTTTGTTTGTTTGTTTGTTTTCGAGACAGGGCTTCTCTGTGTAGCCTTGGCCATCCTGGACTCACTTTGTAGACCAGGCTGGCCTCGAACTCACAGCGATCCACCTGCCTCTGCCTCCCGAGTGCTGGGATTAAAGGCGGGCGCCACCACGCCTGGCTCGCTTTAAACCGTTTGTAAGCACTCCATTTGTAAACTTTTGTTTTTACCTTTACTATACAGCATGCACATTTACGTACATGTACAATGTAAAATGATTAGCACAGTAAAGCTTATTAATGCAACAAATGATGCATTTTTTGCTTTAATTTTGTGGTATGAACACTTAAGATCTACTGTCTTAGAAAATTTCAAATACTCAGTATACTATCCTAACTGTAGTCCCCATGCTGGGTTTTAATCTCTAGAAGGAGTTGCCTACCTAACACGGTCTCACTGTGTAGCCTGGCTGGCCTCTGTCTCTGCCTTCCAAACAGTAAGATTAACGGTGTGTGCCACAAGACTACACACCTATTTTTAATTGCCTATTTTTAATTTCTGTCAAACTAAAATAGACTGTGTTCTAAAGCTGTATTTTTAAACTGTTCCTATGAAATCCAATCCCCACTGAAATGATGTATGAATAATGTCCAAGGGTACCACAGTGACTGAAGGCCCTGAGTGGCACATCAAGCTTCTATCTGTAATACAGAACAAGGCCCTTTCCTCAGGATAAGAATAAAACCAATTTCTTCCTAGGTGAGAGGTGCACACCACTGACATCCTGCTTGAAGCCAGTACCAACTCTATACTCCTCCCAATACCCAGAATCTCGTCGTACATGCTTCTAACAGAGTGCTGTGGTGCCACTAAACCAGAGTACTCATTTCTAGAGAATCTGATCAAGTCATATCTGTGTGTGCCCTGGACGAATACCCAGATTTCAACCCGAGGTGTGCTCAAATGCCAGCAGAGGTAAAATGAAGCAGGGGCCTGCCATTGTACTCCCTCCAGTCAGAGCCGACATCTCCAAAGGAGGGTTCATCTGCAACTGTACCTTAGCAGCAGAGCAGGGAACCCTCACTCTGAGAATAACAACAACGAGAAGGGGAGCCCAAACAAAGGCTTCGCACCAGGTGAACCACCCAGAGTGAAACACCATGTCAGAAGGAAGGGGACAGAGCAGCACCTGAAGTGTCACAGTCACGGAAGGGAGCAAAATCTAGAGGTGCTAGGATAAAGAATCCCTGCAGGTGTGACCACACCTAATGGGGAGGAAGCAGAAAGAGTTGGAGTGGGCCCACCTAGCTGGCCAGCAGTCACCAGGACTCAGGCCATGTGTGGAACAAGAGTCCAGGCAGCCCAGACAACGCCTATTCTGCAAATGGCAAGCAAAGTGACATAAAAAGGAAAGCAGCATTTGAGGCTCCCTGAAGCAGGTACTGTGATTATAGGTGTGCAGACATGTCTCAATCCTAATTAGTCTTCAAAGTGAGGTAGGTGTTACTGGCCCTGCTTAACAGAGGAGAAAGAAAGGCACAGTTTACTCCACGTCAGGCCATAGCTGGGATCGTCACACAACCTCTTTATCCTTCTTCACCTGGGTCCTGTGCACTATGTAGAGTGGTTGGCCAAATACAGGCGATATGACCTGCCCCATGATCTGCCCAAGTTCACCAGGTGCACAGCGTGCATGGCACTTTCTCCCCAGCCTGCCTGAGAAGCAGTGGTCTAAAACCCTCAGAGGCCGGTGCTCTCAGAACAGGGCCCTTAATTTAGCATCCCATCATATCCATAAACGAGGACAGGAGATGGCCAAGAGCCCCAGCTGCACCATTTTCTTATGTGCACACTGGCTACCTACACTTGCTCCAGATAACACAACAGCCACAGTTGCCCTCTCACAAGCCTGAGCCTGCACTAGGCTGACTCCTTGTGGTCTGGATCCTGTCCTCACAGCACCCAGAGTACAGACCTGTCTCCTGAACCAACTTTATCCACGCGCAACTGAAACCTCTCACTCGTCACCAGGTCTGGCTGCAGCCTCTTCTGAGGTCTTCCATGAAAGCCCCGGCCACGGGCACTTGCCTCCTACAGCCTCAACACCGCAAGGCAAAGGTCTGTCCAGCTTGTTGTGACGGCCATCCCCCTGCACTGGCTGAACTGACACAGGCCAACCCCTTAACACCTGCTGTGTGAAGCAGGAAGGCCCTGCACGTGGACTTTAATCAGGAAGACTGAAATCTAGTTACCAAGCCCAAGTGATCCGATTTTCTCACCAACCAACTTCAGATCCTTCAGGACCGCGCTTCCCCTTTTATCTGTGGACAGAAAGAACGCTTGCATCAAAGGAGCTCAGAACAACATTCTCTAAGTTTTCCATCGGATGGGGCAGCAACACCCCTAAGAGTACAGAAAAACCTAGAAAAACCTACAAACTGTAAGCAGTGGAAGCCAGAGCACGCACCACCATTCCCTGGGCATTTCTTACTGGGAAACGGCAAAGGGTTCCTGTGCTATGGACAGAAACCAGACCTTTTTTTTTTTTTTTAAAGATTTTATTTATTTTATGTGTATGAGCGCTGTATTTGTATGTACACCTGCAGGCCAGAATTAGATCTCATTATAGATGGTTGTGAGCCACCATGTGGTTGCTAGAAATTGAATGCGGGACCTTTGGGAGAGCAGGCAGTGCTCTTTTATTTATTTATTTATTTATTTATTTATTTATTTATTTTTTCAGGCAGTGCTCTTAACCTCTGAGCCATCTCTCCAGCCCGAGAAACCAGATTTTACTATTCTTTATTAGTTCACAATCATCAAAATAAAACCACACACAAAGCCAATTCTGTGTAGTCCGGCGGGATCTGCTTCAGGAAACTGCTGATGCTCAACACCTGCAGATTCAACACTGAACGGGCTGTAATTCGGTGAAGGCCACACAGGCTTTTTAAAGACTTGGCAATGTTGTCCCAGGGGTGGGGATGGGATGGGATGAGATAGGATGGCATAGTGCAGGAGGCTGGATAGCCTACACAGTGCTTACAATCTCTTGTCTCCGTGCCATACAAAAAGGCACATCAGAGGCAAGCCCCTGACAGCAGAATGATTCCTGTGGGAAAGATTAAGCTTTGTCACAGGTGGGAGCAGTCTTGGTGGGCTTTACCCTTGGGCACCCCATGAATACCTTGTGACAGACTGAGTGGAGCCATCCTGGGCCTGTAATTCAGGAAGCAGACCAGGGAACCTCACCTGGACTATTGTTTTTCTAATTGACCCTCAATGGGAGAAGGAGACCGCCCTTCCCATGTGACTCAGGTAGCTGGGGAGGAGAGAACAAGTTCAGCCTGGGCTGGAGCGTGTGTGGAGCAGCGGAACGGCTGGCCCATCACGGGGGGGGGGGGGGGGGGGGGGGGGGGGGGGGGGGGGGGGGGCCAGAGAGACACCTAAGGACCCGTCCCATGGAACGGATACCGGAAGGTTCACTCTTTTGTCCCTTAACCTTTTTCCTTCTTGTGTAAGCTAGTTGGGTTGTTTAATAAAGTTTAGTTATTAAGAAACAGAGCCAACAGATTCCTATAAAAATCACTCTGAGAACTTCTTTAAAGGTCGATGAGACATGCCTTACAGATTACAAATGCCTTGGAATGGGACAGCATCTCACTATCATCCTAAGGTGCCAATAATACAGATTACACTACACTAGAGATGCCTCCCCACAGCATCACGGTCTGGCGGGCGGGCAGCAGCATGCTGCAGCACACTCGTTGCCTTCCTTAGTGACCCTGTGGCTGAGCAGCTTGATGACGCAGCAGAGGGGCATGCATATTGCAGCCAGAGAGACACCAGACGAACATCTGAAGTATGGTTTCTATTGAATGTGCATCATTTCTGTATAAAATTCAGTAATTCTAAATCAAGCCATAGCTGTGTACTTATTCTTATAACTATCAATAGTCTAAACTAGTTAAAAAGTCAGCTTCCTAAAAATAGTTTAGTAGCATAGAAAAAAAAAAAAAAGAACTCAATGGTAGAGAATACTAAGTACATTAAAAATGACAACAACATATTGTGCAACTGATTAAAATTAGGATTGGCTAATTTTTTTGTTTGGGTTTTGTCCACCTGACATAAGCTAATCTTCCAAGAAGACTAAACAATCAACTGAGGAACAGCCTCCATCAGACTGGCCTGTGAAGTGAGCCTGGGGTATCTTCTTGATTTGTAGCCAGGCCCAGCTCACTGTGCAGGTGGGCCTAGGATACACCAAAAACCAGGCTGAGTGAGCGCCGGGGAGCAGGCCAGCGAGCAGTGTTCCTGTGGCCTCTGCTTCAGTTCCTGCCCTGACTTCTCTTCATGAGGAACTATAATTGTAAACTAAAATAACCCCTTTCTTCCTCAATTTATTTTTAGTCATGGTACTATCCCAGCAGCAACACTACAGTTATTTGGAGAAAAAGAACAGAGTATTCAAGTACTTACTCTCATTGTCTGTTAAGGACGGGGCTCCTGCCAGGGAGCTGAGACCGCTCCTTAAGGGGGGTTTGTCAGACAGTGAGGCCAGACTTCCCACTTGCTTCCTAGGTTCACTTCTCCTAAGAGGAAGCAATTGACAGTTAAATGACAATTTCAGGCCTTGTCACTAGTCTTTTACTCTGTACACATAAAAAAGCAACTTAAAGAAGATTTATATGTACACAATGGCTGGAAGTGAAAAGGGTTTTACAGGGTGAGAATCATAAAGGTGCCTAGAGGGCAGTGCAGGCCGCAGGTCCACCGCAGTGAAGGACCCAGACAGGCAGCTTGTCAGTGAAGCTCTAGCGCCCTGCACTGGAAGCTGCTCGTTACCTCTCAAGCCAAGCTGACCTTTGACTCCTGCACCATCTAGGACTTCCTTGAGAAGGCACTCCCAGACACCAGTGAGCATTAGGTCTCAAACACACATACTGTTCCGGAAGCAGCAGGGCCCCTCTAACCTCCAGGGGTGTTCAGTCCACAGCTGCATGCATCCCAGTCAGCTCACGCACAACTCCCCAGGCACTGCCATCAGGGCGTACACTGGACACCTCCATTCAGTGGTCTGCAGAGAACTCTATGGCGTTCACCACTGGACAGCACTGCAGGAATTCTTTGTTCCCTTATACCAACCCAGGCTTTCCCTTACACACACACACACACCCCTCCCATTTTTTTAGGGCGGTTCAGGGTTTCTCTGTGTAGCCTTGGCTGTCTTGGACTCGCTTTGTAGATCAGGCTGGCCTCAGATTCACAGCGATACGCTTGTCTCTGTCTCCTGAGTGCAATTTCTCCCCCTTTCACCAGGTTTCTTGGACCCATATGCTGTCTAAGTCTCCACACCTCAATTCTCTGTACCCTTTTATAACTCACCAGGAATTGTCATTTTAATCCTTTCATTCCAATACTTCCTGATCTATTTTAACCTTTTTTTAAAAAGAATTTTTATTTATTACTATATATACAGTGCTCTGCCTGCACATACACATGCAGGCCCGAAGAGGGCATCAGATCACATTATAGATGTTGTGAGCCACCATGTGGTCACTGGGAATTGAAGTCAGGCCCTCTGGAGGAGCAGTCAGTGCCCTTAACCTCTCAGCCATCTCGCCAGCCCCATTTTAACCCTTTTACCAGCCACATTTCCAATCCAACAAACTGTCAGCCAGAGTCACCATTCGCCTCCATGTGGCTAACCTCAGTGGGTGACTTCCAGTAGATGTCACTGCAGCTGCTGCTTCCTGTCCCTCCCGCCCCAGTTCCTCAGCCTCCTCACCTCACTGAGCTCAAGTGTGCTTGGCCCTTCTTGTCCTCTCCCTGCCTACTGATTGGCTTCAAAATTCCCTGTGCCCTGACGCATCCCTCACTGCTCTCTCCAGTGCAGGCTATCCCTAATCTCGCCACAGACTGCACATCCTGCCCACCAACGCCTGGACTCTAACACGTCACCACTCGGAACTCTCGTGTCACCCATCTGACCCAGCTTTCCCCATTTCCACCTCTCACTATGGGCTTTAATCTCCTGATTATTCAAGTTTAGAACCTTGAGAACCACCCTGGTTATCACCTGGTTTCTGTATTTATCTGCCAATTCATTTGCAATTAACCTTAAACCACCTACTTTCCATCACTTTACCACTCTGCTCCCGAGGAATCAACAGTCTGGAAACCTTGCATGAACTTGGCTCAGCAGCCAGGATCTGCTTGGGCTGCATACTGGGTCACGACATCAGGGCTTCCAATCTTAGGAAAGTCACACGCTTGTGATCAGCTTTTCACTGCACCCACCTATCTCACACAGCCCTCTCCCCTCTATAGCCACACTGTGTCCCCTTTACACATCCTGCTTCCTCTCTCGGGAGAGATGCGAACCCAAACTCCAAGTGGCTTGCTCTCTTCCTGTGGCTGCTGGCTCAGGGGGCACTCCACAAGTAACTGCCCCAACTCCAGCCACCTCTGGTGAGCTCCTGAAGCTGACAAGGGCCTGCACCCACAGCACTGCCCATCATGCACTGTGTCCACTGTAAGGTTGAGTCTTGCTGACTGCCTGACTCCCTCAGAGGGTCGGCTCCCCGCGGCAGGAGTCAGAACTCACTGCTGCACCCTGAAACAGCTCCTAGACACGGTGGGTCTGATATACAGGCGTATCTGCTGAAATGGCTCTTACCTGGTGTCTTCAGTATTCTTGCATTACAACATACTAGGCTTTACTGACCCAAAATCAGATTTATGGATTCAATAATTATAAAGTTATTAGCATATTATTAGTTTTAAAATAAAAAGTGAAAGCATCTAGAAGTTTTGTTTTTAAACCCTGAGTCAGACAACCTGAAGCAGCAGCCACCGCCGCCTACTTACCAACCATAAGTTTTTTCTGGTTTAGGAATGGGATCATCAAAGAAAGAATCTTCTTCCACATCATCTTCGTCTGGACAAAGACCACTTTTGTCTTTGGCATCTCCAGTGCTGTTTAAGAAGGACGCAATTCTTGTCTCGTGGGCTAGTGAGTGCAGGCTGCTTTTACTCCTAGGCTCCGACAAGGAGACGCTTGGCTCACTCTGACTGGTCTCATTGCTGGACTTCTAAAGAGAGAGAGGTCCTCTTGGTGACAGAACTTCTAAGATAGTATAAGCAACAGTCAACGCAGGTGTGTGTGTGTGTGTGATGTGTGTGCAGGCGTTTGTGTCTGGCCTCTCAACAACAGGAACTGCAGTACAGCCCTAGGCTTTCCCACTTCTTCCTTCCCTTCCTTTCTAATGATGTCTTTACCATGCCTGTCTCCCTTAGCAACCTCCTCCTCCATAAGCAGTTTCCCCTTCTCATCCTCTATGTATGTCCCTGTTGCATAAAATACCTTAATGTACCTCCAGCTTGCAATCAGGAGAGCACTGAAGTTAAGAAGACAGGTGCACTATCCATCAGAAAGGAGAGCGGTTTCTGTCCAACACCACATAAGGCTTCAAGTTGAGAGGCATGGTCTTTGAACGCTCACATTCCAAAAGCAGACCCTGGCTACAACAACTACCTTAATCCAGGCTTTGCTGAGCTACCTACTGACCTGACCCCTTGTAATATACACAAGCGGGGATATAAGTCCTCTACGTACTTAAACCAAAGTTAAGAATTCCTATTGAGGAAGCATTCCTATCCTGCCCCACTGATGGAAAGTAAGGTGAGCATGAACTATTACAGTGCTTGGTTTACCCTGATGACTACAGCATAGTTTTAGTCTATACCTGGCCATACCTCTTTTAGTCCAAAAACATTTCTATCTATATTAATAACCACAACCACAACAACAAATAATGCCAGTAGCAACAGCAATGGCTGACAGTTACGGAGACTACTCAGGTTATACATGCAGGATGTGTACAGCCTAAACAAGGCATTAGTGTAACTGTAGGCAAATGGTAAAATGAACATCAGGTTAGCCCCCCTTTCCTCTTTCTGAGACAAGGTCTCATATAGCACAGGTGGCCTTGAACTTGCTGGACAGGTGAGGATGACCTTGAACTTGATCTCCACGCCTCTTACATCTCAGTGACTGCGGTTACAGGCACCTGGCCTACACCCAGCTGAGGTCAGTTCTTACTACTCAGCTTATACCCTTAGCTTAGCTTTATCAAACTGCATCTACGTGGGCTGAAAAGGACGACTTCCAAGGACTGACTTTATATGCTACCGAGTGTAGTAGTGTAACAGAGCCCTGTGTTGCTCCAAAAAGGCACTCATCTGAAATGAAGAACTGGATGTTAACTGAGTGATCTTAGGGAATGCTGTTAAGATATGAACTTCCCTAAGAATGAAATGTAGGTCAGTATGCATACACTGAGTTACAAACAGGCTGGGACAGAGCTGATTAGCAGCAAGGCGAGGCGCTGGGCAGCACAGGTGCTACGCAGGTGACGCTCTGTCTTCCCGCATGCAGAGAGCACAGCATGTCTTAGGACACACACATTTTTAAACTCAAGCTCTTGGGTGGTTGCCAGATGCAAGACATACTCTAGACAAGCTCTGGGGCCTTGGACAATAGCTATAGAGTCTATGGGCTATCAACAGGGATAAACTAGTCATCATAGAGAGATGTCTGGAAAAATAAATTATACAAGACATCCTTTGAAACAATATAGGAAACTTTTGAATACTCTAAAAATTACCTTGCAACTTGCAAGTTTTCCTGATACTGTGAAATACAGATGTATGATTACATATATCTAAATGAAATTCACATCAGTTTCAATTTCTGATTTGAAAATGTTTCAAAAATTTTTCAAAAGCCCTACAAATAAATGTCTTCACGACTTAATGATATTTAAACACATTCACAGAGTCTTTGACGGTGACTGTCTTCTTTAGGACTTTGCTGAAAATGTTTAACTGGACGGAAGCAGATTGAGACAAACACAAAGCACCATCACAAGTCAGTGGTTCCAGGACATGTTCTCCTCCTCACATCCGCACACAGATTATAGGTCACTGAAGAGTACAGTGATTAGTGCTTGTCCACAGACACCATCTGTCTGGTTTAAGGGACACTCTTACTAGTGATGCAAGGACCACTTTAGAAAGATAAGCTTCCTGAAGGGCATTATAGCAGGGCATATACGTTTTGTTATGGTTTTTTCCAGACAGAGTTTCTCTGTGTAGCCTTGGCTGTCTGGACTCACTCTGTAGACCAGGCTGGCCTCGAACTCACAGAGATCTGCCTATCGCTGCCTCCCTGAATGCTGGGATTTCAGGCATGCACCACTATGCCCAGCAACATATACATTTTTTAAGTAACAGAATTATTTATTTTATTCTAAACATACAATTCTATTGATGAAGCAAAAACAAACTTTCAAAATAATCAGCTCTATAATTGTGCTCAAAATAAACTCCTAAGCCCCTCAGGAGCTAGTCAACAGAGACAAACAAGTGATGCCAGTGTCTGCTGAGTATGGAGGCACGGACTACCAGAGCGATCCACCTGTAAGGGAAAGACCATCATCCAGGCAAGACTACACAAGCCAAGAGAGATTAGAAAAGCCTTCAGACTAGAAAACAACAGGCCCCGCTTTTTTCGAGCTCCAGCTTATATTCTCATACAGAAGTAGAGGAGAGCCATAGCGCTTTATAATACAACACTTAGCCACAGCGCTTTATACAGCCATTGCTTTCAATGGAGCTCAGGGCTCACAAACTGTATGGGAAATTATGATAAGAATTTTTTTTTAATGTTTTTAATATATGAGGTTTATTAAATGAGCATGGGGGAGAAGGAAAGGGGGAGAAGGAATACTGAGAGAGAGACACAGAGAGAGAAAGAGAGAGACACAGAGAGACAGACAGAGACAGAGAGAAGAGAGAGACACACAGAGAGAGACAGACAGAGACAGGGAGAAGAGAGAGACACACAGAGACAGAGAGAAGAGAGAGACACAGAGAGAGACACACACACACACACAGAGAGAGACAGAGACAGACAGACAGAAAAGAGAAGGGAGTAAGGAATAAGTGAGTGTTTTTCAAATTTTTAGTATAGATTTAATTTTCTAATAAAAGACATAACCAAAAATTCAATCGTTTAGAAAATGAACATCGGAGAAAGGTTTCACAATGAAAAATACTGCTTGCCTAGCAGCCAAAAACATCTGAATCACTTCTGTAACGTGTTTAGGATTGAAAAGGACTTGGCTGTGGTTCAATGGTAACAGGACTCGGCAGCACAAAGGCCTCAACTCTCAGCACTGACGGGGAAAAAGGGAAATATAATTTGTGTTTCCAAAGTAAAAACTTAGTGTGCACTGTTCATAAGAAGATAAAATGCTCTAGTTTTACATCTACTTGCTATTTCTTTTCCTCACATAGGACTCTAACACCCCACCTCTGACTCCATCTGACAAAGGCAGTTTTTGATTCCTGACTTATGAAGCTCACTTTTACTATTTCTAATATTTACTAACGAAGCACTGAAAGAATATTACTATAGTTAAATTGGGCATTGCACTTACAGAGTTTAATTTGCTCGCCTTAGTACTGCAGAATCCTAGAGCCTCTCGACAAGTCGTTAAAGTGCTCAGTGTGTCTAGAGAAACCCTCTCCCCACCAGCTGCCCGTCATCTAAGACACACTGTGCAGAAGCAGGGCCTTCCAGAGCTACTACAAGGTGGATTGGGATGGTCCAGGTACCCCAGCCTTCTTGCCCCTAGCAGCTCAGACCCATTGCAGGACCAGTACCAAGAGGTCAAGTCCAGAAGCTCAAGGCACAGGGACCCCAGGGCTACTAGGTAAGCACGTCTCCATCTGCTCACCCTCCATTCACCCAGTGTCGTGAGTAAATAGGAGAAAGCACTTCCCTGCAGAGCTGGGGCGGAGCTCAGCAGTCCAGCGACCTGCAGCACACCTGGGGCCCTAAAGCCCCACCCCACCTTGCAGCACTGCCAGTAAGTAAAGCAGGAAGAGAGGAAGGATGCACTGAGGCTAAGTATTAAAAATAAAAACATCTTGCTTTGTTTTTCAGGCACAGCCTTGAGAGCTGCAGCAGATGGCTTTGAGCCTCCCCCTTTGCAGCCAATGACAAGTCTCAGCAGGCAGAGTCATGCCTACGCCTGGCGGCCTCAGCCCCATCCCCAGGACTCATACAGTGGAGGAGAGAACCCATTCTCAACTTATTCTCTGACCTCCACATGTGCACTGTGCTACCCACTCAACTACACAAATACACACACTCCAGTTAAATGTAAAAAAGCCAATGTCTCGTTCATCAAAGAGCTACTTCCCATTTAACTTTCACTCTGTTCTGAGCCTGTCCATTCTATTGTTTCCTAACAACAAAACTAAAACCTTACGCATCAGTTACACTTACACACACACACGCACACACATATTTAAAAATTGCTTTTTGGTTTCTTGAGACAGTCTCAGTACTGTAGCCCTGGCTGGCCTCAGACATGCAATCATCTGCTTCTGTCTCCAGAGTACCGGGATGATGGTTGTGCATGGCCACACTGACATATCATGGGAATCACTCAAAAGTGTACTCCCAGAACTAACAAGGGCTTTGGGCCTCTCCACAGCTGTGCCTGTCTCAAGAGTTCCAGAGCTCAATGGAAACACGCCCTTCCTGGTTTTTGCTCACACCCCTGAATTATACAGACACAGCACACAAGCTGCATGTCTGCCATCACACAGATGAGGCTCTAGCAACTGCATGCACTCACCTGCCAAAGCAATGGCTCCCTCTGGCTTTCTGGTGGGTGTAACCAGAAACACTACCAGCAACTAGGTATCTTATGCTGTTAAGAATGTTCTGGAGTCTGAAAACTTAATGCATGCAGAGGGAAAAGCAAAAAGGCAGAGGAAGAAAGAGCGAAGGGCTTGGCTACGATTGAAGGCTAGAAAGTGGCCACGCTGAGCTCCACGCTGGCTACAGAAGCAACTCAGAAACAAGCAGGAGAAGGAGAGGCAGGGACTCCAGGTGCCTGAGGAGACAGTGTGGCTCAGGAAGCACAGCAACGAAGCAGGAGCTACACTTACAGGCTCCACTGTGAGGTGGGCCAAAAGATTCTCAACTCCCCTCAAGTCAGAGAGCACACGAGGCTAGGATCAACCCAGCACAGCTGTGTCACAGTAAGAGTGAAAGCCATGTCTCTCAGTATATGTGGGTTTTATGTACTAACTTACTCAAAATGTCCTAAGTTAAACATTTAAGACACTAGTAAATTTATAAAAACCTCAATACTATGAAACATGCATCTAAGTTAATAAATCTAAAAAACCAATTCAATTAATCTTAACACTACAGACCGCAGGTTATTACCCTTACATAGTCTCAGGGCTGCCCCACCTCTCCAGTTAGAATGTGAGTGCAAACAAAGTAATCTTCACTATGAAAATGTCCCGAAAGTACTTACTGGACAATGGAGCATCTTTTCAACAATATGTAAATAATGACTAGAAAGAGAATTTGCCTTTGAAGTCACTACAACACTCAAGACTTGGTTGGTTGGTTGGTTGGTTGGTTTTTTTGAGACAGGGTTTCTCTGTGGAGCTCTGGCTGTCCTGGACTCACTTTCTACACCAGGCTGGCTGCAAACTCAAACCACCTGCCTCTGCCTCCCAAGCGCTGGGATTAAAGGCGTGCGCCACCACCGCCCAGCTGTTTGTTTGTTTTTAAAGCCTTTGTTTTATGAGTTTTTAACCTGGGAAAATGTCTGTGTATCACTCCACACAGAGCTGAATACTACATCACTGCCTCATTCCACGTACAGCTGTTTCCTTTCTCCTGGCTGAGACTGCCAGAGTCTATGTCCACCCACGCTCTTCTGTGCCTGAGGCCTGAGCCAGGGCCTAGTGCATGCCAGCCCCGTGCTCGGCCAGCACTCAAGTGTGTCCCGCCCTACGCATTCTCTTTTTATTTCTACATAGATCTCGCTGAACTGCCCAGGTTGGCCTTGAGCTTGCAGTCCTCCTTCACCCTCTTCTCAGGTAGCTTAGGTGACAGTTAGGCCTGTGGCCACTAGGTCTGGCTCTCATGGTCTGCTAATAGCTGACAGTCATGTTTAAAAAGAAAGTTTAGAATGCAGGCCGGCAGGAGGCCCCAGAGCCTGAGGTCTGTCTCAGGAAGGCTGCTTTTCTCTTCTGCTCTCATGCATGTTACCTTGTCACCAGACTTCTGCCCGCTTGTCTTCTTCTTACCTTGTCCTTTATACCTTGGTATCTGAGCATGAGAATAAAATGACATTTTACCATAAAATATAGATCTTTAAAATAAACTAACTCATTACCAAACTAATAAAGACAGTATCTGTAAATGGACAATTTAACATGTTCCTGTCCAAAGTCTGCTATTTTGGAAGGCCTTCAAAACTTCCTGGAATGCCCACCTGTGCTTTAACCAGTTTCCAACAGGCTCCCTCCCAGTTAGTGACAGGCACTGGCTATATGCCCATCAGCAAGTGCGTGTGCAGCCTGGCTTCTTTCACACTGGCCTGGAGTGAATCCCACGCCACTTGCTGAGGGCTTGTTCACACTTTGCTTGACCTTCCCCAGGAGCCCACAAAGCTGGTTCCTAAAGGCTGAATCCAAGCCTTGGCTACGACTCAGGGTCCCTCACTCTTAGGCTTTCTCTTTGTGGTTCATAAGGCTGATGAGGGACCATGGAGGCCGGCAAGGAGAGGTGGAGAACCAGTCTCAAATCCTCAGGTATGTAATGGAATTGTACTTGAAGTGACCAAGCAAGGTGTATTCTAATCCAACCCAGTCCCAGCCAGCTAGTAAGGTCTTGGGACTATTCTAAGGCAGCTGCTGACATAGGAGGCTACCCTGAAGATGGCAGGCGGCAGCAGCGTGGCAGCCCTCTCCTCTACACCAGCCTGCATGACTGCTCTTCTCTAACAGCTTACAGCAACATTTCTCACAACACTTAGGAGTATCAACATAACTCTTAGATATTAAAAAATAATATGGGGGGGCTGGAGAGATGGCTCAGTGGTTAAGAGCACTGTCTGCTCTTCCAGAGGTCCTGAGTTCAATTCCCAGCAACCACATGGTGGCTCACAACCATCTATAATGTGATCTGATGTCTTCTTCTGGATTGGAGGTGTATGCGTAGGCAGAGCACTGTATACATAATAATAAATAAATAAATATTTTAAAAATAATATGGAGAGAATAAAACATGTGTTAACAGATTTTACTGTGGTTTTTCTTGAGGATAGACTTTTCATGGAATGTCAGTAACACTTCTAAAAAAATTTCTAAAGAGTAGATTTCCAAGCAGCTCAATGCTTCAAGCATTGGTAAGTATTTCTGGAATAATGGTTAATTCTATTGTTGTGTGAAATATATTTCTTCCACAGGCTCTTTTGTGGAAGGAATTTGTAAAATTTACCCATGACCTGTTCTGTCAATTAGGGTTACAGCTCTCTATAACCATCAAGATAAGAAAAACATCTTTAAATACTCCACATCTGAAAAGGCCTGGCTGTCTCAGGGGAGCCATACAACACAATAACCTTGCTGGCTACAAATATGAAATTTCTTTGGCTTTCAAAGCGTAAAAAGGAACAACCCTAAGTAACAGCAGTGTGCTGTGCCTACACACTTAGCAAAGATGTACTTGGCAGTACATTCACAAGTTCCAAAGGTCACCTGATTTAAGATACTAGCTTTATCTACACAATTTATGTCCCACCCCAACCCACAGGAAGCCTGTGCTTGGATGGACTGCTCATCATCTTTCTATTCCTATGGAAGAGCCATAGAGTGCAATGCTGAACTTCAATGAGCTGCAGAACTATGCTAGCCCTCTCCTAAAAACCTAATTATATTGAAATTCCAGCTCCTAAGGTAATGATAGAATTAGGTGGAGCCTTTGGGAAATAATTAAGCAAGAGTATGGAGCACTTGTGCATGAGATTAAAGACTTTCCCTCCCACTACATGAGGTAGACACCACCAGGAACTGAACTCACATCAGACACCAAATCTGCCAGTGCCCCTCTGAGTAGGAATCAGTGTCTGCTGCTCATAAACCATGCAGTTTGTGGCATTTCATGCCAGCCACCTGAGTGGACTAAGGTGATGCAAACCCATTATCTCATAGGACCAAGTAGGCCAATCAGGACAGTGCTAACCAGCTATGGGAGACAATCATTTTTCCATCCTTGATCATAAACTCAAGTGTTCTGTTCAATTTTTTTCTTTCATGTAGAATCCCTGAAATCAAGTCTTATCTTTAATAGAGTACACATACAAACACACACGCACGCACGCACACATACTCGCACACTAACCATAGTACACGTCCCTCTAAATCCTGTCAAAAACAGTTAATATTTCAATACCACCATGATTCCAAATCTGGTCATCTACCTAAGTCTACAAAGCTTAGCTACAACATGTTACATTCTGGAACCTTTGCTCCCCAGCTAGGAGTTTATGCACAGTGAGTGATGCTTTCTATTGGTGCAATACAGATATATTCCAAGTATCCCTGTCTCTGAGATACAAAATTAAAATATTACCAATGACAGAAAGGAAGCAAATTAAAAACACAAAACAAAACCAACTTAATCAAAAGGGGAAAAGCCCCTCCAAGACACTTTTAAGACTTGTTACAAAAGAAACTTTACAGGTAACAGGTGAGAAGAAAGAGCAGAGCCCTAGGTCTAGACTGGCCCAGGCCCACTTCTCTGTCCAGCAGAGACTCACCTTACTTGGGGAGGAGTTTGCACTTGTTTTTCCTTCAGGTGACTTTGATGGACGATGCCCATCAGACAGATCCAGTGCCCCCTAAAAATCACAGCTTAAAGTGAAACTCTGAAACTAAAACAGGACTATGCCGATAATACTTTAAGGAATTTCAACATTTAAGAACACTATGTTGACAGATTTCATAAATACCTTTTCTAGATTTTCATTTAATTTGAATACACAAATATAACACCTCGACTGGAATTACCTGCGAAGTATTTCCCTCAGCCACCTTGAACTGGGCACCCAACCTACACTGTGGTATACCTGGTCCAACTTTCCACCATGGCTTCCCAGAGGCCAATCCCCCTTTTTTTAATCAACCAACACTAATGACTCTGGATTCTGAAAGGTTGATTTGGGTTCGCTTCCCTGTTTCATTTTATGTTAACAACAATTAGTCACAAAAGCTAATCAAGGTTAGAGATGAGTCTTCTGATCCACATATAACAAACAAACAAACAAACAGGCTCCCTTCAAACTAGTTCTCCCCGCCTCCCTCACCCAGCCCCCCACACCCCCACCTCACCATTATTAAAGCACCTGTTCTGGTCCAGCCTAAGTGATTATGGGATCCATCTGTCTCACTGCGCCATCACTGTGGTCTGAACAGAAACCTCTCCCTAAACTTACCTGTCATTGCCACATGTTCAGCGTGCACAGTAAACACCGCTGCTTTGCTACAGGAGCTCTACAACTCTTTAGACAGGAAAATGAGCTGCTCCTCGCGGCTCTGCCCTGAGACTCCCTGGCCTGAGCGAACACAGCTCCCAGGCTAAGCACTGACATCTCATCTTCAAGCTCTTCTCTTTCCACACTGCCTTTTAAGACTCATAGACCCTTTGAGAAATGCAGGGTTACAAACTCTCAACTCCTCTTTTTGACCTTGGAAAACCAAGAAGCTCCATAAGTGATACATACAGGCCACAGCCGAGCAAGGTGGACAACAGGATGAGAAAACCAAAGGCAAGGAGGCGTCAGTCTCTTTCAAGGACTACGTTCAGTTTGGCTTGAGTATGGGATGAATTGAACATCCCTGATCTGAAGCCCCCAATCCAGGGCTCACGCGCTCACGTCTTCAGGTTGAAACTGCTCGGTTGGCAAAGTCTACGGACACATGCCAAACTGCAAAACTCTGAAGTCTAAAGTGCTGCTGCTCCCCAGCACTCCAGACGCAGGCTACCCAGCTGCATGGAATCAGAAGGCAACAGACTTAGCCAATCTCATGCTGGAATCACTGTAGCTTTTAAATATACCACTCAGCATGACTGAAGAGACTGAAGAGGCCACTGGGAGGATGGATGCTTCTAGAAGAGATGAAGATGTAGATGCCAAAGATGCCAAAAGGAGGGCACTCACTCAGAGAAACTCAGAAAACATGTGGTGTTTTTAATCACCCACAGCTGAGATGAACACTAGCAACCCCATAGCTTTAAGTGCAGTTTAGGGCTGGCTAGATGGCTGGTGGTAAAGGCCCTGCTGTCAGCCCTGACAGTTCCATCCCTAGGACCCAAATGACACAAGGAGAGAACAACTTTCCCAGCTGTCCGCTGAACACACGCAAACACTAAATAAATAATTAAAACAAAAGCTTGAAATGCCGTTTTGATGAAAAGCAGCAAAACTGAGTCCGATGAGTCAATCTACATCTAGCAAGCTTTCTTATCCACAATCTAAGTCTAGGATCAAAAAAAGCTATAATTTTTAATTTTCATTATGACATTTCCTTTCAAAGTAACAAAATAAAATAGTAATGAATTATAGACATGAAAAAATGGACACTAGACCCTGCTGAGTTCCTGATCTTAAAGCACTGTTCATATACATGTCCCCACCCCCACCCCTTCCTGCCAACAACTCCTTTCCAAAACCCACTAATAAATCCTATTAAAAAAAAAAAAAAAAACTAGCAAAAAGTAGAGAAAAACCCAACTTCATAGTGTTGCAATTTGGAGAGCAAAGCATCTTCTTTTTGAAGATACAACTATCTGTCTGGTCTGCTGAAGACTCTTAGCTTGTAGCGTCACTGAGTTCAGCATCAGACAGTTGCTGTACTCTGAATGTTCCTCCTACCCTTTCTAACCGGAGATGTGTAACCATGGATCCCTTGTACAATCCTATCTTCTCGATCAGCTGAGCTCCTTCAGGACCCTTTCTTAAGCCCTGCTCCGTGATTGCCCAGAGCACCTGTTTACTGTGTCCTAACACAGCTGGTGTTCAGACTCTGAGTCTCTAAATGTCTCTGGGACTGAGAGCACACTCCAGCTGCCAGTGGAGCAGCCGCTGAGGAGCCGAGCATGGACAACAGCGTCTCTAGGTAGAGACAGTGAGTGCCAGTGCAAGTCAGATCGCAATCCTATCAGCAAGACTTGCACAACAAACAGACGGCAGGTAAGGAAAGTAACTGCTGGTAAGAAAGTGTGCATTTGTGCAAGGCTTGACAGCAGGACCCTGTAACCTGAACCCTAGAAAGGCAGAGGAGGAGTATGAACCCAAGGCCAGCTTACACCACAGAGATCCTGCACATGATGCACAAAACGAAACAGAAAACTTTAAAAAGAAGCAATATTTGGCCAGGCGTGATGGCACATGCTTTTAATCCCAGCACTCGGGAGGCAGAGGCAGGCGGATTGCTGTGAGTTCAAGGCCAGCCTGGTCTACAAAGTGAGTTCAGGACAGCCAAGGCTACCTAGAGAAACCCTGTCTCGAAAAACCAACCAAACAAACAAAGCAAAACAACAAAAAAAAGGAAGTAATATCAGCAACTCAGTTTAAAGCTTAGTTAAAACAAACAAACAACTCAAATTTTAGAAGGGTTAGGGAAATAGCTCAGTGGTTTAGAGCACTGGCTGTTCTTGGAGAAAACCTGGGTTCAAATCCCAGCACCCACATGGCTGTTTACAACACTAACTCTAGTTCCAGGGGATCTGCGGCCGTCTTCTGGTCTCTGAGAACATTGTACACACACAGTGCATACACACATAGGCACAACAACCATACACATAGTTTAAAAAGTGGTTTTTAAAAACCTTTAGGTTCAAAACTTTTGTGGGGGGCGGGGGCTGAGACAGGGTTTCTCTGTAGCCTTGGCTGTCCTGGACTTGCTTTGTAGACCAGGCTGGCCTAGAATTCACAGCAATCCGCCTGCCTCTGTCTCCTGAGTGCTGGGATTAAAGGCGTGCACCACCACACACTGCTAGGTTCAAAACTTACTGTGTGTACAGCCGCGTTTCACACTCAACTAATAAGAAGAACAAGCAGCAGGGGACGCCTTCTACGCTAAGTGCTATTCTCACGTTCCCATTGTCACTTTAGAAACCAGGCAGCGGATGCTGAAGTGACACATGGTCAAGGACAGCAGGACGTTCTGAGCCAGGACCACCCACCTAGACAGGCGCACAGCACACCTGCACACTTTAGTTTTCACTAAACTGTTTATATGCCACCTCAGTCTATTTCAGTTTGTTACAAGGAGCAACTTCTTACGCTGGGTGGTAGTAGCCCTTTAATCCCAGCACTCAGGAGGCAGAGGCAGGCAGATCTCTGAGTTCAAGGCCTGCCTGTTCTTTAGAGTGAGTTCCAGGACAGCCAGGAATACACAGTGGCTTCTTTCTATGCAAATCTCAGTTCACTGTGCATGTACTGACTCCATTACAAGTAAGTACCAATTACTACAATAAAGCATAAGAAATAAGGACAAAGGGTACTTACTTCCCCACTGGCAGGTCCTCTTTCTTTCTGTTGGCAGCGTCTAATCACTTCTAATAACAAGGGTCCGCCCACAGTACCTTCTGCTTCAATGATACCTAAGTCTCGGGCTAAGTTCTCTCGACCTTCAAGACCTTGAAACTAAAGAAGAAGTAAGGCTGAGGTGTAGGAAGTATATAGCAGGGTTTTAAAGGGAGTATTTTAGAAACTTAAGACATCCTTAAATTAAAGGAGGCTAAGTGTGTAGTGACTGAGCTTTGGCAGCTTTGTACAGAGCATGCACTGTTAGGACGTCTCCCGACAGCTGCAGGACAAAGCACGGGTCCTAGCAGAGCGGGCTCTACAGTCACACCCCTTCCTCAGCAGGTTCAAGTGACATGAGCAGCTGGGGGCCCTGAGAGGAACGATCTAGGAGACACAAAAGTAACAAAGCACAAACAACTGTGAAGTGTCAGGCTTCAGTACCGTTCTGCTTGCTAGTCACTCTGCGGACACTTCACAGGGTAGATATGAAACCATTTTTCTTACCGTGCTAGTTTCAGGATGGAAAACAGCCAAGGTGAAGTCAAGGTTAAAAAACTGAAGAAATTCTGCGACGAGACTAGCCGCTAAACGACCTGAAGATCAAGAGAAAGGCATGTGGACAGGGCCCACAGAACGCTCAGTTTCCTTGTGAACTGGAGCGTCCTGTGGGGAAATGAGGTTTCTAAGTCTTTTAAATCACACATTTCTTCTGTTACTAATTAACTTCAGTATGAACACTGCAATCTTTCTGTTTTCTGCATTAGGGTCATCAATCTGCAACTGCAAGGCAACGTTTATTTCATAAACAGGTTCAGTGTTTCACTTCCTATACTCCCTGCTTAGCTAACGACTGCCCACCGGGGCCCAGAACGCTTAGCGTGTGAGGCAGCTTGGAGCCAGGCAGGCCGGTGTGGACAGCACCAGGCAGGAAGGCCAGCATGAGTCATAAGAGTCAAGACTAGTCCCCCAAATACTGATAAAAGTTTAAAACTCAGAGGAAGATAAAATAAACACAAGAATAACATCTTACCATCTTTTGTATTTAAAAACTTTTTCAAGCTCTCATTGACCAAAGGAGTTTTGTTCTGTTGAAAATAAAAAGAAATATTTTAAGCATCATCTGTTTGCCCTCCAATAGTAAAAAGTGCACATTAGAGTTCCCTCTCCCACAGCTGAACTTTATTATCAGCAGGTGAGAAGTGAAAAGTGGAAAGCACACCCTCTGGAAAGGAGAGTAGACCAAGCTGAGTGCCAACAGTCAAACTTATTTATTTTGGCAAAGATAAAAAGAACGCAAATATCGCTTTTGACAAAATCATAGTTTTAAAATCCATTTCACACCTGTTTACTTAGTATAGGATTTGCTTCCTGCTATTTAGCAACTTTCCAAGTAAACAAAACCAAATCATACACAAAAACATTTATTTCAACTTTTAAACTTTTCTTTTTTTTTCTAACACTGCTGGGAATTGGACTCAAGATCTGGCATATGACAAGCCAGATGCTACACCTGGCTATAGCACTAGCCCTTCAACATTTTATAACTGCACTGCTTTTGAAATGTGTGGTATTAAATTTACTTTAACTGTTTATATGTCTAATACATACAATTTGAAATTTATCATCTTAGATATAGACCATTTGCAATTACAAATCAGTAGTGTATGAGATGTCTTTGTGTGGCCATAGCTCAACTTATTTATTTATTTATTTTGATTACAGCTCTGAACAAACACAGTGAAAATTACTCCCTGCAAACTGAGCCTGTGGTAAGTGCTGGGCTTCCTAAGCAGCCCCACGCCTATGGATGGCGTACAGAACGGCACGGGTACTGTGGGGAGGCTTGGCGGTTTGGCTTGTTTGTTTAGGTTGCCTCATCTCCAGCATGCTGGCTTGTCATTCCACCCTCAGGTGTTTTCTCAAGATAAATCCCAGATCCCAGCAAAGATCTGGACATGACCATTCACAACAGCCCAAACACGGCATCTAAGGAGAGATGGCTAAGCAAATTATGACTATCCACTCAGTGACTAAAGGAATGATCATGAAATCAGGATTAAATGGCATAGTAAGATACACTACTAAGGGCTGGAGAGATGGATCAGAGGTTAAGCGCATTGGCTGCTCTTCCAAAGGTCCTGAGTTCAATTCCCAGCAACCATGCTGTGGTTCACAAACATCTATAATGAGATCTGGTGCCCTCTTCTGGTGGGCAGGTGAATGTGCAGGCAGAACACTGTATACATAATAAACTCTTTTTATAAAAAGACACAATATTGCATTATGCTGAATAATAGACATCACACACACAAAAGCACATAAGCACATGTTACATCTTCCCATCTGTATGGCTTTGGAAATGATCAAGCTGGGGAAGGCAGCTTGCACAGAAGTGAGGAAACTATAAAGGCTGTCTGTATTCTCTTCCCGGCTGTGCTGCTCACGTGCTGTAAATGTTAGTTTATCAAATCTGACATCTTAAAGAGAGTTTACAGAAACAATTATACCTCAAGTTAAAACACAAGCAGGAGGAAAATCACAGGACACGGTCTAGAGAATTTATGACACTGAGCTAACTAAACAACTAAGAGAAAATGGAAGGACAAAGCCAGGTTATGTACTACAAATGGCCAACCTGAACAAACACAGACCTGAGAGACAAGACATGACGAGAAGAAATACCACTCTGGAAAAGCCGGAGCTAAGGCAATGGTGGGCAGGCAGGCTCGGCCAGGAGACAGCGGGTGAGGGCGGGGCAGGCGAACTCCGGAAAGCCAGGCTGTCTGTTAGGCACTCTAGCTGAAGCTCTCAGCTCAGCAGGGGAGACGTGCACTCAAGGTACAGGATGAAGTTAGTAGCGGTGTTAAAGTTCCGCGGGGAAGCTACAGAGACAGGGTGCCGGCAACTCACGTGCGCTGTGCAGGAAAGAGATCTTGGGAAAGAAACTGAGGAAAACAGAAATGAAAAAGGTTCCCAATGTCAAAATATTTCCATAAAGGAAAGAGGGGTTAATGTCAGGCGGTGCAGTGACCGAGTAAGCGAGGTGAGGACTGAAGGAGCCTTCCTGACTGTAGCAATGGATTTCAGGTATGGCATATTTAAATTTTTAATGGAGTCAGGGCTACCTGGTAATAAAAAAACAGCATGAGATATACATATTCTTTCAAAACTTGGCTGCTAAAGCAGGTGGGAAAAAAAAAGAAACTATTTTAAGAGCAATTAAACACTTTTATGCTCAAAAGAGCCAGCAAAAGAGAAATCGAAGATACCGTGATTAAGGGCATGAGAATACGCGGAGGACAAACCCAGGCGAAGTGTATTTGGCAAGACAGACCCTCTTCTAAAGCAGGGCTATACATACACACTAAGCAGATGGAATATAGACCTACAGTCACAGGTGAGCTTCCCCTGGCCTGACAGACTGGGGGTAGCGGCAATGGGACGCCAAGGTAGGACCTAGTGACTTCTATCTCCTTGTGAGGAAAAGACAATAGAAAAGGAAGAGAAGGTGACCAGATGGGTGCCCCCAAGGCCCTGCTCAAGTTAGCTCCCGGTCCCCGTGACTTGGGGTTCACATGCTTAAGTGACTTTTTCTTGGTAACGTTTATGCAGAAACAGGAGAAGGAAATGAGTGGCTGATCAAACGATCATTACTGCATAACTAGAAAGCAAAGAAATATGGGGTTCTGAGCTGTGGAAAACAGGATCTAGCCCCGCCAAAAGCCAACAGAAGAGACGACGTAGAGACAACGGCTAAAGAAGAGGCTGAGGGAGTTAAGTTAAGCTAAAGAGTTAAAAGCCCACAACCGTGGGAGGGTGGGAGGCAGGTCTGTCACACAGAAGGACTTCATCATTTAAACACTCAGGTCTTCCTGGATTGTTTTTTTTTTTTTTTTAGAATAAGTAAGATGAGAAATGCTTTTAAACTAATTGAATGTTCAGATTTGTAACGGACCAATCAGAATGTGAATAAAGGTTCCATGGTACATCCCTTAAGTTCAGAGTAACCCCGCCACAACTCTCCGGCTTCAAGCAACCCCTGTGGCTGAGATTTAGCTACGCTCAGAGCTACGGTGGTACTTGAAGGCCACCCCAACACGCAGAATATATAGAATACAATCCTTAACCGGTCACAATTATCCCCGGTTAGTCGTTCAACTAAGAAGTACGGTCCGATCAAGGTCTGGGGATCTCTTACCTCTACTTTTTCTTGTTCTTCCAGTGCTAAGAACACAGCCGCTCTGAGTTCAGCCTTCAAAAGGAGAAAAAGGAAAAAAAAAAAAAAACCCCACAAAATTACAAGTCAGTTTCGCGACGTGAAGTGTCCCTCACCTACCGTGTAAAAGACAGGGGCGGGCACGAGGGGGTGGGGGTCGCCGCAGGTGCAGCGTGGGGAGGCCGCGGGCCCACGAACTCGGGCCCAGGCCCCGCGCCCGGCCGCGCGCCCAGCCCAAGCCGCCCCTCCCTGCCCCGCGCCCGCCTCCCGCGCCCGGCGAGGCCCCCGCAAGCCTCCCGGCCTGGCGGAAGCGCAGCCGCCCGCCGCACCTTGATGCGGTTCAGGACGCCGCTGTTCTCCAGCGTCTGCACCAGCAGATCCCGCAGCTCCGTGTCCTCCTCGGCCACCACCGCGGCCGTAGTCGCCGCCATCTTGCTTCTCCAAGACAACCACCCAAGCCGCGCCAACGGCCAACGGCCGCCGCGGATGCCGCACGGCGCGCAGCCGCAGCCCCGCCCCTCACGCCGGGAGAAGACACACGGGGCGGGGCATCAGGGCGTCGTGGGCGTAAGGGGGCGGGGCCTCCGGGGTTTCATGACGCGAGAGGCGGGGCCTCAGGTGGTGTCTGTGGGTGGAGCCGCGGGTGCGGGGCGGGGCCGGACTCTGGCGACACCACCAGTGGCACATTATTAACAGAATCATATTATAAAGGTCTTTAAATTGCACTTAATTTCCCTCTTCCAGTGAGAGAAGAGAGTCTACTGAGGCTGAACGTAATGGTCCGAACCTCTAACTTACAGGAGAAGAGGCTCTGGGTGGGAGGGGCGAGGAGAGCGGGGGGCGGGGCGGAGACCCCCCAGGGGGCGGGGCCTCCCTAGGACTGTTTGTATCCAAGCTGGAGCTGCGTGTGTGTGTGTGTGTGTGTGTGTGTGTGTGTGTGTGTGTGTGTGTGTGTTGTGTTTTTGGCTCTGTGTGTGTATACGCACACTCAGCCTGAGTCCGTTTTTGCTGGGCGGCGGAGGGCGTGCTGTCTCTGGTAACTTTTGCTCTTGAGAGTTCTTCTGAAAGAGCAATTGGCCTGGGGTGGAAACTCCATGCTGCTGCGTGGGAAAGTTGAGCTGTGTTGGCCTGGAACTTCCATAGAGGTTTCCGGTACTGGTCTGCATTAGGGCTTTGAACTCATTTCCAACCACTGCAGGTGGCCTGTGCATTACGAATACAGATTAATGTAAGAGTAAAGTCATATGCCTTCTGTGCTGCTTTTCCGTTTATGGGAGAAACTAGGTTTGAGTGCTTTTTTGTTTGTTTGTTTGTTTGTTATTCCAAGAAAGGAATCATTGAGAGGTTAGTTTTTAAGACTGGCCTTAAGGAGAAAGTTAGAGCTTAGAAGGGTCACATCTAACACAAAAGACATGGGGCAAAGAGTTCTTTTGTGCTGGCAGTCTGGTACAATTTGAGCACAAGAAAGAAAATGGGGTGACTAGGTCTGGCCAGACTAAAAGGAGCCCTTGGAATGTGCCAACTTCAAGCTAGGGAAAGAGGAAGGGGCAAGTGCTCCAGGCAAGGAAGAAACCTGTCTGTGCTTAGCTTGGCCCCTGTGCAGTGAAAGCAACATTGATGTGGTTGGCAGAAGAGAGGAGCTGGTCCAGTTCAGACAATGACTCATGACTTTGGAGAGTGAAGGGCTTAAGGCATGAGCTGATATCTAGATTTGAATATTCAGAAAGGTTTGAAATGCATTTATTCAACACTTTGAAATTGAGTGCCTACTGAGTTCTAGATCCTAAAGCAAGTGGGTTGGAGATGGTCACAACTTACTTCTCACAGGCAGGCAGCCATCAGTCCAGGAACTGAGACAGCAGCAGCCTTGGAGGGAGGGCCAGGAAGGAGGCTAGGGATGTGTAAGGCTTCACACGGTACCACTGGTGTGGATGCATCTGAAGATGAAGCCTCCACAAACTAGTAAAGGTTGGGTGAGGTCATAACCAGTGGGCCAGTGTCCTGAGCTCGCCCAGCACTGTAATCCACAGATGGGGCTCTTACCAGAAACTGAAGGCACTGGCTGGTCACCTTGTCCTCAGTGACTAAGGTCAGTTTCTGTTGTTGAGGACACCTGGTCTGTGGTGTTTTGTTAAGACAGCCTGAGCTCACAAACCCAGATGGCTTCTGAACAGCTGTTATACTGGGAAGTTTGCTGGTGAGTAAGAAAGAAAGGCACTCTAGACAGCAGCGAGCAGCGTCAGGACCCAAAGGCAGATTACCCTGTGTGGGGAGAGGCTCAGGGATGTCTACCTATGAACGTAGGACTTTGATTATAATCTGTCCACAGGGTCACGGAGGCTGACAAGTGCTTGGGTCTGCACAGTGAGTTGGAAGCTAGGAAAACTGTCCTGAGCCATCAGGCTCAGCACCCAGGAAGAGTGTACCTGAGCCTGGAGCCTGCCCTCCTTCCCAAATCCCAGTGTGAAGGCCAGAAGCAGGAAAGACTCTCTTCCTGGAGAGAACGTGTCCTTTGAGAGACCAGAGGCTGGAGAGAGGGTTCAGCAGCTAAGAGTGTATGCTGCTCTCGTAGAGGACCTGAGGTTGGCTACCAGTGCCCACACTGGGCAGCTCACACGTGCCTGCAACTCCAGTGTTGGAGGATCTGACGCCTCTGACCTACTTGGCGGCTTGTACTCATAAGCACACACACACATAAGCACACACGCACACACACACACACGCACGCACACACACACGCACACACACGCACACACACACACGCACACACACGCACACACACGCACACACGAAAAAATCTTTTAAAAACTAAAATAAGGATGGGAAAGATGGCTTGGAGTTAGGAGTACTGGCCAATTTCCCAGAGGATCTGTGTTTGATTCCCAGAACCCACATGGCAATGAGCCACCTATATCTCCAGTACCGGAAGGTCCAGGACCCTCTTCTGGCCCTCACAGGCACTGTAAATGTAGGCAAAGTGCCCATACAGATAAAATAAAAATAAACTCCCCCCCCCCAAATGTAAGAAAGTAAAAAACATATTTAAACTTCCTCATGGACTGGGTGCCCATGGCCCAGTCAAGTTAACACATAAAGCTAGTTAGTTTGTAAGGCTGGGCGTCGTGATGCACGCCTGTAGTCTGGTAGAGGTTAGGAAAGCCAGGAGGCCAAGCTTATCCTTGGTTACATACAGATCTAAGGCTAATCTGGAATATGTGAGACTGTCTTAAAAACAAGTGATCGTACTAAAAAGCTATAACTAAGTAGGTTCCTACATGAGCAAACATGAGTAGCAGAGAAAACGCCTTCCCAGCTTCTGTTTGAATTCCCTTGGACGAGAAGAAGTTGTCTCTTTACTATTAAACACATGTGCAGATCGTCTTTTGGTCTGGACACTAGATTACTAGCACTCGCTCATTAGAAAGTTCTGGGAGGGTCAGGGGTGTTCTCTGTGGCCTGTGAGGCTCCTCGTATGTTTACAGGTTATGTGTGTGTGTGTGTGTGTGTGTGTGTGTGTGTGTGTGTGTGTGTGTGTGTAGTATAGCCTGCTGGCGGAAGAGGTGCACTCTTCTTCTGCCAGGATACTCATCAGAGTGTACTGAAATGGCTTAGCTCGTCTTCCTGAAGACTTTACACACCAGGTTGTGTATTGGCTAAAGTTGAGCATGGGCTACAGGCTGTGGTGTATGGGTCTCAGTAACCGTCGAGTTGTATTGACTATAGCAAGTCACTTAGCCCCTCTGTGCCTGTCTCTCATTGGCAAACAGGAACAGAGTGCAGAATATATGTGTGTGCATATGGATGTGCGTTATGTTATTGGTAAATAGCATTTAATGTCTGAAACAGATACAGTAAACTATTTTAGATGTTCATTGTTCGAGCATACTGCCCAGCTTCCTTTTTTTCTGAACATTTCTTTGATGCTGTGAGCAGATTGCTTTTTGTTTTCTTAGTAGCTTCATGGCCCAGGGAAGGGCCAAACCCTACAAAAGGTAAGCGGCTTGCCCGTTGCGTGCAGCCACGATTAGCCACAAGCCTATCTGGATCCCTGCTCTTGCCCTACAGGACACAGTCATCTGACCTTGCCTTCTGCGGCTGCACTGGGTAATTTATAAAGAACAGGGTTCATTTAGCTCCTGTTCCTGGAGATTGGCAAGACCAGTGCCAAGGTGTGGCTCCTGGTGAGGCATTGACATCCAACCTTTTTTTCCTCACAAAGCCACTAATACCATCACAGGGCCCCACCCCTTGGTGTCTCATCCTAGCCTCCTCCTGAAGGAGCTTGGGGGTTCACTTGTTAACATGTGAACTTGCTGGAGAACCTTTAAGGCACAGCAGCAATTAGATAATATATAATAGAATTAAATAATAAAACAGAAAATTTAGAAGCCAAATAAGGAAATGTAGAACGAAAGACAAGTGGGCTTTCCCAAAACAAGTTCCCTCGCATAACCACCAGGGGGCAGTGCGCAGCAGAACAAGACCAGAAGGAGCTTTCTCAATACTTTGCCTTACCTGCTCAAAGGCGTGATAACTACAGTGTGCTTCCCACCCCCACCCCGCAGACCCACTTTAGCACGGGGACTATTTTGGGCTAAAGGCAATTTAGTAGAAGCAGGTATGTATTTTTAAAGCGCGCTCTGCCTTCTGCCTACCAGCAAAATGTACATTTAAAAAGGCGTCTACTTCTCTACCAGGGAAGCCAGTGACGACCTAGACCCTGTGCAGCCCGGGAGGTACTGAGAAATCAGACTGTACCACTTGCCAGCATCTCCAGCCACTGTATCTCATGTGTGCACCTGCCCATGTGTTCCGCCCTAGACCCCAAGCCTTCGTCAAATGTCAAATCGCTTTTCTGGGACAGAAAGACTCAACTCCCAGCTCCTCGGCACTCTCCTCCCAGTGCCTCTAGAGGTCACATGATGCATGGTGTTGCACTTCGTCCCGCTTTTCTCTTAACCTCTGTGGCCAGAGGCTCTGCCAGACCCCGAAATGGGTAGAGAGAAAATGCAACGCAGTGTGGCCAGCTAATTGGCCAACAGCTAAGTTGACCTTTAAGTTGTATGCATTTTTTTTTCTGTGCTGTGCATAGAACGCAGGCCCTCCCACATATCCGGTTAGCTCCAGCCCCTCCATGCCTTTACATGAGAGAAGGGTTTTGAGTGTTTTGTTATTTACTTCCGCATCTTATTCACACTGCCTAGCTTTTTTTTTTTTAATTATCTTGTTGCTAAGTGCATGTCTACGCTAAATTGATTGGTTCAAAAGCTGTCTCCATGGTAACAGTAATACCTGGCACATTCAAGCCTGGGAAGGCGTGTTCTTAGTGCTGCAATGGCTGTGGCCAAAGAGTCACAAGTGTAAAAACTGCGTCTACTGTTGCTAGGCCACCTTCTTAATCCATTGCTTAAGTGCACTCCACACTTACGCCCAGAATCTAACCAGACTCTAAGAGATGGTGCTAGGATAAGTTTATCAAGTGGGTGTTGCTATTATTTGATTTTTTAAAAAAATTTTTTTAATTAAATAATTTTTCCCCTCGTACTGAGGCTAGAACTGAGGACTGTGAAGTCTTCATGCTAAACACACACTAAATCTGACATAGACATCCATTCTCCTGCCAGTAATATTTTAATTTTTAAAAGTCTTTGCAAATTCACTCCAAATTTGTGGGGGGGGGGGCTGAGGAGATGGCCTGTCAGTAAAGTGTCTGTCTGCCTTAGAGGCACAGGAAACTGAAGGTACAGTACCTTCCACCGCTGGGAGCTATAGGTGCCAGTACTTCTGTGGTTATGAATCTGAGGCCAGCCCGGGCTGCATGGTGAGTTCTAGACTAGGCTATCTGGAGCTATATGATAGGTCTCATTCTCAAGAAGGGGGCAGGGTGTTGGGAGGGAGCTGGAGAGATGAGGCTCTGCGCACATGCCCTTCGTGCAGGGGACCCAGGTTTTGTTTACAACACCCTTGTTAAGTGTTACCACTTGTCACAGTTTCAGAGGGCTCTGATACCCCTGGCCTTCATGTGCACTGCAGTCATGTGCACACACACAGACATGCCCAGACACTATAAACACACACACACACACACACACACACACACACACACACGTGTGTGTGTGTGTGTGTGCGTGTGTATTCTTTTTTAGAGGAACCCACAGACTTAAAATATTACTATTTTCCAACCATTTAAGTAGTGGTCATTGACCACCAAGGACTGCAACAACACACATGTACACAAAGACCAGACACACGTTCATCTTGCACATGGAGAGACTAACACCTATGATGTAGATAAATTGCGAAAACCAAGCCTGTGCCTTAGCAAGTCTCCTTCTGTCTGCCTGCACATGTGCATGAAATGTGGAACAATACCATTCGAGTTGTCCTGGGCCGCACGGAAGAAAGCCTTGACCGGAGGGAGGACACTCTAGGAAGCCTCGAGGTGGCGGGGGGGGGGGGGGGGATGTTGGGAACTACACCTTAAAACAGGCTCAAAGGACATTAAAAAAAAACAGTGACGTTGTCGTGTAGCAATACAACAAAGATAAAGGCACTGCTACACAAGTCAGGGCCGCTTTTTCCTACAGATCATAGCTGAGGGGAGTGGGAGGATTGTGGGGGCTACCTGTCTGTGACGGCTGGGGGAGCTGGCAAAGGGCTAGAGCCTCACACTGAAGGTTAATTAAAAAAAAAAAAAAATCATAAAACCCCAGAGCACAGAAAGCAACTATATTTGGCATTAGATTCACCAGAGTGTTGTGGCCGAGCAAAGCTACAGGGAAGTGCAACCAGTGGAGGAAATGAACTTGGGCTGCCAGGGTCACAGGGCACCACTTGAGAGGGGACAGCAACGGCATTTGTCTGCAGGATGACATCTCTGTACTTAGTGTCAAGTTTGCGGAACTCTGGGATGGGGGTGGGGTGGGGTGCGGTGAGGGTGAGGGGGCAAGCACTGGCCTTCAGTTCTCTTAAAGCAAATCCATTCTCTCTCAACAAGACACTACCTTGCCAGGCTACAGGGGAAGAGGATGCGCTCTGTCCTGGACACTGGGGTGAGGGCTCCCCTTCTCTGAGGAGTAGGGAAGGGGGGATAGGAGAAACAGGGAGGGAGGCGGGGCCTGGGAGAAGAGGAGGGAGGCTATGACCAGGATGTAAAGTGAATAATTAATAATAATAATAATAATAATAATAATAATAATAATAATAATAATGAAGACTAAACGAAGCAGAAGAAAGGGGCTGGAGAGATGGCTTGGTGGTTGAGATGTGTGCACTGGTCTCTAGGCCAGCACCCCTTCAGTGGAGGCCTGTCTCCAAGTGTCCTCAGCCAGAGCAAAATTCCATATACATTAGGGGCTTTAAAAACACCTCAAATTTGAGCTGGGCATGGTGGCACACACCTTTAATCCCAGCACTCTGGAGGCAGAGACAGATGGATCACTATGAGTTCGAGGCCAGCCTGGCCTACAAAGTGAGTCTAGGACAGCCAAAGCTACAGAGAGAAACCCTGTCTTGAAAAACCAAAAACCAAACCAAAACAAACAAAAACCAAAAAACCAAAAACCCTCAAATTCTACTTGTTTACATAGTAAGCACATCTAAGGAAATACCTTCCAAGTAGCATGTAGGGACAGAGAGGTGACAGAGTCTAAGCCAGTCCCCACCAGAGCACCTGGGAGCACCTGGCTCCTGCACTGCAGGTTCAGCTGCCCACCGGGCAACTCTTTTCCTGTGTCCTTATCAAGGAACATATACAAATGTTTTTACAGCTCAGCAATTCTGCTCCTGGATATTTACTGGAAAGAAACAGAAACATGAAACACGCTCTACATGGATGTGCATGGTGACTTTATGTACTATAGGCAAGCCTGGAAACTATCCACATGACACCAGCAGAGAAGAAAAAAACCACTGTGATATTTTTATAATAGGGTACTAGCCATTGATGAAAAGGAATGAAGCAGCAGCACCTAAGGCAAGTGAAATCCCCTCCTCCCCTTGATTTCACAGACACAATGCTGAGCACAGGACGCCAGACACAAAAACACCCAAGAGTGGGCAAAACCCGTCTGTTGGAAGTCCGGCATTGGTGTTCTGTGAGACAGGATAGGCGTTCACAGAGAAGGGGCAGGGGGACATTCTCGGGGCTCTCAGGAAATGTTCTGTATCTTGAGAGAAACAAGATTTCCTGTATGTAAATGTTTGGCAACTGTTAAAGTAGGAGCAGTGAGGTGGCTTGCCTGGCTTGCTGTGTGAGTCTGGTGACCTGCAGGAAAAGAACTGTGAAAAAGTTGTCCTGAAAAGAACTGTGAAAAAGTTGTCCTTCCGCCTCTGCTTGCACCCTCCACAAACACCCACCGCCGCCACCGCCCCTGACCCCGCCGCCAGTAATAAATACAATTTAAAAGCTATGCAGTACGGGCAATGCTGAACTGTAGTCCTCAGTCAAGTGTATATACTGCACGCGGAGCACGTATGCTGCACGCGGAGCTGCTGCACGCGGAGCATGTATGCTGCACGCGGAGCTGCTGCACGCGGAGCACGTTTGCTGCACGCAGAGCATGTATGCTGCACGCGGAGCACGTATGACAACTGCTTCAGTAGATTCATGGATTACAAAGCTGAATAAACTTAAAAGTTGGAGAAAGAAAAGATGCAGCAATAACAAAATTAGAGTATGCTTAAAATATAGAGTAGCTGTTCTCAAGCTCTGGGTCAAGCCCCTTTTAGGGTCAAATGGCACTTTCACCAAGACCGCTGGAAAATACAGATACTTACATGACAATTCATAACAGCAGCAAAATTACAGTTATGAAGTAGCAATGAAAATAACTTTATGATTGGGGATCAGCACAGCATGAGGATTAAATTGTATTAAAGAATTGCAGCGTCAGGAAAGTTGAAAATCACGGATTTAGAGACTCAATCAAAGGAGAGACCAATCTCATGAACAGGATTTATTAGAAACAGACGAGGAGGAACACTGACCTTGAACAGGAAACTGTCAGAAAGCACTTAAGAAGACGCCCCAGAACCCACATAAAGGTGCCCATAAATGAAGAAGTCAACCAAGTTCCATGAAATTAATTGTACATCTTTTTAAGGTTTATTAATTTTTATTTTACATGTACAGGTGTCTGCCTTCTTGTATACATGAATGCCACCACCTATGTGCAGTGCTGACAGAGGCCAGAAGACGGTGTTGGATCCTTGGAACTGGTGTTACAGATAGTTGTATGTAACCAGGTTTTTTGTTTGTTTGTTTTTGTTTTTGTTTTGTTGTTGTTTTTCTACATTATTGGGTTCTTATATCTAACATCCTTCTCCACCCCAATCAAACCCCTAAACTCAGGGTAGGCAAGAAAGAAGGCTAGAGGGGGAAGCAGGCATGGCTGCCTTTATAGTACTTCCTGACGAGTTAGGGGTGTAATGTTCCTGGGGAGGGGTGGGGGAAGCAAGTCCAGTCTTCTTCATCAGAATAATTCCAACCATCAATCCATCAATCCAGCAACAGCAAAAGTAACATCAGGAACTGGTAGCAGCAGGGGAGCAGCCACCACCACAGGCCCTTTTGTTTTGTTTTGTTTTGTTTTGTTTTTCGAGACAGGGTTTCTCTGTGTAGCCTTGGCTGTCCTGGACTCACTTTGTAGACCAGGCTGACCTCGAACTCACAGCGATCCGCCTGCCTCTGCCTCCCGAGTGCTGGGATTAAAGGCGTGCGCCACCACGTTTTTTTGTTTGTTTGTTTGGTTGGTTGGTTTTTCGAGCACAGGCCCTTTTAGGATTCTCACATTACATACCCTCTCTAGAGTTCCCAGAATTTCAAACTATCTATAGCTGGCAAAAATCACGTCCCTTCTAGAGCACGAGACAAATCACAGTCAGCAGCTGTGGACAATCTGAACCTGTCTCATACCCCACACCTGGGATGAAAACAAAAACATATTTACATAACATAACTGGGTTTTTAATGAAACCAAAATTTTCATTATAGTTATGAACCGCTATGTGGGTCCCGGGAAGCAAAGCTGGGAGCCTCTGCAAGAGCAGTCGGAGTCCTTAACCCCTGAGCCACCCTCTCCAGCCCCCAGTAATGGATTTAAAATATAACCACTCTCACCACTTTCATATATTTGTGCATGAAGCTGGGCTGGAGACTTGGCTCCGTGGCTGGGAATACTTGTTGCTCTCGCAGAGGACCCACGTTCAACTGCCTGCACCCACACTGTGGCTCACATCTTTTGTTACTGTAGTGGCAGAGGATCCAATGTTCCCTTCTAGGCATGCACATGGTAAACAGAACACACACACACACACACACACACACACACACACACACACACACACACACACACACACACACCTAAAATTTTTATATGTTTGTGGATGAAGTCTCAGTTCCCAGAAAAACAGAACAGCCTCCTGTGTTAAAGATTCTATGGTGAGGTCAGCGAGGAGGTGACTGAGAAGGGGCGGGGCATTTCTCGGGGTGAGGGGTGGAGTCTACAAGGGTGACTGACAGGCTGGAACTTCGTGGTTGTGGAGAATTGGAATGTTCGCTGGTCCAGGGCCAAATTCTCTTGGGCCGCCTTAGGCCACCAACAGCGAGCCAGTTGCCCACCCTGTGCTATACCTCCCCTCCATCCTAGTGACTAGGAGGCGAGGCCCACAGGCTCAGAGCATCCTCAGATAACATCTGGTAGAGATTTTTCTGCTTTGCTCTGACCCACCTGCCTAGTATTCATATCAACAGCTTAGAAAGGTACTTTTGACTTAGGTTTTGTTGTTTTGTCTTGAAAAAAAAAAAAAAAAAAAAACTTCAAGAAACCATTACTGTCTGAGAACATGGCATTTGGGGGTAATTTTGAGTCCCAGCTTTCAGGCCGTGACTCTGTATCTGCTTCCAGAATGGACTCTTACTTCCTCTGAGGTAATGTCTTTGTTTTCCCATCAGCACCATTATGGTTTAGATCAGGAATGCCCCCCCCACAGGCCAGCATCTTAGAGATCCTGAGGAACCTTCCTGAAGTGGGACTTGGTTGGATGAAGCGGGTCACCAGTGCAGAGACTATGAAGGTCACCATCAGCTGTTGCTTCCTGCTACTTTGTGTCCTGGTCGGCCATGGTGGGGACAGCTTCTCCCATCCTGTACTGTTGCCAGCAGGAACTCACCTGCCCAAACCTTCCCCACTACAGCAGGCTTGGGACGCTCCAGAATTGTGAGCTCAAACAAGCATCTCCTTGGTTTAAACTCTGCCTGGTTTAGAGCTATATCAGTGCAAAAATAGCTCACACAGGGTCTGAGAAGGTGTCAGAGGGCTGGTGAGATGGTTGGGCGGGTAAAGGCACTTAGCTGCCACTAAGGCAAACAACCTGAGTCTGATCCCCAGAACCTAAATGGTGGACAGTGTGAAATGACTCCTTCGGGTAACTTAATGCATTTATTGCAGCTATTTTAGTTAGTGTTTTTAAATGTCCTTGGTTTTAATGTGCAATAAGGTAGATGTGGACAGATAAGGAACAGCTTAGCAAACTGGGACTTTAACTGGCCTGGGCTAGGCGTGTGCCCGTTCCCTAATAATACACCTGGCAACCTATTAGCAAGCCAGGACCCAGGCCTGCATCAAGCCGCGTGCACACCCGACTCCAAACACTCTGAATGCCCATGGCTATCCAGTTCTGTTGGGTACAAGGCAGGTAGGGTGGGGAGCTGGTCTGGTCTGAAGTGGTTTGAGTGCATGTGCAACAAAGCAAACTATGCTAAGTAAATTTCGAGGGAGAATTCCCCTACTTACCATCTCATGCATATGTATAATTTGATATGCATATCATTAAAATCAGATGCGTTTGTGGAAATGCACAGCCAGCTTAGGCTTATGTAATGCAAATCCATCAATCAAATTAAGGAACCATTTGTGATATGCTCCTTAGCAACCAAAACCCCCTCTCTCTTGAACCCTATAAAATAAAGGCCCTCAAAATATTCAGGGTACCCTCACGCGTGTGGCTTGCTGCCTTTCTTAACAGCGTATTTATCTCTCACCTGCACTCTCTTTGCCTTGAGTTGCATGTTCTTGCTACTTTGCAATCTTCAGCTTGCTACTTGTAAATTTTACTTTACTTCAGTCTTGAGTGAGACATCGTGACAACCTGCAGACATGGGTCCCAGACTCTGGCCACCATTAACATAGGTGTCCTTAAATACAAAGGCAAGGAACCTAATAAGACCATGAGGGACCACTGTCGCGGAGATTAAGTCAGTCCTTGCTTGGTGATGTTCCGGGATGACATGGCCCCTCTGGGATACTTCCGAGTGTTAAGTAGCATTGCTTTAAACTTGTTCCCTGGACTACTATGCAATGAAGGAAGACATGTCATCCATGCCCTTGGGCTCTTCCTGGCACACAGAGCTTAGCTGTGTCTACTCTGAGGTCTCACTTTCTGCCTCTGTGACGTGGTGCAGACACCTGATTTTCAAGGCATGGGTATCTTAGAAAACCAAACAAGATAACAGAAGTAAAGTGTGTGCTGACCCAGCAACTGCTGTACTTTCCCCCTTAGCACTTATGGCTGGGTACATGGACAGAGTGCCCTGGACTGAGTGGCTGGAGGAAGGAGGAAGGGTGAAGTAAGCAGGCTTACGTGTCACAGACCCCTCCAAGTCAGAGGACGGTGACAGCGTGCAAGGTCACGAGTCAGCTCTGTCCTGTGTTGGTAAGGCACTGCAGGGGTTTAAAGAGACCTGGCTGGGAGAGCAGGCACCACACACACCGCCTCCAAAGCAGACAAAGGAAGAAGTGCAATGGATGGGGGGGCGTGGGGGGTCATCAGCAGAGGCTTTGGTACAGGCCGGTGCTGGAGACAAGCAATGGTCCCCGGGAAGGCAGGTCTCCAGAGCTTATGTGCACGGAGCAGCGCACCTTGGTGTGTATTCAGACTGTGCTCTATGGCTGGGTGAGGTAGTGTAGCCTTCGTTCCCATCCCCAGCAGCTACTTTCACACTCTCTCCACCCCCTACACATCTTTTTGAAGTCTGTCTTGGCAGACATATAAGGAGGTCAGTGTTAGCGATGCAGCAAGTGGCCTTGCCTCCATCAGGCTTCCAAGGCACTGATGAAAGCAAATTATGATGGGATCGTGTTGGCTTTAAATTAGCAGAGACCAGCTGTGTGTCGCCACCTTAATTTGGCCCAGGGAGACTTTTCTGTGGTTTAACCAGCTTTCTGAAACAGAGTCTGCCCCAGGGACCAGCGAAAATTACTTTAATGACTAGTTATATTTTGAAGACGGAGCAGGGTACCATTTACACAAAGCAGAACCCCCTTGTTAATCTGCGGCCAAATGCTTGTAAGACATTAAAGAGATGTGGAAAAGCTCATAAAAGCAAAGGACCAAAAGGGGAGAGACTCCCATCCTAACTTTGATTTGCAAATGTCACTGTGAACTCAGCGTGGGTTTCCTTTAAAACAGAAACCAACAGAACCACCTCCTAGCTCTGTCTCCTAAGCAGGGTTAGAACGGGCTGGCCTATAGAACGGGCTGGCCTAGTGGAAAGAAGTCCTTGAACTTGGCTGTGGTCTCAGCACACCAAATTGCAAAGCACCAGCGTGTCTTGACAGAATGAGCTTGGAGTAACAACTTGGGTAGCCATAGCTGTAGAACCGGAGGCTGCAAGGTGCATGTTGTAAATGGCCAAAAAGTAAGTGCCAGAAAGCCTGAAGCTATAGCCCTAAACAAAAGCCAGGAAAGGAAGGGCAGTGCCTGGTGTCAAGGCGGCATGGAGGTGTGGCATGTGTCCTGCTGTATCCCAGTGGGGCCTACTGCCTGGTTACTTATTTCCAGCTAATGTTGATGGGGCTTCAGGTCACTTCGATAACCTGAAGCGCTGCTGACACCGAGCACGTGATGAAGTCCAGAACTATTTCCCTGTGTGCCCCAAGGCCCCAATGAAGATTTTAAAAATTCTTTTATCAATCATCAACACCATCACCACCACTATCACCACCATCATCATCATCATCACTACCACCACCATTATCATCACCACCACCACCACCACCACCATCATCATCATCACTACCACCACCATCATCATCATCACCACCATCACCATCACCACCATCACCACCATCACCACCACCACCACCACCACCATCATCATCATCACTACCACCACCATCATCATTATCACCACCATCACCATCACCATCACCACCATCACCACCATCACCACCACCATCACCACCATTATCATCATCATCACTACCACCACCACCATCATCATCATCATCACTACCACCACCATCATCATCATCACCACCATCATCATCATTATTACCCCCATTATCACCATCATCATCATCATCACCATCATCATCATCACCATCACCACCATCATCATTACTGTCCTCACCATCATGATATATTCACATACTTTAACAAATATGGAGTTTTCTATTTATCACAGTTTTGTGCTTTAAACAAAAATCAGTCCATTCTGCCTATAGGTGCCATTGGAAATTAGCTTGCAGGTCCTGCCTTGGTCCAGGGTGCTTTGGGCCTCCTAGCTTTCAGGTAAGACAGTCTGTTCTTACTCCTCCTTTTGCCCCCAGAGACGAGGCTTCTCTAAGAAATCCTGGCTCCTTTCCATGAAGATGTGTCCTCAGGTGCTCCTGCCCTAAGGCTTACGGCCCTGAGCTGCTCATCTCACTGGGGTTTTAAATTAATTTTAAATGTATTAGTTTGTCTTATCTTTATTTTTTTAATTTTTTATTTTTTGGTTTTTCAAAACAAGATTTCTCTATGTTATCTTGGCTGCCCTGGACTTGCTTTGTAGACCAGGCTGGCCTCGAACGCATAGCAATCTGCTGGCCTCTGCCTCCCAAGGGCTTGGATTAAAGGCCTGTGTCACCATCACCCGGCAACTTATCTTTATTTTTAATTAAACTTTTTTTTTTTTTTTACATTTATTCACTTACTTGTATGTGTGTGTGTGCATACAGATGTGGGTGCACATGTGCCACAGCCTTGCATGTGAAGGTCAGAGTCTGGTCTGTCCTTTCACCTTCGAGGTTTGTCGAGCTTAGCAGGGCACCTTCCCAGCTGAGCCATCTCACCGGCCCAATCCTTATTCTTGTCATTTTTTTCCTACCATTACTGTCATTACTCATTTGCTCTATTTATCTGAATTCACAATAACGCTACTGTGTACTCATTAACAAGATGGAAACCAAAAACAGTTTAAAATTTCTTTTATGTTTTGTTTAGTTTTGGTTTCGGTTTTCCTTATGAAGATCCTACTAGGAACCTTGGCAGCCCACTCACATCTTCACTCCAAGTTTCCCTTCTTCTTGGCTATATGCCTAAAGGTTGCTGTTTTAAGAATAAAATTTTGTTTTGCTGGAAGGACCCTGCTGCTTGAGGTTGCAGTCCTCCCAGTCAGGAGAGCCACTCTGAGCTGGACCGTAGGTGCAGGACCCCCTCTCCCCAGCAGGGCCTTCTGCTCTCTGCCTGACTCCATCTGGAGAGTGTCTTTAGACATAGATGCCCCTAACCACACTTGATATATGGCCCTTGACACAGCTCCCTGCTAGCTCCCCCTTCCCTGCACCTATAGGATAATTATGTACTGTGTTCCTGTTCATATGATAGGAGCCTGCTGCCAAATGCAAAACAAGCATCCTTAAAGTGCCTGATTTCAACCAGTTATGAACCCTATCCTGGAAGCCCCGCCCCCAAGAGCTGTGTAGCCTTTGTTCTCCCTGAGTAAAGCTGAACTATCTCCTGAAGTGGTGCCCAGAGCGTTTGATTTCTGTCGTGCTTACGGCCTCCCAGGCCCTGCATCTCCTCTTCTGCTCCTCCTGCCTTGGTGGGCTGGTGGCCATCAGCACCCCCAGGGAAGGGGAGAACCACAGTGCTTCACAATTATAATGTACGTACGCACTGTGCCAAGATCAACCAAACTCAAATAAATGTGTCATCCTTCCTATCCTGTCTGTCCCTCCATTGACAATCTTGTCTTCGAGTTGCCATGGTGATGGAACATGTGCAGGCTCTGAGTAGTGTCACAGATTTTGTGGGCTGGCATTTTAGACAAGGCTTTGAGGCAGGCAAGAACAGTGGACAGCCCAACAACATAGGATTCTGCCTGGCTTAGCCTAGGCAACCTGGGACCTTCTCCTGCACATGCTCGACACACACACACACACACACACACACACACACACACACCTCCCTCTGAACAAAGTATCTAGCAACCTGCTAACTACCTAAGTCCGCTACCTGCATCTAAAGCTACATGCACATCCCACTTCAACTGGTGGAAATAACAAGAAACAATGGTTTATCCTCCTAACAACCATCAAACTTAGCTTCTGTGCTATCATGTTCCAGTTATGTCCAGGCTCGGGTCAGGGAGGGCTGACCTGACCTGTACTGGTTTTGGGCATATGTACAATAAGGAAAGTTGTGCCTTCAAAGTGAGCTTGTCGACAGCATTGCCTATCTATAGTCTCATGCCTGCACACGACTGGATATACATATGGTTAAAATGAGATGCATCTCAGGAAGGGACATGCACGGCAGAGAAAAGCAGATAAGTACCCTTACTATGCCCCCTAGCAACCAAACTCTTTCTTCTCCCGAATCCCAGAACAGAAGCTCCAACAATTGGGGTCTTTGAGAACCTTCATTCATGTGGCTTGCTGTCATCTTCATGGTGTATTTCTTCTCACCTGTACTATATAGCTTTGTTTAGACTAAAGTTTCCTTGCTGTTTTGCAGTCTGTGCAAGCTTTTGATTCTTTGAATAAGATACAAAGCGACTGGAGGCACCTGGTGCAGACACTGAACACCACTAACATTATGACAGAAGTGTCATGGTTTGTGCCTAAAATGCTCCCCTCCCCCACGATCTTGGTTGCCAGATAGTGGGGTTTCTGACTGGATCCTGAGAGCTGTAAGCCCATCAATGGCTTGTTCATTGAGGGTTTCCTGATTGAGTGGAAGGTGATGGCAAGTCTATTTGGAGAAGCCTTCTTGAGGAAGCTGGGGTGTGCTCTTGCGGCCCAGATCTTATGTGCCCCTGGCCCTGTTTCTATCAGCACGCTCTTCTGCCATGATTTCTGTCTTACCACAGGCCCAGAAACAGCAAAGCCAGGTGACCCTGGCCTGGCAACATCTTAAACTTTGACCTTAAACCTTAAAACATTTCCTCCTTTCGATTGTTCCTTTTGGAGAATTTGGGGCATTTTATTACAGTGATAGAAAAGTAGCATCTGGGTCTCAGCTTTTCTGTTGCTCGTAACACAACACTGCAGACCAAGGAAGAAGAAAGGAGGTTCATTTAGCTCAAGGGAGGGTGGAAGCCCACATAGTGCTGTTGTCTCTGGTGCTTGATTGACAGCTGTCTTGTTGACAGCATCCTAAGGTGGAGCAGGTATCACAACATTGACATAAGGACCATCTTGTCTATTTGTCCTCTGGTCTTTCTCTCTCTCTTTCTAAAGCCACAGGTACAATTGGGAGGACTCTGTCTATGACCTTATTCAACCTCACTTAGCGCCCACAAGCCCACCCTTCTCTACAATCCAAGGTTGGATTCAGTCTCTAGCCTTTGAATACCTCACAGTGGAGGTTAAATTTCAACATGTGTTGTCAGAGGAGTAAACATTCAAGTGTCAGAGGAGCTCGGAACAGAGGGAGTCCCTGTGTGGGCCAGCCTTTAGTGGGTCTCTTGGTAAAAGTCATTTGCACATGCCCAGTTCTTGGTTTTCAGTGAGAGTCCCAAGACAGGAAACCGAGTAGAGGCTGCAGGTACTGCTGGAGGCACAGGGCCTTGCTCTGCCAGGCTCTCACACATCTCTCCCCACGTTCCTGCTGAGTCTACCATGGCTGGCTTGTTTCCCTCAAGACGATGTTTTAAGCAGCTCAAGTAAACAGCCTTTCGTAATTCCCACGTAGGAGTGTTTATAGGTGCATGTGGGCGTCTGTACTCCTGACTGTATGAGTAAGCTTTTTTTTTTTTCATTTTCAGAGTAAATATCATTTGTAAAACGAGTGAAAAATATACAGATAATAGACTTTCAGGGTAAAATTTTGTAGATGACATTTTGGTCCAAGGTACAAAATTAAAGGATAAAGACAACACATTTCACACGAGAGCGCATCAGAGATGTTTGGTTTATTCTGCTTCTTTTTCATGACTTTAGTTATCTCTGTGACATCCACAGGGGGAAATGACATTTTACCCGACAAAGCTCTTCTCTTTCTCTCCTGTCCATGCTTTGTCATAACCGCAGCTCAGGATACAACACATGTCCCACAGCAGTCAGCCTGACATGGCAAGGCCAGAAATCTTGGTCCCTCAATAAGAGAAAGGGCAGAACAAACTAGAGTTGGCCTTTGTCAAGACACAGACGACAAAAGAGTTTTAAAGTAAGACTCACTACATTGGGACCAAGCTCTTGAGAATGTGAGGACACACCTAATGGGATGAAGAAGACTCATACACAAGTGTGCACTCAAGCCAAGGCGGTTCCCACCAGGAAGCCCTGACCCCACCTTCTCATCCACAAGGTCCCCAGCCTCTGTCTCAGGAGATGAAAACAACTCTGGGATCTTCCTGGGGACTGGGCGTAATGGCTCCTGACATCTTTATTTGAAAACCACATATCAGGCTACTGAGAAGATGTTTTCCTGATACTTTCTGTGGAAACTAGGCTGGGCGGAAGCCGGTTAGCTTGCCTGGTTCACAGTGCTCAGCACTGGGAAACGTGAGCTAAAGCCCGTGTTTGTATTCTTCCTCTTTGGCAGGATACACACTCCTTGTCCCGCCTTCCCAACGGAAATCATGCAGCAGTGTGCACTGGAACCCAACGGCCATGCTCCCTTCTTGTTCTCCTTGCTACTGTGCCCACATTCCTGGGACCTGCTTTCCTGAGAATGTCCAGGTTATCGGGGTACGTGAAGCGCTTAAAGTCCGCTTTCTGACACTTGGCACCCACCGCAGTACCGAGTCCAGGGCAAGGGACTGCGGACTTAACTCATACACACACACACACACACACACACACACACACACACACACACACACACAATAACACAGCGGGTCCTTCGTGCTAAGAGAGCAGCAGCTGCAGCAACAGCCGCGGCAGCCGTTTATTATTCTCGTCCGGCCCCTCCAGCGTTCCAAAGAGCCTTCTTATAGGCAGCGAAACAGACATCCTCCTCCCAGGTGAAATCCCTCAAGAGGTGATTGCACACAGGAGGAAAAGTCTCGAGGATGGGAGGGGCGCGTTCTCAGAGCAGTAAACATGACTAGCTAGCCAAGATAAACACAGACATGGAAGCTGCTAGAAACAGGACATGAAACAGCAAGACAGGCAGGCAGCCCAGTTGGGCCTGGTTCCTACAGGCACATCCAACTGTTGCACGGTGCTCAGGCAGTTGTTGTGGACTGACACGTTTGTACTCACAGATGCTGCGTGCTACAGCTATTTGTGATCAGGTCCAGCTGCCCCTGTCTTCTCAGTCTCTCTGGACTGTCCCGACACTGGAACCCAGGACTCCACGGGAGATGAGGCATTGGAACTAGTGTGTTTGGGCCATTGGAAATTGGAAATATCACTCTGCCATTTGAAGGAGCTTTTATTTTCCAGCCTGGGCTCAGAGGGGGGGGGGAACAAACAACAACAACAACAACAACAAAAAACCCAAACCCATAGGCCGGATCTGCACCTGGAAAGGAAGCTGTTGCAATAAGCTGCCAAGATCAGGGAAGTTTATTGTTGCAACAGAATCTGGCAAAAGCTGGCAGGGGAGTGAAAATGTAGGTGTTAAAACTGGGAGGTCACAAAAGGTCATGCCGTGAAAGCATCTCCGTCTCTGGGGTCTACACAGATTTAAGGACACCAGCTCATGGGCACGGTTATCTGCCAAGGGTCCCACCCTGCCTGCGACCCACCCCTACCAAGGACCTGTCGCTACACACACACAAACTCCTTGCCTTAAACCTCAGCATTTGTCCCTTCACACTGTGCTATGGGAAGCAAATGGAATCACCCCCAGACCATCTCCGCCTCCCCGATGCCTGGTTTCCTGGTAAGCTAGTGAGCTGCTTTATTGCAGACATTTCTCCAGTCCTCACGCTGCCTGGGACTGTTTAGGATCCTGCTAGACCCTTGGTCCTAGGGTCATGTCCAGCTTTTGGGAAGGTGAGAACTTTCATAACTTGGAAGCTCCTTTATAAAAAACAGAAATGAGGCTGGAGAGATGGCTCAGAAGTTATGGGTACCAACGGCTCCTCCAGAGGTCCTGAGTTCAATTCCCAGCAACCACATGGTGGCTCACAACCATCTATAATGTGATCTGATGCCCTCTCTGGCCTTGAGGTATACATGCAGGCTGAGCACTGTGTACACAATAATAAATAAATAACTCTTAAAAAAATAAATAAAAAACAGAAATAAGCTGGAGCCTTACATTTAACCCAGCAGAGGCAAGCAGACGTCTGTGAGAGTGAGGTGTCTGGTCTACATGGTATATTCCAGGTCAGCCTGAGATTACAAACTGAGACTCTGTCTAAAAAACCAACACCAACCCACTTGGAAAAGCTACTAACACAAAATAAAGTATAGGGTCTTGGAAAGACCTATGCCAGAGAAGGGGGAAGCAGGAGCCCCATGTCTGTCAGGTCACTTGCTGAGGGAAGCGAGCACAGCAGGTGGTATGTAATTCTGAAGAGAGGAGACAGGGTTGGGGGTGGAGGGGTGTGCCTCCTAACATCTGAGGGCAGATCTTCCAAAACCAACCCCCTCACTCTTGGGCTCTGGGAAATGGATAGAGCTGTCCTTCCCCTGTGTGACCTGAATAAAAGCCCAACTGCTGTGGCTGTCAATTCCTGCCCCTCCCCGAGTTTGTCACCACCAAGGAACCCAGCCATGGCTAAGCTGTTTCCTCCCCAGGCTGAGGGGCTTTGGCTCACCCTCTTAAGAGGCTGGTCCCTGTTCGTATGACACAACTTTGCTATGCACAATGCTTATCTTAGGGAATCATGAAATTATTAATTTTTAATTAAAAAAAAATCATGTTTTAAGTCAGCTATGGTTTTGGGCCACATTATAGCTATCCTTGGCTGTGTGCTGCCCAGGGGTGTGGAATTGGACACTGACTGCAAAACAAAGACTTAAACTACTCAGAGTGGAGTAGAAGTGGTCTGGTTTGCCCTCCCCGTGCAGTCTGCAGCTGGGCTTTACTGAGCTCCCAGAGTGACAATGGAGGCAAAATGGCATGGGCCTCACTTCCGACGGGAGGCGGGTTGTAATCCAGATCATGAGGTCTTTACTTGAACGGTAGTGCTATTCCCACAAGGTCTGGGCCTGGAGGAGAGTTTTACAAGTTCACCCGCGTTTTCTTCACTGTGGGTCGCACTGTGGGTCGAGCGTGTATGAGGAGGGAGCCTCAGGTGCAGGTGTGTGTGTGGCAGGGGTGAGGGTGGGAGGGGGCGTGAGGAGGGGGGCGTGGCATGGCTGCGGTGTGGGGGGCAGTGGGGGCGTGTCTCCTAAAGGAGAGGGGCTGCAGCATGGGGGCGTGTCTGTCAGGTGGGCCCAGAACTTTGGGCATCTGAAGCCGGAGCGTGTCTGTCAGAACCGAAGGGGTTTGGGGTGTGTTCCCTTTGGAGGGTCAGGGCTTGGGGAGTCGTGCCAGTCTGGTGCCAGGAACCGAGGGCTTCCGGAACTGGAGCACAGAGACTTTCTGGGCTGAGGCGTGGGGGCGTGTTTGCCTGGGGCGCTAGGGCGTTGGGGCGTGTCCTCCTGGGCTATGGGCATGGGGGCGTGTCCGCCTGGGCTATGGGGCGTGGGGGCGTGTCCGCCTGGGCTATGGGGCGTGGGGGCGTGTCCTCCTGGGCTATGGGCATGGGGGCGTGTCCGCCTGGGCTATGGGGCGTGGGGGCGTGTCCTCCTGGGCTATGGGCATGGGGGCGTGTCCGCCTGGGCTATGGGGCGTGGGGGCGTGTCCTCCTGGGCTATGGGCATGGGGGCGTGTCCGCCTGGGCTATGGCATGGGGGCGTGTCCGCCTGGGCTATGGGCATGGGGGCGTGTCCTCCTGGGCTCTGGGGCGTGGCTTCGGGGCTATCCCGAGGAAAGCTGCTGCCCGGCGGAAATCTTTGGTGAAACGACTGTGGAGTCCGGTTAGACCCGGCGTGCGCAAAGGCCGCTGGGAGGCTGTGGAGCCATGGGCAGCGCGATGGCGACGGCGGAGGCTCGCGGCGCGCTCCCGGGCTGGCTCTCCGTGCTCGGCTGGGGTCTGGCGCTGTGCTGCCTGTGCGGGGCGGGCCCGCTGTGGAGGTGAGCGCAGGCGCGGTGGAGAGCGGGCCGGCGGGGCTGGAGGCTGGTTTCTAGACGAAGGTTGCCCTTCCTCCTATTTTAAAGTTTTTCATCTCAGGCCCCGCGCTCTCCCGCGCACCTTAGTTCTTTCTGGGACACACGGGCTATCCCTGATAATCTCCACTTCGGTTCTGTCAGATTAATCCCTAAACACATTTGACGTTTCCCCCTCCTCTGCGTAGCAGTCAATTAGTAGGTTTTGGTATTTACGCCACTGGAGCGGAAATGTTAAGGTTTACTTACTGAAAAAGAAGAATTTTGTTCCCAGAGAAAACTGAAACCCAGTTGCGTTTCTTTGCTTTCCTATTTATTTGCAGTCACTGTGGCATGGCGTGGCATTCGGGTGTGTGTGTGTGTGTGTGTGTGTGTGTGTGTGTGTGTGTGTGTGTGTGTGTGTGTGTGTGAGAGAGAGAGAGAGAGAGAGAGAGAGAGAGAGAGAGAGAGAGAGAGAGAGAGAGAGAAGAGAGAGAGAGAGAGAGAGAGAGAGAGAGAGAGCGCGAGCTTGGAGTCCTACGGTGATAGTAGGAGAGAGCATCTGAAAGCACTTGGAGCCGTGAGCGTTAGCTAAGGCTCTGCAGTGTGAAGTTCTCCTATGGCCAGCCTAATGTATGCCGCTGACATCATGTTAGGTGTGGAATTGACTTAAGCCCCAAGGCCAGGTGAATCCCTTATGTTGCTGAGCCTCTAGGCGAGGCTTGCTGCCTCTGATTAAACTGATGCACCTTCTATTTTTCTGAATTACAGATAGAGATAGTTTGGTTGTGTTTTAGTGTAAGCCCTGCTGTTCTACCTTCCTGAGCATGTTTAACCTCTCAGGCTCAGTGTGAACCTTTGCAAATAAAGTTTCTGCACTAGAGGTGGCTGGGGCTTTAACTTTCTTCAGCCTGGGTCTCACGGCGTGCTCTTTCTTTTAGGTAGAGGGGGGCTTTCTTCATCGTTTAGGCTTCCAGGGCAGTTGTCAGGAGGTCTAGCCAGGATCCTAGGAGAACTATATAATTTTGTCCAAGGGCATTAACCACCAGTGGCCCGATGAGCCCCATGGGTCCCAATTCTTTTTTTATTTTTTATTTTTTTGGGGTCCCAATTCTTAAAGCTCCTATTGTTGCTCAAACTCCGCCTCCTTAAACACATTGGGGACAACCGCAGCACAGCTCCACAGTCCCTCTGTGAAGTCTCTGGGTTGGGAGAACTTCGGTTCGTAGACTTGTAACATGAGCAGTTTGGCATTCGTGCTGTGTATGGTCCAGGTAACATGTAACAAGGCCGCTTACCCAGGCTAGGCTATGGATGATGCACGTGCCCAGGGAGCATACACAGGCCGGGCTCTAGGTAACTGTATCCATATCCACAGTGGTCGCTGAAGGTCCAGCCTGTAATTAGGGCAGTCAGTGACGCTAACCACGGAGTAGGGTGCTGATAGTGCGATTGTGCTGTCTCAGGTCATGTTTTGTTTTGCCATACGAGTTGGACGGAGAAGGTGAACTTTCAGAGCCTTAGGAGTTCACAGCTGAGGGAGTATGAGTCTGTGTTCATAAACTACCTGAGCATCCTGAAAAGGGCAGCATGTGGCTCAGTTACTTCCCCTCAGCAGTACAGCCATGCTTCCTGGCTGCCCACCTGTCCTCTTACGTTGTGTTTGTATTCTGTCTTACTTACACATGTGAGCCACCATGCTATACATGTCTCCCTCTGTGGGATGTACCTCAGGAGGTGGGGGACTTTGTTTCTGGTGAAGTATGTCTAGTCCCATAGACTCTCCACATTGAAAGAGTGGCTGATTGGATGGGTGAATTTTTGTCACCTTAAAGCATTCTTGAAAAATAAATTTGTCCTTTTAACAGTGGCAGCCACCAGTGGAAGAAACTGATTTTGACCCAGCACTGGCCCCCGACAGTATGTAAGGTGAGCTCTGTTTTGGCCGCCCTTTTGATCCAGTGAGCCTGAATGAGTGGCTTGGTATGCCTGGGTGTCCGCCTTGTATGCCAGGGGTTATTAAATCTGTGCAGTGGCTGTCATATAACTGGACCGCCTGACGTGATTTGCAGACGAGGACCATGTGATGGATTCTGAGGGTGGCTGTCCCAAACTTTCCAGTGGTGTGACTTAGAACATTGGAAGGTCATTCTCTCTCAGAACTGGACTAGTGCTTCTTGGGAGCACTTGTTTTATCCTCTTGCCTGGCTCCTACTGTAGAGGTGACAGTCCTTGGGGTCCTGCTCACGTCCATGTACTACTTCAGTGTCTGCCCTCTTCACATGGTGTCTCCGTCACCTGTCTGTTGCTATAAGAAGACACCATAGCAAGGCAACTCATAGAAGCAAGAGTTTATTTAGAACTTGGAGTTTCAGAGGCTTAGAGTCCATGACCAGCATTGATTGGGGTGTTGGGGGCAAGGGGAGGGAAAGGGGGCATGGTGGCTGGCAGACATGCTGCAGGAGCACCAGCTGAGAACTCACGTCTTGAGATAGAAACAGGAGTTAGAGAGAGGTACCAGGCATGGCATGGGCCTAACCCCAATAAGGCCACACACCCTACTCCTTCCCAAAGAGTTCCACCAGCTGGGAACCAAGTATTCAGATACATGAGCCTGGAGGAGCCAATCTTGTTCAAATTACTACACTTAGTATCTCTCTCAGGACAACAGTAATCGGATTTTGGGCCAAGCCTGATATACTAGGGTCTCCTCTTACTTTTTTTATACCCTTAAAGACTCTATTTTGAGATCCAGTTGTGTTCGTGTGTAGGCGATTTTGGACAGAGAGATGCTTTTGGGGACCATGGCTCTACCTTCATTAGGCCTGTACTGAGTTTTATTCAAATGCATCCCCAGAGCAGAATCTGGGGGAAGGCCTTTGCCTGCTGCCACCGCTGTTCTGCTTGGTACTCATCTTGCCCTCCTTCTCCTTCTCTGTTCTCCTTAGTAGCCATGGTACCTTTGCCCCTCAAGGCTGGTACCCCTCTGCATGTCTGTGTCTTGTTTCATGCCTCGTGTCCTTTTAGGCTGTCAGGGTCCTTCTGCAGGAGTGACGCCAGCTGGGGGCTCATCCTTGTGGGTGGTTTATAAACCCGCTCCTGGGGTTTGATACATGAAACCTGAAGTGTTGTGTCCCATCGCTGACAGGGCACTAGTTTCATTGATAGTTTTCCTGAAAACCTGTTTGAGATTAAAATTTGAAGCCGGGCGGTGGTGGCGCACGCCTTTAATCCCAGCACTCAGGAGGCAGAGGCAGGCGGATGTCTGTGAGTTCGAGGCCAGCCTGGTTTACAGAGCAAGCTCCAGGACAGCCAAGGCTACCCAGAGAAACCCTGTCTTGAAAAACAAAATGAAACAAATTTGAGGCCTCCTAAATATGCAGGGTACAAACATCTAGCCACTTTGATATGGTTTGGTCATCTTGCTGGGCTGGAAACCTCCTGCTTTTTGTTCCTCTGAGCTTGGAGTAGTGGGGATTTCCCTTTTCACTTCCCTTGTCTTAATTGTCTGTTGACAGATAAAGCTTATAGCAGCAGCCTTGTTACATCACACAGGGGCGGCTCCCTGTCTCTGCTGTGGGGTGGAGTGAGAAGGTGTGTAAGGGAGGCAGAGGACGTGAGGGCTTTAGGTGACTAGGATCCCATTGGCTCTTCTCAGAGCAGGGATGGCTAGAAACCTTGACTCCTTCTTGCAAAACCCACGTGAAAAGAAAGCTCTGCCTCAGGCCAGCAGGAGAGGAGCTGCCCTTAGGAGGCAGCAGGCCGGTCTGGCCTGTCTGAGGAAATTTGGGTGTGTAGTCCCTAGGCAGTGTAGCTACGCATGGAAGTGCCTTCCTGCCTTAAGTCTTTAGGAATCCAATTCACAAAAGAAAATCTGTCACTATAAGAACGTCACCTCTGAGCAATTTATTTCAAGCTGTGGCCCCACAGTGCTGGGGAAGCTCTTGCCTCAGTGTGCCCTTCCCTAGCAGCAAGTGCTGTCCCTTGTCTGTCTCCCCCCCCCCCCCCCGCCGTGCCTCCCGTTCCCCCCCACCATGTCCCCCATCCCCCCCCCACTCCCCCAAGTCTGATGAGATAGACTGACATCAAGAGACACTTTGAGACCCAAGTGTTTGCTGACTGAAGAAGAAGTCTCTTGTCTGAGTCAGCTCCATAAAAGCAGGGTAGACCATGGAGCTCTGCAAAGACCTTGCAGTGCCTGCTTTGCTCCTCAGGCACAGTGAGCCCACGGGAAATGAGCTTTCCTTAAGGAAGGGGCTGGGGTGTTGGCTGAGGTATAGTATATGGCCTGGTACCCCAGTCTCTCGCCATCCAGTCGTTCTGCGGCAGGTGGCTGTCACCTGTGACCCAGGCACCTGAACTGGACTCTCTTCTTTAGACCGCCCATAGACAGAGGCTGCGTGGTGGGGAGGTGTCTGGGCACGAGGGGCTTAATGTCTGCCTGTAGTCACTGGGTCCGACTGTCGTATTTGCCTAGTTACTGGTGTGCTTGTACTGGAGTGTGTGCGTGTGTATGTGTCTGTCTGTCCTGAGTTCTGTTCTGTTTCATCCAATCTGATAGTCCAAGGATATTTACTTCTCTCATCATTTACTGTGGAAAAATTTGTATCCCAGCGAAGCCATTTGGAGGACCCCAAGAGGTTTTACTTACTAAGGTTTTAAGATTTTTATCTCTGATTTTATCATTGTATTTGAAGTCAAGAATGTACTCCTATTTTCACTCACTTGTTGGCTTCAAGTGTTCAGCACTTTCTGCTTTACTGACATGTTTGGGTCTGGTCCCAGAGCAGGCTTGAGAGTCACAGGGTACAGGATGTCCTTACACATGACTGTTCGTGGGTAAATGTGTATATTTGTGTCTGTGAATGAGTGGAAAGAGCAAAACTAGCTACCTGATGGTCTGTCAGCTCAGTGGTCTGAGGGCTGACCTGGAAAGCTCCATGCAGCATTTCCTCGTGAGTGCGATGCTAGGATAGCCCTGCACTGGGCTTACTTTCTGTTAGTAGTGTGCCTGTGTCCAGTTGATGTATGTTAAAAGGAAATGGAATTGATAAATATTTCAATAACCAGTCACCTTCTGTGCTTTTCCCCTAGGAAGTCAGCAGTTGCCGAGACTCTCTGGATTATTGGACAATACATGGACTATGGCAAGCACCTAATGCAGTAAAGCCAATGAGACAGCAGTTGGGGAAGGCTGGCTTGAGTCTGGTCACTGTAATGAGACCCATTACTCTTGGTGGAAGTTTATTCAGCCATATATATATATATATATATATATATATATATATTTTTTTTTTTTTTAATCTCATGTGTATGAATGTTTTACTTGCATGTGTGTCTGTGTGCCATGTGTGTACCTGACACTTGCAGCGGCCAGAAGTGGGCATTACCCCGGGACTGGAGTTACAGGCACTGTGAACCACCGTGTGGGTGCTGGGAGTTTAACACAGGTCCTCTGGAAGAGAGGCCAATGCTCTAAACCACTGAGACTCTTTCCAGCCCCCCTTATCAAAGATAAATAAGGATCTTGGGTCCTTTCTTTGTTCTTGGGGCCAATTATAAATAAATATTTAAGGCTAAGGTGTTAGATCAGCAGTTAAGTAGACAAATCACCTGCTTTGCACCACGCCTTACAAGCAGCCAGCTCCCCGCCTTGCCTGTCTGCTCCTCTTGAGTTATAGTCCTTTATCTCTGCATATGCTGTGGAATTGAAGTGTGCGTATTAGTGTGCCACCCTCACAGTGGCCATGGCCCACACACCCTAAGATCCTCTGCCAGGAGGGAGCTGAGACTCAGCCCAGAGTGCCGCACTGCTCCCTCTACTGACAGTCCAGCCTATTTGTCTTCTTCCTGGGCGGATTTGACTCCATTCGAAGGCAACCTGAGTGCTTGCCGAGAACCAGTGCTTGGAGACCAGCTCCAGTGCAGTAAGGAGCTCCTGAGTAGAACATCTCTTTCACAGATTTTAATGAAGGAACTTTCTAGTGTCTTTTTTAAGGCTTCCTAAATGAGAGTAATATTTCTTCTTTTCCTTAAACTTTGTATTTCAAGGCCCGATAGAGCAGAAGATTGTAACCAATCCTGGCACTTTAACTTGGATGAGATTAAGGTATTAATCTTTTTGTTATACTTTTTTTAAAAAAAAGATTTATCTATTGTGTATACAGTATCCTGCATGTATGCCTGCACACCAGAAGAGGGCACCAGATCTCACTCTAGATGGTTGTGAGCCACCATGTGGTTACTGGGAATTGAACTCAGGACCTCTGGAAGAGCAGACAGTGCTCTTAACCACTGAGCCACCTCTCCAGCCCTTGTTATACCTTTGTTGTAGTAGAATGTTGAAGTAGATGAACTCTTCCTTCAAAAGTGCACCTTCAAAGTCGTGTTTAAAACTGCAGGCTCAGGAATGAATTCGCTGGGACCGAGCCCCTGGGTTTGTTTAGAAATTACTCTGATCTTCAGCAACTCCATAAACTCAAAAAAGAGAAAAATCAACCTTTTTCTTCCTTGTCCCAAGCCAGAGTAAGCTCTCAGGAGCAAGCTGAGGTGGGAGCAGAGCTGTCCCAGCTGCGCAGACCCTGATGCTTACCTGTCAGCCCTCATTAGTCCTTACCCTGGGCCTCTGGCTTAGTTGAGTGAAAGCAGGCTACCGTGGAACATTTCCAGACAAGTGTGGCTTGCAGAGGAGGGGCGTGGTGCCCAAGGTTGGTCGGTTCTGGCTGTAGATGTGTGAGTTTCTAAGTGGGAACTCAGAGCAAGGAGGAAATGATAGGCCTCTTCAGGGTCAGAGTTCCTCAGTCGGGGATAAGTTGTGAGCATACGAGAGACTTAACAGAAGTGCTCTTGGGGTTCACAGGGTGTGTTGAACCCACTCCTCATCTTTCCTTAAGGGTCCCCAACAATTCCTGCTTGGTCATACGGCGGGGTGACCGGGGTGGCATAGAGGCCATGGCAGGTGAATGCTAGAGAGCCGTCCATTCTGTTGTGGGGTGACAGGAATGACTGCTCTTTACTGAGTGTCTGAGTGTGCACACACTGGCTCTTTACTGAATGAGTGTGCACACACTGGCTCTTTACTGAGTGTCTGAGTGTGCACACACTGGCTCTTTACTGAGTGTCTGAGTGTGCACACACTGGCTCTTTACTGAGTGTCTGAGTGTGCACACACTGGCTCTTTACTGAATGAGTGTGCACACACTGGCTCTTTACTGAATGAGTGTGTACACACTGGCTCTTTACTGAGTATCTGAGTGTGCACACACTGGCTCTTTGCTGAGTGTCTGAGTGTGCACACACTGGCTCTTTACTGAGTGTCTGAGTGTGCACACACTGGCTCTTTACTGAGTATCTGAGTGTGCACACACTGGCTCTTTACTGAATGAGTGTGCACACACTGGCTCTTTACTGAGTGTCTGAGTGTGCACACACTGGCTCTTTACTGAGTGTCTGAGTGTGCACACACTGGCTCTTTACTGAGTGAGTATGCACACACTGGCTCTTTACTGAGTGTCTGAGTGTGCACACACTGGCTCTTTACTGAGTGTCTGAGTGTGCACACACTGGCTCTTTACTGAGTGTCTGAGTGTGCACACACTGGCTCTCATCTGAAGCATCACTGAGCTGGTTCTGTCCTTCCACACTTTGGTGAGATACGCAAGTTTGCCGGTGGCATATACAAACTCTGCACAGACAACTTCAGGCTTCCCTTGTTTCTTAAGAATCCAGGCCAGGTCCTCCAGGAGACAGATGATGAGGTAAAAGTAGAGAGTGAGGCTAAGCCCGATAGTACATCACTGTAACTTAATAAGGTACATTTTCCTTTAAAAGCGAAGTCATTCAGTGTCTATAGAGAATGTAAAACGCTGTTTAGTGCTCACTGCACTGCGAGTCGCCTCAGCTATGGAGAAGGGAGCCGTGAAGAGGAGGCCAGCAGAAGGGTCGGCTTGAGTGGTGCTTATGGTGGGTTAGATAGCCCGAGGGAGATCCAGAGAAGCCGGGCCCAGCAGGCCTGGAGTCGCCATGCCCCGCCACTTCTCAGAAAGGCCTGGTATTCTGTGTAGTGTCTCTCCAGCAGGGAAGAGCCCTGGTTTGTCTGTAGGTCACATCATTGCTCAAGGTTATCCCCTGACATCTGACCGGGGCCGAAGCCAGGATGAGGGAAGTGGCAGGTGAGGAGGCACATGAAAGTGACAAGTCGGTCAGGCAGCACTGGAAAGGAGAAGGCGGGGCTGGCTCACACGGGACAGACAGGGAGGCCAGTATCGATCCCATATTATTAACTGAGGCCCACAGCCTGCATTAGGGTTTGTATCTTGTGTTGTGGTTTTATGGGTCTTGACGAATCAGGAGGGCAGGTGTCCTTCGGGGAGGCATTGCTGCCCTCAAGTCCCGTGTTCACTCCTGACCTTCTCTTGTCAGTCCTGACACCTGAGACAGGCGTGGATCTCATGGTGCCTCTCCCAGAATGCCTTGCGGCTGGAGTTGTACAGTGCATAGCTGTTTCAGGCTGCTTTCGCTAACTGCAGGACACTTACAGCTCCATGTGTGTTCTGTGGTTGCAGACCCCTTCTCTTCATTTCTTTCTCAGCCTTTTGTAAGAACTTGTGTTTCCACTGCAGTGGTGCGGCTTTAATGTGCTTCATGCCAAAAAAGCACAAAATAGTTTTGCTCACTTGAATTGTCGGAGCTTGAATGCTTTTTGTTTAGTATATTGGTTTGTTAAATTTGCTTAGAAGTTCTGAGTTTGTTAGGTCTTAGGTAAACTTTTTGTTTAAATTATGTATAGGACCTATTGCGAGACATGAAGATTTACTGGCCTGATATAATTCACCCATCTTCCAACCGCACCCAGTTCTGGTAAGTCTGAGTTTCTTTTGGCCATATGGGTTTTTTTGTTTTTGTTTTGAGACAGAGTTTCTCTGTGTGGCCTTGGCTGTCCTGGACTCTGTCTGTAGACCAGGCTGGCCTCGAACTTACAGTGATCCACCTGCCTCTGCCTCCTGAGTGCTGCGATTAAAGGCGTGCGCCACCACGCCTGGCCAGCCATATGTATATTTAACATAGTGTAAGAGTTTAATTGTGTTCTGGGAGCAGCTTATAGGAGGCCCAAAGAACACATGAGAGGCCCTGACTCTAGAGGTTGAGCACTGCCTTTGTCAAGAAATGATTCTAGTGCACCTCTCCGAATGCCTCTCTCTGGTGCACCCCTCCGAATGCCTCTCTCTGGTGCCCCCCCGAATGCCTCTCTCTGGTGCACCCCCTGAATGCCTCTCTCTGGTGCACCCCCCGAATGCCTCTCTCTGGTGCACCCCTCCGAATGCCTCTCTCTGGTGCACCCCTCCGAATGCCTCTCTCTGGTGCACCCCCCAAATGCCTCTCTCTGGTGCACCCCGAATGCCTCTCTCTGGTGCACCCCCCGAATGCCTCTCTCTGGTGTACCCCCCGAATGCCTCTCTCTGGTGCACCCCCGAATGCCTCTCTCTGGTGCACCCCCGAATGCCTCTCTCTGGTGCACCCCCGAATGCCTCTCTCTGGTGCACCTCTTCGAATGCCTCTCTCTGGTGCACCCCCCGAATGCCTCTCACTGGTGCACCCCCCGAATGCCTCTCTCTGGTGCACCCCCGAATGCCTCTCTCTGGTGCACCTCTTCGAATGCCTCTCTCTGGTGCACCCCCGAATGCCTCTCTCTGGTGCACCCCCGAATGCCTCTCTCTGGTGCACCTCTTCGAATGCCTCTCTCTGGTGCACCCCCCGAATGCCTCTCACTGGTGCACCCCCCGAATGCCTCTCTCTGGTGCACCCCCGAATGCCTCTCTCTGGTGCACCTCTTCGAATGCCTCTCTCTGGTGCACCCCCGAATGCCTCTCTCTGGTGCACCCCCGAATGCCTCTCTCTGGTGCACCCCCGAATGCCTCTCTCTGGTGGGCTAAGACGAGGCCAGGTGGATGTACACAGTGGGCTTGTTTTCTAGTCTATTGCTCTTCTGTCCTTTGCTTCATTTAAAAGTCCTAACCCTGAAATTTAACTAAATCAGATGCTTGCATGTTTAAAAACCAGTATGGATCAGACACACACGAAGAGGGAGCCTGCCTTCAGGCTCGTGGTGACCTGGGTCAGAGGAAAGGCGACACTCTCACAGGGTCAGTCTTCCAGGTCAGCTGTAGCTGAGCCCAGAATTAGCGCAGTTGTTTGAAAGCATTGCTTTGTTTTTCCCAACTTGAAGGCAATTTTTTCTACATCTTCCAATAATAAAATTTATTATTTCACATTACAGCCAACAATATTTTCCAGATATCTTAATTTAACATGGAAACATTTCTGTGTAGAACTTTTTAAAAGCAGCAGGCTGTGAAGGACACACCCGTCCTGGTGGCGGTGTGGAGCGACGTTCTCCTGAGGGCGAGCTCTTCCAGGCTCTTAGATAAACAGCAGAAGAGAATAGCTTCCTGGCTTGAATCTGGGTTGTCCCACGCACTGGATGTTTGACTCCCATATTGTTTTGAATTCTGAGAAAGCTGCTCACTAAGTTGCTTAGGCTAGCTTAACTTTGTAGGCCAGGCAAGCCTTGAACTTGTCTGTCCCAGCCTGTGTTCTAGGAAGGATTTCAGCTTAGTTAATGGGTGTAACGAACTGAAGTAAGGGAGGACGAAAACTCCTTATGTCCTTCTCACTGTAATGCTCTGGGAATGATGAGCTGCAGTGTCTGTAACTGAACAAACACCCTGAAACAGCCAATGGGAAGCCAAACTTGTCAGAGGTTTGAGTCTCTGGTCCTGTTGGCTTTGGGCCAGTGATTACATCACCCAGTGGCACATACAGAGGAGGCAGCTCACCTCAGGGCAGGAAGGGAATGCAAACAAACTCAGGAAGAGGGTATCTCTGAATCCTTCTCAGGGGCCATGTTGGCTCTGTTTCTTAACAATTAAAACTTTGTTATACAACCCAACTAGCTTACAAAAGGGAAAAAAGGTTAAAGGGAAAAAGAATGAACCTTATTGTATCGGTTCCACGGGACGGGTCCCTAGGTGTCTCTCGCCTGCACGCTGGTCTGGCCTGTTCGCTGATCCTCTTCCCTATCCATGTGCGCTCAAGCCCAGTCTGAACCTGTTGTTCTTCTCTGTCCTCGCTGCCTGCCTGTTTCTCACATGTAAGGGGCGGTCTCCCTCTCCCATTGAGGGTCGATTAGAAACACAATAGTCCAGGTAGAGTCCCTAAGTCCCCTTCCTGAATTCTAGGCCCAGGATGGCTCCACCCAGTCTATCTCAAGGTTAATCTCAGGGTGTATCCTTGGTGTGTCCAAGGGCAAAGCCCGCCAAGATTGCGTTCACCTGTGACAAAGCTTACAATCCTTTCCACAAGGCCACATGGCTATGATTTTACCTCACAGGCTAGGGACTAGGGACCAGGCCAGGGGCCAGAATACTCCAGAACCAAGCCATAGCAGTATTATGTAAAGTAGGATTCCAGGTGCACACTATGCCCGAGGCAGTCGGAATTCAGTCAACCGGCAGGAAGTAAGTCATCACAGGTGAGGCAGCTCTCTGTACACTGAGTCCACACATTTAACCAAGCAGTATGGGCGAGATAGGAATTCACTTTTGGCTTTTATTAATGGCAGACTGGTTTGCTTCCATTTTAAAGTTGGATGTTAAAACGTCAGACTTCCCACACATGACTCGTGATTAGTGTCTGTGCTTTGGGGATCTTGCTGCTGTGTTTCCTCTACAACCTGAGCCTCCTTGAGGCTTCACTACAGTCCAGCGGTCAGGGCGAAGGGTGCTCTTAGACAACTTTAAAGCCCCAGTTAAAAGTACAGTTTCCCTTTAAAAAGTCACTCACTTACTTACTCGCTTACTCATGTGTGTGTGCATACTTTTATGTGTACCGTGTGTGTGTGTGTGTGTGTGTGTGTGTACCTGGTACCCAGGGAGGTCAGAAGAGAATGCCAGATCCTTCGGAGCTGGACATGTGGATAATGTGAGCTGCCACATGAGTGCAGGGAACTCAGCCATGCAGCATGCATTCTTAACTGTTGAGTCGTTTTAGCCTATAGAATGTCTTTTTAAAAAAATTGTGTGTGTGTGTCTGGAGGGGTCTGTCTGTCTTTGTGTGTTGGAACTAGTAGAGGCCAGAATTTCCTTGCTCATAAACTAGCAGTACTGTTTCCCCTTGCAGAATTCTATAAAACAGTAAAGAATGCAAAAATGTTTATGAAATTTAATCATAGCATTCAGGAGGCCAAAGCAGGAAGATGACAGTCAGGGCTAGCTTGAGTGACATAGCAAGACCTTGTCTCAAAAACCAAACCAACCGATCCAGGGAACACAGAACAACAAAGCCCCTTTGTTAGCATTGAGCGTAAGGAAGTGCCATCTACGTCAGCCACCATAGTTTTTGTACCACAGTCATTACTAATCATTTGCCTGTGCCTGGCCAGGTTTCTTTGTTGTCACTGCAGACACCAGGATACCTGTGTGAGTGGTGTTCCTTAGGAGAGCTGTTAGGTGACAGGAAATGGCTCAGGTGGCCATGGGGACAAGCCACCGTGACACTTTTGTCCTTGTGTAGAACTGTGCATGGATTGTGCCACTCTGGAATTCCCTGGCTTATGTGCCGGCTCTACAGAGGACAACACATGATTGTGTGACATGGCGGGTGTCTCAACAGTGACATGTTCCTACTTCTCAGTTAATTAGTTGTTGTTTGAGTAGGCTGTGGTTGCAGAGGTGCCCCACATGAAATCTGTGATAGAAAACACGGGAAGGGTGAGCAGACACGGGGTGTCTGTCCTTCCACTCTTTGTAGGCAGTGACAAGCACAGTGCATGTGGCAGCTCTGTTCCGAGGTCTTGTCTGAGCATTGTTACTGTAAACCTCACAGGAAACATGAATGGGATAAACATGGCACCTGTGCGGCCCAGGTGGATGCCCTCAATTCTGAGAAGAAGTACTTTGGGAAGAGCCTGGATCTGTATAAGCAGCTTGACCTCAACAGGTGGGTACACATCTCACTGCAGGCCTTTTGCCATTGACCGGAGTCCAGGCCTCTGGGAGTGAGCGCAGAGCCCTCCTGCTGACAGCCTCCAGTATGTGCTCTCTGAGAGTGGTGTGGTGAGCTCACTCCTGGGAAGATCTTTGCTCGCTCTAGATTATGACCACAGGGTGTGCAGGCCGTGGCTGCCTCATGGTGCTGACTTGTCATCAGTGAATCAGCCCCAGGGAAGTGAAGCCTCACAGGCATGCTATAACTCTGAAAAAGTTGCTGCCTTAAGATTATTTTCCTGGAGATACCGACCATCAACAGATATTTGTATCTGGTTGTAGTTGTTCCCTGAACAGTGGGAGGGTGGAGGACAAGGGCTCTTTAAGTCCTAGAAATGAGCCACAGCCGTGTAGGCTTTTACTGCCTGCCTTGACTGCAGTTCTGGACCTGGGCAGTTACCACACTGAGACAGTGTGTAAGAGCAACGTGCCCTGCAGTGGCAGTAGTGGCCTGACCCTTTTCATCTAGTCATTTCTGTTGTGCCAAGCGCATTAAGTGCTTCTTATTTATATTTTGAATTTATTATTTATTTATCATTACATGTGTGCACACGTGTACATGTGTATGTTTAATGCATGTACCACATTGTGCGTACCTTTGTGGAGATGGTTCTCTTTTTCCACCTTTACATGGGTTCTGGGTGTTGTGGCAAGCACTGTTACCTGCTGTGCCCTCTTGCTGGCTCTTAAATGTGTCTTGTTGTGACTGCATGTGCTAAGCCAGTGACCTGTGAGAGAGTGAGGAGGACATCAGCAGGGAGCTCAGCCTGCACTGGCCTGAATGGAGATGACCTCCCGTGTTTGTAGATTGAAATCTTCATCCCCAGATGGGTGGCGCACGCCTGTGGGGATTAGTTTTCTTTACAGCAGACACTGGGGAGCGAGAGATGGTTAACCCTCCCCACGTAAGGACATAGGAGAGCTCACCAGACACAAGAACTCTGACCTTAGTTTCCAGCCTCCAGACATGTGAGGAATAAGTGTCTGCCAACAATGAAAGATTTTACAGTGTCTGCACATGGCTTGTCATTTTGTACAGCTTGTTCTAGCCCGAGCACTTCTCCTTCAGATGAGAATAATCCTCCCAAGATCCTTTGCTCATCAGCCATATTTAAGGTTCATGAATTAAGCCTGTTGAAAAGATGAATAACCCTCCACTGGGTCTCTAGACACACTCTGTCTCCACACGCCCATAATGGTGTGTCACCATCTCACACAGACTGTTTTCTGTGTCATTTTACTCAAAGACAGCTGGGATTTGAATTGATTAATCAGGCACTGGCACAGGAGGGGCAGGTGCCTTTGGAAGGATGAGGTAAACTTCAAAGAATCCCCGTGAGTGAATGCCTTACAGCCACCAGCCGGCAAAACGCAGGGCTGCAGAGGCCTCCTAATCCTTTCTGACATACATTGGACAGTTTGGCTAGAAAATCTGTTTAGATATTTTCTCTGTGAGATAGAATGAATGGATGGGCAGTGTTGAGATTTTGAAGTTCATTTTGTATTTTCTAATTTTGCATTATTAGGCTATGTAATGGTGGCATACACCTTTAATCCCAGCATTTTGGAGGCAGAGGCGGGTGGGTCTGTAAGTTTGAGTCCAGCCTGCTCTGCATAGCAAGTTTCCGATCAACCTGAACTACACAGTGAGACCCTGTCTCAAAACAAAATAAAACAAACAAACATCTTCATTATTAGGTATATACGCTAGGAGTTACATATCAGTGATATGTGGTGTGTATCAGACCCTCAGCACTGTGAGTTGTGTATATAGTTTACTTAGCCTGTGGGGTTTTCTGAGAATACAGTATTCTCTTGCAGTAAGGATAAAACCTTTGGAAACCCTGACACAGAAACCTAGGCACCCAGGCGAGGGCTCACTTCAGGAAGGTCCATCATGCGCTTCTGTAGCACAGGAGGGCCGCAGCTGAAGAGAGGCCGCCCTTCCACAGAGGCTGACAGATAGGCCCACAGAGAGCTTCTGCTGGTGAGACTGGCCCAGCCTGGTAGCCATACGAATAGCTCTTGCTGAGAGTTGAAAATGGCCTAAGTAACTTAAGTAGCTTCTATTTGCAGCCTTTGAAGCCAAGTAGTTTCTTGTCACAGACACGTACAGAGCCTTAACCCTTGAATCACTCGCTGTATAGGGCCACAGCCACTCACCTGGTTGTCAGCCGGTCATCCCAGAGGCCACTAACTGGAGGCAACGCTGGCTTAAGGTGACAAAGGACACTCGTGGAAGAAGGGTTATGCTCCCCACTTTCCCCAAGAGACATGTAGAATCCTGTCTGTTTCGTAAGCTATAAACAAGGTAACCATAAACTGTAGGTCATGTTTACTCTCGTCCTAGTGCAAAGGCAGCCAGTTGTCAGAGCACCTGCAAGTGCCCGCGTGGGCTGGCACCCAGCTGGCTTTACTCAGAAGGGGACATGACATAGGTTGGCCCGTCTTTGTCTTTGTTTCCTGGGATACCTGCAGCAGGTGGTAGTCTGTGACCACAGGTGTAAGCAGCACTTTCCAGTGATGCCATAAAAAACAGTAAAAGAAGCTGGGCCAAAAACTGTAATATGTTCAGTTCAGTTTATCCAAGGTACTAAAGCTGTAACTTATAAAGCTTGGACTCCTAAGCTGATTATATACTGATGGCCAGGGCAGGCAGCAGCACACTTATGTGGATTTGGGGGCATTTGAGGACATTTCAGGGACTGTTCCTGCCTCCTCTTTCCTGCTTGTTCCCTGCTGCCACAGACTGATGTCAAGCCAGCACTCAGAAAGGCTTGCAGCCTCAAATCTAGACTCACCCAGGATGTTTTGGTGGGACCTTAGAGAATTCCTTCAGAATGAGTGGTCTGGCGCCCTTTACAGTGTGCCTTTGGTGTCTGTGTTTGTCATGAGAAGCTCTGACAGGCTGCTAGGTAATACACAGTTAAATCCTTTGATGATCTGGCCAATGTAGTTCCTAAGGATAAGTCTAGAGTCACACGAGGCAGGATCAGCTGTCCTGCAGTAGCTTGCTCAGGGTGTATTGTTGTGGGTAGGGTGGTGTGGGGTACCGTGTGCAGCTTCAGATGCTGGAGAGGGCCTGCGTGGGTAGCATGTGCCCAGGCCAGGGAAGAAGCGGCTAGGAGCTGCCTCCTTGCATTTATCGCCAGAAGTCAGAAAAGACATTCTCTTTCAGAAGCGTCTTATTTTCACTGTGAACTCCAATGGAAAGGACGAAGTATAACTACTGTCATGGCGCTGTGTCCGCTTCTCCCGCTAGGGGTAGCCAGCCCTCTGTGCACTGGACTGGGATGGAGGGATGCAAGCTTAGCTGGGCCATGTGGGTGCAGTGCAGGGCCTTGGTTGGCAGTGAGTGTGCAGGCAAACAGTACACACACACACACACACACACACACACACACACACACACACTTCAGTTTATTGGGGGAAAAGGGGTCTTTATGCCCCTGGGGAGGTGGGCGGGGTCTCTGGGTAAGGCTTGTGTGGTTTGCACCACTGGCCAGGGCAGGGTGTTGGAAGATGCTTCATCTGCATACTCAGGGGCTGTAGGGGTCCAGGGGGAAAACCTTATAAGGTCAAACAAAGAGTGAGGCCTGACAACTGTCAGGGTAGTGCATTCTTACTGGGGCTGATGGTGGGGGAACCGGTTGATGACACCATGTTGGGAGGGGGAGCCAATGCCTTCCATCCTAATATGAGGTCCCTGGGCTGGAAACTCTCCTCCCCCCCCCCCCCTTAGTCCTGGGCCATTATAGACCCACACTGTCGTAATGGCTTTCACATTTTATTTTAGTGTACTGCTAAAATTTGGGATCAAGCCATCCATCAATTACTACCAGGTAAGTCTTACCTTTTAGTCTTCTATCTAGCATGTAGTGTTTGCCACTGGGGGCATTTGGCAGGATCCGCTCATCTTGTGAGCTGCACTTGGGCTTTAAAGTGACCCAGCGCAAACCTTCCTGAAATAGGTTGCGCTGGAGCAGTTTGTGTTTGCATGTGTGCACATACTGTAGGCTGCTTAGACCACTGACTTGGAGGCACAGACTCATGGTTCTGCCAAGCAGTAGGGCCCCTGGGGTTCCGCACAGGTGGAGTACATCCAATGCCATGCTGGAGGGGAAGCAAACTACATGACACAGGGAATAATGTCCCATCTTGTTGCCTACGAAGGACATGTGCAATGTAGAGGCCTTCAATTCTGGATTGCCTGTCTTCTGTTTGCCACTGAGAGATGTGTCACCTACAAAGCTAAAGTACTCCCTGGACTTCCAGGAGAGCTTTAAAAGAGCTCAAGGGCAGCTGTTCTCCTGCAGTTCCCCTGTCTTGCTGATGGTGTGTGAAGTAACCTGGCAGCTCTGTCTGCAGGAGGGTGTTCGCTTTCCCAGGAGAGCAGGAAGTTGGAGCCTGGGCTTGAGGGAGGAGGAGCTTTGGCTGCAAATTAGGTGAGACCCTTCTGAGCAACCAAAGGGTTGGGGTTTGTAGGGCTCCCCCAGACTCATCTGGACTCCTGCTTAAGCTGAGAAGTGGAAGGGGCTCTCCAGGTCCGCCTGGCTTGGTGTTCAGGGATGATGGGAACGGCGGTGATGGGAAGGCAAGTGTTCCTACAGCCGAGTTGCCTGGTGCACTTGGGAAGGTGGCAGGAATCCAGGACAGGGACTTGGCGAAGCTTCTGATCCCAAAGCGTTTGACATAACAGCAGGCTGTCTCCTTTGCACCCAGCATCCAAGGCTGTGTCCACCTGTGTGCTCTATGGGGCCCCTGGGAGGATCTGGTGACCAGGCACTTCCCAGAAATTGGTGGCTGAAGTGTAGCTCACAGCTTGTCTGAGTCTGGGGAGGAGTAAGGAGAATGGTGCGGACAGTGTGACTCGAGAGGCCGATGAGCAGCAGCAGGGAATACAAGTGTGCTGTAGAGCAGGTGCTGCCAAGGTCCACAGCAGAGTGCTCGGCAGAGGGTGAGGCAGGTGTGGGTAGACACGCGTCTGTGACAGAAGCCATAGAGGACTGCAGATACCCTGGGAGGAGAGGAGAGGAAGCGGAGGGAGCTCCGAGTGGAGCTTGGTGGGGGATGGGTGCTTACCCTATGATGGAGGAGTTCGCAGCACACAGGGTGTAATTCTGTAGCTGATTGATGGGGGTGGGTGCTCTTAGGGCCTTTTCCCCTGTGATGGAGGTAGTGCCCACTGCAGCGAAGGTGAGCTGCATGCAGAGCTTTGAGAGAGGGAGCAGGCCTGGGGGAACCTTTGGGGATCCCAACCATCAGTCTGGTAAGGATGGCTGTAGGTAAGGCGGCCTAGCGGGAAGAGGCTGGGCTGGAGATGGCGAAGAGCTGCCTAGTGAAGAGGAAGGTGGAGCAGGGGGCAGACAGGCTGTTGGGGACGCTTGGGCCTCCTGGGTAGAGCCCAAGTGGGTTAGTTAGCAGTGACTTGTCCCTCAGCGACGAATCCAGGACATCAAGCTTAAAAAAAAAAAAAAAAAAAAAAATCAAGTGAGTCTGTGTGAGTTCTCCTGTTGAAACTCATTGCTAATGTTTTGTTTAATACCAGCTTGCAGATTTCAAAGATGCACTTACCAGAATCTATGGCGTGGTGCCGAAGGTCCAGTGCCTTCTGCCTGAACAGGTGAGACGTGCCTTTGTCACCCTGTTTCTTTCTATGGAAAAGATGATTTTACTTTCCTGATAGTTTTGTCTCCACTCTGGAGTTTCTGAGACAGAGTTGCACTTGGACACATCGTCTGTGTGTGTATGTGTACAGGCAAGTGTGTGCAGGCACGTGGATGTTTTGAGGTAACTCATGTTACTAAAATTCCTTCTGGGAGACATAAACATTTGCTTCCACTCCTGAGGTCTCAGCAACATACTGAGGTGTGATTCCTCCACCAGATTCACTCCGGGGAACCCATGAGTTTACTGAAGGTAGTTACAGAGTACAGGTGAGGGATGACCTGCAGGGCCGTGGGCGCTCCTCTCCCAAAAGCTGACAACAGAATGTCTTCTGCCAGCAGGGATGCAGGCTTCCATAGCCACACAGATGGAGCCTTCTAGTCTGCCTATATACTCAAGCCCCTCTGGAGACCACGCGCAGTTAGTTACCACCACAGGAGACAGGAAACAGCTGGATATGTAGATGAGGGTCACTTGACCCTCCTGTCCCTCAATGAAGGTGTGCAGACAGTTAAGGAACCCAGATGGGATGATCGTTTGCAAGTGGCCCAGCTGTATTCACCAAGATGGCAGTTGTTTGGCTCAAAGACTAGATTTATAGAGCACCACAGGCTTTGTTTTTATTCCACTTCACTCTAATGAGAATATTGTGTTGGGAGAGAGGAAAGGGGAGGAGGGCAGGGGAGGGGAGGGGAGAAGAGGAGGGGAGAAGAGGAGGGGAGGGGAGGGGAGGAGGGCAGGGGAGGGGAGGGGAGGAGGGGAGGGGAGGGGAGGGGAGGAGGGCAAGGAGGAAGGGAGGAACAGATATAGCTCTAAGTTAAACATTGCTAAATTTCTAAGATTTTTATTTTATTTTGTCTGTTCATTTGTTTGGTTTTGTTTTTCATTTTTGTCTTTGAGTCAGGGTTTCTCTATTCTATAGCTGGCTGTCCTGGAACTGTCTGTGTAGACCAGGCTGGTCCCCAACATTGAGAGATCTACCTGCCTCTCCATGTCCTTCTACTCTTAATCACTTTAATTGCAGTTTTACTGTCTAATTTCTAGACAAACGTGTAGTTTTCCCCCCAGCTTATAAATAAAACATTAAGATTCTTTTGGCCATCGGGAACTATTATCTTGACATTTGCTTTGTCAGGGTCTCCATGTGTGTGCGATGGGCACACTTGGGTCAGTGTTTTTGTTTGTTTGTTTGAGTTTTTTAAGACAGGGTTTCTCTGTGTAGCCTTGGCTGTCCTGCACTCACTTTGTAGACCAGGCTGGCCTCGAACTCACAGAGATTTGCCGGCACCAGTGTGTATCTTTATAGTCACTTTTTCTCCAGGCTGAGAACCAGGCTAGCAGAGCTGAGCCCTAGGTGACTGTGAGAGACAAGGCTCCACCCAGGCTCCTCCCATATGAAGAGCCTTTGCTCAGAGTCTGAGGTTTTGGTTGTTTCGTGATCCCCAGGCTGATAAGACTCATGGTTCCTGGATTCTGAATTGTCTGACACTTTCTGCATTTAGGGAGAGAAGGTACAAATCGTTGGACAGATAGAGCTGTGCTTCACCAAGGAGGACTTCCATCTGCGAAACTGTACTGAGCCAGGTGAGCAGCTGTCATCTGGGCAGGCAGCCTGGCTGGCCATGGGGGCTTCTCCACATGGCATGATGGTCTGTGAAGATGGCCCCATCTTCTATCCTCCGCCTGCAAAGACTCAACATTGATGCTCACTCACATTTTGGAAATATTTTATGTTCCACAAAGTAAGAAAAATTCACAAATCATTGCTTTCTAAAAATCTACCACAAAACTTTCTTAAAATATGTTTGGCTTTTTTTCTAGTGTGTCAGTGGGTTGATTTTTGTCCAGTTTAATTAGTAGGTGCTCCTCTGCTCTCCCTGCCAGCTGGTGGCAGGCCGCATTTCCTGTGCCAGCAAGTTTCTAGTTTGGCCAGGTTTAAATCATCCTGTTTGTTTATAATTAAAAAGTATGACTGTGTGTGTGTGTGTGTATGTATGAATGAATGATGTGTGGTGTGTGTGTGTGTATGTGTGTATGAATGATGTGTGGTGTGTGTGTGTGTATGTATGTATGAATGATGTGTGGTGTGTGTGTGTGTGTATGTGTGTATGAATGATGTGTGGTGTGTGTGTGTGTATGTATGTATGAATGATGTGTGGTGTGTGTGTGTATGTGTGTATGAATGATGTGTGGTGTGTGTGTGTGTATGTGTGTATGAATGATGTGTGGTGTGTGTGTGTATGTATGTATGAATGATGTGTGGTGTGTGTGTGTGTGTATGTGTGTATGTATGATGTGTGTGTGTGTGTGTGTGTATGTGTGTATGAATGATGTGTGTGTGTGTGTGTGTATGTGTGTATGCGATGTGTGTGTGTATGTATGTATGTATGTATGAATGATGTGTGGTGGTGTGTGTGTATGTGTGTATGAATGATGTGTGGTGTGTGTGTGTGTATGTATGTATGAATGATTGTGGTGTGTTGTGTGTGTGTATGTGGTATGAATGATGTTGGTGTGTGTGTGTGTATGTATGTATGTATGATGTGTGGTGTGGTGTGTGTATGTATGTATGAATGATGTGTGGTGTGTGTGTGTTGTATGTGTGTATGAATGATGTGTGGTGTGTGTGTGTGTATGTATGTATGAATGATGTGTGGTGTGTGTGTGTGTGTATGTGTGTATGAATGATGTGTGGTGTGTATGTATGTATGTATGTATGAATGATGTGTGGTGTGTGTGTGTGTATGTGTGTATGAATGATGTGTGGTGTGTGTGTGTGTATGTATGTATGAATGATGTGTGGTGTGTGTGTGTGTGTATGTGTGTATGAATGATGTGTGGTGTGTGTGTGTGTATGTATGTATGAATGATGTGTGGTGTGTGTGTGTATGTGTGTATGAATGATGTGTGGTGTGTGTGTGTGTATGTATGTATGTATGATGTGTGGTGTGTGTGTGTGTGTGTGTGTATGAATGATGTGTGGTGTGTGTGTGTGTATGTGTGTATGAATGATGTGTGGTGTGTGTGTGTGTATGTGTGTATGAATGATGTGTGGTGTGTGTGTGTGTGTATGTGTGTATGAATGATGTGTGTGTGTGTGTGTGTGTATGTATGTATGATGTGTGGTGTGTGTGTGTGTGTATGTGTGTATGAATGATGTGTGTGTGTGTGTGTGTATGTGTGTATGAATGATGTGTGGTGTGTGTGTATGTATGTATGAATGATGTGTGGTGTGTGTGTGTGTATGTGTGTCTGAATGATGTTGTGTGTGTGTGTGTGTATGTATGTATGAATGATGTGTGGTGTGTGTGTGTGTATGTATGTATGAATGATGTGTGGTGTGTGTGTTGTGTGTATGTGTGTATGAATGATGTGTGTGTGTGTGTGTGTATGGTGTATGAATGATGTGTGGTGTGTGTGTGTGTATGTATGTATGAATGATGTGTGGTGTGTGTGTGTGTGTGTGTGTGTATGAATGATGTGTGGTGTGTGTGTGTGTATGTGTGTATGAATGATGTGTGGTGTGTGTGTGTGTGTATGTTGTGTATGAATGATGTTGTGGTGTGTGTGTGTGTATGTGTGTATGAATGATGTTGTGGTGTGTGTGTGTGTAGTGTTGTATGAATGATGTGTGGTGTGTGTGTGTGTATGTATGTATGATGTGTGGTGTGTGTGTGTATGTGTGTATGAATGATGTGTGGTGTGTGTGTGTGTGTATGTGTGTATGAATGATGTGTGGTGTGTGTGTGTGTGTGTGTGTATGAATGATGTGTGGTGTGTGTGTGTGTATGTGTGTATGAATGATGTGTGTGTGTGTGTGTGTGTGTATGTATGAATGATGTGTGGTGTGTGTTGTATGTGTGTATGATGATGTGTGTTGTGTGTGTGTGTATGTATGAATGATGTGTGGTGTGTGTGTGTGTATGTGTGTATGAATGATGTGTGTGTGTGTGTGTATGTGTGTATGTATGATGTGTGTGTGTGTGTGTGTGTGTATGTATGAATGATGTGTGGTGTGTGTGTGTGTGTATGTGTGTATGAATGATGTGTGGTGTGTGTGTGTATGTGTGTATGTATGATGTGTGGTGTGTGTGTGTGTGTGTATGTATGAATGATGTGTGGTGTGTGTGTGTGTATGTGTGTATGAATGATGTGTGTGTGTGTGTGTGTGTATGTATGTATGAATGATGTGTGGTGTGTGTGTGTGTATGTATGTATGAATGATGTGTGGTGTGTGTGTGTGTGTATGTGTGTATGAATGATGTGTGTGTGTGTGTGTGTGTGTGTATGAATGATGTGTGTTGGTGTGTGTTGTATGTATGTATGAATGATGTGTGGTGTGTGTGTGTGTATGTATGTATGTATGATGTGTGGTGTGTGTGTGTGTGTATGTGTGTATGAATGATGTGTGTGTGTGTGTGTGTGTATGTGTGTATGAATGATGTGTGGTGTGTGTGTGTGTATGTATGTATGTATGATGTGTGGTGTGTGTGTGTGTGTGTGTGTATGAATGATGTGTGGTGTGTGTGTGTGTATGTGTGTATGAATGATGTGTGGTGTGTGTGTGTGTGTATGTGTGTATGAATGATGTGTGGTGTGTGTGTGTGTATGTGTGTATGAATGATGTGTGGTGTGTGTGTGTATGTGTGTATGAATTGATGTGTGGTTGTGTGTGTGTATGTATGTATGATGTGTGGTGGTGTGTGTATGTGTGTATGAAATGATGTGTGTGTGTGTGTGTGTATGTGTGTATGAATGATGTGTGGTGTTTGTGTGTGTGTGTGTGTGTATGATGATGTGTGGTGTGTGTGTGTGTATGTGTTATGAATGATGTGTGGTGTGTGTGTGTGTGTGTGTATGAATGATGTTGGGTGTGTGTGTGTATGTATGAATGATGTGTGGTGTGTGTGTGTGTATGTATGAATGATGTGTGGTGTGTGTGTGTGTGTGTGTGTATGAATGATGTGTGGTGTGTGTGTGTGTATGTGTGTATGAATGATGTGTGTGTGTGTGTGTGTATGAATGATGTGTGGTGTGTGTGTGTGTATGTGTGTATGAATGATGTGTGGTGTGTGTGTGTGTATGTGTGTATGAATGATGTGTGGTGTGTGTGTGTGTGTGTGTATGAATGATGTGTGGTGTGTGTGTGTGTATGTATGAATGATGTGTGGTGTGTGTGTGTGTATGTGTGTATGAATGATGTGTGGTGTGTGTGTGTGTGTGTATGAATGATGTGTGGTGTGTGTGTGTGTGTGTGTATGAATGATGTGTGGTGTGTGTGTGTGTATGTATGAATGATGTGTGGTGTGTGTGTGTGTATGAATGATGTGTGGTGTGTGTGTGTGTGTGTGTGTGTATGAATGATGTGTGGTGTGTGTGTATGTATGTATGAATGATGTGTGGTGTGTGTGTGTGTGTGTGTATGAATGATGTGTGGTGTGTGTGTGTCTGTGTGTATGAATGATGTGTGGTGTGTGTGTGTGTATGTGTGTATGAATGATGTTGTGGTGTGTGGTGTGTATGTGTGTATGAATGATGTGTGGTGTGTGTGTGTGTGTATGTGTGTATGAATGATGTGTGGTGTGTGTGTGTATGTGTGTATGAATGATGTGTGGTGTGTGTGTGTGTATGTGTGTATGAATGATGTGTGGTGTGTGTGTGTGTATGTGTGTATGAATGATGTGTGGTGTGTGTGTGTGTATGTGTGTATGAATGATGTGTGGTGTGTGTGTGTGTGTATGTGTGTATGAATGATGTGTGGTGTGTGTGTGTGTGTATGTGTGTATGAATGATGTGTGGTGTGTGTATGGTGTGTGTAGGTATATATGTATGACGTGTGTATGTATGGTGTGTGAGTATGTATAGATGTATGACATGTATGTGGCATGTGCATGTATGACACGTGTGTATGTATGTATGTATGCATGTATGACATGTGCCTGCATGTATGGTGTGTGTGTGTATGTGTGAGAGTGTATGCTGTATGACATTATGTGCATGTGTGGCGTGTGTATGCATGCCTGTATGTATGACGTGCATATATGTGTGCTCTATGTGTGTGCGTGTATGTGTGTGTGCGCATGTGTGCACATGCCATGGCACCTATATAGAGGTAAGAGGAAAATTTTGGGGAGTCATTTTCTCTAGCATAGGTTCTGGGGATGTGAAGTAGCACTCCCCAGTGAGAGCACGCTCTGCACTCTCAGGGAGTCAGGGAAAGCTCTGTGCATCTGGGCTGTGGCGTTCTGCACACATTGTAACCTGTAACCCTCCTTCAGGTCCCGAGTTAACTCTCAGCAATTGGACATGTTTATAGAGACAGACACTGCAAGCTCTGCTGTTTCAGACAGACAGTACATTTACCCAGCAAAGACGCCATCACAGTTGTTTCTGAAGTAGATAATGCTGCTCTTTGCAAGTAGTTGTTTCGCAGGGTCATCTTGCCTGCCTGGAGAATTTGGTTCTTGATAAAAGGGCCAGTGCTCACGGGAAGCTGTACACAGTGCTGTCCCCTTTGAACTAAATGGTGGAACCGTGTTCTTTTGATACGGGAATAGGGCCTAATGACGTGCTGTGTGCCATGGGAATAGGGACTAACGGGCAGTGGCCTTCTTAATGAACAAATCTTACAGAAACATATTCTCAGCAAACCTGAACTCCAATTATGTTAGAGATAGAATTTTTCTACAGTTTATAACAGGTATGGCTAGTATGCCGCTTATCTTCTGTCCTTCAGCTAAATTCTACTTTGTGTAACTTACGTTTCTTAAGCAAGTTTAATGGTGAATCAGTATGTGCTGGCATAATGTTAAAACACTTTAAATTGCTTAGTCCTCAGAATGACTATGTTTTCAAAAACAACACCTTTAAAAATTGCTACGTTGGTTGACATAAGCGCATCTACTTATCAATTAAAAAAAAAAAAAGGCTTTCAGATTTGCTCAAAGAAAACCTGACCTGACCTCTGTAAGAGATGTATCTGAAAGGCTTAACAGGATTCAACTGATGCATGGGCCAGTGAGACAGCTGTCACTGTGGGGGAATGGAAGGGACCAGTGTCCCCAACACAGGGTGTGAGTGTGAACAGTCACTCTGGGGATGGATGTTAGCAAGGACTCCATCAGAAGGAACCCGTTAGCTGCTCTGTGTTGGAGGGAGGAGAGGACCGTGTCCCATGATACCACAGTCCCCCTTCCTCACCTTGTCCCTGCGCCCCTCCCAAGTGCACGTTCATGTGTGGCCCAGAGCGTGTGCTGCTCTCTAGAGCTCATGGCTGGTGTTGCGATGTGGGAAGGGCCTAGGTGGGAACATGGGTAAGTCATGGACTTGTCTGGACTGACCCTCCTTAGCGCCCTCTAGTGGGCAATTGTGTTCCTCGGGTTTCTGTAGAAGATGGCAATTGTTTCAGGTCCCTTTGCAAGCACAGGGCTCAAAGCTGGGCTTCAGCAGGAGGCAGTATCCTCTCTCCTCTTTACAATGTTTAGTTTTGTGTCCTTGGAGGTCACAAAAAAATTCCTTGTAGATGTACCTTTGGGGCTACTTTAGTGGGTTCTTAGATCTACCTCCCTTCCAACCCTTATTCCACCCTAACCCCGTATAACCCCCAACACTAGGTAGGAGAGAAAGAAGGCTGGAGGAGAAAGGGGTGCAGACCTCTTTATGCTACTTCCTGCTGATTAGGGGCGTTGGGTTCCTAGCCACAAGTCCAGTCATTGTCGTCAGAACATCCAGCAATCCAGAAAGCAGCTAATAGGCGATAGCAAACAGCAGCCGCCGCCGCCACAGGTCCTCTCAGGGCATGCCCATGTATATAGTCCCTCTCCAGAGTCCCCGGAATTAAATTATCTGCAGCTGATAAAAGTCACGCCCCTCCTAGAGCACAAGACAACCATGGTCAGCTGCTGTGGACAACGGGCAGCACCGCACACCCCACACCTGGGGTTGAAACAAAAAGTCATGTGGCATAACTGGATTTTAAGGGAACCAAATTCTCACTACAAATTCCTCAGACTTTACCTTAATCTGCTTTTGTTTTAAAACAAGCCATCATCCTTTAAAATGGGAAATATCTGTAACTCTAGTCTGAGCGTTTCTTGAGAGCATCCTGAATTCAAACAGGCTGGCATGATGGGAAGGTGTGGGCCAAATGAATAATGTGGAATGAGTTTGCTGGAGTCCTGTGGTCCTTCCTCACATAGGCTAACCACAGTGACGTCCTAGTGATGCACAGAAGTCCTCAGCATCTGTCACTTGACTCTGATCTTCTGTTCTTATTTGTGTTCTGGCCTACTGCACAGTAGTGGGTAGTAAATGTGTTTTCAATAGCCTTGGCCAGGTCAGGCAAGTGTGTAAGCTCTAATGAGCTGGCGGAGACATGGAGAGAGAGGCCAGTTCCAAATACTGGTTTTTATACTCAACACACATGAGCGTTTCCCAAGTTTAGCTCACTGCAAAGCAGCTCTGATTCCTTCTCCCTGTGACCTCACAGGGAAGCTCAAGCCAGGCCTGCAGGTGGGTGGGAACCTTCATTAGGGGTGAGTTGAGCAGATGTTGTCTGAGCTGAGGACCAGGCCATCCTATGGGGTGTGAAGTGGACACAGCCTTTCAGCGGGGCAGCTTGCTCAGTGGCGGTCCTTGTGTCTGGAGCACTGAGGAACAGAAAGTTCTGAAGCTGGACCTGGACAGACGCTCAAGTTAAAGGTAAGGAAGCCGAGAGACACCGAGGAGAACAGGCACTGAGAGTGTCTCCAAGACCAGCCTCTACCCACAGCTATTGCCTTGGTGACGCCTCTACCCAGCGTGCTTTGCCAGCCCTGGAGCAGTGCCTCCCATTAAAGTGACAGTGCATGATACAGGATGAGTGGCTGCCACTAACTCTTAACATTCTTCTCAGAGATGGCATTGGCGGCTCTCCACACCCATCAGTTGCAACTTGCTCTGTAGACCAGGCTGGCCTCAAACTCACAGAGATCTGCCTGCCTCCGCCTCCCTGAGCGCTGGATTTACAGGCGTGCCCACAGCTGCCATGTCAGCAGGGTTGCCCTGAGCACGAGAAGCGTTGCACTTATTTATCTTCCAGTTTACGAGCTTAGTCCAGAGCCTCCCTGTTCTAGCCCAGCCCGTTCTACAAGCTGTGCTCACACTGCACACGTGTCCACTGGAGGATGGGCCTCCAGTCTGCTGCTCTTCTGGGCCCACTGATGCTCACCAAGGGTTACACTCGAATGCACCTTCTTGGCCACAGAGGGGGCACACTTGCTCCAGTAGGTGGGGAAATTCCCACAGTGGCTTTAACGCCCTGACCTCTCAAGACTTGGGATGATGTCCAACAAACGGAAAGAATTTTGCCCTTGGAGTACATGAATGGATATTCGTTTTAGAAGATTTCTTTCAGCCTCTCTACTTTTCTCTGAGGTTATGAAAATGCCACATTCCTTGTCATACTCTGCATTTGTTTCCTAGTTAAGTCAGTGGACTGAGGCATCCAACCCATCCCATGAGTTGAGATCCGTTACTTTCGTGATTGTTGCAGTGGGAGTCCCCAGCTGGTGTCTGTGTCTGCTTCTCATGTGTTCTCAGATCCTGCCTCTTTCCAGGGAGACCAACACTACTGTTTACACACATTTATGTCTGAATTGACCTGCATATGCAGCAAACCATGCAGTCCCAGTTCTAAGCTATTCCCACACGGCTTATTGCCATCCTCTTCCTTCCAGCGTCAGCACCTGCTTCTCCATCAGTAAGTCTGACGCTTGGTCCCCTGGTCTTCGCTTGTTTGCTGGAGCTGCTGAAGGAAACTGAGCTCCGTCTGTCCTGTCTCCTCGGCCACACCATGGAGATGAGGCTGCCCTGACTCTCCACGTGGGCTACTTTATCCTTTGCCATCGTGGTCCTTTTTTTTTTTTTTTTTTTAAGTTTTTCGAGACAAGGTCTCTCAGTGTCGCCCTGGCTGTCCTGGACTCACTTTGTAGACTAGGCTGGCCTTGAACTCAGCGATTCCACTGCCTCTGCCTCCCAAGTGCTGGGATTAAAGGTGTGCACCACCACACCTGGCATCGTTGTGGTCCTTAACCCACGGGGTCTCCCATATCCCAGAAAGAGGGAGGCAGGGAAGGAGGGGACACCTTAGTGCTTTCCCCGCTTCATCTTCACACCCTGTAGAGTTGGTGTGCATCCACCCCACAGAAGATGCAAAAGAAGCCGTAGGGCGAGAGAGCAGGTGCCAGCAGCCCTAGGTGTGTTCCAGGAGCTCACACTCAGCCGAGCTGTCTCCTGACTCTGCCGTGAGGCCCTGCAGGGGCCGAAGTGCGGGAAGACCGCCTCAGACATTTCTCTTAGCCCAAAGTGTGTGGACCCTAGGGTGCAGTTGACATTTAGAAGCCCATTAGAGGGCTGAGGAGTGGAGCTGTTGCGCTCTGCAGAGCTGTACACGTCTCCTATGTCTCTCCCTGTGTTTTCCACCTCTGTCAGTACCATTGTTTACATAATAGCTTGTTCTCACCTGCTTGCTGTTCTTGAAGTTTCCTGGCCCCCTTGGACTGTCTATACCTCCCCAGCCCTGTGAGAAGATGGGATCAGCTCTCCAGGCAGCCTCCGGCAGCAGAGCACAGCTGAGCTGGTCAGAGCAGGGAGGGTTCAAGGGGAGGCTGAGCAAGCAGGCAGTGTTCCCTTTTCAAGAGCAGGCAAGAGAGAGAGATGTCCTTGAGCTGCTGCTGCGGCAGCGGCAGCTCAGCACAGCAGAGCCGCAGTATTCCTGTGTCCGAGCTCTGGGGCCTCCCCACGTGGGTGAAGTTTGAATCTTCCATTCAGCATGCTCTCTCTAGCATGGCTCTAAGGGGACCCACCATCTTGGAGTTCATGTGGAGGTGGTGTTTGCCGTAAGACCCCTTCCTCTTTGACTTGCTGCAGAGTTCTGAGCAGCAAAGGAGGAAGCAGAGTGTGAGAATGGTGGGCAGTAACTGCGCGGTCAGCATCTGTCCATTTGGCTCTGTGTGTGTCGCGCCTTGTTAGCCTCACCCCAAATCAGATGACAGTAAAGAACAAACAGAAAAGCCCCGCGGTTCCTGTGTAGGGCGATGTGTAGGGCTCTGTGAAGCCGTATACCGGAGCCCTGGCAAGGCTGCCAAACTACCACCAAGCCGTTACCAGCCTTTCCTCGGCCCCGCAGCCGTGCGGCACTTAGCTTCTCTCCCTGTGCTATGCCTCTGTAAGCTGTGTGGTGGGCCAAGGGCAGACACCGAAGCTAGTCTCCAGCCCCAGCCCGTGTCTGTATCCTCCTCTCTCTGATTCTGAGACATGGCTTTATCCTTTGTAAGCGGCACATGCTTCTTATGGGGGCTTAGTAAACAGGGGACAGAAATGAGGGCTCAGGAAATCCCTCAAAATACATTTGAATGTTTGTATGTCAAGAAAACCCGTGGCAACTAATAATGCTGTCAATAATGGGAGTTCCTAAGGGCTGCTTAAAAATTAATAATTTATCGTTTTAATAATTACTTTATTAAAATTTTAAATTAAATAATTAATTTAAAAGCTAATGATTAATAAATTATTGCTTACGAGTCTTGGGAAGCAGAGAGTATGGCTGGGGCAGCACAAAGGTCACAGGAGAGAGGGGCAGTTGGAAAATGAGTAAAGTCTCATAAACTCTCCTATGTTAGGAATAACTTAATTTCTATAGCATTTATTTTGTGTGTATGTGTACATATGTATATGCCATGGCGTGTATGTGGAGGTCAGAGAACAAATTGTAGGAGGCAGTTCTTCTTTCATCATATAGGTGCTGGGGATTGAACTCAGACTGTCCGGCTTGGCAAGAGTTGTTATTCCCTATGTCGGCTTGTTGGCCTGTGAGGAGCATTTTAGCTTGACTCTGGCTGAGGTCGATCAGGAGACACTGAGGAAAGCACCCAAGAGATGCAGAAGGATCAGTTTTAGATATTCTCAGCAGATGTGGTGCTTTTGTCATCTTGCCAGCACTGGAGCACAGCAGGGGGCAGGACTTTGGATTGACAGGACCTTGTGGCCCAGGTGGGCACCACCTGAGGACCTAAAATGCTGGCACTCACCAGGGCCATGAAAGACAAAGACTCTGTTGAATTATACTCCAAGAAAGTAGCAGGCAAGTTCCCAGAGAAGGGGTATGATTTCTTTTGTAGCACTTAAGGAGTAGGGCACATTTTTTGTTGTTGACATTGTCAGTGAGAGCCTCCAGTGGGGACCTGTATCTGAGAGACCAAGTGGACTACTGGTCACTTCCTAAGTAGTGAATTTTGCAGGACCAGTTACTTTTCTTAAATTTAGCTGTTTATGTAAGGTCATTAGACAATGGGCTACGTAGGACACTGGCTAGATTCTACATGGTTGTCGTTAGATTTCAAGTGGGAATTTAGCTTTTATTTTGGGGCCCTTGTATCTATGGTGGCCTGTGTATCCATAAGATTAGCAAAAATAAGACTGATAGATGAGGATTTATGGGACAACATTCCCAAGAGCATTCATATTGATTTAATTCTTGGCTGCTTCATCCACGGCTTTCAGTACAATCCCCGTGCTGCGCTACATCTGGCAGTCATTGGCCTTGAAAACTTAAAAATCCTTTTCCTTATTATAGAATAGCAGTTACTGAAGGAAACTTGAAAAATGCAAGTAAGTATGGGGAAAGTGCTAAAATACAGCGATGAGTCTGCGGTACAAAGAGTGTCTCACTCCCTGCTCCCCTTGTGATTTTCAGTTTCAGCTGTACATCACAATTATCTGGATCTTTTATGTGTGGGCGTGGGGGGGTGGGGCGTGGGTTCAAGACAGGGTTTCTCTGTGTAGCCTGGCTGTCCTGGACTCGATATGTAGACCAGGCTGGCCTCAAACTCACAGAGATCCACCTGCCTCTGCCTCCTGAGTGCTGGGATTACAGGCGTGCCCACCACGCCTGGCTTACCTGCATCATTTTGAAAACAGTCATTCCCATTAGAGGGTTGTTGTTGACCTGTTTTAGTCCTCGGAAGCCTTGAAAGTCTTAGACACAGGGAAGTTCCAAAGCTCTCCTAGGATCTTGCCACCGTTCACATGGTAACTCTTTTTTTTTAATAGTTTGTTTTAAGTGGTAAGTCTTTTGATCCCATGTTTTATTGACAGTCTTTATCTAGATCCAATCTGTTGCTTCCATTTTTTTTTTTAATTCTTCAGCAAATGGTAGAGCCAGCATCGTGGCTCTCACCTGCAATTCCAGCACCCAGGAGATCAAAGGAGGAGGACTGAGGCCAGCCTAGACTCCAGAGTGCTTTTTTAAAAAACAAAAAAACAAATGAAAAAACAAACAAACAAAAAACTAAAACCAAACAAGATTAAATGTAAAATTATCCAACAAAACCCAAGCAAAGCTGGAAGGGCTCTCGGGAGACAACCTTATACTTTCTGTCTTTGAACCGTCACAAAAGCTCACAGCACCTGTTTCATTACATGTCTGTCTGCTTGTTCATCCCCGCAGCTGTCCTAACAACAGCTCACAGCACCTGTTTCATTACTTGTCTGTCTGCTTGTTCATCCCTGCAGCTGTCCTAACAACAGCTCACAGCACCTGTTTCATTACTTGTCTGTCTGCTTGTTCATCCCTGCAGCTGTCCTAACAACAGCTCACAGCACCTGTTTCATTATGTGTCTGTCTGCTTGTTCATCCCTGCAGCTGTCCTAACAACAGCTCACAGCACCTGTTTCATTACTTGTCTGTCTGCTTGTTCATCCCTGCAGCTGTCCTCACAACAGCTCACAGCACCTGTTTCATTACTTGTCTGTCTGCTTGTTCATCCATGTAGCTGTCCTAACAACAGCTCACAGCACCTGTTTCATTACTTGTCTTTCTGCTTGTTCATCCCTGCAGCTGTCCTAACAACAGCTCACAGCACCTGTTTCATTACGTGTCTGTCTGCTTGTTCATCCCTGCAGCTGTCCTAACAACAGCTCACAGCACCTGTTTCATTACGTGTCTGTCCTGCTTGTTCATCCCTGCAGCTGTCCTAACAACAGCTCACAGCACCTGTTTCATTACTTGTCTGTCTGCTTGTTCATCCCTGCAGCTGTCCTAACAACAGCTCACAGCACCTGTTTTCATTACTTGTCTGTCTGCTTGTTCATCCCTGCAGCTGTCCTAACAACAGCTCACAGCACCTGTTTCATTACATGTCTGTCTGCTTGTTCATCCCTGCAGCTGTCCTAACAACAGCTCACAGCGCCTGTTTCATTACTTGTCTGTCTGCTTGTTCATCCCCTGCAGCTGTCCTAACAACAGCTCACAGCACCTGTTTCATTACAATGTCCTGTCTCTTGTTCATGTTTCATCCCTGCAGCTGTCCTAACAACAGCTCACAGCACCCTGTTTTCATTACTTGCTGTCTGCTTGTTCATCCCTGCAGCTGTCCTAACAACAGCTCAACAGCACCTGTTTCAATTACGTGTCTGTTCTGCTTGTTCATCCCTGCAGCTGTCCTAACAACAGCTCACAGCACCTGTTTCATTACTTGTCTGTCTGCTTGTTCATCCCTGCAGCTGTCCTAACAACAGCTCACAGCAACTGTTTCATTATGTGTCTGTCGCTTGTTCATCCTGCAGCTGTCCTAACAACAGCTCACAGCACCTGTTCATTACTTGTCTGTCGCTTGTTCATCCCTGCAGCTGTCCTAACAACAGCTCACAGCACCTGTTTCATTACTTGTCTTTCTGCTTGTTCATCCCTGCAGCTGTCCTAACAACAGCTCACAGCACCTGTTTCATTACTTGTCTGTCTGCTTGTTCATCCCTGCAGCTGTCCTAACAACAGCTCACAGCACCTGTTTCATTACTTGTCTGTCTGCTTGTTCATCCCTGCAGCTGTCCTAACAACAGCTCACAGCACCTGTTTCATTATGTGTCTGTCTGCTTGTTCATCCCTGCAGCTGTCCTAACAACAGCTCACAGCACCTGTTTCATTACTTGTCTGTCTGCTTGTTCATCCCTGCAGCTGTCCTAACAACAGCTCACAGCACCTGTTTCATTACTTGTCTGTCTGCTTGTTCATCCCTGCAGCTGTCCTAACAACAGCTCACAGCACCTGTTTCATTACTTGTCTGTCTGCTTGTTCATCCTGCAGCTGTCCTAACAACAGCTCACAGCACCTGTTTCATTACTTGTCTGTCTGCTTGTTCATCCCTGCAGCTGTCCTAACAACAGCTCACAGCACCTGTTTTATTACTTGTCTGTCTGCTTGTTCATCCCTGCAGCTGTCCTACACGTTTACAGTTGTATCTTTATCATTGACTGGATTTCAATCTTTGTTTAGGTTTTTTTTTTTTTAACCTTTAATGTCAAATTACATTCAACAAGGTGGCCAAGGTAGGTCAGTAGGTAAAGGAGCCTACAGACATGCCTGGTGACCTGAGTTCAAGCCCCAGGCCTATATAGTGGAAGGAGAGAGCTGACTTCTGCACGTTGACCTCTGAACTCTATACAAAGACACACACACACACACATGTGTAAAAAAAAATAAAATTAAAAATTTACATTCAAGAGGATGCACACTTGTAAAAGTATATTAACTTCACCTCGACTCACTTTGTACATGACCTTGACAACAGTGACCTAGTTCCTCCAGCAGAGCCGTGCACTTCCTCAAACAGTGCCATCAGCTGGGGCCAAGTGTTCAAGCACTTGAGTCTATGGGGCATATTTTCATTTAAATCATTCCAGTCACCCTCTAACCCTCTGGCCTGTGTTGTAGTGTCTACGTTCCCCGCCCCAGGATCCTGCTGGCTCAGACTGCCCTGGTTCTCCTGTCTCGCTGCCTAGTGCTGAGGTTTCAAGAATGCCCCTGGAGTTTATGAGTTTTCAAAAACTGAACTCAGCCTAGGTCAGTGGTTCTCAACCTGTGCATTGGGAATCCTTTGGGGTTGGATGACCCTTCCATAGGGGTTGCCTGTGACCATCAGAAAACACAGATGTTCACATTATGACTCACAACAGTAAAACAAAACAAAACCGTTGTGAAGTAGCAATGAATATAATCTTATGGTGGGGTCACCACACCATGAAGAACTGTGTTAAGGGGTCATGGCTTAGGAAGGTTAGGACCGCTGATCTCAGGAACGCCTGCAGCTTCTTTCACTTAACTCCGCCTCCTTCCTGCCGTCTGGTCAGTGGCTGGGCACCTGGCTCGCTCTATGGAGTCCTGTAAGCACTTGGCACACAGGCTGAAATGGATTTTCACATTCTACAATGAGAGTAGCTCTTGTGTCATAATAATAACAACCCTTTTATTACTCTAGGCACGCTGTAGACATCAGAGATGAAATGCTGAGAACTCAACACCTCTTCCACATTAGTTCTTAGAAAAGAGAACAAGTGGAGCCAAAGCGACACGGAACAATGGGAAGCCGTGCGTGACCCATTGAGGTGATTGTCCTAAAGGCCTAATGAGGCACGTGTAGGCTGAGTCAGAGGACGAGAGCTCACCACCGAGCAAGCTGCACCCGGGCAGTGGTGACGCTCAACACTGTACACTCTGCTGCACCCGGGCAGTGGTGACGCTCAACACTGTACACTCTGCTGCACCCGGGCAGTGGTGACGCTCAACACTGTACACTCTGCTGCACCCGGGCAGTGGTGACGCTCAACACTGTACACTCTGCTGCACCCGGGCAGTGGTGATGATGCTCAACACTGTACACTCTGCTGCACCCGGGCAGTGGTGACGCTCAACACTGTACACTCTGCTGCACCCGGGCAGTGGTGACGCTCAACACTGTACACTCTGCTGCACCCGGGCAGTGGTGACGCTCAACACTGTACACTCTGCTGCACCCGGGCAGTGTGACGCTCAACACTGTACACTCTGCTGCACCGGGCAGTGGTGACGCTCAACACTGTACACTCTGCTGCACCCGGGCAGTGGTGACGCTCAACACTGTACACTCTGCTGCACCCGGGCAGTGGTGATGATGCTCAACACTGTACACTCTGCTGCACCCGGGCAGTGGTGACGCTCAACACTGTACACTTTTGAGCTCTCCCCCTAGATACCTGGACACGAGCCCACTGTGGCCCTAGAGAATTCTGGAATATCTCAAAAAGAAGCAAGGACTGTGGGGAGAGGATGACTTGTCATTTGCTAACCAAAATAGAATAAGTTTGTGTTTGTAGAGTCAATTATAGCTAAACATTCTGGACTTCTTTCTAATTTTTAAAATATGTTTTAAATTGAAATAGAATTACAGTACTTTCCTCTTTCCTCTGCTAGTCCCTCTCAACTATCCCCTTGAGCTCCTCCTGTGTCTCCCCCCTCATGGTGATAGCCTCTTTTTATTTGATCATTATTCTCACAAGAAGTGGGAAAACCAGGAGGGGTCTCCAACTGGGGAGAAGATAGATAGGTAAATCAATACAGGAGTGATGAGAGACAAATATCACCAAGGTTGTTTGCTAAAACCTTAAGGAATCATATTGTATATTTACCTAAAATTATACTATATATTATAAATTATATAATTTATAACATAAAAAATATACATGGAAGTTAAGCAACTTGGCTGGCAGTGTTCCATAGACTAATGAAAACCACAGCACCAGGCACAGGAAATGGCCTGGTTGGTTGAGGTAGTCCAAGTGACTCCCTAAACAGTATCCATTGTGGCCACAGTTCCAGGCTGACTCTCAGGTTGAGGGTGGGCCTGTGTTGTTAGAGACATTGTATCCCAGGGCACAGGATATGGATGAGTCAAGCTGGACTAACCTGAAAGCAGTATTTCCATCAGTCTAGCTTCCATGGTTCCAGAAAATACTATGTAAGTTGCCAAGGCAGGAAGGAATTAAACAGGCCTACCCAGCGGCAACATCTATGAAATGCCTGCATTTTTTTTTTTTTTTATGAGTCCTAGGCATAAGGCAGTTTTGGTCGCCAAGCCAGGCATCAGGCTAGGATGACCAGAGGACCGCCATCTGCTCTGCTCCCGACTAAGAACACCACCGCCAGCGGTGTCTTTTTGTCCCCTGCTGGGGGCAGGGCAGCTTAGTGGTTTTTTTCTCCATTTATTTATTCTCTTTACATCCTGATGACAGCCCCCTCTCCTCTCCCCACCCCAAGCCCCTCTCACAGACCCCTCCTCTTTCTCCCCTCCCCTTCTCAGAGAAGAGGGAGGTCTCCCATGGGTACCAACCCACCCTGGCATGTTAAGTTGCTGCAGGACTAGGTCCATCCTCTCCCATTGAGGCCAGACAAGGCAGCCTAGTTAGGGGAACAGGATCCAATGACAGGCCTCAGGGTCAGAGAGGCCCCTGCTCTGGGAACCCACATGAAGACCAAGCTGCACATCTACTACATATGTTCAGGGGCCTAGGACCAGTTGCTGCATGTACTTCGGTTGGTGGTTCAGTCTCCGTGAGCCCCCGTGGGCCCAAGTTAGTTGACTTTGTAGATCTTCTTGTGGAGTCCTTGACCCTGCTGCTTCCGTCAATCATTCCCCCAGCTCTTCCGTAGGACTGCTGAGCTCTGTCGGATGATGGGCTGTGGGTCTCTGCATCTGTTTCCATCAGCTGCTCAGAGGAGTTCTGCTAGGCTCCTGTCTACAAGCATAGCAGAGTCACATTAATAGTGTCAGGGATTGGCTCTCTCCCACGGGGTGGGTCTCAGGTACGGTCAGTCTTTGGTTGTCCACTCCCTCAGTCACTCCTCCATCTTTGTCCCTGCACATCTTGTAGGCAGATCAAATTTTGGGTCAAAAGTTTTGTGGGTGGGTTGGTGTCCTTATCCCTCCACTGGAAGTCCTGACTGGCTACAGGAGGTGGCCATGTGAGGCTCCATCCCCTCCCACTGCTAGGAGTCTCAGCCAGGGTGACCCCCCTAGAGTTCCTGGAGCTGCCCCTATCCTAGGTCTCTGTCATGTCCCAGAGATGCCTCCCTCTAACTCCCCCAATTTCCCTTCTCTTACCTAGCCCTCTCCCTCTCTCTCCTGCTCTCCCTATTCCTAATCCTTATCCCTGTACCCCTCCCCATCCATCCTCCTACCCAGGTCCCTCCCTCCACCTACCTGGCCATCTCACCAAAAGCAATCCCCATCAAAATGTCAACATAGTTCTTGACAGACCTTGAAAGAACAATTCTCAACTCCATATGGAGAACCAAAAAACCCAGGGTATCTAAAACAATCCTGTACAATAAGAGAACTTCTGGAGCTATCTCCACCCATGCGTCAAAGTATACACAGAGCAACAGTAATAACAACCACATGGCATTGGCATAGAAACAGGTTGATCAATGGGATCAAACTGATGATCCATAAATAAACCCAGAAATAATGCACACTTGATTTTTGACAAAGAATCCAAAACCATACAATGGAAAAAAGAAAGCATCTTTAATAAATGGTGCTGGTCTAACTGGATGTCTACATGAAGAAAAATGCAAATAGGTCATATTCATCACCCTGCACAAAACTCAAGTCCAAGTGGATCAAAGACCTCAACATAAAACCAGACACACTAAATCTATTAGAAGAGAAAGTGGGGAAGAGCCTTGAGCTCATTGGCACAGGAGAGAACTTCCTGAACAGAACACCAGCAGCTCAGGCTCTAAGATCAACAATAAATGGGACCTCGTGAAACTGAAAAGCTTCTGTAAAGCAAAGGACACTGTCAATAGGGCAGAACAGCAGCCTACAGAATAGTAAAAGATCTTTACTGATCCTACATCTGACAGAGGGGCAATATCAAAAGTATATAAACAACTCAAGAAATTAAACACCACTCCTTGGCATATACCCAAAAGATGCTCTACCGTATTCCAAGGACACTTGCTCAACCTTGTTCCCAGTAGCTTCATTCACAATATAGCAGAAACTGGAAACAACCTAGATGTTCCTCAGTTGGAAAATGGATAAAGAAACAGTGGTACATTTACACAGTGGAATACTACTCAGCTATTAAAAACAAGGACATCATGAAATTTCCAGGAAGGTGGATGGAACTAGAAAAGATCATCCTGAGCGAAGTCACCCAGACCCAGAAAGACCCACATGGTATGTACACAGTTATAAGTGGACATTAGCAGTAAAGTACAGAAATACCCACAGGTTACAGCCATATTTGACTTCCACAATGATGTAATGAGATTGATAGAAATAAAAAAGTCACTGCTGCTGGGAGGCTTGGCCTCTTGTAACTTGGCAAATGCTTCCTTCCTGGGCTCTGGGTTTCAGCATTCCTTACTTCCCATGGTGTGATAGCTGAAGTGAGAAGTTGTCCTTCTGTCTGTCTGCCCTGGAGCCAGGACAGTTCACTGCCCACTGCTGTGGTTGGGGATCCTGAATATGAACCCCCTCCCCCTACTCCTCTCCTATACCCCTCTCCCCCTCCCATACCCCTCTCCCCCTCCCATACCCCTCTCCCCCTCCCCTACCCCTCTCCCCCTCCCATACCCCTCTCCCCCTCCCATACCCCTCTCCCCCTTCCCTATCCCTCTCCCCTTTCCCTACCCCTCTCCCCCTCCCCTACCCCTCTCCCCTCTTCTGTTGCTGGGGCAAAAGGAATGCCAAGGCTTTGTCGGCTTTGTCGCCTGCGAGGAAGACTCCATCCAATCACAGGACAGAAGGTAATGGATCCCTCCCCCCCACACCCCCACCCCAGGGCCCCCTGGTCTTCCTGCAGCTGGGTTTACTTGCACTGCCTCTGATGTCACAGGCTGAGATGGCTCCCCCCACACAACCCCCCCATCCCCGGGTCTTCCTGACTCCTGACCTTATATGGAGTTGTTTCTTCAGCTTTTTCTCAGTTGTGTCTTTTTCTTCCTTATCACCTTGGAGATTTTCCTTAGGGCTACGCAGCCATGTGCATTTCTGTCTTGTGAGAGAGTGCCACGGACCATATGTCCACATTGCTTTGAGCTTGGTCCTTGAGCTGCTTGTCTCATGTCTCTGCTTAAGCCATGACTGCACCCTGGTTTCTTGGAGCACGTAGCTTAGATGGCAACAGCTAAACCATGAGCCACAACACAAGCATTAACAAGTCTGTCATTTACCCAGTTACCAATGGCTCAGTTTTTGAAAGTAAGTTTTAGACAGATGGCTCATTAAAACATAAGGAAAAATATCGAAGTGTTGCAGACACATAATAAAATCTGTGCATAATGCTTAGAACTTGTGTGTTTTCAAAGAGTCATTTATTCTGAATAAGGAGAAAGGCAAAAGCATTTACCCCGAGCTTGCTGAAGGAAGGTCTCATGTGTATGTTCATGCAATGATTTGTCTGCCTACTTTATTTTCTATTTTAATTGTGTATATATGTGTGTGGGTTTGTGCATGTGAGTACAGTACCTGAGAGACTAGAATAGGTGTCAGGCCCACTGGAGCTGGAGTTACAGGCACTTGTGAGCCGTCTAACATGTGTACTGAGAACTGAACTGGGGTCCTCCGCTCAAGCGGTACACACTTCCACCTACTAACATGTCTCAGCCTCCTATACCTGTTACAGCGTATACTCTAGAAACTACCAAAGAGAAACTGCTGTTATCTTTTGCTGTTATTTAATTTTTATGTAGCTATACCTTAGTTTAGTCTTGAAATTCATTCTAGTTTCGCATGCTTAAAAAGTTATTCTCCAAGTCACATAGATGTTTGCCTGTACTTTCTTCTTTGTTGTTACTATTCCACACTGTAAACCAGCTTCACATGTGTGTGTGTGTGGAGGGCTGAGGGAGGTGTCACGGCTGTGTGTGTGGAGGGCCGAGGGAGGTGTCACAACTGTGTGTGTGGAGGGCCGAGGGAGGTGTCACGGCTGTGTGTGTGGAGGGCCGAGGGAGGTGTCACGGCTGTGTGTGTGGAGGGCCGAGGGAGGGTGTCATGGCTGTGTGTGTGGAGGGCCGAGGGAGGTGTCACAACGTGTGTGTGGAGGGCGAGGGAGGTGTCAGGCTGTGTGTGTGGAGGGCCGAGGGAGGTGTCATGGCTGTGTGTGTGGAGGGCCGAGGGAGGTTGTCACGGCTGTGTGTGTGGAGGGCCGAGGGAGGTTGTCACGGCTGTGTGTGTGGAGGGCCGAGGGAGGTGTCACGGCTGTGTGTGTGGAGGGCCGAGGGAGGTGTCACGGCTGTGTGTGTGGAGGGCCGAGGGAGGTGTCATGGCTGTGTGTGTGGAGGGCCGAGGGAGGTGTCACAACGTGTGTGTGGAGGGCCGAGGGAGGTGTCATGGCTGTGTGTGTGGAGGGCCGAGGGAGGTGTCATGGCTGTGTGTGTGGAGGGCCGAGGGAGGTGTCACGGCTGTGTGTGTGGAGGGCCGAGGGAGGTGTCACAACGTGTGTGTGGAGGGCCGAGGGAGGTGTCACGGCTGTGTGTGTGGAGGGCCGAGGGAGGTGTCACGACTGTGTGTGTGGAGGGCCGAGGGAGGTGTCACGGCTGTGTGTGTGGAGGGCCGAGGGAGGTGTCACGGCTGTGTGTGTGGAGGGCCGAGGGAGGTGTCACGGCTGTGTGTGTGGAGGGCCGAGGGAGGTGTCACGGCTGTGTGTGTGGAGGGCCGAGGGAGGTGTCACGGCTGTGTGTGTGGAGGGCCGAGGGAGGTGTCATGGCATGCACATGGAGGTCAGAAGACAGTTTTTAGATATTGGTTCTTTCTTTCGCCGTGTGGTCTGGGAACCCAGGGATCACACTCGGGTTACAAAGCTCGGAGGCAAACACCTGTACCTGCTCAGCCATCTTCCTGGTCCTGTTTTCACATTTTATCATAAGGACTTAAGTTATTCCAGACTGACATTGGGTATTTGGGAAATAAAGCCTTAAAATATTGTTTGTTTGTTTCTGAAATGACCACTGCTCCTCAAAATGTAGTGCATTTGTGTCCCGTGCTTCTCTAACGCATTTCAAGTCCACATTTCCCATCATCGCTGCTTTGACTACTTCCTCACTGGTCTGAGCATGTGGTTTGCTTCTACCACATCTCTGCCTTAATTGGCAATCCTGTAGAATATATGCTTTATCTGGCATAGTAGATGCTGCTCTTCTTAGTTTTATTCCCTTTCTTTTTTGGTTTGGTCTTACAGTTTTCATAAGGAATAGATCACAAATGAATCTTGACTTTAGTTATAATAAGATTTGATTGTAGTTACAATTAGTTTCTCAGCTGGAAATATAGCATATGATTTACTCAAACTCAGTAAATTGATTTTGTAGTGCTTCTAAACCTATGTTCATAGTAATCATCCCAAGTGTGCAGTGCCTGTGAGTGGGAAGATCTGTCAGGCCACTTTTTTAAAAAATCTACTCACTTCCCCTATCTGTAAGGTGAATTTAAGTGATTTTGAGGGCTATAGAAGTGTTGGAAAATATTTTTAATTTTTATTTCATTATTCTCTCTCTCTCTCTCTCCGTGTGTGTGTGTGTGTGTGTGTGTGTGTGTGTATGTGTGTGTGTGTATGTGTGTGTGAGAGAGAGAGAGAGAAGAGGAGGGCAGAGGGGGGTGTGGAGAGAGAGAGCGCGCGAGAGCACGAACAGGTATCACCGTGTGCACATGGAGGTCAAAGCACACCTCAGTGAAGTTGGTTCTCCTGTTTCCTATTTACACAGATTCCAGGGACCCAACTCTGACTCCTAGGCATGGCAAGTGTGTTTATTAGCTGAACTGTCTGTCCAAACCAGAAGATATTTTTAATAGGCCATAATTTAAAAGGTGGACCCCTCCCAAGATTCTTTGCTTTAAGAGATACAAAATCTTAAGGCACTGTGTCTGCAGGACAGACCCTCTCCCCACGGCTTCTCCTCTCCCAATCTGATTCCTGTATACGAACCGAAGCTGCCCGTTCCTGCATTAGCCTGCTGTGCCTAGAACTGCCTACCCACCCTGGACTGCTGTGCGTGCACAGACCACGCCTTATTCATCACAAGCCCCCAATTTTTGCCTTTTCATCTCAGGGAGGACTTCTCTGACTGCACAAGCTACAACGTAACTCTTGTTAGCTTTCCTAGAGATCCTCCTCAACCATAACGTGGTATTCGGTAGGCATTTCCTACTTGCCCACTACTACAGGAATGGAACCTGGGTAGAGATTTCTGTGTTTCGTTCAGACTTTTAGCTCATGTATGAGATAAGCCAGGCATGTGAACCAGTGTGAAATAAGCAAGAAGTGGGGCCTGTGGACATGTCTTAAGAATATGGTTTTTAGCTGAGTGTGGTGGCGCATGCCTTTAATCCCTAGTACTCGGGAGGCAGAGGTAGGTGGATCGCTGTGAGTTCAGGGCCATCCTAGTCTACAAAGAAAGTCCAGGATGGCCAAGATAACATAGAGAAATCCTGTCTTGAAAAACCAAAAAAAAAAAAAAAAAATATGGTTTTGTTTGTACTGTTCTGGCCTGTCCAGATGGATCAAAAGAAGCATCTTGTCTGTTGCTAGAGCGGGCCTCATCTGTCCTTACTAATTCCCGAGCAACTGCCATGGGGGAAGACTACACTGTGCTGAGGGGTAGTGTGCGCTCGAGAAGCTGCCTCTGAGAACTCAAGAGCAGTGCTGTAGGAGAACTTATCTGTGCTTACGGCCTTGGCACAAGCAAAGGGCTCAACTCTTGGCCATAGGGAGAGGACGACACTATTGCCAGCCTCTGCCTTCCCTCTGGCTTGAGATGGCAGAACTCAGCTTCCCTGAATCAAGCTCCCTTCCCTAGTCTAGTTCAGGTTCATCGTCATGTGCCCAAGGCTTGTGGATGCTGTATTATCGAGGAGACAGGAGAGAGAATACCAAAGAAGAAAGGTCACTGTCGATCCTGAGTCCCCTGCTCGCGTGTGTCGTTGGCCTCTGTGGACATAGCGCTGGTCAGACTCAAACGGACCTCTCCTTCCTGTATATTTTCTCATGATTGTGATCAAATTCTTGACAAGAAACTTATCGCTGGAAGAACTTATTTGGGGTCAGGGTATGGGCAGATGTAGTCCATTGTGCTGGGAACGGCTTTGTGGTAGACAGGACTTCTAACATCTCATTTGAACAGGCAGCTGAGAAAGGAGGTGTAGGAATCCTTAGTTTTTCTCATTTTCCCCCTTTGACCCTGAGTTCAGTCTGGAATCCCAGTCTCTAGAAAGGCACTAACCTCTGCTTAGGACCCTGCCCCCCACCTTCTCAGTTCAACCCCTCTATAGGACACTGTCACAGACATACCCAGAGGTGTGTCCTAGGTCATTGCAAACCCAGTCAGTGGCCAATGAAAACATATCACAGTGTCTCACACTAGCCAGTCTTTTCTGACATGGCTTACCAGGTAACCAGTGACACGTTCTCTATAGGTTAAAATAATGCATTCCCGTGTGTCTGTTATGTTCTTTTCCTCTGGATTTTCAAAGTTCAGTTAGAAACATTTAAGAGCTGGTGAGGTGACTCAGCAGGTAAAACTACTTGCTGTGAAAGCCTGATTGTCTGAGAAGTCAAGGTGAAAGGAGAAAATCCAGTTGTGAGAGTTGTCTTCTGAAAACACACACACACACACACACACACACACACACTAAAAAGAACATGCTGACAAGGGATCAGCACCGACAGCACAGAAAGCTTGCACTAGTTCTAAGAAACAGACATCTATTTTTATTGAAGGAGGAAGTGATCTCAGCTGGCACAGCGCATCTATAGGACCGGCAGCCAGCTGTGGGTAGGAAAACAGATTGACAACAAGAGACAAAAATGCTGTTTTTAAGGGAAATCAAGCCACACTTTAAAAGAAATGGATGGAATGAGCAAATCAGGAGGCTGTTTAGCTCTGAATATCCGGGTCTTCAGTATTTCATGTGAAGAAAGTTCAGGTCTCTAGAAGCCCAATGCAGTGAAGAATGCAGAAAGTGTGAACACTCCTGCTGCAGCAGATGCATGTGCCTGCGGATCCATGTCCAGGTGCAGCCAGGAAGAGGGGGATGCTACTGTCTGTTCACTACACACGCGGGAAGGACTCTAATAGCTGGAAAGAACTAAAAAGCCCCTTTCCCTCATGATTATCAAGGGCGGTCAAGTTTGCTTGACTCCACGTGGGATTTTGTTATTGAAGAAGCTCACCGTTATAGGAAAAGTTGGCACAAGTTAACTTTAGCATGTTTATGCTAAATGCATGTGTGCATTTCTCAGGGTTAGTAGAATTGGGGTGCTACATGAAAAGAAGCACAGGTAGCTTTCATGGACCAGAAGTGACACGTAGAAGCAGCCTTGTTGGTTACAGTGGGGCACTGTCTTTGTTGGGCAAGGTTGGACCTGTTGCAGCCTGTGGCTGACTAAAATTCCACTGTCATGATGGGCAGAATCTCAGCGTGTTGTTATAAGTGTGTGTTAGCTAGGATGAGGCTTGCTCATGTGGGAATGAGGTTGGACTCCTGTGCGTGGAGTCTCCTTTAGGCAAGGATGACCTCCCTCCCGGGGGAGACACCTACCTCACTTTGCCACCTGTGGTCAGAAAACCCGATCCTACTTTCAGGTATGCAGGGCCATTTCCCTCCTCTGTGGGTGAACCTTGCTGGAGGAAGAGCATCACCGGGGGCTGGTGTTGACAGGGCACAGCCTTGTCCTGCTGCAGTTTGGCCCTGGTGAGACATCAGGAACACGAGAGCTCCCCCAGCACTGGGTGGGTGGCACAGCATGAGCAGCAACTTCCTGTGGATACTGATAAACTCATCCAAAAGGGGTCAGGGGCTACTGTAGGTTTTATAGCGCTCAGGATTGAACCCGGGCCTCCTGCGTGCTGGGTAAGCGCTCTCCCACCCAGACAGGCTCTGGAAAACTCCTGTAGCCTGTATTTTCTTTAATGAAATACCCTCACACATGTGTGCAGACACACAGACACATAAAGACTCTCTGATGGGGCTGGAGAGATGGTTCCGTGGGTAAAAGCGCTTCTGGCTAACTTGGGCCTCTTGAGTTCAGCTCACCGGGAATGTGAGAACCAGTAGTCCTCATGCGTTCCTATAGAGAGATGGCAGGCAGAGCCAAGAGCTTGCAGGCCAGCCTGGCGTTAGCACTGATGACTAACCCCCACCTCAAACCAGGTGGGACAAGAAGGACTGACGCCTGAAGGCTAGCGTACCTTCTCCACAAGCATAGGGTGGTATATGCATGGCCACGCTATGAGGAACAAGCGTCCCGTTTCCCCCCCCCCCCCCCCCCCCCCCCCCGCACTGGTTCCTCTATTGGCACTTCCTAAGCACTTACTGAGTGCTGAGCCCTGCACTGGGTGCCCTAGTGAGCACCGAATGGCTTGTCTTCTAGTACTTTATCAACACTGTGTCAATAACCAGATAGTTCACAGAGGTGAGGTGAGGTCTGCCGCAGCGGCAGTGCAGCATACACAGGCATACTAGTTGTTTGGTTCATGAACGGTGTGAGTTCTGCATAAATGGTTCTGTCCAAATAGTCTTTTTTTTTCTTTTTAAAATTTTTGTTTTTTGTTTTTGCTTTTGTTTTTTGAGGCAGGGCTTCTCTGTGTAGCCTTGGCTGTCCTGGAACTCGCTTTCTTTTTGCCGTCCTAGTCCAGGGCCTTCTCTGGTTCCTTCTGCTGCCTGGTCACACTGCCTCTGTGATTAGCTTCTACCCAGCATGCCCTGGGGCACATTTTATGTAAGAAGACAACAATTTTCTCTTAGAGGTCCAGTAGGGCAATGGCAAATTAATTATCTGGCTGCCATTTTCTGATTTTGCTAATTTCTTATTCAGAGGTTACCTCGCTGGCTTTTTTTTTTTTCATAGTGTGGCAACACATTGGTGCACACCTGTCCTGTTGCGTCTCTGCTCTAAGCATTTCCTAAGCCAAACACTTCATGGAGAAAGAACAAGAACAAAAACCTGTTTTCTTAACAAGGCTTCATGTCAAGGTTGACCGTTTCCTCTGTTCTTAGTCTCCTAGCAAGGTAAGAAAGCGCCAGTTTATTTTTCTTTCCTTTCTGAGATTTGGCCTCATGGATTCTAGGCTGCCCTTGAACTTGCTACGCAGCCAAGGATGAGCTTAGCTTTCGGAGCCTCCTCCTTCTACCTCCTGAGTTCTTGGATGACAACACTACCACCTCGTGGAGCAAACAATAGAGCATTGTATGATTACAGCAGCTCAAGGAAAAGGCTGTAAGTTTTAGTCATAACAAATGGTAAATATTTCAGAATAAATATGTTTAAATAATACTTGAGGCAAACCTATATAGAGACACAGCATGGTACTTATTAATGTATACAGATCCCATGTTTTTATGTACTAGTAAAAAATCAAAACAAAAAGACACAAGTAGGCCTGGCCAAGAGAGGAGCGGGGCGGGGCTCCTGGGGTCTGCCTTTGGGCGTGTTCTCTCACCCCTACTGGAGCTGTCCTATCCTTGCTTTCTCCTCTCAAGCGTACCCACTTATGGAGCCAAATTGCATGCCTCGCTTGAGTAGTCTGTCTCCTTCCATGGGAGGACTCCATGCCATAAGTGGTGCTTACTCTGTGCTCCACCAACCTTGTAGGGTACCCGGATGCTGTTGCCAGGAGCAGATAACGGTTCTGCAGATTGTTTGGAAGAGCCCTATAAATACCACGCTTTTAGTGATTACTCATGCTCTGAGAGCGTAACTGCTGGGCTTTGGAGAATTTAGCGATAGCTCATCTGTGCCTGGTCTTCTACTGTAAGTACCAACCACAGTGAGGGTTTGTTTCAATCTACTCTGAACCCTGTGGGTACAGAGCAGTCTGGATTCATTCTGCATGTATTTGCTTCTTGACCTCGTCAGTCATGTTTTTGTGGGGGTTGTGCATTTTAACTCAGGGTTAAAATGCTCTACAACTCAGATGCACCCCAGGCTCTTTCCCTTCTGCCTCTAATGACTGATGAGCACTTTTGTAGTGAAGACACTCACTAGTTATAAAAACATAGCAAGGATTAATAACACTGCACGCTGCTGGTTGAGGCTGGCTCATGCACCCTTCGCTTCTCAGCTGCCTCGTCTCTATGTCCTCTGTCAGCGTCACACTTTACCAACACGGGTGGTCACGGGTGTCCTGCATACATACGGTACAGTAGAGAACACATTTTGAGTTCTACTCTGTTTATTTGATCGGAAGCTCTTGCTGACGCCACGCTTGCCTACCTATGTCTCACCAGCCGTGGGTGCCTGAATGGGATAGCATCCCTCAGCATGGCCCCAGGGAACCAGCAAAGCCCTGTCTTCCTGAAGATGGCTTGTCCGCAGGTTCAAGCTGGGTTGCTGTATGATCAGAACCCTGAAGGCTGAAATAAATGTTTAGCTAGAGGATAGTTAAATAAGCCCTGGGAGTTGCTTAGTGGGCACATACTGTCAAGGGCACCACATCAGGAAATAGTAGAGCTTTGGCGTTGACCTTTCCAGGGCCAGAGAGGTTGGACTCCAAAGAGAAGGCTGGTCACCGCTATGGCGTAGATGGCCTGAGCCTGCACTAATTGCTGGAAAACACGTAGGCAGAAAGATGAGTGTCTAGAAGCGGGAAGGTAGCATGGCATCGTTCCCACTTCCTTCTGTGCCCCCGGGTGTGCACATTTGTATTACTGGAACCACCAGTGCTGGCTCCGAGCTGTGCTGCTACTCACAGAATGGCAGCCTCTGCCATGGGTGGGAAAAAAAAAAAAACCCAAACCAGAAAAACTGAGGAGTCCTGTTTGGGCAGGCTGGGTTACCGTGACTCTTCTCATTGAGGAGGTGAAAGGATCAGTTGGGAAGATGACAAGTTCCTTCTTTAAAACTTTCCCCGAGCTTATACTTTGCTTTTCATAATAAAGAGACGCTGTTTATTCTCTCTGCTCGGCCTTTAGGTTTTTTTTTCCCCCTTGTGAGTAATTTTCTTTGAAAAAACAAAGAGCCCATGGCTGTTCTGTACAGCGTGTCATGGTACCACTGTGCTGGGGCTCTGACAGCAGCCTGCAATGGCTGCCGCCGTTCAGTGCCCTGACATCTTCCTGGGCCCACTGAAGACTGCCAATAGCAGAAGTGGCTCTGGACGCCTGTGCAAGCTGCTCTGCGGTCTCACTGCTGCCAGGTGCCAACATGTCGCCATGCCTGTGTGGCCTTGTGCAGGGCCGTGCAGGATCTTCAGGCTTCTCCCTGTGGAATGCTGTGGAATCCCGTGGAATGGCAGCATTGCACTGTCTGGTTTATTGTTCTGTTCTCTCTGGCCCTCCAAGGGAGTGCATCACTTTGCTCATGTGCTACAGCAGCACAGCACCAGTGTAGAAGTGTTTTCTCTCACAGACTGGAGGCTAGAAGCCTGAGATCACCATGTGGCAGTATGGTGGCCTTCCCTGCCGGGATCCAAGGCTTGAGCTTCCAGGAGAATGTGCAGTCCCTTGACCTTTGGTGGGAAGACTTCAGCTCCACACGGTGTTCTCTGAATGCTGGGTGCATCTGTGTAAAAGTCCCCTTAGGTGACCCCCACTTCACTGTGGCTTCTGCATGGACCCAAATCTACATTATGAATGGATAAAGGCAGGACATCAAGACTTCCGTGTATGGATTTGAGGGCACAGAACTCAGGCAATACCAAGAAGTAGCTTGCCTTTGTCTTAAAACAGATCCGCTTCTAAGGTGTCTGTGTGCCCGAGAGTGTGGAGCAGAGACCACCGCACTAGGATTAAGCAATTCGTCTCATTTTACCAGATCCATTATACACTTAACTGCAAGGTGGACTAGGACAGGGTAGAGCCCGAGTCATTTGAACATGGCTGTAAAGGCCTGAATGGAAGCCAAGCGTGTCTCCTCCTTTCAACCACCAGGTGGCCTAGATTTCCCTGAGGCCTGTGACTGCTGGGAGAGCTGATCCACACAGGACAGCTGTGAGTGCCAGGAGTGGGGCAACCCACGCTCCAAGGCCTCCCGACAGCAGGGAAGAGCCACTTCCCTTAGTTATAGGAAAGCAAGGGGGTGGGCAGGCTCCCCTCCCTCTTTCCCTTCCTTCCTTCCTTCTTTCCTTCCTTCCTTTCTTCCTTCCTGTGAGAAAGCAAACATGCTCACAGACTCAGGGGTGTGAGTACAGTGGACTCCTTGTGCTGAGGGTTTGTGAGGCTGGGTTCTCTGGCTTTGATGCCCACTTGTCTGTCTCATGTCGCCATGACCCTGTGGCTAGGGACTCTGCCAGCATTTCCCATGACCCTGACTGGAAAGTGGGCTCCGTGGAAGAATGTCCCTGTCTTCAGGGGTGTCTGTCCTGTCAAATGAGTACTTGAGCTTTCTTGGCATTTAGTTTAACGCTCATCCAAAACAACTTGGTTCTTACTGCCATCTTTTTTTTTTTTTTTTTTTTTTTTCCGAGACAGGGTTTCTCTGTGTAGCCTTGGCCATCCTGGACTCACTATGTAGACCAGGCTGGCCTCGAACTCACAGTGATCCGCCTACCTCTGCCTCCCGAGTGCTGGGATTAAAGGCATGCACCACCACGCCCCGCTCTTACTGCCATCTTAATCCTCTCTGCTCTTTAGATGTAATTATTTCCCCCAGAAGATCCACTCCTTACTTTCTTTTATTTGTCTTTTCTGGCTAATGAAAGCTCTCTAAACATGGTCAACATCCTCCTGGATACTTACTTTTCTCTTGTAAATTTCCTTTTCCGTTTTACTTCATTCTTAGGCCTGTTTTCCAATCCTCTCCTGCTCCCTCTCTGTCAGTCCGCAGGCTGGGCCTCTGTGTGCTGCATTCCCCAAGTGCCCACGTTGTTTGCTCTGAACAACCTGCTGGATGTTCCAAGGGACAGTGCAGAGTGAGCTCCCGGGGCTCCCTCAAAGCCTCAGCCTTTCTCCCATGCTATTCCTTCAGGCTTCTCTGCTTCACCTGGGAGATGGTGGGCTGGGGTTCAGTGAACGTAACAGGCCGAGAAGGGAGCCATGTCTGCAGCAATGCCCAAACACCCCTTACAGTTATCAGCAGTAGGGTTTGCTGACAGCCAATTCTGGCAAGGATTTTAATCCAGGGTCTCCGAGAAACTTGGGTTCACTCTAGTCTCAGGAAGCATGGCCCACCCTGAGAGGCCCTATCTAAACTTCTTTCTTTCTCATTCCTCCCTCAAAAAGAAGGACTAATATTTATTTCCACCTTCCCTTATTAGGGCAGCTGTAGAATGTTCTGGAAATGGGGGGGGGGCGGGTTACAAAAATACAGCAAGAAAACTATTGTGTCGCCTCCTTCCATTGCCTGTAGGAGTTTCAGGTCTTCAGTGGTCAGGTGAAATGTTTTTCACATCTTTTCAAAAGCCTTTTGTGAGTGGTTTCCCTGGCTTTATTATAGAGAAGAGTCACTGCAATTTGTCTGTCGTCAGCCCATGACCGATTATATTGTGTCTCAAATGACTTTATTGTGGTCAGCACACAAGATGCCCTCACTCTGCTCTGTCGGCAGGTGTCAAATGTAAAAATGAGCAACACCACTGTTATTTTTATCCCAAGGAGAGTTAATTTTTAAGGTCCTTACTGGCCTCATTCTGTAAAGAAACAAGGTATGAGATGCCTACTGTAAATCCACACCAGTCCTGACCCCACTGTCAATGTCAGATGCAGGATTTTGCTGCAAAGGTGAGCTATGCGAGATTGGGACCCTTTCCCCTTCCTTAGTAAGTTGTATTTCTTGTTTTTGTGAAGATGAAAAGGACATGATAATGTTCTGAGCCAGGAAGCCATTGCCTTAAATGTTCTCAGAGATAAGGGCACACAGAGCTGAAAACCCTTGCTCTCAGAGCAACGTTAAGCTGGGTTTGTCTTAAACACAGTTCCTAGGAGAAGGAACCAGTCAGTCCAGGCTCAGCACTGAGAGGTGATTGAATCTTCTCTTATTTCAAGATAGAGATGGTGGAGGCCAAAGATGCATCTGCAAGGAACTGAGGGCAGGAGGTGCGCCCTCACACACTTCCTCCTCTGAGGAACTAACTTTCTCAGGCAGATAAGTCAGGGTTCCCTTTCTTTGATGGCATACACGTTCCTGGGAGCTTCACTTCTCTTTGAAGGATGAGACTTTCGCATCTGTGAAATAGGAATGAAATGTCCATGTTAGGTGGAAAGATAGAATGAGATAATGTGCCCAAGGCATAGGGAGTGTGTAGAGTACCAGCTGTCCTGCCCTCCACAGATCCTGCTGGGTTCAAACAGCCCAGGCTCTGCTCTCTCCTGCAGAGAGGAAGGAATACCACACTTACGGTCCTGCCACTGGTCCTGTCCTCCTGGTTAGGGCAGGAAAAGTGTGGGCAAAGATTAGATCCTGAGGCACCCATCCTGCTGGTCCCTTCTGCCTGCCCGTGTGGTTACTCCTTTCTCCTGGCTGTCGCTTGTCCAGTGCCTGAAAATGCAGTTGGTTAGGGACAGCAGGGAGTCGTTGCACCAAGCTGCTGCAGGCATTAGCGCAGTCCGCAATCCCGTCTGAAACCCTGATGTGGAGGGGTGTCTCTGCTGCCTCCAGCCTCAGCAGAACTCCTGACAGGGGTGGTGGTGTGGTCCCAGGCAGTGTCGCAGAGGTGGGGAGGGCGGGGAAGGGCAGAGTCGGAGCTCCAGTCCCTCCTTCTCCCTCCCTGGCCCTCGGTTGCTAAGCGGTTTCTATGGTAGCAGCATCCTCAGACTCAACTTTCACCCTCATTTAGAGCCAATTAAGGTAAAATAGTGAGGGGAGGGGACCGAGTGGCAGGGAAGCACTTGGAGGCTGCGAGCAAAGCTTTACTCTTCAGCCGCACAGCACAGACACCAGCCGCAGCTAGAGCTGCAGTCTCCTTGCCTCGCTGTGTTGCAGCCTGCTGACAAGGCTGAGCAGTCACAGTGAAGACCTCAGGACCCTCCTCAGCATAGGAGATCGTCCTGTGTGTCTTTCCCTCTCTCTACTCCAGCCTGGCCTGCTGCCCCAGCCCCTGACATCCTGTCAGGCAGACTCTCCAGCTGCTCGGTGCCTGTGTTTATCATCTTTCTCCCTATCAACACTTGACTGGAGGAAAGGGAAAGTTTAAAAGATGCCGATTGCACAGTTGCTGGAACTATGGAAGAAGATCGAGGTGGAGCCCATGGAGATAGAGGTGAGTAGAGAGGAGGGAGGCATGTACTCTCTCGCAGTGCCCTCTGCACTGTGGCAAATGGAGTGTGAGTGTGGCTCAGTAGAATTCAGTTACCGAGTAGCTGTTGGCATGGCAGAGACGTGGATGTTCCGTATGCGTGTTTCGCATGTGTGGCCATGTAAACATTTACATCCGTATGCCTTTGGCGATGCATGGTGTTAGTGTGTGCATGACAGGGACAGAAGCCAAGCATTGCTGCTGACAGCCGCCCTCGGCACGCCTCATACACTGTGTCTTGTGCTCTGAAGTACTCCTTTTGTCAACTAGTTGGCACCAGTTTGCTTTGCTTTCAACAAGTGGCTCATGGCCTGGATCTCCATTTGCCAAACAGACTAGCTAGCTAGAAGGAGCAGAAAGCTGAGCCAGCGCTGCCCTGATGGCACGTGCTCAGTGGAGGGCCTAGGAAGGACAGGTGAGGAAATGCCAGCGGCTTAGTGCTGGGGCCTCGGAGGGCGGCGCTGCCTGCCGACCATCTTCCTGGTATGTGGGTGCCTCTGTCACCAGGGATTTCATTTGACCCTCCTTGGGCTCCACATGACCACCAGACATTTTTCTGAGAAGAAAGTTTTCCAAAGGTGTTAAGACTGCCTGCATTTTTAGATATACCTGTACTGTGTGAATAACAACTGAAATTGCAATTTAAAATGGCTAAATTTTATAGATGACTAATATAACAACCTGAGGCTGAGTTTCTGCCTTGCTCAACATTACTCTTTCAGATTCTGTGCTGACTGCTTTGCATTTCACGGTGACATGGAGACAGTCACATAACTAAATCTTTAAACTGAATGAGAGGTTCTGTTTCAAAGGGCAGCTTATTTGGTATTTTACATTGAGGATTTTCTCGACAGGCAAACTCCCATTAAATTACTTGAAATAGGGCTTGCAAGATTGCACAGTGAGTAAAGGGGCTTGCTGCCAAGCCTGAGTCCCTAAACTCACATGGTAATAGGAAAGAACTGACCCTGAAAGTTGCCCTCTGACCTCTATATACGTGCGTGTACGCACACACGCGCGCGCACACAGACACACACACACACAGACACACAGAGGAGGGGATGGAGGGAGGGATGGAGGGGGAAACAGAGACAGAATCAGAGAAACAAATACAGAGACAGACAGACAAAGAGATAAGATAGAGGCAGACAGACAGACAGAGACACACATAGAGCCATGCAGACAGAAAGACAGAGACTAAATAGTGTGCATTTTTAAGTGTTTGGAGTAGATGTTGTTATTACATGGGCATAGAGCCTTTCACAGATGATGTGTGGTGCATCTTGTAGCTAGAACAGTCTGGGTGTTGGTGCAGGGGAGTTGCCCTGGTGCGCGAGGATGACGCTTCGCACTGCCACTGTTGACTCCCCTGCTGGTACTTGATGCTGCCTTGGAGTTGAAGGCAAAGCCACTCAGTCCCCAGCTGAAAACTTAAGTCTATATTTTTTTTCTTGAAAGATATTGATTCTTCTGAAAATTCAACTAATGAATGAAGAGAAGATGAGAGCAGACATTTCCTTATTTCCTTAGCCGACCCCATTCTTTATGGTCTGATGTCCAGCTGGTTGGCTTCTAGAACATAACACACTTTGGGGAAGAAGGGGCCAGGAATGGAGGCAATGTTAAGTACAGATGGGAACCTGGGTCTGGACAAAGACCCCCAAGGACACTGTTTAAAATATTTCTGAAGTTGATTAGAAATAGAGTAACCTCAGGCTTACTCACATTATAAAAATATGTCATGACCCAAGAAAACTCTTGCAAATCCAAAATCTTGAAGCAGAGTTGATGGCATCTGCCGCCAGCAACAGAGAAGGCTCTGAGTTTGTGAGATTATTCTGTCTGATGCCGTGAGGAGATCCAGGTGGGCTAAATAGCCTCGAAAGAAGACCTTTCCTCGGGCTTTCTGGGTGAGCTTTTCAGAAGAGCAAACTTGTGGAGTATGCAGAGTTAGGATGGGGCATTAAATTGTCAGTAATCTGGAACCAGGGTAAACCAGGGTCCTTTCCACAGATGGATCTAAACTGAGAGACTGAAAATGCAACATTTGCAGCCCCTGAGGAACTTCTGTGTCCTCAAGTGTGAAGTCCCTGGGCCTCAGTGCATCAAAGCTGACTTTATTGTCTTAGTTTACAGATGTTTTATGTCCTATGCTACTAAAATACCTCACAGATCAAGAAGGTGGGCAGAGCTGGGTGGGACACACATGGCACCTGACTTCCCTGCGTGGATGGGACATTTGTGGACAGATTCGACACCACTGGCTAGAAATCCATGCTCCTGGATTCTGCTGTTAGACGGCCACTGCTACACTCTACATTCCTCTCCCTCAGTTGTTCTCTTGCCCACGGTCGCAAGACACCTAGGAATCTGAGGGCACTATGCTAGAACATGGTATATTCTTTATAAAGACCAGCATTTCTCCAGCGCACACAGCAGGGACAGCTCAATGATTATCGAAAGAGACTTATCGTGGCACTATGAATCAGTTTTGGATGTTTCCCATGGTATTTTACTCATGAGTAGGGTAAGAAAACATGCTAATTAAAAACTGGAGGTTCAGGGGACCCCTGAAGAATCTGTGTGGCAAGGAAGCAGCCGTGCTCTGTGAGTTGTCCCCATGGCTAAGGGCACATTCTAGAAGCAGGACTCCAGGGTGCCTGCTTTGGCAGGGCCTCACTGGCTACAGCCGTGCTCTAGAGAGAAAATAAGAAGTGACAGGAGAGCCAGTGTGTGAAGCCAACTGTGAGGTTTAGCTGACTCATTTAAATCTTGTTTTTGAAGGCGCAGGTGTGAGTTTTCTGGGGTGTCACAGTGCATTTGAGAAAGCAGAGTCCTGGTTTTCAGACATTACACATCCACCATGACTCCCTGGTGACTTAGAGTCAAGTTAGTGTGACTCTAAGCCATCATGGCTGCTGGGTTAGGAAACTTGATGATGTCAGCAGCTGACCCAGAGTGTCAGAGCACACCGGAGCTGGTGATGGGTGGGAACCTGGAATGGCAGAGCACACCAGAGCTGGTGACGGGTGGGAACCCGGAGCGTCAGAGCACACCAGAGCTGGTGACGGGTGGGAACCCGGAGCGTCAGAGCACACCAGAGCTGGTGACGGGTGGGAACCCAGAGCGTCAGAGCACACCAGAGCTGGTGACGGGTGGGAACCCGGAGCGTCAGAGCACACCAGAGCTGGTGACGGGTGGGAACCCGGAGCGTCAGAGCACACCAGAGCTGGTGACGGGTGGGAACCTGGAGCGTCAGAGCACACCAGAGGTGGTGACAGGTGGGACTGCTTCACTGAGTTCTCCGGGATCTCAAGGTGGTAGGGGCTGTCACCTTCCTGAGGTTACATGTGAGGGAGCCGAGGCCATTAGAACAGCTTTCCATGCTGCGGCACAGTAAGCAATGCACTCCTGGCTCTCCTGTTTAAGCCCTGAGTGACACAGATGTTGTTTTATGTCTTTGCGAGCCCAGAACTTTACTATCAGTGATTTAATTAATTCTTCCAAGCTGGGCTTGGTAGCAGGCACCTGTAACCCCCAAGCCCAGGAGACAGAGGTAGCAGGAAGACTGCTGTGAGACAAGATATGTTTATATAGCAAATTCCAGGCTGCAAGAGTTTCTACAAGACAAACTCTAAAAGAAAAAAAAGCCACAAAAATCCAGTTTCCCTTCCAGCATTAACCTGAGATTTACTTGATTCCATTCAAATAGGAGTGATTGCAAATGCCTTTGCTGTTCGTCTGGGTCCATCCTCAGCATCCTGATGATGTTTGAGCTTCATGTAAGCTTATGTCTCCTGTCTCTTGCTGGCTGAAGGCTGTGTGAAGTCCCCTCCCACAGGCACAGGTCTATTCAGGTGCCAGGGAGCCGTGGCACAGACCCTACTGCCAGCCACTCAGTGACAGCCACGCAGTGACAGCCACACAGTTACAGCCACGCAGTGACAGCCACACAGTTACAGTCATGCAGTGACAGCCATGCTGATTATGCATCCAAAGCTATCAGTACAGACCTTGAGATACTAACAACCTTCACCCATGTCTCTGTTGTCAGGCCACCGAGGAGGAACCCAGCCTGGACATAGAACCCGCCCCGGAAGATGCTGCAGAAGAAGTAACTATACCTTTTTCTTTTTTAAAAATTACCTTGTTGTTTGTGGGAGATTGGACCCAGAGGGTAGAATAGAGAGAGACCTGGAAGTTTAAAGTAATGGCCCCTGAGGAGCCGTTTTAGTGAGATGTGTGTCTCTCTGCAAATGTAAGCACACATGTTCACATGTGCATGTTGGGTGGGTATTACATCAGTGTGTCCCTCAGAAGAAACAGTCTAACATGGGGAGGCAAGCACAAGCCAAGAGGAGCCTTGGTCTCAGACAAGCACTAGCTATCGCTACTGACAGTTAAGGGAAGCCTTGGCCTTAGACAAGCACTAGCTATCGCTACTGACAATCAAGGCAGGCGTGAAAACTGCTGGCAGAGGTACGGGGTACAGGAAATGAGTCTGCTGCTGGGAATTATGTAACGTAGCTCCTAGAAGGCTTTATGAGTGTGCAAGCAAGCCACGCCATCCTGGTGGTGGATGCTTCTGTGGGAATTACCTTTTCAGAGGCGTGGGTGGGAGAAGTCGAGGGTCCACAGGAGGAGAGCTGAGGGGGCGATGCCGAGAGGTCAGGGAAGAGTGGGGCGGGTCTTGAGGATGTGTATAAAGGAGGTGTGGCGCGTCTCGGGAGGATGGTGGCCTGAGGTGGAGATGAAACAGAACCAGGAGGGGACAGGGTGTGACTAGCTGCGTGCCTTTCAGCCTCTGTGCTTCCCAGGAGCCTGTTACCCAAGCAGACAGCTGGCACCTGGCTTAGACACGGTGACAGTGTCCCGGCCAACACTGGTGACATAGAGGGCAGCTTTGTAAAACAGTGTATCTGCTAGAAAGACACTGGAGCTTGGGGACTGAATTCAAAGCTGACTTGAACTTGAAGCTAAAGAATCCAAGAGAAGCAACTTTGTATCCAACACTTAGAGAAGAAACCTGTCAACGGTGGGTGCAATGTGGGAGCTTGACAGAGCCAGCGAGACCCAGTGAGCACTGTGAGCGAGCGAGCGCTGTGAGCGAGCGAGCGCTGTGAGTGAGCACTGTGAGCTAGTGAGCACTGTGAGCGAGCGAGTGCTGTGAGTGAGCACTGTGAGTGAGTGAGCACTATGAGTGAGCGAGCGAGCACTGTGAGTGAGTGAGCACTGTGAGTGAGTGAGCACTGTGAGTGAGCACTGTGAGTGAGCACTGTGAGTGAGCGAGCGAGCACTGTGAGTGAGTGAGCACTGTGAGTGAGCGAGCATTGTGAGCGAGCGAGCGCTGTGAGTGAGCACCGTGAGTTAGTGAGCACTGTGAGGGAGCCAGCACTGTGAGTGAGTGAGTACTGTGAGTGAGCACTGTGAGTGAGCACTGTGAGTGAGCACTGTGAGTGAGGGAGCGCTGTGAGTGAGCGAGCGCTGTGAGTGAGCGAGCACTGTGAGTGAGTGAGTACTGTGAGTGAGCGAGCGCTGTGAGTGAACACTGTGAGTGAGCGAGCACTGTGAGTGAGTGAGCACTGTGAGTAAGCGAGCGCTGTGAGCGAGTGAGCGCTGTGAGTGAGCACTGTGAGCTAGTGAGCACTATGAGCGAGCGAGCGCTGTGAGTGAGCACTCTGAGTTAGTGAGCACTGTGAGTGAGTGAGCACTGTGAGTGAGCACTGTGAGTGAGTGAGCAAGCACTGTGAGCGAGCGAGCGCTGTGAGCGAGCGAGCGCTGTGAGTGAGTGAGCATTGTCAGTGTGCTCAGCCAGGGCCATTGGGAACCACAGAAGTTGTCAGATCTGTAACCCCAGGAAAGCTGACTTGTTGAACATTGCTGGCCTGATTGCAGACTGAAAATGTCCTCTGCTGCACGCCAATGCAGATGTCTTCCTAGTGTTTCCAGCTCTCAGGATCACAGGAAGCAGCCTGTTGGTCAGTTAGAAAAATGTCATTAATGTTCCTCACCTTTGGCAAGCTGCCTTCCCCTCCGTCTCAGGGTTTTGGAGCTCAGCTCTCTCTAGACCTGTGAAGTGAGTTTGGATAAAAGATAAGCTTGGCTGTGACCTTCGCTCTCTGTGGAAAGCAGGAACAGTGCAGGGCAGGGCCACAGGAGCAGAGGTTAGTGAACCGAGAAGTCCTGAAAAAAAACGCACATTTGGTTGGATTTTTGCCAAGTTGTGGGGCCCCCCAGGACTTATCAGACCTCAGCTGTCACTTTAACACAGGTGAGAGCTGTGCTTTCTGAGGCCCTTCCTTGTACTAACGCAACACAGAGGGTAAGGAGAGTGTGGCTTGCGTGACCCATTTTAGCCTGCTTTTCGCAGGAACAAGTGTGAGCTTTCTGGGATGTCACAATGCATCAGAGAAAGGACAGGAGCTGGCTTCCGGAGACAGACTCTGTGGCACTGTCGGTGTAGGTGTGGCTGATGGCTCATTTTGTAACCTCATGTGGGGCAATCGGACAGGGCACCATGATGCGTTAGTTCATTTGGGCTGTTATAACGAAATAACAGCAGCTCAGTGACTCATAAACGTCAGCTCCTGTCCCATGGCTCTGACGGCCTGCCATCTGCACACCTCAGCTTCCTTAGTGCCGGGGGTGGCAGCCACCGCACACACTTCTCCTCGGTACTTCTTGTGGAAATCTAGACACAAACCTATCAGTACTGCAGAGAACAGTCAGCTTTTGTGCAAGCTGGTTTTGGTAACGGAATATTAGGGAGTGGAAGTTACTTCTTGATGGCTACCCTGACTGGATGAGAGTAAGTCAGAGCTTTAGAATCTGTCATAAATAAGGAGAGCTCCAGACACAGCTCAGGGGCATTGGCAGTATCCAAACGCTGACACTTACCTATGTTCTAGAGGATGCTGGAGGATGTTGGGGCTGCTTCACCTTGGAATGACCTTCATACAGGTGGCTGCCTGCTTCTGTCTCCCATGTGTGGAGGTGAAAGGCATGCCCTCAGTTTTGTTTTCAATAATGCGTATGCATGTGTATCTTTGTGGGTGCTTGTTCATGTGAGTGCAGTTTCCTCAGATGCCAGTAGAGGGCATCACATCCTTCGGAGATGGAGTTAGAAGCAGTTGCTAGCCACCCACCCAGAGAGCTGGGAACCTGGCTTCTCCCCAGGGCAGCATGCACTCTCAGCCACCAGGCCAACTCTCATGGCCCAGGTAGCTTTTTGAACGGAGGATTCCTCTTTCTTTTAAGGTATAGAACGTTGGATGTTTCATGTCTAAACGTCTCCCTGTGTAATCTTTGTCTAGCTAGGTCTGGTGCAGTGGCTCTGCTGAAAAAGAACCCCAGGGTAGTTCCAACACAAAGAGTGGAAGTAGGTCAAGAGGCCTGCTTCTGAGAGTCAGCACAGCGCGCGTGTTTCCCTTCACCGTTGTTGAGGGAAGGCTTCCTTTCTAGAGAAACTGGGTCCCACCCGGGGAGCTTGTTAGGAGGGCAGCCTAACTCTGACTCCCTTTGATACAAACAGGGTAGACACCTATTATATTCTAAACAATAGCGAAGAACCAGCAGGTTCCCTGGGAGTTGTGTCCCTGAGGGCACACTTCAGGGCTCAGATGCAGCTGCTGGTGGACTTGATGGGGAGTCCCTGAGTCTCTTACTTCCTTTGGAAGAGTGTGTTGTGAGCAAACCGGGTGCTGGGCTGTTGTGATGTGCAAGAGCACTTGATGTTAATGCAGACAACAAGGGCACCGCTGAGACCCTGCTGTGCAGAGTGAGGGCCCACTGAGGGCGTGGCCTTTCCCTTTGCAGTTGGTTATCTGAACACACTTATCCCTGGTCAAGAGGCAACTGCCACTTCATTGTCTGGGACACACCTGGGACATCGCTTGACTGAACTCACTGTGGACTTCACCCACCACACCACATGCATTCAGTGACTGCGTCCTTTCCATCCATGTGGGAGATGAGGCATTGGGGATGGAGCGATGGATGGTTGAACTTCTGCCAGTCAGAACCTCCTGGGCCGTAGACAGGGAGCAGGGGCAGGTGGAACAGTGGAGTGAGAAGACTTAGCGTTATTGGCCTTGGGGATCACGTGGATATAGATGCTTCATATGCCTTCTAAGCCCCACACCACACAAGGCTCCTGTGCCATTTTGCCAGCTTTAGTCACTAGGTATTGCCAGATGCTTAGGCGGGTTTTAGGTAAGTTTTTATTTTATAGAAAAATGTGAAAATGCTAGCATTGTCACACAAATGTGTTTTCTAAAGGGCTCAGGTTTCAAGGTTACGCTTGTTAATCATTACAAAGAACAGTTTCCTGTCTTGATGACTTTAAATCCAAGCTGTGCTAGCGTTTGTTTTTTTTTCACGTTATTTCTCGTGACTGCTGGGGGTGTTTCCCTTCCCCCACCAGTTTTGATGGCAGCACAGGAAATGTCTGTAGAGTGAGTGGGTGGTGAGGCTGCCAGCTTCAGTCTGCAGTAGAGCTGCAGGGAGACTGCTCAGGCGGGGCCAGAGCCAGCCAGGAAGTTGAGGCAGGTAGCACTAGTTCAGAGACTGGGGAAGATTCTGGAGCTGGGTACATGGCCCCTTCTCAGTGTGTCACCACGATTTGTGGCAAATCATTGAAGAGTTCCTTAGCACACCTCTCTCTGACCAGTGCAGTGACCAGCTCAGTGAGAGAGTGGCAGGGAGGAGACTGGGGTCAGGAGACACAAGGATGCCAGAGTGAGAGAGCGCAAGCCAGGGTGTCATCAGGACCCTGGACATGGTCCTAGCACCAGTGGGAATTGCTCAAGGAAGGCCTGCCCTGTGCAGGCATGTGCGGAACCTGCACACCACCCCTCCTTTCTCTGGAATCTAGAAACAGCAAGATTCCTTTTCTCCTTAAAGAAAAAAAAAGGGGGAAGAAAAAACAACTGGAACTGGTTTGAATAGAAATGAGACAAGATGAATAATGAAGCTCGGGAAATAATAAAGCAGTTAAGAGCGATGCAATTGCAGTTTAAAGAGATAGTTAATAGGCTTGAAAGATTAATAAGACACTCTCCCAAGTCCTGCTTATTATCTTTCATAGTCTGTTCAGACATCTCTGGGATCTCCAGGGGCAATGCACACATCCCAGGGACTCAGTCTCTCTGGGTTTGCAAGCCTTACAGTTCTTTGTCAGATAGCCAGAGTTGTGTTCATGCTTACAGAGGCCCTAGAAAACAGGAAAGAGAGAACTTGGCCAGACTACAGAGTCCCCTCAGTAGGCTCACCATGGGCATGCGTAAAGTGACAATGGCTCCTTGGAGTGCGAACATGTATGAGGCAAAAAAAAAAAAAAAAAGGTGCTATATATGAATTTGCAACAAAAACCGCCTGTGCACCTAACAGTTATTTGCAAGAATCCACAGAAGACAAAGTACCTAGCTCTTGTCATCCATGACATCTGTCCCCTGGGTGTCTGTCCCCTGGGTGTCTGTCCCTGGGCTGCTCCTTCTCACTTGAGTGCTGTTGCTCACCTAGAATGGGCAAATGGAGGTGGTTTGCAGCCTTGTTCTGCCCTACATCTTCATCTTTCTGTTTTTATAGCAGGCTAGACATTGCATAATCTCAGAATGCACACGGAGGGACCACTCAGCCAGCTAACAGGGCTCTCAGGCCGGGGGCGGGGGCAGGGCACAGCCGCTGGAGTGGGTTGTGATGTGAGAGATCCAGACGGGGGCTGTGGTATCTACAAACAGCTGGGCAGCCCTGGAAACTCTGAAGCTCCATTGCTATAACCCCCGGGATAGTTCATCAGCCAGGGACTGTGGTCCGGTGATTTTATGGGAGAATTTGTATGGAAACACATTCTCCAGAGCACATGGTGATGGCCTTGCCTGAGTGCAGATCCACATGTAAAAGCCACTGTCTGAGCATGCAGAAGAGGCGTGGGATCTTTGCTGTCCCGGGCATTAACATACACACCAACTTGAGAGGAGTTTAGATCATGGAAGCCTCTGATAGACAACAGAGTTGTGTCTTGGCTGCAGGGGAGGATGGGCAGTTTAGTGAGAACTCTGTCGTTCAGTGTGCTCCTGAGCGATGTCACCTGGAGAGCTTACGGTAGCAACCCTGCCAGTGGGGGGTGGGGGCATCTATATTGCTCTTTCTACCAAGATGGTACCTGCTGCCTCTGACTCACTTGCACCTGATATAGGGGACAGATTATTGGTGAATGGAGTGGGGACATGGGTCATACAGAGGTCAGATCGTCCTTCTGTTCAGCCTCGGCACAGTGCTGCTTGCTCTCTGGTGACACGGGTGGCCTGGGCCCAGTCCGTCATTTCTTCCCTACATTGCTGCAGAAGAACTGGCTGCCAGGATGGGGCCATGTTCCTCCGAGGCCCTGCATGAGTTCAGTGCCCTATGAACCATGCCTGCCACTGAGCTAGTCCTAGAGAAATTCCCCCTCTCACCTGAGGCTGCATATAACTTAGACACTGAGTCCTCACTCAAGGCCTCTCTCATTTTTTAACAACTTTCTTCTAAGAAAGAGTGAAACACAGCACACATGCTGCCCTCAGAGCCTGGGTCACTGAGTGCTTTCCAGTTTAATTACCGCAGCAGCAGCCCTCTTTCCCCTCCCTATGCTTTAGACTAGTAGTTCTCAACCCGTGGATCACCCTTGGTGGCTCAAACAACCTTTTAACAGGGTCACGTATCAGACATCCTGAGTATCAGATGCTTATTAGGATTCATGAGAGTAGCAATACTACATTATGAAGTGGCAACAAAAATAATTTTATGGTTGGGGGGGTCAGCACGATGTGAGCAGCTATATTAAAGGGCCGCAGCATTGGGAAGGTTGAGAACCACTGCTTTAGGCCCCGGACAGAACCACAGGGCACTGGAGAAGGCTGTTTTAGAAGCAAAGGAGTAGTTAGGACACAATGACAGAACGGAGAAGGAAGTGTCTCCTTTTCCAGATGGGTAGCACTGTGGTATCATGTTTACACTAATGTGATACGCAGTAGTATTTTATTTGTATATATGTTTGTGTGCACATGCGTGTGCATGTGTTTGTGTGTGTGTGTGCACATGCACATGTCTTCTTTTATTTATTGATCTACACATTATTTTTCCAGCCGTTGTCACTCCCTGACCTGGAGCTCACTGAGTCAGTACCCTGCTTGGTCAGAAATCCCTAGGGATCTTGGTGGCTCCACCTCCCCATGCTGGCATTACAGGCACATGCCACTGCGCCCAGCTTCTTAAGCAGGTGCTGGAAATCTGAACTTAGGCCCTTGTGTTTGTGTTGGGAAGGTCAAAAGCACTTCATTGTAGAAGTTAAGAATCCATTTGTCCTTCTCAGAATGTCACCTTGCTTCCTTAGGAAAGTCAATCATACACATCATACATTTCAGCCCTGTTGGACAGGCATTGATTTCCTTCTGGTAATTTTAGCAAGCAGCACCAGCTGCTGACGGTCTCCTAACGACCTCCAGAGACTGGGGCTTTCAGCTGTGACTCAGGCGTTGCCATGGAGGGATGCTGAATTTGCCAACGAGTCCAGCAAACGATGAAAAGCTAACTCAGAATTATGAATTAGTAAAGCCTATTTATTACTCTGAGGGAACTTTATTTTCACCTTGTAGGGAAGGTATTTTGGATAGGTCATTTGTAAAAGGAAAATGGCCAATCTCCAATAACAACAGCAAACGGTGTTCTGGTTAACCTAGCGTCTAGAAAGCCGTAAGTGAGCGTGGCTGACTACAAAGACAGAGCTAGGTAATCTAAAAAAAAAAAAAGACGGCATTTCTTAAACCTGTTAAATGGAGCAAGGTAACCAGGTAAGCTTCCTTCTGGAGGATGCTGTCTCATGTGAGAGTCACATGGCAGGTGATTTTGGTCTTGGCCAGGATAGTGGCAGCCATAGCACCCTTGTGGTGCATAAAAGGCCCACAGCTGAGTATGGGCTATGCTCCGGCTTGGAGCCTCAGAGTCCCTAATACAGTTAGTCCCCATTTGTCTCCAGATCTTGTCTATAGCTCTTCTTCATGGCCTTGACTGCATTGGCAAGCGAACACAGGAAAGGTGGGGCCTGAAGGATGGACCCTCTGTGCAAGAGAGTCATGGATTTCCATCCAGCTCCCAACCTCATATGATGTAAAACTAGACCCTCTTGGGTGGGTGGGGGGAGAAGGACCTTACTTAGGGGTTGTAGACATTAAAGGCAGCTACTTAGACTGAGATCAGGGAAACCTCCCTGATGTAGCTACAGACACTGCATAGAGGAACCACCGTAGCCACTGCTCAGCTGCTGGGTTTGGGGAAGGCACACAGAGACTGAAGGGGAGGCAGAAGCTATGTGCCTCCCACTGCTTGGAGAGTTGGGAAGCCAGCATGCATGCCCCGAGCCGAGGAAGAGAAGACAGGTGCCCTTGGGAAAGCTGGGAGCCAGCCTCTCCCACCAAGGCTGATTGTGGTCCTCAGGATCTCCTCCATTACGAAAGATGGACAAGAGGAGGCCCCAGAAAACACCGCCATCATACTCCTTAGCAGGCGGCGGGATATAACGCAACTTGCAAAAGCTGCACATGAAGCAAAGACACTGAAAGTCCCATAGCAAGAACAGGAGACCTGAGGTGTCCTCTGGGAGGGTGTGATACTGTGCCCAGGGATGGAAGCTGAACAATTTAGCGAGACAAAGAAGTTTTAAAAGGTTGCTGGATGTAAGGTAAATATAGGAAAGTCAGCTATATCTACGGAGATAACAAAGATTGAACTTAAAATAATATGTAATACACCCAACGACACTAAACAAATATTATAAAACATGTGCAAGCTTTGCATACTTGAAAACTACAAAATACTGCTGACAGGAAGAATAATTCTTCATAAAGATGCTCATGGACTGACAAATGGTTCAGTGGGTAAAGGCACTTGCTCCCAAGCCTGGCTACCTGAGTCTGATCCTTGGATCCAATTGTAGAAAGAAAACAGATTCCTTATATGGTTCTCTGATTTCCATATGCATACCATGGTACATATACACTAAACACACACACACACACACACACACACACATATACACTAAACACACACACACACACACACACACACACACACAAACACACACACCAAAACAAAAACAAAAAGCCTAAGGTAATAAAAACTTGAAACCTGAAACACTTAGACTACCAGAAGAAAACATAGGCAGTGCCCTAGGAGATAAGTGTAGGAAGAAACTTCTGGATTGGATTCCCTTCACTCAGGGATTAAGGCCAATAGTTGACAAATGGAACCTCAAATAACTAAAGAGCTTCTGTGTATCCAAGAAAACAATGAGCTGAGTGAGAAGCCTCAGAGTGGGAGAAAACACTCGCCAGCTATACGTTGGATGGATTATTACTGTCCAGAATATGTGAAGAACTAAATAAAGCATTCAAAAGAATAAATGACCCAGTTAAAAAATAGGCTGTGGATGCAACAGAAAATTATCCAAAACTGAAAGAAAAATGGCTAAGAAATATCTCAGGATGTGCTTACATCTTAGGCCATTGGGAAGGTGGATTTGAGAGGAGCTCATCTGGCTCCTGTCAGGATGGGCAAGAGCAACAGAACAACTGACAGTAAATGCTGGGGCGAGAAGAGCCCTCATGTCCTGCTGCTGGGGCTGCAAGCTGGTGCAGCCACTCTGGAGATATATGTGTGTGTGTGTGTGTGTGTGTGTGTGTGTGTGTGTGTGTGTAACATTCTCCAGTCCAAGTTTAGAAAACTCGCATGTGAAGGCATTGCCTTTTCAAAGCAATTCTGAGACCCAGTACGCCACAAGTAAATATCGTAACATATTTTCTCATAGGCTGTGTCAAGGTAACACTTGAACTTATGTGGAAGTGCAAAGGATTTAGAAGAACCACAACTTTGCAAAGCAAGAAAAAAGTGAGCAAACCCATACTGAGCATGTTAGGGTCATGCATAGAGATTTAGCAATTAAGACAGTTTGCTATTGACATGAAAATAAACATGTCAGTTAATGGAATGAACAGAAAGAGACTCCTGACTTTGTGGTCAATTGATTTTTACGTGGACATCAGGATATTTCACTGAGAAAAGAATAATGTTTTCAACAAATGGTGTTTGAGCAACTGGATATTTACTTTAAAAATAACACAAATATGAAATGAATTCAGAATATCCCTATTTTCAGATGTTAGGATCCTGTACACAAGAGACCCGATAGGCTCAACCAGGAAACTCGTGAAGCTAACAAACATGTCTGTAAAATGTTAGGTTACAAAATTAAAATACTCAGTAGCCATCCTATATACCAATGACAAAGAGATTGGGAAAGAAATCAGGGAAATGATCCCATTCACATTACAAAACCAAAATAAAAAAACCAAAACCCAAGTAAGCTTCCCCAACCCACAACACACACAGACCTACTCAAGGAAATGAAAGGCCTATACAGCTAGAAGTATAAAGCACTGAAGAAACTGAAAACATGAGAAGATGGAGAGACCGCCGTGCACATGGATTGATAGGGTTAATACTGTGAAAATGCCCACCTACCAAAATCAATCTACAGATTCAATTCAATCTCGTAAAGTTTCCAATGCAATTCTTCACAAAAATTGAAAGACAATCTTAAAGTTCATACTGAAGCACAAAAGACCCTACACAGTGAAAACATTCCTGAACAATAAGAACTATACTCAAGGCATCACTGCTCTTCATCTCAAGTTATACTGTGAAGTCATAGTAGTAAAAACAACACGGTACCGACAGAAAATAGACACGCTAATCAGTGGAGCAGAATCCAGGACCTGGACAGATGTACACTCACCTGTAGCCACCTGGGTGGTCGGTTGGTGTTTTGCAAATTAGAGATGAGATGCCCTAATAAATGGTATTGGGAAACTGAGTATCTTCGTGTAGGAAACTGGAACTGATCCTTCTCTCACCTTGCACACAAATGAATCCCAAACGGGTCAAAGATCTCAATGTTAGATCTGAAACTCTGGAACGTCTGGAAAAAAAGAGTAGGGAGTACATTTAAGGACCCACACTCATGTGAGGACTTCCTGAGTAGGACTCAACCCTCTGGGAGATGAACCAACAGACACCAAGTGGAGCATTAATGACCTTCTGCATTGTGAAGGGAGCTGTTAATTGACTGCAGCCTACAGGATGAGAGAAGTTGGCCAGCTGTACATTTGACAGGGATTGATGTCCACTATACACAGAGCTTTAAAAAGTCCTAACAGCAGCAAATCAAACAACTAAATTAAAATTTGGGCTATTTCATTGAACAGAGTCCTCAGAAGAAGAAATGCAAATGACTAGGAAGGGCTTCTATGGTTTTCATTTGTTCATCAAGAAGACAAAAACCACTCTGAGATTTCACTGTATTCCAGGCAGAATGGTGACGATTAAAAAACAAAGGAAAAATGCTGCCATGGCCCTGGGGCATGGGGACACTTATGCACTGTTGGTGGGAGTGCAAACTGGTAAGGCCACTGTGGAAGTCAGTGTGGCAGTTCCTCAGGACACTAGAGATAGATCTACTGCCTGAGCCAGCTCTCCTGCTTCTATCCATATGCTCAGAGGACTCTGTTTCCTGCTATAGAGATACTGGCTCACCCATATTAACTGATGCTCTGTTCACAGGAGCTAGAGGTGGGAACAGAGTAAATCTCCAACATAATGGAAATACAGTATTTATATACGGTGGGACTTCCTTCCTTCCTTCCTTTCTCTTTCTTTCTTTCTGGTTGGAGAAGTAGCTTTACTTGATTTTCTTTTTTGTTTGCCTTTAAAATCTGTACACTCAATCAGTAGAGGTGCTGAACTAAATAATAGGAAAACAATATTTAGAGTGGCAGTTTCAGAAGTTTATGGAGTGGAATGAGCAGGCACCTCATGTTTATGCAGGATTACCGCCCTCTCCAGACAAAAGATATTTACTCACTTGTCTATGTGGTTGGCTCTGCATCTTTCATCACAGTGGAATTTTATTCAGCTGTACAGAGAGATGCAATTTGTAGGTGAGTGCATAGAAGCAGAAAACACACTCCTGAGTGAAGCAATCCAGACCGAGCAAGACATATGCCCTCCCTCACACCGAGAAAGACACATGCCCTCCCTCACACGTGGTCTTTAGCATCAAGCCTGTAGATTTGTATGTTTGGCTTTGAGTACATGCAGAAGCTGGGAAATTATAAAGGGACCATTGATGGAGAGGGGAAGAAAAATCTTAAGTGAGGAGGGTAGAAGAACACAGAAGATGCTTAACATCATTAATAACTTCAGAAATGCAAATTAAAAACATGATGAGATTGTACTGTATGGCTTCTGCAGTGGCTAAAACAAATACTTAATGATATTAAGTTCTGACTGAGGCATGATGCACAAGACCCCTGTCATGGTTGGTGAGACTACAAAACAGCCCAGCTACTTTGGGAAACAGTTGGGAAGTGTCTTATAAAGGTCTAGCTCCACTTAATTTTGAACTTAGTAGTTCTACTCTTAGCTTTTGACCTAAAATTCATGTCCACCAGATGCTCCATGTGGACATCTCTAGTAGTTTTAACACACACACACACACACACACACACACACACACACACACATCACCTCAAATGTCCATCAGCTTGGGCAAAGATAAACACTGTATTCCACCTCTACAAATCAAAGACCAAACCAAAGGCCCATGTAACATGGGGGCGTCGCAGCAGCACAAGGAAAAGTGAAAAAGGCCAGTCCCAACACCACATAGTATGCATGCTGTCAGTGAGATCCAGGCTGCAGGAGGACACACTGGCCACAGAGGCACAGGAAAAGTGAAAAAGGCCAGTCCCAACACCACATAGTGTGCATGCTGTCAGTGAGATCCAGGCTGCAGGAGGACACACTGGCCACAGAGGCACAGGAAAAGTGAAAAAGGCCAGTCCCAACACCACATGGTGTGCATGCTGTCAGTGAGATCCAGGCTGCAGGAGGACACACTGGCCACAGAGGCACAGAGAGGACATTTTACTGTGGTCACATGACTGCATGCATTGTTCATGATATGGGCCTAGGAGCACAGTTCAGTTGAAGTGCTTTCCTGGAAGGTGCAAGGCCCTTGGTGGCCCTCACCTATAACCTTAGCCCTCAAGAGATAGAGACAGAAAGAACAGAAGTTCAAAGTCACCCTAAGCTACATAGCAAGTTGCAGGTTAGCCTGGGATATAGAAGACTATTAAAAACACTTATTGGTATGAATTGTCTTGTAGACGTCAAAAATATAAACTTTAGGAAGTTACAGTTCCAAAGACTCTAATAAGAGTTTATGCTTAGTCACAAGCTCTCTTAATTTGGGCCCCATTCACGCAGATGGCTGAGTCCTTAATCTTTGCTTTATTGGGTAGAGTGGACTCTCATTAGATCCTGAACTGGGCATCTGTTTCTTCCATCTCTTCTAAGCGTCCCTTTCATCTTTTATGTAGATATTTGTGATTCTGCCTGAACCTATGAGTTCTACGTCATGGATTCAATCAGCACAGACTGAAAATATCTGAAAGACTACATCTGTACCAGACGCGTACAGATTATTTTGGTATAAACTTTCCTGAAGATGCAGCCTGACAGCTGCTTACACAGTGTGCACATCATTCTCGGTGTTCTCAGTGATCTAAGATGGTCTGACGTACACAGGAGATTGCTAACATACTTTTTGTCTACTCTATTGGGGTTCCTTACATCTCTAACTCCTTTTCCACCCTGATCCCTTCTAACACCCCAACACTGGGTAGGAGAGAAAGGTTAATGGGGAGAGGGGTGTCAGCCCCTTTACCTGGTTCTTGCTAATTAGGGTCATTAGGTTCCTTGGGGCCAGTCCAGTCTTCATTTCAGGACATCTCTGACTCCTCCCTGGCTCCTCCCCTCTTCCTTCTCCCCACTTCTCTTCCAACTGCATCAACGGGGCGGAGGGGGGGGGAGAGCAGCAGCCTCCTTCTTTCTCAGAGCCCCCTATCTCTCCTGGCTCTGGCGTTTATTCCCTAACCACCATCTTCAGAATTAAGCTATCTGCAGCTGGCACAGAGCTCCTTTTAGAGCCCACACGAGGCTAATAGTTTGCTGCTCTGGACAATCTGAGTCAGCCCCATATCCCACACCTGGGATTAAAACAAAAACATGTTTACAGAACATAACTGAGTTTTTAAAGACGCCAGAATGTTCCACTACAGGAGATGTCATATGCAAATTGCCATTTTCTGTGAGTGAGCCCAGCACCTGCTCCCTACAAGCAACCTGTCTCAGGGTTGTAAGGATGGAATGTGGTGAGGCCATGCCTGTGGCTGGCTAAATGCCAGCACGTAGTAAGCACCCACTCTCTGTTCACTATTATTATTTGTGTTCCTATGGGAGAAAAAGTTTGCTAAATATCTTAATTACGCAAATAGATAAGATAGCAAGCTGTTTTCAAATACAGTGGCAAGATCTATTTGTAATAAGACATTTTAATGAGAACTGCAAGTAAAATTTTGTCCTTAGGGTATTGTAGATAAAACTCTTGATTCAACAATTCATGAACACTTAGATTGTTTCATTGTGTGGGCTTAAAAACCGTAAGTCACATTTGCAAAATATCTCAGTGATTTGCAATTTTCATAAATTCAGACCGTTTCCCTTCATAGCTCATGAAAATGACATTGAAAATCAAAACTAAACAACAATTATCAACAAGTTGTTAGCTTTCTGTGGCACACAGTTTGATTCTTACATTGTGAGCTCTCACACGTTGGCAGCCCTCTTCACAAGAGACGGGTGGAGGAAACTGCGTCTCCAGGAGAGCTGGTTTTCTCTTGGCCTGTTCGATGGGATGCAGAACATCAATTGCGTCTCTGCTCCTAAGCCACTGGCTTCTAGAGATGCCATGTGCATATGGTTAGGTGAGCAGGTGTTGGCTCTGTTCTTTAACAATTAAACTTTATTATACAACCCAACTAGCTTACACAAGAAGGAAAAAAGGTTAAAGGGACAAGAGTGAACCTTCCAGTATCCGTTCCACGGGACGGGTCTTTAGGTGTCTCTCTGGTCCGCGTGCTGGTACTGCCTGTTCGCTGCTCTCCCCACACACCGAAGCCCGGGCTGAACCTGTTGTTCTCCCCTCCCCACCTGCCTGAGTCACATGGAAAGGGCAGTCTCTTTCTCCCGGTGAGGGTCAATTAGAAAAACAATAGCCCAGTTGGGGTTCCCAGGTCTGTTTCTTGAATTCCAGGCCCAAGATGGCTCCACTCAGTCTGTTACAAAGTATTTATGAGGTGCCCCAAGGGTAAAGCCCGCCAAGACTGTTTCCACCTGTGACAAAGCTTAATCTTTCCCACAAGCAGGTGAGGTAGCAGGCAGAAGTGCTGCCTGGGGTTCCAGGGCAAAAGCTGCTGGATCCTTCCAGCATCTCATCCAGCACAAGCCAGTTGGTCTCATCCTTGTTGGACTCAGTTTTCTTCCTCCTGGACTATGCTCATGAATTCTCGTCAGCCCTAATCCTGTAACTCTTTCATTCCCAAGCGACTCCAAAGGCCAAGTCATATGTGTGCAGTTCACATTCCTCCTGAATTCTGCATGAGTAAGGGAACTTCTCAAAGGAGATGCTTCCTTAAGGAGAACAAGCTTGCAAGAAAGCAGAAAAGCACGGCTCAAGCTGCTGTTGTCACCGCCCTCACAGGAATCCTTAGGCATGGTGCCAGGGCCTACATACACTGCGAGCTGCTCAGCAGTGTGTTTTTGCCATGATAAGAACACATGTGATCACTCAGCATATTCCTGCGCATAGGCAGTGTTACTAACGACAGCCCTCTGCCGTGTATGGGATCTTTAGAGTGCATTCACCTTGTGTGGTGGAGCCTATGTGTCTTGGCTAGCATCCTCAACTTGCCATCCCCACCTCCCTAACCCTGGTCACCACCATGGTATCCTGTTTCTGTATTGAAGGGGAGATTAAATTTAGTACGGTTCTCCTCAAAACTGAGGGATTAGGAGAAAGACTATCAAGTGTGATTCCTAGCCTCTGTTTGTGTGCAAATCCAAGAATAGTCCATAAGCACAGTCTTTAGGGCCAATGTCTCCTATGTGGATTTGTTGAGGAACAGCGCTGAGTTAGTTTCTTTTCTTTTTCTTTTTCTTTTTCTTTCTTTCTTTCTTTCTTTTTAATTTTTTCTTATTACATCTCAATGGTTATCCTGAAAGACCCCTGAAGGGAGACCCTCACTCAAGCCTCGGATGGCGCGCACCCAAAGACACACAAACGACCGTCTTGCTGTAAACGCACAAGGTAGTTTATTGGCGGAGCTCCGGGTCGACACGTATCTCACGCAGGAGACAGAGGGGTCGACCCAGAAGCCCAGGGGTTTGGGGTTTATATGGTCAAAGGTCAGGGGGAGCGGGAAGTTTTGGCGCGGCCACACATGATTGGTTGTTTAAACATTTGACATCAGCAAATTGTGTAGGCAGATCTGGGTAAGGTCAGACTTAGTCACACGGGAGCAGTCCTCAGTTCCTGTTTTTCTCGGAACCCGAGGGTAGATGTTTATCTGAGCTAACGACACATCTGGTTAAACTCAAACCTGGAACATTGTGTGTGGGCCTCAAGGGGGGATTAAGCAAACACCATAAGATCGGATGAGGGGTCTTGGCTCATTACTCACTCGACCATGCCTGGTACCTGTTTCTCTCAGGAATTTGTCCTTGTGTACCCTCCCTATCTTTTATGGCCAGCCAGTCCCTGGAACACTCAATAGGCCTTTGTCTCTTAGCTCCACATTCTTTGTGACTTATCATCTGGGACCTTGGGCTAGCATACCTGCCGACCTGCACTTATGAGTTAGAGAGCTGAGAGCTCTGCTGTTCTGGTTGCTTTAATGCTAATTAAAAAGTTTCCCTTTCAATCCCATCCCTTGTATCCTCCCATTCTTCCCTCCCTCCCATTTTCCCCTTATTCCCCTCCCCTATGACTGTTCCTGAGTTAGTTTCTTATGTATCTCTCTTATAATATCTCTACTGAAACCCGACACAACGTCAGGGCAGAGCTGGAGATGCAGCCTGGTAGTAGAATGCTTGCTTTCAGAGGTCCCAATTTCACTACTAGTATTGGCAGCAGCAACAACAACAACAACAACAACACACACACACACACACAGACACATGAACACAGACACGTGCACACACACATAGACACATGCATTCACAAGCACACACATGCACACACACACTCACTCGCACTTGAGCTTACACACATGGTGGGGTTCTGTGGAGAGTTCTGCAGGAGACTGGACAGTACAGCTCACATGGGGCCCTGAGAGGGCAGCAGCTTAATCCAGGCCTCAGATTCACAAGCTGCAGAAAAGTGCAGTGGTGGGAGGGTTTCCTTCCCTCCCTCCCTCCCTCCTTCCCTCCCTCCCTCCCTCCCTCCCTCTCTCCCTCCCTCTCTTTGTTCCTTCTTTCTGAAGTCCTCAGTGAAAGCCTTTTACCCACTTAAGCTTTTTCAGTAGGCCAGTTGCATTTACCTGAGAGCAGGAGGGTAGGTGATGCATCCCCGAGTCCCCTGCCCTGCAGCTCAGCCGAGGACAAGGCTGGCACCTCCCCGGGCCCATGTGCTGGCATAATGCTCAGTGCCCGAGCCATGGGATTGCACGTATACTCTTCTGGAGGGTTTTGTGCAGTAACATGGACATCTATTCCCACAGAACAAAGAGAAAACTATATTGAGTTTTCGATTTAAAAAAACCCACTGACCTGGAGTTTCCTTGGAAGCTGAAGATTGTAAGTATGAATATGGAAAGTGTATATTTTATGCTCCTGTTATCCCAGCCACTTAATAAAATTTGCACTTTTCCCTCAGTAGCTTAAAATACCCACTGACCTAGAAAAGTTGCCAAAAGGGAACATCTATTTATGCTCCGTGTTTTTAACAACTGATTGTTGCACGTGGCTCAATTCAGCTTCTCAGACTGGCCTATTCCAATTTTCTTACTTAACTTCTCAGAATTGTTGGCGTCAAAGGCAGGACCACAGGGTGACAGGCTGTGTCTAGCTTCTCTGTGCCAAACATGGCTTCAGGGTGGACAGTGCATGTCCTCTTGCTGATTTCCTAGTTAGTGGAAACAGATGTGTGAGCAAACGCAGGATGGGGACAGCTGTGTGGAGCGAGTGTGACTTGCTCTTACTGTGACTTCTTCGCATCTGTCTCATAAAGCTGCTCGATGCTGTCTTCGAAGCAGAAGGTTTTTCTCTCACATTTCTGGGCTTGGTTTCTTTGAGGCCTTGCTCTTTGACTTGTAGGTGATCACCATTTCCCTCAGCTCACAAAACCAAGGTGTCTTTGTGTCTAGATTTCCTGATCAAGTGTCAGAGCAGATGAGGGACCGCCTCGTGGCCTCCTTCTCATTTGTTTATCCTGAAAGGCTCAAATGCCTCCATGCAGAGTTGAGGTACTGGGTGCTAGGATTTCATCATGGAACGTTTTTGATGGTGGCTAAGGAGCTAGAGTTCAGTCCTGATCCTGAGGAAAATGCTAGGAGGATTCACTTTAAAGTTTTAAGGTTACCGTGTGAGGCAGGTGAGCAGGAGACAGCTGGGAGAGGCTGGGAGCAGGAGACAGCTGGGGGAGGCTGGGAGCAGACTTGGCCATCAGGAGAGCTCCCTGCCTCATCATCCGTCACTCCAGGAGTGATGGGGCTACTCCTGGAGGCTGGGCATATGTGGTGGAGGCTGGGTCTGTGCCACAGCCAGCACAGCCATGGGCACTGTGGGGACTTGGGAAGAGAGAGTAATGGTAGACAAAGACACGGGGCTCTGGCTTCACTTCAGGAGTGAACAATTTTTATTTTCTCCACTGCCATTTGTACATTGTCTTAGTTAGGTTTTGTATCACTGTGATGAAACACCATGAGCAAAAAAAGCAAGTTGTGGAGGAAAGGGTTTATTCGACTTACACTTCCACAACTTAGCCCATCACTGGAAAATGTAAGGAAAGTCAGAACAGGAGGTCAAACAGGGCAGGAGCCTGGATGCAGGAGCTGATGCAGAGGCCGTGGAGGGGTGCTGCTCACTGGCTCACTCAGCCTGCTTTCTAATAGAACCCAGGGATGACACATTAGGAGGCATCCTAGCCTTCCAGGGCCATTATCTTTAGGCAATCATATGGCAGATATACTGACTAAAGAACATATTATTGCAGGATTGTTAGAACAAGTTACCGACAGCCATGCTCTGCATTATCAGAATGCTTTAGCTTTAAAAAGAATATTCAGTGTCACCAGGGAACAAGCTAGACAGGCTGTAAAACACTGTGGACAGCGCCCTGTTGTCCATCATCCACTAAAGATGGGAGTTAATCCTAGGGGATTGAAGGCTCAGTACCTCTGGCAGATGGATGTCACCCATATCCCTGAGTTTGGGAGACTGGCTTATGTACATGTGACAATGGACACCTATTCACAGGCTGTAATGGCTGCAGCTAGAAGTGGTGAAACTGTAAAGGATGTGATGCAACATCTTTTTAGTTTGTTTTTCTATTCTGGGACTATCAAAAAGAATAAAAACTGACAGTGGCCCAGCTTACACCTCACAAGCCTTTTTAAGTTCTGTGCACAATGGGAAATTGAACACCCAACAGGTATTCCCTATAATCCACTGTGTCAGGCAATAACTGAAAGGACTCATCAGAATATAAAGATATAGCTTCAAAGATGTAAGGGAAATGGTCATTACTATTCCCCACAGCAACCACTTAGCCATGCCTTATTTACTATTAATCATCTTAACACAGATGATAAAGATCTGACTCCCATGCAGAAGCACTGGGGACCTCTCCAATCTTCTGCTATGGCTATGGTAATATGGAAAGACTTACTGACCAGCACCTGGAGAGGGCCGGACATTTTAATCACCTCGGGTCAAGGATATGCTTGTGTGTTTCCACCGCCCAGGGATGGCACCATGCCTTTCAGCTGGATCTCATGGAGGCGTTTCCTCAGCTGAGGCTCCTTCCTCTCTGATGCCTCCAGCTGTGTCAGGTGGACACAGAACCAGCCAGTGCACTGCCTCAAACTTTCTGTCCTCTTGCCTGAGCCTGTGCATAGCTGGGAGGGAACCAAAGGCCGTAGCTCAGCACCTCTGACCTCATGCCCAGAAGACCTACACCCTGGCCCCATCCTCGGGAAACCGTTACTTAGATCCAGGAGATAAACTGATTTACACTGTATTTAAAAATTCATCTGTGAGTGATTCTTACTGACTTTTACTTGTGTTGAACTTACATAATGCATGACCACAGATTTTGTTCTCAATTCAGTAACCAGCCACACTTAGTATAGTAATTAGTCCATAATAATGAAGCAACATAATTGAGGTCCCAAGTGGGGTAATTACTTTTTGGTAAGGAGGTGATCTGTTCTCTCATGACAAATGTAGTTAAAATTGTAATGAGCACAGTCCCCTGCAGCACCTGCTGGGGGAACTGTGCTTCCCAGTGCTGTATGTGCTTAGCGTGAAGATATCAGTCAGTGCTCCCTGAGATGTTTGAAGTCCGCCTTCCTCATCACAGGGGAGGGCTTTCTTCTATGGACTCAAGAGCAGCACACCATGGCTTTGACTTGTGCCTGTGCATAGCAGGCACTGAGCGTCTTCTCACCGTGTCGTTCCCTCCACCTATTCTTAAGCAGACTGCTCCTCCTCAGTCCCAGTGATGTGTCCTACAGACCTGGCCACCATTCTCATCCTGGGGCTGAGGAGGGTGGGGCAGGGACCATTCAGGATGAGGGACATCCAAATGGGGCTTTGTAGAATGGGTAGGCGTGGCCCAGGTACACAGGGGCTGGGCCTCCAGAGGGGCAGTGACCTTCTAGAGAGATGTACAAAGAGGAGGACCAGGACCCAGGGGCAGCTAGAAGATGGGCTTTTGTTCAACTGAAGTAAAGAAGCGTGTGTAGAAAGATCACAGACAATTCCCTTAGATCTGGTCATAGAAGGGAAATGTCTCAGAAAGACTCCACTCCAGACTGGCAAAACTTCCCACTTGGTGAAACAGGTGGGCTAGCTAACCGTGGCGACAGGAAGCCAGGCTCAGTGAGAACAGCTGGTTTCATTTTACCACACCCTCCCTGTCTGCCTTGCCCCGTGAACCTGCTCTGCATCACTAATAACCCCTGAAGAGACACAGTGTGTGGACTGCGCCTGTGGTGCTGTGTGCACAACTCATTCTTAGAAAGAAACTAATGCTACTCAGGAAACCACACTCCCTGCTCAGGCCATTCCCTCACTGGGGCACTGACAGCCTGAGACAATGAGGAGGCACCTGCAGGAGCTCACCGACTCATTCCTGGATTTGCCTAGAAGCTTTTCACCAAAAGTCATACATACTACACGCCGAATAGAATGTCTGCAGCATGCCATGGGTCATATATAGTTACCTGTAATGCAGCTTTTGTATAAAAAAACTGAGAAGTAAAGATATATTTATAGTTTTTTTTATACAAACTCCAACTACAGAAAAGTTCCCTGTGAATGAGTGTGCTCCACAGTGAGAACAAACGTCTTCTCTAGAGATGAGTAGACTCTGGTAGCGCAGATACAGATCGGAGTACAACTCCTCAGGTGTTTAAAAAGTTTTTAAAAACCTTACCTTTTATTTTAATTTCTCTCTCTCTCTCTCTCTCTCTCTCTCTCTCTCTCTCTCTCTCTCTCTCTCTCTCTCTCTCTCTCTCTCTCTCTCTCTCTCTCCATGCACATATGTGCACATGCGTGCAGGTGGCTCTCTCCATGCACATATGTGCACATGCGTGCAGGTGGCTAAAGAGGGCATTGAGTCCCATGGAACTGGAGTTACAAGTGGTTTTGAGTCACCAAACATGGTTGCTGGGAATAAAACTTAGTTCCTTTGAAAGACCAGTGAGCACAGACACCTTTGACCATGAACTGTCTTTCCAGTTTCATCCGGAACCCTTTTAAACTAGGGCTTGTGGTTTTGAGCCATGCGCTCATACACCAAAGTTCATAGGCCCCTGGCTCTGTCCACTGAGGGACACTGGGGTGAAACCGAGTTGTCAAAATAAAGCAGCACTTCATCTTGGTTACTAAGTCACCCCTGAAGGGAGCGGTGGGGCTCTCAGGGCTCATGAAAAGTGAAGCGCCTGTGAGAGCAGAGTCTTTGCCAGCGACTGAAGGGAACATAGAAAGGACGCCATCCTGACACGAAGGGAATCCCACTGGCCATGTTTTGAAAAGACAGAGTGTACTCAAAGGAAGTGTGGCCTTGGATTATAAACCTCTGTCTCTAACACAGTGATGAAGGGACTCTGGTAGGGATGACAGACATGAAGGCATCGTTTCAACCTCCCACATAAGAACAAGGATAAGAAGGATGTGCCACGGACACCAGGGCCTTTGGCAGCATGACAGCTGTATAAGTGAAAGTCACATGTCTCTAGTTACTTATCACTGAGCGGGTGGCCTGGCTGGCTGCACCCTCACCACACACCAAAGGCACCAACATCAAGGTTTCTCCTCATTGCTATCAAAGGACACATGCTGTCACCTGTGTAGCATTTGTGCCAGAAAGGATGACAGACAGAAAATTGGCTTGGGTTTGGGCATGGTGGCGAGTGCCTGTAATCCCAGCACTTGGGAAGGCAGAGGTAGGAGGATCTCTGTGAGTTGGAGGCCAGCCTCTTCTACAAAGTGAGTCCAGGACAGCCAGAGCTACACAGAGAAACCCTGTCTTTAAACAAAGAAAAAAAGGGGGGCTTGTGGAAAAACTCAGGATGCCACTGTCCATCCCCCTCAGAGGTAAAGCAGGCATGGGTCCTGCACTGGAAGCTAAAGAGACAGGCAGCAGATCCAGTGCAATGTCAGTGGCCTGGAGTTTCATCCTGGGCATTCTGTGATGTTCCATTAATCAGCAGTTACTTGGTTCTTACAGTGTTACTGTGGTCATGGAGACTATTCTGACTGTGTAAGCATCAGTGCTTATTGGGATCTTTGAAACTTTCTATGGCTTGTATCTGTTGAAAATGAGACACTCTAGGAAGAGCTTCCCAGGAGGCCCCAGTTCTGCTCTGTGGTTGGCTGGGGTGTCTATTGATGGGTGGTGCTCCCGGGAAAGGAGGTCCCAGTTCTGTTCTGTGCTTGGCTGGGGTGTCTGTTGATTGGCGGTGCTCCCTGGAAAGGGTATTATCGAGGACTTAGACAATCCTGTCTTGGGAGGGAGGCACATGAATATGTAAGAAATTTAAGAGCTTATTTTTTTGCCCATGTGATGATAACTCTGAAAATCCAAAGAACAGCATATGCAAGAATTACATTTGAAACAGCTTGAAAGACGATCCAGCCATTTCACGGCCGTTTATCCTAAACACAAAGAACTAGCAACGGGTGGGCAAGACGCTTTTCTCATGTTCCAGTTTGGCTCAGTAATGTTTCAGGCAACACTATGGGTATGCTAGGATGCTGCCCTTCCAGGCAGGATCTGATGGTGTTCTCCAGACAGGTCAGCAGTACGTGGGGAGCTGGGCATAACTGTGCTACTGGACCTGAAATCCACACTAGTGTAGAACCGAGATACATTTTTAGACTTCGTTACTTTTATCTGCAGAGGAGGCATTGGCGGCGGCGGCGGCCGCGGCAGCAGCATTTCTATGTCTGGGTGCTCACTCAGAGGTCTGGAGCTAAGAGGCTCTTAGTGCCCCTTTGAGCTACACCTTGGAGTGAGTCAATTCTCTGTCCATGGTCCTGACACTCTCATTACCACTTACGAAAGTTGGCTGCTCTGGGCCACCCCCACCTCTTCCATCATCAATTCCTCTAGAACTTTGCTGAGTGTGGCTGCATCTTAGAGCAAGTCCTGGCATGAAACATCGGAAACTCTCAGTGGCCTTCTGCGCAGTGGCACCTTAGAGCAATTGCTGTTTGTGGGTCTTCAGCTAAAGGCTGAGTGTGTCGTTGAGCTAATGACATGACTGTGTCATCGAGCGTGCTCATTTGGACTTATTTTCCATGGCGTTGGACTGTGAAGGTATTCGGCATCCTGAGTCACTGCAGGCTGAAAGTGCAGACCACCCCAGGATCTCAGCAGTGTGATGTGATGATGCAGCAGGTGCCCCGCCCTCTCACACCCATTAACATGTTGGCAAGCAGCCTTTGTGTAGTGGTTTGTGGTCTGTCATGTTGTCACACCCTGAGTGAACTCCAGCTCTCCTGGGGTCCCCACACTCGTCAGAGAAAATGAAGGAGATGAGACAATTTTATATCACACAGAGTGATGGCTGCAGAATAATTCTCATGTTTATAGAAAGTGCTAGCACTTTGCTCAGAGTTTGCCTTTTTGCTTGGTCATATTCCAGCAGAGCATGCCTGAAGTGTTGGGGTGGGATGTTTCTACCTTTCAAGAGTGCCTCGAAAACCATTGCACACTCCACCAAGATACTGTCCTCTACTGCCAGCAAGCAGCATGAACAATTTAAAAAGTTGTGTCTATTTGCTCTACTGTTTCTTAAAAATTAAAGCGTGCTTGTGATTTTTTATTAGATTTTTAAAATATTTACCTTTTCCTTTGCTGATTAACATCGACAACATTTACAATTGCTACTGACAGTTTTCTTTAGAAACCCAGTGTTACCTACATAGAATCCTAGTAAGTAACCCTCGTGCAACAAACTTTTTTGATTAAGCCCATTCATATGATAAGTATATTAAATACATTTTATGTTTATAATGGCAAGCTGAATGCACATTAAAAACATGGAGTTGGTCAGTGACAATCAATACATTTACAGATATTTATTTGGTATTTTCTCTATGCCAGATTGAATTCCAGGTGCTATCCATGCTTACACTTTGAGGTACAAGACTCTCCCAAGTACGTACCCAGGATACATGTAGTAGACTCCAGATTCTTACACCGTAGCTCATGGCCCCACACAGCGTCTCATAACTGAGTGTGGGGATCATGAAAAATTTGGCAACAGTGAAAGGTCTTAACACTCAATTTGAAATCAAATGTGTCTGTGGCAGCTCTTACCCTTGCTGCGCCCTGTGGCTTCACTGCGGCCCTGGCTCTGAACATGCAACATAGGCACTCCAAGCAGCACCCATGAGCACTGCCTGAAACCCCTCGGCTTATTAGTTATCATGAAGGCCGTGTTTCTGCTGTGTAGATGCAGGATAGTTTAATTACAGAAAATATTTTCAAGATGTTTAGTATTTTCTCACCATCATCCTTCAGTATGTGAAGATCAAACCAACACATTTTCTGATTGTTTTGCTTGAATTTTCTAAAATTGTTGTTTGAGGTCATGCAATGGGGCTCAGCAAGTGCTTGCAGCAAAGCCTGCGCATCTGAGTTTGACTGAGACCTTCAGAGGACTCATGTGGTTCCAGCTTATGTTGTCCTTTGGCCGCCATGTGCACATTGTGGCATATGCATTCTCTCTCTACACTAAATAGGATACAATATAATTTTAAAAATAAAAATTTTCTATTTCAGGATAGATATGGTGGTGCAAGTCTTTAATCCAACTACTTGGGAGGTGGAGGCAGGAGGATCAGAGTTCAGGGTTACCCTTGGCTACCTAGTAAGTTCAAATCATGTCTGGGCTACATAAGGCCTTGCCTCAAAAACAGAAGACAGAACAGAAACCTCTAACAATCGCTGTTTGAGTTGCTGGCCTGAGCTTTATTTAAAAAAAAAAAAGTCATTGAATGAGTTTTGGCTTGGAATTGGGCTAGACTTTCCAGCCGTTACTAAAGTGTCTCGAAGCAAACATCTGCCATGTTGTACCACATATTTATGCAAAGGAGCATCTTGAATATTGATGATTATTCCAAGAAAATCAAAACATTGATCAACTGAAAAATGTTGAGGATGCCACACGTCCTGCAGTGGCAGTTACTCAGGATTGAATTCTTCAGATAAAAACAAAGAAGCAATCCAAATCTAGCATGAAAATGTGCTTTCCCCTTTAGTAAATGATAAAATTATTTCCAAACCAAAGAATTGTTTTAAACTAAATTTCTTTATGATTTATTGGCAGTGATTTCATTTATCTGCATACCCATAGTCTTATAAAAACTGTGGGCAGAAATAGGCTGTGATTGGGAAAAGCTTCAGATCGTTCTACTACGGGAAGATGAGGTCAGATCGCCTCTTCCCAGTGCCATCCCGACACAGTGCAGTCTGCATCCCACTACAGTCTGACACACTTACTCAGGAAAAATAATGTCTAAAGATTTTTTATTATAGTGAAAGCAGATTTTCTTGGATTATATATCATATTTGGCTTGTGTACCTCAAAAGGATGTCTTGGGAATCCTACCTGAGCATCTGTGACTGCAATTGTGATTCTGTTTGGAAATGGTGTCATTATTGATCTCATAGGGATAAGAACGCCTTAGGGTGGGTTCTGACTGGATAAGACTGGCACCCTTAGACAAGACCCAGGCAGGTGTGTGGGATGCAGGCTGTGTGCAGGAGAGGATCAGCTGGGGATCGGGTGGGGATCGGGTGGCAGTGTTAGTTACCCCAGAAAAGGCAAGAGGCAAGGAAGAGTCCTCTCCCAGGTTTCAGAGGAAGCACATTCCATAGACATCCTCTTTTCCGACTTTGGCGTTCCAGAAACTTAGAAAGGTATTTCTCTCATTTATGGCAACATAGTTTGTGATCCCTTGCCGTGGCAGCCCTAGGAAACCAATGAGATACATTATCACAGATGAACTTGGGAAACAGAATCCAAATGTAAAATGAGTTTCTTGTAGTGAGAGCTCGACACACTCAGATGTGAAGCCATCTGGGAAGCGCTGTGTGGAGGAGGCCGGCCAGGGCAAAGCCAGAAGCAGCAGAGCAGAGGGCAGCTCAAGGCTCATTCCTGCTGTGGGGCTTCTGGCCGTCCCACCCCAGCCCTCACCCACCAGCATCCGCAGGCTGTGACACAGCAGAGTCCTGAGTTACACGGGAGAGACCTGGGGTGACTTCTGATGGGCAGGAGCTGGGGCAGGGGGAGATCAGGATGCCTCTCACCCCTCGAACGACAGACACAGGATTGAGAAGTACAACTTAGAGGGCGGCTAAAGACTTAGTCTGAGTATTTCATTTGCCTGGAAATGAAACTGATCAGGCCCCTTTGTTCTGAGCTCGCAGCTATTTTCCATCGGGGCTGGGGAGTTCCTGGCTTTTATAGGAATTATCTCGGCACAATTTAGTTTTCAGTGAGATTTTCATAGTTCACAACCTGTCTAACAGTCCTTGGCTTGTTTCTTCGTGACTCGTTGTGAAGACTGAAAGTGTGTGGAGCTGTTAAGTCGAGATGCACCTGAGATAATTGGAAAGCAGGAAAGCTAGTTTCCTTTAAAATATTTCCAGTTTTGTCTCCAGTTACTCATGGAGGACGTACGAAGCTGCAGGGAAGGGGTCTGCGAGTGGCTTCTGTGGGTTCTCCCTTCTACAGCCTGGAGTGCAGGGAAGGAGGCCCGTGTGGAACACCAACATCCCAGAGGGGCTCTTCCTCTGTGAGGAGCATGGCAGAGAAGTGCAGTGGGGCTGCTGCAGACCTACGTACCCTGCAGAAGGGACATAGTGAAGAGACAGGGCTGTGTCAGAGGGCAGGTCACAGCACACTGCGTGCTTTCACATGTTTTCTTTCAGGACCGTACAAATTCAGCACGGTCTCTTGTTTGTTTCGAGCACACGGGAGACTATGGAATCCGTGCAGGGAATGTCTTATGAAGCCTTGGAGGTGGCACCTGCGTGTAGCCCCAGCACGTGGAAGGTGAAGGAAGAGACTCCCAAGTTCAAGGCCATCCTCAGCTACATAGTGAGGCACTATGAGATCCTCTCTCCTGTCCCAAAAAAACTAAAACTCAACTCAAACAAACAAAGAATTAGAAATTGACCACCCAAGGAAAGGGTGCGTGGCCTACCCTCACTATCTGTGACTGTAGCAGACACATCAAGGTCAGAGCCAGCAGTTTGTCCTTCTTATGTGAGTGTATGATGAGACCTGTCATTGTCGGCGACTTCATTAGATGATTAGAGAGAGGTCCTTGCACTGTGGCAGCTAAGGCCCTACTAGGAGGAGTAATGAAGCTACCTGCGCACACTCCCATGTGCTCACATTGTATGAGGTACACAGTATGACCTCCTTTCCCCGAGCTAATGCACACTGAGCTGTTTAGAAGCATTTGCTTTAACAACCACTCTGTGGTGTTTGGTCCTCTGAGGGAGCGAATTCTCTAAGTCATGTGGGTTGGCCCACAGATGCGTTTCCAGGTGAGAAGAGCACCTTATGGGTGGGGACGGCCTAGTCTCTTGTACATCATAATTATTTTGTGTACAATTGTCAAAAATCTGAAACAGTGAAGACTATAGCATTGCCCCTTGTGTCTGGTCACAATAGTGCTTGTCAGCCAGGCAGCCAGGCAGCCTTGGTGTGTGTGTGTGTGTGTGTGTGTGTGTGTGTGTGTGTGTCTGTCTGTCTGTCTGTCTGTCTGTCTGTCTGTCTGTCTATCTGTCTATTATTTTATATCCATGGCCAGGACACCAGGTTTCTCTCATGCTGATGGAAGCTTCTCTAAGTGTGTGTGCACGTCCTCTTCTGTACGTAGGAACATGAATAGCACTTTTGACACTTGGCCCAGGGCTACTTTGAGAAGGAAATCACAGAATGCATTAAAAAAAAAAAAAAAAAAAAACAAAACAAAAAAACCAAAGCGTGTGGTTCTACATAGATGGTGAGGAGGGCACTTGTTATAATGAGGTCTGAGGCTCTCCGTGTTCAGCCTCCACAGGGGACGAGGCTGTAAAGGAGCTCAGAGTTTCGCCCTGGGTAGATTTCCTAGAATGACCCTGAAACCCCACAGGGCTTCATTTGGCCTCACAGCTACGTTCTAGTGGGAAGCCATGGCTGAACTGTGTTAGGCCCCAAGTCGTGGCTTCGTACCAGCTTAAAAAGGTTGCCACAGATCTTAGCAATAGTACCTTTCCTCGGAACTGTGTGGGTGATGGGAGCAGCTCAGACTCATGCCTTCTCTGACTTGCCGTCCCTGAGTTCTGAGGTAGCTGCTGTTCCCATAGGAGAAACAGAGTCACTAGCAATGGCGGGATTGGGTTGATACCTTCATCGCTGTGACTAGAGACCACCTTCCAAGAGCTGGGGCACCGAATCGCAGGCGTGTTCCTACACGTGTACCACACACAAGCACACATTCAAACTCAGGGAAGAGTGAAGTTCTGCTATCTTGGAAACAATTGTCTTCACACTTCTTCCTGTGTACATACACTCTGCACCAGCAGTCCTGAGCCAGGGGGCTGCGGTGTGGGCGAGCCAGTGTGTGTGGGTGAGCCAGTGTGTGTGTGTGTGTGTGTGTGAGCCAGTGTGTGTGGGCGAGCCAGTGTGTGTGGGCGAGCCTGTGTGTGTGTGTGTGTGAGCCAGTGTGTGTGGGCGAGCCAGTGTGTGTGGGCGAGCCAGTGTGTGTGGGCGAGCCAGTGTGTGTGTGTGTGTGTGTGAGCCAGTGTGTGTGGGCGAGCCAGTGTGTGTGTGTGTGAGCCAGTGTGTGTGGGCAAGCCAGTGTGTGTGGTCTCTAAGGGAAGGAGCAGGGTGAGAGATACCGTGGGGAGGTCCCAGCATGGCCGTTACTGTAGCTAAGCCCTCAGAGTTTCTCATTTGTTAACTCTGGGTCTATTCTTGTCAACTCTTGTTATTGAAGACAGGGCACTGGAGAAGCTGTTTCCTCATTTAAAAAATTCTGTGTGTGGTCTGTTCTGCTTTGCATGGAGACCAAAGAGACCAAAGAGGGCACTGGGTCCCCCAGAGGTGGACTTACAAGTGGTTGTGAGCTACCATTTAGGTGCCGGAAATCAAATCTGTGTCCTCTAGAAGAGCAGACTGTGCTCTTAACTGCCAAACCATTTCTCTAGCCTCTACTTCCTGATTTTTAACATTTTACAATATAACACAGATGTATGGAATGAAGCATTTTAAAGTGTGCAGTTTGGTGTCATACTTAATGACTGACTTAAAGCTCATGCAGCCATGTGGCCATTGCCACTTATGGTGGAACTTTCCAGCACTGGGACTCTGGACCTAGGGCTGCCCTACCCTCGCGTTCTCCCTGCCTGCGGACCCAGCATCTCCACTCCACTCCTGTTTTTATGTTTGGTTACTGCACCTTGTAGAAATGAGGCCACATTCCATTTTTCTTTTTGTGACTAGTTTTCCTTTAGAATGCTGTTTTCGAAGGTGACACACGTTGTAGCATCGTCAGAATTTTAGTTCTTAAAGACTGACTGACACCCATTGCATGTCTACAGCACCTTTTGGTTATCCATTTGTCAGTAGACATTTGTGTTGTTTGCAGTTTTCTCCACAGTACTTGGGATTGAACCCAGAGCCTCTCTCACAGCCGCAAACACTAGCGCACCAAGCTGAAGGCCCAGCTCCACTTCCACACATAACTATTGTGAACAACGGTTCTCTTACACATAACTTTTTGAGACCCAGTTTCTAGCTTTGAGTGTACACCGAATTGTTTATTTTATTTTAATCTTTTTAGTCACCGTACTATCTCCCAGTACTATTTATACTTTTAACCGTGGTCCGCAGGGTTCTGTTTTTTCTCGATGTTACTAACATTTGATGTTTTCTTTGTGGTGTGAGGCGATGGCTCACTGTAGTGCTGACTTACACTTACTTAATGATGTATCTTTTTTTATGCTGGCATTTACAGAAATGAAAACTCAGGTCCTTTGTGCAATTCAAATTTAATTTATTTTTATTGTTGCGTTTTAGTTCTTTACATGTTCTTGCTGTTACTCCTTCACCAGATCAGTGATTGGCAAACGCTTGCTCCCACTCTGTAGGCTGACTTTTTACCCTGGTGGCACTCGTGAAGTCAGATTTGCCAGTGTTTTCCTTTTGATGCGTGTGCCTTTTCTGATCTATCACAGAAACTGTTGCGAAATACGCTGCCACCATTCATTCATAGGGATCTTATGGCTTTGGGCTTTATGTTAGGCCTCCCATTGGTTAGTTTCATGCCAGCTTGAGACAAGCCAGGGTCATCTGGGAAGATGAATTCTCAGTTGAGAAAATGGTCTCTGTAAGATTTGCCAGTGGGTAAGTCTGTAGTGTGGGGGTGGGCGGGTGAGGAGGGAGAGGGAGGGTTCTTGATTGATGATCCATGTGGGCGGGCCTAGCTCACTGGGAGCAGTGATAGCACAGGGCAGGTGGTTCTGTGGGGCCTGAGAAAGCAGGCTGAGCAATCCCTGGTCCTCCAGCCAGCGGGCAGTAATTAGCACTGCTCATGGCCTCCACTGCCCTTCCTGCCTCTGGGCTTCTGCAGTAAGCTCCTGGCCTGACTCCCTTCCTTGATGGAGCATGACCTGAGGGCTGTAAGCGGACGGGAAACCTTTCCTCCCAAGTTGCTTTTGGTCGTGGTGTTTTGTCATGTTATGGCGATATCACCTAGATCGTGAGACTCCCCAAAAAGACCACCAGGACTAGATACCAATGCAATATACACAGGGTTCTGTATTACAGGCTCAGAGCTTTGGATCACAATCCTTCCTGACGCAGCAGGACAGGAGAATGATACCGGAGCTTCAAGGGCAATGGGTTTATAAGGAACAACTGTAACTAGGGGTGGGGGTCACAGGGAAGCAAGGACAAAACCATAAGCGGGGTCGTGAGTCTCAGGAATATGACCTTCAGGCAGGCTGGGTGGAGGCTGGATCTCCAGGGAAGGTCGTGAGTCTCAGGAATGTGGACCTTCAGGCAGGTTGGGTGGAGGCTGGATCTCCAGGGAAGGTCGTGAGTCTCAGGAATGTGGACCTTCAGGCAGGCTGGGTGGAGGCTGGATCTCCAGGGAAGTTGTTTTATCTCAGAGGATCATTGGGCGTTAATTGTATCTAATTGTTCCTGTGGCAGGTCTGGTATGGCAGTGCGTGGTCTTTCCCGGAATGCAGGAAGTAGTGAAAACACCTGGAGGACAACGTCTCACAGACCACAGCGTTAATTGTAGCATATACATTACTTATAGGGTATGGCGTTAATTTTGCTCCTACAATCACAACAATGGAAACACTAAAGCCGATCTCAAGCCCACTCTGAGCTATGTCTTACATGTACTTTTAGGGCTGACCCAGCACCACTGTTCTGACTGGAGGGATTTGGTTGTCCCAGCACTGTGTTGAAGAGGCCGTTCTTTATCCAGGGGGTGACTCTGGTATGCTTGTTGAAATTCATGTGGCCGTTTATGTGAGGATTCGTTTTTGGTTTGTTTATTTAATTTGGTTTCTATGTCTGACTTTGTGCCAGCCCCACACTGTCTTGAATACTGTGACTTTGTCATCATAAATTTTGGTATCAGGACATGTAATTCCTGCAGCTTTGTTCTTGGTTGATTTTTTTCCCCTTGCCTGATACCCATGATTACATATGAATTTTAGCATAGATATTTGTATTTCAGTAAAGTAAATTCTTGAGCCCTTGGTAGACATTTATATTAAGGCCACACACAGTGCCCAGCATTGCTAACATCTCGTTGATTTTTACATGTGTGTGAACACCGTGCATTTATGCTCATTTATGTGTCAGGTGCCTCAGAAATGCTTTAGACTTTTCACTATACATGAATTTTAGTTTTGGTTAATTACTAAGTCTCTTATTTTATTTTTTAAAATTTTTTAAAAATTTATTTATTTATTTTATTTTATGTGCATTGGTGTTATGCCTGCATGTATGTCTGTATGAGGGTGTCAGATCTTGGAGTTACAGACAGTTGTGAGCTGCCATGTGGGTGCTGGGAATTGAACCTGGGTCCTTTGGAAGAGCAGTCAGTGCTCTTAACCGCTGAGCCATCTCTCCAGCCCCTAAGTCTTTTATTTTTAAAATCCTGTTGCAAGTGGAATTGATTTCTTAATTTCCTTTTCATATTATTTATTATTGCCATGAAGAAATGTGACTGATGTCTGTTTGTGAAGTTTGGCTCATTGTTCTGATATTTTTGTGGAATACTTTGTATTTTACACCCATCAGTTTACACAGTCTGGGGAGAGACAAATGTATTAGATTTCCACTTAGACTAACTTACAGTTTTTTCTTGCCTAGTTGTTTTGTCTGGAGCTTCTAGACCTATGTTGAGTGGACGTGAAAAGAGTAGGGGTCCCAGGCTTGCCCCTGACCCTAGGGAAGGTCCAGGCTTTAACCAGAGTCTGATCTTTGTTGTGTTTTTTCTCCCCACATATGATTTTTTATCATGTGGACCTGATCTTCTTTTATCCTACTTTGTGGAGTGTGGTCTTTTTTTTTTTTTTTTTTTTTTTTGTGGGAAAGCATGTGGAATTTCGTTTGTGTTTTCTTGGGCAGCACCCAGATGTTCATGTTTTCTCTTTAATTTCATCCAGCTGTTTCTGTGTGTCTTCTGTAAACTCCCTGAAGTTTGCGATTGTTCTTTAAGCTCTGTGTCCTGGTTTCATCCGGGACATTCTACTGCTGGCTTTGGCGAGAGCGTCCTGCCTCGGTCCTTCTTACGGTTTGTGCTCTGAGGGGGGATCTGCTGTGTGCACTTCCTTTGCTGCTTCTGTGTCTCATGTGGACAGAGGAGGTTGGAGGGCGCTTCAGTGGAATGAGGTCAGGTGCACACAGGGGGCTGGGCTAGCGCGCTGGATGGGCATGCTGGTGCGAGCCTGGAGTGTATAGATGGGCATGCTGGTGAGGGCCTGGAGTGTATGGATGGGCATGCTGGTGTGAGCCTGGAGTGTATGGATGGGCATGCTGGTGCGAGCCTGGAGTGTATGGATGGGCATGCTGGTGAGGGCCTGGAGTGGATGGATGGGCATGCTGGTGCGAGCCTGGAGTGTATGGATGGGCATGCTGGTGCGAGCCTGGAGTGTATGGATGGGCATGCTGGTGCGAGCCTGGAGTGTATGGATGGGCATGCTGGTGCGAGCCTGGAGTGTATGGATGGGCATGCTGGTGCGAGCCTGGAGTGGATGGATGGGCATGCTGGTGCGAGCCTGGAGTGGATGGATGGGCATGCTGGTGCGAACCTGGAGTGGATGGATGGGCATGCTGGTGCGAGCCTGGAGTGGATGGATGGGCATGCTGGTGCGAGCCTGGAGTGGATGGATGGGCATGCTGGTGCGAGCCTGGAGTGGATGGATGGGCATGCTGGTGCGAGCCTGGAGTGGATGGATGGGCATGCTGGTGCGGGCCTGGAGTGGATGGATGGGCATGCTGGTGCGGGCCTGGAGTGGATGGATGGGCATGCTGGTGCGAGCCTGGAGTGGATGGATGGGCATGCTGGTGCGGGCCTGGAGTGGATGGATGGGCATGCTGGTGCGGGCCTGGAGTGGATGGATGGGCATGCTGGTGCGGGCCTGGAGTGTATGGATGGGCATGCTGGTGCGGGCCTGGAGTGGATGGATGGGCATGCTGGTGCGGGCCTGGAGTGGATGGATGGGCATGCTGGTGCGAGCCTGGAGTGTATGGATGGGCATGCTGGTGTGAGCCTGGAGTGGATGGATGGGCATGCTGGTGCGAGCCTGGAGTGGATGGATGGATCCAGGCCACTGGTTCTCAACCTCCCTAGTGCTGCAACTTTTAATACAGTTCCTCATGTGTGGTGATCCCCAACCGTAAACTCATTTTCTTATGGTTTCATAACTATAATTTGCTAGTTATGAATCATAATATAAACATCTGACATGCAGGATATCGTATATGCATCCTTTGAAGGGGTCGTGACTCACACATGATAGTCTCTGACATAAAGGTGAGAGAGGGCACAGGGAGGGGAGGGCTACACAGACTCTCTGGGCTAGACCCTGAGGGAGGATGTGGTTGTGAGGAGAGCTTGCATGTGGATGGGAGGGGCCTCCACAGGAGATTTTAAATAACTAAAACGTCTTTACCTTTTAAAAATTGAATATAATAAAATGACTAAAATTTGATTTATCAGAACTCATATGCATTTCTCTTCCTTTTCTCCCTCCCCCTACTCCTCCAGGCAGTGTCTCCATTCTCCACGGAGAACTGCCTTTGTGACTTGCAAACTTCATCAAGTAAACGGTACAAAACATCAGTACATTTTCGGTAAAACCACTTACAGAAGTGCTAATGCCATAATGTTTTTTCTTTATCATCTCAATTCCACAGAGACGGAGTTGACGTTTGCCTAGAGAATCCCTCAGCCTCTCTCTCTCTCTCTCTCTCTCTCTCTCTCTCTCTCTCTCTCTCTCTCTCTTCTGTTACACTCACACTGGTATCGATCTCACTGCTGCTCTGCAGTGGGCATCCTCCTTGCGCTAGAACCTTCTTACTGCAAAAGCTGAAAGGGGGCGTCCTCCTCCAGCTGTTTTACAATTACAGGACAAACTGAAGATCCGCTTCCCATGTCTCATGAAATCAAACTTTCACTTGGGAAAACAATTAAGTTGAGGGTGAGGAAGTTTGCAGTTATCCCTGGTTAAGAAACACCAAGGGGTTGTTGGCCCACGTAGACTCTGTGACAAACTGCAGTGGGCTTGGTGGCTCATAGACACCAGAAATTTAGCCCTTAGTGCTGCATCTAGAGTGCACACTGAGGTGTCCTGTGCACTCTGCTCCTGATTCAGAGGTAGAAGCTTCTCGCAGCATCCTGGCCTGGTAGAAGGGTGAAGCTTCCTGGGGCCTCCAGAGCTCCATTCCCAAGAGCTGCTTGCTAGCCGCTGGCACAGCACACCGGGGCTAGTGCCCATTGCTTGGAATCTTGCAAGGATAATTGGACTAATTTCTCATTCTTGCTGCCGAGTTTCTCCCTGCTGCTGTAAGAAAATATCTTGGACTTCAGATTTTTACAAAAACAGGCATTTATTTCTCATAGTACAGAGGTTGGCTGTCATGGTCAAGGAGCCAGCAGATTCCACCTCTAGGGAGGAGGGCCGCTCTCCGCTTCTGTCCCCACAGAGTACAAGCGCTGCATCCTCCTGTGGCAGCAGGGCATAAGGGCCTTGCTTATTCTCTGTGGCCCTTTTATAAGGCCACCAATCCCACGTTCCCTCCTCTAGCACCCTCAAGACTGTATCTGGGGTTTAGACTGTCACCATGAACTCTGGAGAGACACGTGCACCTAAGCTGCTGCACCACCCACCTCCCTCTCTAGTCACTGTCCCTGCTCCGGCATCTGGTCTGCAGGTTGTCGAGGCCAGAAGCTGTTATGGAACTCCTAGGCCTGACTCTGGGCTAGCCAGGGGCACACAGAGCTGGTCCAGGCCTTTGTGTATTCCTGCCTATTGTGTAACTAACCTGTCACCATGAATCATTGGCTTTTAATGTGTAAGACCCATCCAGGAGCTGGGCTGGTTGCTTTCTCCTGAACATGTTCCAGGTCCCTTAAAGCAGAAACAAGCAGAGTCCTTGGTCTAGAATGCTCTTACCAGCTCCGGTTAGGCCTCACAGGGAACTGCTGCATTCTCAGCATGTAAACATCCCAGTATTTTACGATAACACTCCTGGCACTGCTTAGTGTTTCCATGGTAATTTGATGGCTTGCCAAGATTCTCCATAAATACACAAAAATGTGTCTTTCTGAGAATGTGAAATTTTGTTGTCAGTCAGTCTTTCCTTTAGCTTGGGTTTCCATTCTACTTAAGCCAAACAGTACAGTCTCCCTCTTCCCCCTCCCCCTCTTCCCCCTCCCCCTCTTCCCCCTCCCTTTCTTCCCCCTTCCCCTCTTACCCTCTCCCCCTTCCCCTCTCCCCCTTCCTCTGCCCCCTCCCCCTCTGCCCCCTCCCCCCTCCCCCTTTCTCCCCTCCCCCTCTCCCCCTTCCCTTCTCTCCTTTCCCCTCTCCCCATTTCCCTGTTCCTTCTCCCCCTCCCTCTACCCACTTCTTTCCTTCTCACCTCCCCACTTCCCCCCTCTTTCCCCTCCCCTCTTTTCCCCCTCCCCTCCCCCTCTCCCCTTCCTCCCCCCGCCCCCCCCACCTTCTCCTCCTCTCCCTCAAAGCTTTGTATCAATTACCTTCCTACATGGTCTCCCAATAAAAGATCTTTCTAAATTGAAGCTCACTTTTAAATGTAACTTTCTGCTGCCACAAGTTCTATTGTTTGAATTAAAATTGCAATCATCTTTAGTATATAATTGGTTAGTTACACTCTTTGAAACTAAGACATGAAATGGCTGGGAACTGCATGTGTATGATGTGGGTGCTTCTGCATCTGTGGGGGCCCTGTCCCTGCGAAACAGGGCCCTGCGCCATTTCCTCTAGTTTTCAGACGTCATAAACAGAAGCAAACTTGTCCACATTTACACCCATGGAAAGTTGGAAATGAAAAGAGATTTGCTCTAATAAAGTCACTTGAGCTCTTTTTTTTTTTTTTTTTTTTTCAGTTCAGTGATCAGCTGGTGATAGTTCTAGAAATTCATTTGAAAAGACCTGTCAGCTGGCTATGTGACTAACTGGGCATGTGCACAATGCCCCAGGCCATGCCTCTTTCAGAGAGGTGACAAGTCCTCCTCCCTGTGGCCCTGAAAGCAACAGTGAGTGGGCTCCCCTGCCCCTGGCCCCTTCTACACCACTGATACCCTGTCTCTGTCCTGGGCTTGCCTAGGTCCAGTCCATGCATGGCCCCTGGTTGTGCTTCAGTCTCCACAAGCCCTCTACGCCCTGCTTACTTGGCTCTGTTGCTCTTCTTGTTGAGCTCCTGTCACCTCCAGGTCCTTTTCACCTTCCCCCCACCTTTCCACAAAACTCCCTAACAATTCACTCAGTGTTTGGCTGTGAGTTTCAGCATCTATTGGGTGGAGCCTCTCAGAGGACAGCTGTGCTAGGTAGGCTTCGGTCTGCAAACACAGCAGAGTAATTGTTGATAGTGTCAGGTGTTGGCAAATGTGGCAGCCCCTGACTTGACCAGGAAGATTGGTGACATGTGTGACATCCTGTTTCTCAGCTCTCAGTGAAATTTCAGTGTTAGAAAAACCATCCCCACATTTTCTTTTTTTCTCTGGGCTTTAGACCACTGGGGACATCAGATTTCCCAGAGTCCTGGATGAGGTCAGAGTAGTCTCCCCATATGGAGCTGGATCTTCAGACTCTTTCTTCTCAGCATGGACATCCTGACTGGATCTCTGAGCCTGCTCTGGAGCTCCTGGCATCTCAGGCAGGGCGCTGGCCAGCTCCTGGGTGCTCCACATAGGGAGTTCTTCAGCACTCTGACTCTGCAAGAAATCTCTACCGAACCTGCACTTTGCTTCAGAAAAGTGTTTAAAAGCCACACGTGGAAGTCCCAGTAACCCCAGGATGTGTTTCAGGTCGAACAGGCTTTGCTGTGCAGCGAGGCTGTTTCCTGCTAATAAAGTGTCAGTTGCAAAGAACAGCACACTCACGTTCAGTCCCCTGCCTCAGCAGGTGTCTATGTATGGAAGGTTTGCCCTGTGTGCCATTTGTTTCTGAGGATGCCATGGCTGATCTCCCAAGGGTGTAGGAGGCTCTAGGGTTCTCTCACCATCTTGCACTAGGTCAGTAGCTGTGACTTTCTCAGGTTTCCACAGTGTGGCCAACTCTATGTGCCTCCGGCGATGGGAGAAAGGCGTGCCCACAGACGCTCTGTACCTTCTTCACAGGATGGTAGGCACTAGGCAGGCGAGACTGTCAAAATCCACCAAGAGTGCTATTCCAGCTCTCCAGAAACTGCATTTTTCAAGTGCTCAGCTACAAAACCCTTCTTTTTGTCTTTATAAAGGATCTCAAGGGTTTTACTGGTGGCTGGCTGGAAGCCGGCCTTCTCCCTGCATCCTCTGCTGACATCTAGTGTACAGGGCAAGTGTTGCAATGTGTAAGATATCAAGACATGGCAAGGCTGGAGGGACCAAGGGATCTCTCCCTCTCCAGCCCCTACGGTGTGTGTGTGTGTGTGTGTGTGTGTGTGTGTGTGTGTGTGTCCATGTGCACGCACATGCATTAATGCACACATACATGTGCACATGTCATGGTATGCATGTGATGTGTTTACTGTGTGTGTGTGCACATTTGTATATGTGGATGCAGGCTGCGTATGCCACGGTGTAGTTGTATATGTGGATGCAGGCTGCGTATGCCACAGTGTAGTTGTACATGTGGATGCAGGCTGTGTATGCCACGGTGTAGTTATACATGTGGATGCAGGCTGCGTATGCCATGGTGTAGTTGTACATGTGGATGCAGGCTGCGTATGCCACGGTGTAGTTGTATATGTGGATGCAGGCTGCGTATGCCACGGTGTAGTTGTATATATGGATGCAGGCTGCGTATGCCGCGGTGTAGTTGTATATATGGATGCAGGCTGCGTATGCCGCGGTGTAGTTGTATATGTGGATGCAGGCTGCGTATGCCACGGTGTAGTTGTATATGTGGATGCAGGCTGCGTATGCCACGGTGTAGTTGTATATATGGATGCAGGCTGCGTATGCCGCGGTGTAGTTGTATATATGGATGCAGGCTGCGTATGCCGCGGTGTAGTTGTATATGTGGATGCAGGCTGCGTATGCCATGGTGTAGTTGTATATATGGATGCAGGCTGCGTATGCCGCGGTGTAGTTGTATATGTGGATGCAGGCTGCGTATGCCACGGTGTAGTTGTACATGTGGATGCAGGCTGCGTATGCCATGGTGTAGTTGTATATATGGATGCAGGCTGCGTATGCCGCGGTGTAGTTGTATATATGGATGCAGGCTGCGTATGCCACGGTGTAGTTGTACATGTGGATGCAGGCTGCGTATGCCACGGTGTAGTTGTATATGTGGATGCAGGCTGCGTATGCCACGGTGTAGTTGTATATGTGGATGCAGGCTGCGTATGCCGCGGTGTAGTTGTATATGTGGATGCAGGCTGCGTATGCCACGGTGTAGTTGTATATGTGGATGCAGGCTGCGTATGCCGCTGTGTAGTTGTATATGTGGATGCAGGCTGCGTATGCTGCGGTGTAGTTGTATATGTGGATGCAGGCTGCGTATGCCACGGTGTAGTTGTATATGTGGAGGCAGGCTGTGTATGCCGCGGTGTAGTTGTATATGTGGATGCAGGCTGCGTATGCCACGGTGTAGTTGTATATGTGGATGCAGGCTGCGGATGCCACGGTGTAGGTGTAGAAGTCAGAGGACAATCTTGGGTGTTGGTCCTCACCTACTTTGAGTCTCGGTTTATTTGTGGAAATACTCTTCTGGCTGGCCCAGAAGCTTCTAGAATTTTGGTCTCTACCACCATCTCTCCATAGGGCTGCTGGTATTACAGACACATGTGCTACATGTCCTGGTGGTGAGTGTGATGTAGCGAGAGCCAGAGCTCCTTCAGGACAACGGCCACTAGGATGGTGTGTGGCTGTGATGGGAGCAGCAGCCAGGCTTGGACAAGTTACCACCTGAAGGGCTGGCCTTCCCTAGACTCCTGTGTGCTGACTCATTTAGGGAATGACATATGTATGCGCTGCAGGGGTGTGGACATCAGAGGACCACTTGTGGGAGTTGGTCCTCCCCTTCCTCCCTGCGGGTCAAGGGGCTGAAGAAGTCATTGGGTTTGGTGGCAGGCACCCTTACCCATGTACACACAGACAGACAGACAGACAGACAGACAGACAGACACCCTTACCCATGTACACACAGACAGAGAGACAGAGAGACAGACAGACAGACAGAGAGACAGACAGAGAGACAGACAGACAGACAGGCACCCTTACCCATGTACACACAGACAGACAGACAGACAGACAGACAGACAGGCACCCTTACCCATGTACACACAGACAGACAGACAGGCACCCTTACCCATGTACATACAGACAGACAGGCACCCTTACCCATGTACACACAGACAGACAGATACATAAAATGTAAAGAAACTAATTTTAAACTTGTTAGAGAACAGCGTAACACTGGCTCTACCTGCCGCTTGCCAGAGTGGCTGCGCAGAGGTGTGCACACGTCAGGTCACTCTCTCGTGGGAGGTGGGGCGGCTCTTCATTCCAAGCTTCTATTAAAGGGCCAAGGAGAAAGAACCTGAGGGATTGAAGATAGTGTGGCCTCCCAACCAGAAACCCCAGACAACATGAGAGCCACACGTGTGCTGCCCGCACATGTCACACAGGCATCTTTCCATCTGCCCCATCACAGAGACTGCGTGGGGGAGAGGGTGTCTGCCTTCTCCCCTCGACCCTGGGTAGATGGCTGGTGTGAGCAAAGGCCCACCAGGCCGGCCTCAGGGAGGAGAAGCACACGGGCTCATTAACGGCTGAGGGGATAGCAGAGGGGCAGTCAGGAGAAGCAAGGCGGGGTTAGAAGGGATGGTGCAGCTGCCAGTTCTCTCTTTGGTCCGTGATTATTCCGAGTATTTGCCGAGCTCTGAAGGTGAGAAGGGGCAGAGGATCCCAAGTTCTGAACGAGAAAATGGGCAAAAACGTAGCAGCTTGCTCTACACAGACCATGCAGAGTCCAAGGAATATGGTGGTGCCTGGAGCATGCGCAGGGCAAGGCCGTTGCTTGGTGGACAGGTGTGGGTGGAGTGAGGCGTGGGCACACTGTCATGACATTCTCTATACGACGCATCTGCCAGTCAGTGCGTCATTTATGGCCACTAGGTCTCTCTCTGAGTTAAAGGGATAGGAGCTAAATCAAACTGGCTTAGAAAACTTAGCAATTTGACAGAGCCTATTACTGAGCAATAGTGGTTTCTTTGGATTTGAACCAAAACATTCCACGCATGTGCCTTGGTGCACGTATGGAAGGAAGACTGCTGTTTTCTTCATGCACCGTGTGGGTCCTAGAGATTGAACTCAGGTCATCAGGGTAGTTGGCAAGTGTCTCTACACTCTGAGCCATCTCACGTTCCTGAGAGATGTGTTTCTGCAAATGTGCAGAGATGGGGACACATATGACCTCTGTCCTCAAGTGCCCAAGGTCACATTTGAAAATATGGGTTCCTGGCTGAGCACAGTCTTGGGTTTAATGGTTAACGGTTCAGTGTTGCTGGGGTCTTAGCTGTGTGTGCGCTTACGTATTGTAGTTAAATTTGTGGGTACACTTGCTGTAGGAAGCATTTTCAACACCAAAGACCCAAGCTCAGAAGTTGCTCCTACTCTGCCATGGGCAATAACGCAGCTTGACGCACAGCTTAAGCAGGCTGCTGTTTTCAGTTGAGTTCTGAGGCTCATCACTTCCTCTGGCAGAGTTTTAAAAGTTGCACAAAGTTGCCAGTTCCCCTCTGTGTCTTCTCTAAGAGACCTTCCTCAACAACAGACGCTCCTTAGGCTCCTGAGGCCATGTGGAGGGTTATGTTCAGAAACAAAAGGCGGGCAGTCGTGGTGGGTACCCACGAGCAGGGGAGAACTGCAGAAGGCATGTGCTGTGGACAGACAAACTTACCCATATTCCTTCTCCACTCCGCTTTCCCAGGGCAAAGGTGACGCGACCCCCTCAGCTGAGCCGCAGCCGGCCTCGCCAACATCCACAGAGGTAAGATGGGTCACACAGTCACTGCCCTCTGCTGATGTGGCAGACCCTAGGAAAGATGACCAACCTGAAGCCTTTCTCAGTTTCTTTGGTTGTTACTCTGCCTGGAGTCTACTGAAACAAACTGTGATGTGCTTTTTGGAAGACAAAGGTATAAAATTGAAAACTTCTGACGTTCTAGGGGAAATACAAGCGCAGTAGGTTATGCAATTAAGTCTTTGAACAGTACCGGTCTGCCTTGTGTGCCAGACCGGAACAGCACCCAGTTAATATTCCTTATTGTAGGGTCTTTTAGTCAGAATCTGTGGGTCATCAAAATTATTATATTACTTTGTGTGTGATACCCCTTTAAGACCTCTATGTGCTGTTAGCACCTGCCAGCTCCTGGATTTGTGCTCAGGTAAATCAGGGTCCTAAGTAGCCACGCTTTGGGGAGCTAGGCCTCGGAAGAGTATCTTTCAGTGGGGATGGGTTCCTCATTTTTCAAATGCCCATTTGCTTTTAATAATATTGCAAATAAGAAAGTTCCTAAGATGTTTTTTAATGTTAGTTTTCAATGTCTGGTTCCCAGGACACAAATAATCCTTACAACATTGGAGGAGGGCAGTGGGTTTGGACTGGGTCGTGTTAATTTATATTAATGTAGTAGGCATTGAACACAACTCTCCTAATTTTTCTGGAGTGTTTTTTGCTTCCTTAAAGCAAAAAAAAATTGATGATGATAATGATGATAATAATAATAATAATAATTAAGGAAAGGAAAAGAGTGAAAATGTCTGTAAAGGAAAAGCAAAGCTCCTGTAGGGCGTGCTCCAGGGTCAAGGTTCTGGGTCTCACATACGCTCGGCGACAGGGTTTCCCTCTGTGTACAGAAAGTGATGAGGGGATGTGGATGGAGGAAGGCTCATGCTGAGCAACATGGGGCACAGACTTGCTTGTCTCCTACCGCTGCTCGCTGTCCTGATTTGTGGTGCTCCGCTTCGCATGCTTTCCCTGACAGCGTGAAATTGAGACTGGGTCTGATAAGAGAGTCTCGTTCTCTCGCTGCCTTGAGCTTCCCTGTTAGGCCCTGGAGTTGGGTTGCTAGAACTGTGTGCCCTGTGTAACCAGTGCTGGCGTGCCGCGTCTCAAAGTGCCTCCAGTTGGTTCCGACTAAGGGTAAGATGATGTCAGAATGCTGTCCTGAAGGGCGTCTTAGTTTAAGTGAACTCAGGAGGCAGTGTGCATTGCAGAGGGAGCTGCGGGCTTCTGCGCCAGGCCTGGGCACCTCTCTGTCCGGTTTTCACCCTCCTTAGAAAGAAGAGGCAGTTAAGGGTGCAGTTGGTACTTCTTGGCAAAATTTCTTTGGGCCTGCTTGCACTTGGGTTTGAGGAACTGTGTTTCTTGGGGGATCAGTTTGTTATTGTATATATTCTCATGGTCCACTCAGCCTCGTGACATACCTGTGAGGGGCGTGTCATACCTGTGAGGGGCGTGTCGTACCTGTGAGGGGAGGTCTCAGTGTCAAGTGGCTCCTTTGTTCCTGGCTATAGAAATGAGCCTAGAGCTCCAGTGACTGACAGTAACATCAAGCCACGCCTCTAATCCCACAGCGTGTTTGAGGCTGCCCTGGTCCACAAAGCAAACACTAGGCCCACCAGGGCTATGTAGTAAATTCCTATCTCGAGGGCAGAGGTGGGGATAGGCCAAGGGAATAGAATCAGGTGCGTTTGTTAGGAGCCAAGAGTGGATTTAGGGGCCATGATATCGGGGGGGGGGGGGGAGGCGTTTACTGTTGGTGAGACATCAATGGCTTCTTATGAGGTACCGCCGAGAGGACAGTGGCTAGAATTGGAGACTGTCCAGGAGCTCAGCTGTTCCCATCAGGACAGTGCCTCCAGCTCACACCCCAGGTCCAGGCATAGGAGGGCCCGAAGCTTGGCACGGCCCTTCTGCTCCCATTGACACCCAAAAGGGCCAGCCAGGATTTCAGATAGGTGTAGAGTATAGCCACCAGGACACCCCAATAGTCAGGGCGAAAACACACAGCGGGCTCAGGGTGGAGTACTCAGGGAGCCCAACTGGCAGGCATGGCAAGGCTCTCAGAGTGAGTGGGGACCCGACTGCAGGTCAGTCCTGACTCCGAACAGGCTGGGCAGCTTGGGAGGCAGGAGGGCGGGGTGACGTAAAGGGGCTGATTCTGGCCTTCCCTCTGCTGGTCCGTCTGTGCTCTCTCCTTTCTCCTAACCCTTGCTCTGTAATAAGACTGCAAAAGCTTGTCTGAGGCAGCTATGGCACTACAGTGCCCCAGGCTGAACTCAGCAAAGATTCAGCTGCTCCGGCTTCTGAGCGTGCCTGGGGCCTTGGAAGTATTGGGACATTTCTGTAGTGCTGTCATGGAGGCGGATGACGTCATGCTTGCTGTTTGCTTTATTAAATTGTGACACTACTATTTGTTTCTTTGGCTACAGTAAAAAGAAATCTGGGGAAAGGAAAGAAGGAGATAAAGTCCCTTCTGTGTGTGCTTAGTGCAGGTGTCTCACCTCAGAGGAGGGGCTGCTGCCTCCTGAAGGCTTGGCTGTTCCCTTCCCTCCCATTCCTTTGGATCACTGCTTTGCAGTGGACTCATAGCACTGTTTTACAGAGAGGACTGTTTGCTCCTCTACTGAGTCTATAGAATCCTAACAAAGAAAATGCAGTGTTCTCCCAGGCTTCCTAAAGGCAGGAATGAGATCACAGGAGCGTGGGCACTCTCCTGATAGAGGCCAAGGTTGTGGTTTTACAGATAAAGAAACAAAGGCAGTTGTTGGGTAAAATAAAAATAACTAAGTTGTCTCCCATAGAAGGAGAACGTGAGATGCTTAGTGACCCTGGGTCCAGGCCCTCCAGCAGCTGACTAGCATGAGGATATGTGTGCGTGTTGCTTTTGATTCTTAATCATTTTTTCAACAATCTGGTTCTTGCTAGGTACTTTGATATGCAGAGGAAATAGTGAGACGTGGAGAGATGTGACGTCCAGTACCTCTGAACATTGGGATGCTCCACACACAGGGCAAATGTTCACCCTCCCTGGCTTTGAGGCTTGCTGCCTGGTGGCCGCCCTATCCGAGTGACAGATTAATTTTTCTGATGAAAACTTGGCAGCTGGGTGTGAGCTGTGCTCCTCTGCCCACCTTCTGACAGTCTTTAGTCTTCCTCCTCTCACAGCCACCTGACCCTGTCAGAGCCATGCTATCAGTCCTTACCTCTGCCTTGAATCCAAAGCCGAGAAATGAGTAATCACAGCCGTGTTTTGCTTTTTATGGGCCTGGGCACGTGGAGGTGGCATTTGGAAATGGCCGAAGTGTATGGAGTAAACGCGAGAGTCTGTGTTTTAGTTGGTTTTGAGACCAAAGATCCTGCAAAGCTCTTGCCAGGGCGGCCCCCCTTGCTGGTTCCCACCACGACTATGTGTTAGCACTGCAGGGGCTCCGGGTGGGTGCTGACACACACAGAGTGGGGAGCTCCTGGTGCAGAGGTAGGGAGTGCTGCCCCGGGAAACTTGCAGTCAACTAGAACATGGAAACAATGTGGCGTTTTTGTGTTTTGTCCAGTACAATTTCATGTTCTTAAAGGCTCTGACAGCAACATTTCAACGGAAACTGTTCACGTTTATCCAGAGTGAGGGGACCTGAGCAAAGTAGCAATTTTCAACTTCTGGGCTCAGTTTTGGTAAACCATTAACTTCAAGAAAGGCTGCTGATCCAAAATTTTACCATAACACCTCCACCCCACCTCCTGACTCCCAGTGGACAACACCCAGGATTTGCAGAAATGTCTGGAAGAAAATGACCAAAAAGAAGAAAAAGTCCCCAGGGTCCAAAAGCTTATCCACTAAATTCTAAGATCACAGGAAAAAAATTACATGCTTTTCTATACTTTCCAAAGATGCTTGTGCTGCAGTGATTTTGTATATATTTTTGAGCAGTTAAGGCTGAAGGATCCTAAATACTGAAAATAACAGCAGAGCCCTAGAGTGATGGTGCAGCACACATTTTATGTTTCTGGGTGTATCTGGATTTAGTAGCAGAGAAGCAGCTAATGTCACCATTTGGAGGTGGCCTCTGCTCAGTGACACCAGAGGAAGCATTTGATCTGCTAAGACAGCAAACATCCCCTCTATATAACAGATGTGATGGTCCCTGCCTCCTCAGCCACCCCTGGAGGGGCATGTTGGGACCTGTAATTTACCTCGCAAATGAGTTTCTGCCACACAGGCACAGCCTGGTGACCCTATACAGAGTCAGAAGTAGGGGTTCTGTGATAGCCTCCAGGCCCAGCGAGGCTGCTTTCTAGAACTTCCCTTGGTGATAGCCCCTAAGAGCTGCCAGGGCTTGAGTCCTGCAGCCACGCACCAGGCAGCCTCATGTCTCTGGGAAGGGGGAGGCTCTTTAGCCTCTCAGTGCTAAATGCCAGCCCTGCGGCTCTCAGCCTCCACTCAGCTCCAGCCACGCCATCCTAACCCACAGCTTCAGAGACAAAGGCCATGGGGTTAGAACTCTTTTAGAAGACTCTCAGAGTTAAGGAACCACCTCAGCCCAACATGCCAGTGTGCCCTGTGCCTGCCCACAAGCTCCACAGGCCGCAGTCAGAGGCCGGTACCCAGGGAGCAGCCTGCGTGAGGCGTTTCCATGTCCCTGTGCAATGATCACATAGCCTTTTCCCTCCAGAAGAAAGAAGAGTACCTTCCCAAAGCGGCTCATCAAAACCCTTAAAGTGCAGGCAGCCATCCAGGGTTTTGGCGAAGCTATGGCCGACCTCGACACCTTCCGGTAGTCTCCGTTCCTGTAATTTATTACTAAACAGCATGAATCTAAATGGGAGGGCTGTCCAGCAGCTTGTGAAGGTGTTAGGACTGGGCAGTAGTGTGCACAGTGCAGACCTGTGCTCCTCATAGTGTTAGGACTGGGCAGTACTGTGCATGGCTGCAGATCTGTGCTCCTCACACACATGTTTAAATAGTGTAAGACCACAAATATTTGAGGAAAAAAAATATTTTGTGTTGAATGTATACAGGGCCTGCTCCATCATCTGCCAACCCAGACAGCAATTGTGTACACAGCACGTACATCATGTGTCATCTAGAAAGTCCACGGGCTACGGGTCAGTTCATGCTAGTGGCTTGGGAATTGGGAGCACATGGAGCCAGTCTTGAAGGTGGCAAAGGCTATCTGTAGTTCAGCGTGTGCCCCAGCACCTGTGCTTACAAAGCTTACAACTGTCTATGACTCCAGTCTCAGGGGACCTGATGCCCTTTTCTGGCCTCTGTGGGCACCAGGCACACATATGGTGCACACCTATGCATGACATGCATACATGTCATACGAACAGACAAATAGGCAAATAATTTTATTATGTTTTTATACATTTCTTTATGTATTTAGGTTTTCCCAGGCAGATTTTTCTCTGCATAGCCTTGGCTGTCCTGGACTCACTTTGTAGACCAGGCTGGCCTCGAACTCACAGAGATCTGCCTGCCTCTGCCTCTCCAAGTGCCAGGACTAAAGGTGTGTGCCACCACGCCTGGCTATGTAAATAATTTTTAAAAGTCTAGGATTCCTGGGAACATTGTCAGGAATAGACAGCATCTCCCTCTCTCATCGGAGTCGCAAGTCTTGACCTGATTTATACTAGGGTCACCAAGATGGCGGCTAAATCATCTGTGGAATGCCTCATGGTGTGCACATTGGCTTTCCTCAAAGCCCTTGGTGCACAGGGAGGAGACAGGGTCCTGGACAAACTGCATGCTCTGCTCTGTCAGTTCTCTTCCCCCCAAACCTCCGTGTGTGTGTGTATGTGGTGTGTGTGTGTGTGTGTGTGTGTGTGTGTTCGTGTGCACATGTGAAGGTCAGAGGGCAGCCTTATTTGAAGCAGCATTTCTCCATTGTTCATTGCCACAAATACAGGACTCGCTGGCGTGCAAGCTTCCTGGGATTCTCCTGTCTCTGCATGCATCTCATGTAGGAGCACCGGGCTTATACGTGATTACAGACATGTGCTGCCATGCGGGTTTGGGGGCTTTGAAATCATCTCCTCACACTTTCACAGCAAGCACCTTACCCACGGACCCATCACCACAGTCCTGAGTTCTTCTAAGTGTTAACTCATCGGTCACTGCTCCCACAGCTGTCACAGTTGTCAGCGTCCCCATCTATCAAATGAGGACAGAGAGGACATGGAGCCAGAGTGTGCGAAGAGTGGAATTTGAACCACATGGTCTGGTCTCAGTGTCTTCACTCCGAACATGACACTATCACGTAGGCATTTACTGGTATCCAAGACAAATTTCTGCAATCCATTTTGGGAAAATAAATATCATTTAGCATTTTCTCCACGTAACTGTCTGAGAGCTGAGAGGGAACTCCAGGTTGCTCCTTGGCCTTGCTTGTTCCATGCTGACCAGATGCCAGCTAAACGAGACTCTGCTAACGTGGGAACAGAAGCTGTGAGGCAAGCAGTGGGGCGCTTCTTACCTTCCTGATTTTGCTCCTGGAACTCTGAAGGAGTGGGTCCTCAACATTTTCTTAATACGAGATCCATGCTTGGCGTAATAGTGACAGCAAATCCAGACCCATGCCCCATGAGTTTATCTTTGGTATCTAAGTACTGAGAAGAGTTGTGGGACCCATTCTTCGTCCTCCCGTGCCATGGCTCCGCCACTCCGACAGACCTGAACAGCAGTGTGAAGAAGAAGGGCTGTATGTCTCACAGCCGCAGTCGCCCATTACTGCGCCACTGGGCAGGTCTGTTGCTTTCAGGCCTTGGGGGGGGGGGGCGCCTCAAGACACTGTGAAGGCACAGTGTAGCAGGCTGCTCACCGCGTGGCATGAAAGTAAAAGGAAAAGAGGATAAGAGACCAGTGTCCCACATCCTTCTAGGGATGCCACCAATGACCCCAAGACCTCCCTCGAGGCCATGCCTCTTAAGGGCTCCAACCCCAACAGTGCTTCAGGCTGGGGACCAGTTCTGCCACACATGAGCTACATTTAAGATCCAAGCTGTGATCCTTCTAAATTGTGTACATGTGGGTAGGTGGGGGTCACTTTATGCTCCTGCGGTGTGTATGTGTTGTGTGCACGTGGAAACTGGAGGTAGGCACGGAAAGTCTTCCTTAGTTGGTCTCTGCCTTTTGGAGGAAAGGGCTTCCACTGGTGAGCCTGGAGTTCGTCAGTCAGCTAAACTGACTGTCCTGTGAGCCCTGAGGAGCCAGCTGACTTCCACCCTGTGCCAAGATTTGTTATGCATGCTGCTATGCCCTGACTTTATGTCTGTGGGCACATCTGAGTTCAAGTTTACATGCTTGCACAGCGAGCACTTCACTGAGAGAGCCACCTTCCCAGTCCCACTTGTGAACAGTCTTATTCATGTTGCCCTCACGTGTAGCCCACAGGCATGTGAGGTAGCAACTGTCCAGAAAGTGGCCACAGCATCTGAGCCTGTACAGACATTGTGATAGCTGCTCTCTCCACACTTCCTTCCTGCCCAGGTTCCTGTTGTAATTGTTTGTCCATCTGCAACCAGAGTGGACAGAAGTTATGGCAGTTTCCAGCAGAGCTAAACTGGGGAGCTCTGCCCTTCCTTGGCAGAGCTGCTGGCTCACCTATGAATGGAGCTGTTTGGGAGTCTCCCAGAGACCCAAAGTATCCTCAGAGACTGAGTGGTGTGGGTATGGTGGGACCTCACCTCCATGCCTTCTGGAGATAGCTCCCAGTGATGATAGACCAGTCCTGTGGAGCTGGAGGCCATTCCACAAAGTGCTTGCTCTCATATGACAGCACAGCTGTGCATGTGACATGTGTGGGGACCGCACAAAATGTTAAGACTGAAACAGTTGTATGCTCTCCTTCCTTTCCCATGGGGCTGGGCATGCACACATGGACACCCATGGACACCCATGCCATGGACCATCTCAGGTGGGTAGAGGTCCCTGGGAACAGGAGTTCTTTGAAGCATCGGTGGACAAAGATGGGTGAGTGACAAACAGAGACAATCCCAGAGGTACTGTTTCAATCTGAGTGTATTTTGCAGACAAGCAAATTAGGTTTTTATACACATTTTTGAAACGGGGGGGGGGGGGGAGGTGTTGTTGTTTTTTTTTTGTGGTTACATTTTTTTCATACAATTCAAAATACAGGATGCAGAGTAACAATGTTGTCATCAATCTTGAATCACTAGCTTGGTATCAGCACGCGTGTGCCCTCTTTATCAAAGGTCAGTGTTATCTCATTATGCCAAACATCTGTGAGTCAAGACAGTTTTTTCTTAGCTCTTCCATCACTATCTGGAGCTTTCTTAAACACTTTATTTGTAAGTCATACTAAAAACTATGATTAATCCTTAGCTATGTTTTTATTAACAAGTGTAGTGGAACTTGGTGGTAAAACGCTGAATGGCCCTTGGCTGTAGTCCCAAGTTAGGGGTCTCCTAGCAACAGAATTAAGTTTGAAAAGTTCTGATAAGAAAGTAAAAACAGATAGAATGTTTCAAAACAAACAAGAAAAAAGAAAAACTGCAATCAGTTACTCCTGGCAGGAACATCAGACCCATTCCAGGAGGCTCTCCCTGGGTGGGAGTCATTGTCTTGGCTTGCGTAGTATTATTTGTCACACAGACTCCACTGGAGGGGTTGTGACACACACATGCACACATGGACACATATACACACATGAACGTGCACAGACAGACACACACATGCACACATGGACACATATACACACATGAACATGCACAGACAGACACACACATACACACATGGACACACATGCACACATGGATACACACATGGACACACATGCACACACAGACACATGGATACACACATGGACACATACACACACAGACACACATGCACACACAGACACACATGCATGTGTGGACATGCAGGCACACGTGGACATGCATATGGGGCACACATTCACACATTTGGAGTTCTCAGAGGATACTGAGGACTGGACTGACTACTTAAGTGACAAAGAACAGTGGCTATAAAACTGCATTTGAGGATGATCTCAGTGGGAAGTGGGAAGGAGAGCTCTACTTCCACTTGACCCCTCTTCTCCTTTCTGTGCTCTGTGGGTCTCGAAGGCTCCTGTAAGGGCCTCTATCCATAGGCTGCGTGGCTCTATGAGGACTGAGGAGACCAGGCACTGGGGGCTCAGCACATAGAGAGGCCGCCTGTCCCTGTCAGAGAGCCACTGTCCAGGCATCTCTTCAGCAGCTCCCCAGAGAGGAGTCCACCTGGAAACTCTCCTTCCTTCAGCTCCTGTATCCTGGTCCAGGGACCAGGTATAGCTACGCACCTGACAGAGGAGATGCGCATCACTCCCATCCCCATTTGTAACGGGCAGGACATGAGACATGGTATCCTTGGCACCAGATCCTCATTGCGTCGTTCTGAGTGGGACCATGATGAGTAAACAAAGTGCTGCACGTGGCAAAGGAAGACATGACGCTGAGCTCGTGGTGGTCGGAAGGGAGCGGGAGATGTCACAGTCCTGGGGGGTGTTCTCTGGCACAACTGTGTGACCTCTGGATTCTTTTGCTGGAGTGGTGCCCGTGTGGCAATCGCAGCATTTCCTCAAAGCGTGACCAACAGGGAGCTGCTTCTCAAAATCATTTCTTTGAACATTCAGTGAGATGAATAAGCCAAGGCTATGATGACGATCTCATGTGGCACTCAATAAAACCAATTCTTGCCGTGGTCACCATGGCAACATCCAGTCTACAACTTCCGTGTATCTGCAATTCCATTCCATTAAAAATGAAAGGTTTCTGTTGCTGTACTCCAACCTGACACGACCACCATTTCCCCAGAGATCAAAGCCCTGGCCTGTTGGCTAATGTACTTTCAAAGGCACCAAGTCCTTGGTAATTGCCTTTTAATTCTTGTGGAAGTTTGAATGGAATTGCATTTAGGATGGCTCAAACTACAATTATAAAGTGTAATGATTTCAGGTCAACGTCATTCAGATGTGCTTCTCAGCCCTCCATTCGTGCCCAGCTGTGTGGCCATCAAGAGGCCAAGTGGCTCAGAACCTCCAGTTAGGGGCTTGTTCTAGTTCCCCAGACAACCAGGCTGCAGCAGGCCAGGTGCAGCATTTGTGAGCTTTGTTGGGCTAAGCTGGCTCACCCACACCTAACTTTGCAGTGCAGAGTAGAGCTCAGTCTGTTAGCAGATGGCCAGCAGAGCCTGGGTGAGTTTATCTTTCATATTGTTAGATGCGCCTTTTCCCTTGCAGGGTGTCTTCTTTGGGGTCGTAGGTCACACACCCTTTGAATTAGGCCTCTAAACAACTCAAAGGCCTAACTTTATTCTGTGCACAAGATAAGCTAGGAAAAATGTTCCCTCCTCCTAAGTTCTCTCGAAGCAGCTGTTCCTGAGAAATGATAGCATCTTCCCTAAGTACTTGAACAGGGAAAGGGTCGCAAGTGAAAGTAAGCCTGGCATTTCATTTGCACATGCTCCACACGATTCCAGAGGCTTCACACTCTTCCTGACTCCAGTAAAAACAAAACAAAACAAAACAAACGAAAAAAAACCCCTGATGTCTCAGCCAAGCTTCGTTGTTGTCGGTTAGAATAATTAAATCAAACCTGCTCATGAAGACCACAAGAGACCAGGCTTCCAGGAAACATTTTATTGGGTCCTCTGCAACACCCAGGGATATCCCTCAGTACAGTGCAATGACGCCATCATTTGTCTTTCCTGTGTTACCAGCAGCCACCTCAGTGGTCCTGTGTCACCATCAGCCACTGCAGTGGTCATGTGTCACCAGCAGAGGCTGGGCCATGTTCACAGTGAGCTCTGCCTCCATTGGCAATACAGTGAGAGGAAAAATGCTGCTTCTTGCTCAGGCCTTACCCGGATTATTCCTCACAAAGGGTTACTTGAATTCTCTGCTTGTTTCGTAGAGGGCGGAGTCAAGGTTGAGCTGTGCCAGGATTGCCTAGAGCAGAGTAAAAGAGCAGAGAAGAGATGAATGAAGAAAGGCATGGAAAGGGTGTCCCAGGCCTGTCATCGTGTCCCTGGGAGGCTGACGCAGGAGGGGCTTTGAGGCAAGGCCACCCTGGACCACTTACCAAGACCACTCACCAAAGTGAAAAAGGGCTGAGATGTAGCTCAGGGGCAAGTACTTGCCTATCATGGGCAAGGCCCCAGCGTCCAGCTCTAATATGGAGAAAAAGGAGGAGGAGGAGAAGAGAGAAAGAGAAGAGGAAGAGGAGAGAAAGAACAAAAGAAAAGGTTAAAGAAAAGCTGAGAGAAAGGTTAAGTGTGATTGACAGACATCTGTAATCGCAGGCACGTGAGGCTGAGGCAGAAGGACTGGGGTGAAGGCCAGCTACAGGAAGACCTTGTTACACACACACACACACACAAGATGACTACACAAGCAGAGACAAAGAAAATGGCGAGAAATAGAAGACAATTAGCTTCAGCTCATGTCAGAAGTAATATAGACGTTTCTAAAAGCAGGCAACACCTGCCCCAGAGCAAGGAGGCTGCAAGCGTGTGTGTGTGCGCGTGTCTCTGTGCTCACATGCCACATGGAGGAGCAGCACAGGGACAGTGCCATCGCGACACCTGTGCACAGGACTCACCGACTAGAATAAGGTACCGTCCTCCAGCTACAGCAGATGCGTGCATGAAGGACACAGTAGAGGGAAAAGAAGGGGCCTTTTTACATGCTGCTAAGGGAGGCTGGCAGCCTGGCCACAGACAAGTGGACAGGCGTACTGTGTGTGGGGCGGGGGCGGGGTCAGGGTGGCCAGTCCCTGAACATGGCAGTAATTCTTCAGAGCTTTGGCTGTGGTGGATTCTGCCAGATGCAGTAACTCCTATGTGGCCAGCACTTAGCACACGGGAAGAATGGTGCCTTGGGGCTGACTGCTGTTTCCCATCCTTCTGGAGTTTGCAGAGCTCGGTTTTGTCTGCAGCCACCCAGCCGATGCCTAGGAAAATGGACTGCTCCTCTGATGGCCTTGGTGGCCGCCGAAGAGGGCTGCAGGGAAGAGGAGGAGGGAAGGAGATGGCCTGGGTGGCTGCTGACATGGGGTGACGTGCCGGCGTTGCACTGCGGGAGGTGATAAAAGAAGAGGCAGCTGCCCGGTGCTCAGAATGGCTCAAGCGTTTGTGGGACCAAAGCACCCCTGGGCAGCGAGAGATGATCAAACTGTCACACAGGAAACTGCAGAAGCTGTTCCTCAGAAAGGTAAGGGGCGCACGATGGTGGCAGGCGGTCCCGGGAGTTAGCCTAATAGGAATCACAAGGGACACAGAGCTTGCCAGTGAGGGCCAAGGAAAAGGAAAAGTTACTTTATTAAAAGCATCCTTTACTGAGGAGAAAGATGCCGCCGGGATGGTGGGAGGTGTAGGTAATATAAAGATCCAGGCAGGATCTGCTGGCAGCTGCATCCGTTGCTAACTCTGTGGCCCAAGCAGAACAAACGTCCCCATTCTCAGTTTCTGTAAAGTTGAGAAGGAGAGAAAGAGAAGATGGCAGGTGGCCCTTATAGACAATAAAAAGTAGAGTGTCGAGGGAAGATAATCAACGAAGCAGGAGCTGATTCCATCATCGTGGACTCTTGTTTTTCTTTCTAAAAGTTATTCTGGTTAAAAAAAAAAAAAAAAAAAGCCTAACATAGAAAGGTCCCCTTTACCTCCTGCTGCGTTCTGCTTGGCATCATCAGTGGTGTCACACAGCCATCATTGCTCCTGACCCCAGGCCTTCATGACCCAACACTCACGGTGCCCACCCAGTGAGCTTCCCGCTCCATGCCCCCTCCCTCTGCCCACTTTAAAGTTGAGCAATTACACACAGCTCTGTCCTTCTCCAAAGAGCTCACGTCAATCACAAAGCAGCCCCGGCCTTGTTGAATGACTCCTCTAGTGTTTTTGTGCTGGACCTGTTAGAGACATTGCTTTCTGTTGATTACCCCAGGCTGTCCTCGCACTCCTCTGTGTAGTCCAGGGTGCCCTTAAGTGCCTGGTCCTCTTGCCTCTCCCACCCAAGTGCTAGCACGCCTGGTGCATCTAGACCTAGGGAGTAACCGAAGGCTTGTGCACTATAGTCGCAGGGCGCTGACAGGCTCTGCTCAGCCTGAGAAATTACTTTAATTGTGTCTTCAAGTTCTCTTTAAAAATAAAAAATAAAATAAAGTACTGGCACATGTAGTGGCTCACTCTGCAATCCTAGCACTGGGGAGATGAAGATGGGAGGGTCAAGAACTAAAAGTTAAATTTGGTTATATAGTGAGTTTGAGGCTGAGACCCTGTTTTAAAAAATTCAATTAAGGAAAAAAAAAAAAAAAAAAAAAAAAAAAAAAAAAAAAGGAGGGCGGGGAAGTCTCCCAAATAGAGACTTTAAAACCACAGCTGTGGGATACCAGTTTTGAGTCTTAATCTCTTGAATAAAAAGTGTCTTTCCATCAATGTGCCTAGCATTTCTCAGAGTAGTGAGCAGGGCTCCAGATCTATGGACTGGCACACAGCACAGCACTAAGTGGGCACAAGTGTAGTTCTGTTCAGACCTGTGGGTGACAGCCTCACATCATCTGTGGATCCTTCCACATGAAAATAAAATTAAATGTATGTCTTACTTTAAAATCATTCTAAACTAATATTGTTAATATATGAGGTAAATGAAAGTTGTCTACATCTGCTTCTGGGGTAAAGAAAGCTGAAATGTAGTATAACGGGTAGCCTGCTCCCCCTTCAGACAGAACAGACCCTTGGACGCTGGCTCCTTGTCTACCTCAGCGTTCGGGCTGCTGTGTCATCAAGGGCTTGCTGGGGTCTTGCTAGGGTCTTGCTGGGGTCTTGCTGGCGGTTTGCTGGGGGCTTGCTGGCGGTTTGCTGGGGTCTTGCTGGCGGTTTGCTGGGGTCTTGCTGGCGGTTTGCTGGGGTCTTGCTGGTAGCTTTAATTTAAAGGGTGTTGTATTTCCGGCACTGTTTCTCACTGCACACCCCATCTCTGGTCAGAGATTTAGAGAAGGGTAAAATGCGCTCAATATGGAGCTGAAAGAATCAGCACGCGCTTGCTGAGGTGAAGGCAGGAAGACGAGGCTGGCCCTGGCCTGCACTGGTGCCCGCCATGGGCATCTGAAAGAGCAGGTGCTCATAGAGGAGTGTAGACTGCAGCTGGTGCTGGGAGCTCCCTTGAGAGTAGAACCTGGAGAGAATAAAACAAGAAACAAAATCCTCAAAGAACAAACAAAGAACCCCTAAGAGAGAGAGGTGACTACAGCTGTCACCACGCGGGAGCGCTGAGAGAGCAACCCCAGAGGCCACAGGCAAAAAGCTGCAGACAGTGTTCTCAGCGGGGGGCCTCCACTCAGTCCGGTGCATCTGAATAATGTTTTGTGCCGTGGCCTAGATTGTAGGCCAGGGAAGAAGCCAACGTACATGTTGGAAAAGCTCTTTTCAGAGAACCAGCCCTGGGGGGCATCTGGGCCAGCCGTTCCAGAGTCTGGCTTCATCCAGAGGCCCTTGGAAACTACTAGACTAGGCACCACAGCCTCAGGGGAGGAGATAGACATTCATTAGGACTTTGTGGCTCTGACCTTGGGATCCTTGACCGGTAGGAATATAGATGGTTTTAATGCTACAGGTTGCAGGAGGTGCTCATAAAATTTAGGGACTGAAAGGATTTCAGGAATCACACAGCCCTCCCATTTCACTCTAGAGTAGTGGTGTTCAACCTGTGGGTCGTAATCCCTTTGAGGGTCAAATGGCCCTTTCACAGGGGGTAGCCTATTTACATTACAGTAAACAAAGTTACAGTTATGAGGTAGCAATGAAAATAATTTTATGGTTGGGCAGTCACCACAACATGAGCTGTATTAAACTGTAAATAGCCCCCAGCACTGGGAAGGCTGAGGACCACTGCTCTATTAAGAGACCAGGTCTCTTAGATGCTACAGCCCATTCCTTGTCCATGGTCCTGAAGCTAAGATACCAGCGTGAGGCTGGACCCCTGGCTGTGGTCGCTGTTGCAGTCTTTCTCATTCACCATGGCTAAACATGCTCAGCCAGCAGCCTGAGGCTGGGAATGGACCCACACTGTTAGCACTCTAGTGTCTGTGGAGCTGCCATCTAGGCTAGCTGGTCCCTAGAGAGTGAAGAGCTTTCTTAGGATCTTGCCTCCCTACACAAACTGACCGGAATGAACCCACATCTGATGCCTTTGTCAGGGACTTTTCCTGTAATGGACTGTCTCTTCACTGGTGGCCATCTCTTCTCTCTGACTTAGCCTGCCATTCCTGAGTGATCATAAAGCCCAAAATTTTACACAAGATTAAAAAAAAATGGGTGGTTTTTGTTTATTCAAGATTCTTCAAAGACAGTCAATGTGGCAAAAACACATATAGACAAGACCAAGTCCTGTTCATGAGAATAGCTCCGTGTATTTCATTGGCACGTGAGTAGCTATTACCAACAGTTGCAGGTACCATGGGAACACTGAGCAGGTGTTCTTGCGTGCCGGGGCTCTGGGGAGAGGTCCCAAGTGTGAGTGACAGCAAGGGAGGGATGGTGGACAGAGTACTAGCCTCTGCAGGGGGTAAAGTCTCTCAGGGTTTTGTTTGCCATTGTTCTTGGGTTGGGTTGGCAGGTGTCTGGCCTGGATCTTTCCTGACTTTTCTCATTGCTAACCCTTGAGAGCACCCAGCATCCATTCCCATCACCAGCCTCCATGGCTCAGTACATGCCCCCCAGTTATAGAGAATCAGTGGCTGCTGAGCTGCCCACTGTACTCAGAGTTGGGTACCATGTCATGCTGTATTCCATTCACACAAGCTTTATGATAGAATGCACATATCTTGTGAGGATGGGCACTTACACTTTACACCTCTGTGTGTGCTTCTGCACTGAGCTCCTCCGAGTGGTGTTGTCACTTTTGCAGCATTCTGTTCTATGGTAGACTGCGATGGGACAGTGCAGAGCCAGGCCAACAGAGAAATGCTGCTCTTCAATATGAAGAGGTGACATTTGTGTTTACCATGTGGCACAGATGCCTAGGAACTGTGCATGTTTTAGAGGAATGTTGTTGGGTCTTTAGGGATGTTAACTTTGTGAAGTTACAACTAAAATTTTTATTTGTAAGGGAGTTTAGTTCAAAATGGCCAGAGTCGGTTGACTGTGATACTGTCACCAAGAGTCCATTTCAGGGACACTTGTCACATGAAAGATGTTAGCAGAGTCCAAGGGTGGAACTGTGACCAAGAAGGATGTGGTCCAACCTGGAGGACTTATATCACACAAAGGACATCTGGCCCCGGGTCCTGGGTAAACAGGGTGCTGCCTAGAAGTGAGATAGAGAAAGAGGACTGCAGACAGGGAGGAGGGGCCTTGCTCTTGGCTCCTGAGTGACTGAATGGCAGAACAAACCTTACAGTCTCAAGGGGCAGCCAAAGTTCACAGCAAACATAACAGGGCACAGAGGTAGTGCAGGAGTGCCTGTTTGTTCATGTCTGATCATCATGTGTCAGAAGAGCAGGCGTGAGGGTATGTCAGACTGCCCACAGTGTGCATCTGGCATATGCAAGCGGCACACACTTGCAGTCACAACACTCAAGAGACTGGGGCAGGAGAACTGTGACTTCACAGCCAGACTGGGCTGCAGAGTGAGACCCTGTGTCAAAAGAAAGTAAAATCACAGAAAAATGAGTGTGGACCTCTCTGGCTCAGGTTTCCCCCCACAGAAAGTGATAACAAACCTGACATGGTCAGGAATGGGGTTAACGTATAAGACACTGGTGCATGTGCACAGGCGGGGGGGGGGGGCGAGGGCCGAGGTCGATGGTGTTCTGATCCCTGTTCCACCCTCCAGGGAAGTCTGTGGGACTCTGCTAGACTAAGTATCCTGTCTGTAAGAAGGATTTGCATAGGCAATGTTTGCAGGCGGGAATTGTCCCCATGCATGACCATAGCCATATCCACTACAGTTGCACCATGAGGCTAGACTCATTAAATATTTAGTAGCCTCTTAATATCCATTGCTTCAGCTAATGCACTCTCTGAAGTAACCATCCTTCTGCTCTCACTGTGAATGCACAGGCCTCTCTCCCCGTCCTTGCCTCTCTCTGCACCTCCTTTAAACTTAAGGTCTATTTTCCAGTGTGCTCTAAATGACCTCCTCAGACATACGTGTCCCAGCTCCTTTATCTGCAAGTAGGATCTTAAAGTGTCTGTGCGTCTGTCCAACACCCTGAAAGTGCTCCACAGAGTTCTGTCCAGCATGGACTTTCTAGTAGAGTGGTGGGTGCCCCTGGGCTGTGGCTGGGCCAGATGAGCCCCTGTCTGAGGATCCTGGGACAGTGACAGCTGGGGAAGGTAGACACAAAGTCGTATGTGCAATAATTAACATGGACTTGATGTAATTTCTAGTCAAATGCAGAGGCGTGATTGGGATCCTCGGAGGAAGGTCAGATACAAGTGTCAGGCAGGGTGACACACTCTTTAGAGTAGACAGGAGGAGAGCTCCGTCTGGCCTTGGCCTTTTCCAGCATAGTTTAGACCTTATCTATTCTTGCCTTCTCTGTTCTGTTGGGATGTCCTTCCCAGGAGGGGCCAAACTGTTTTTAACAAGTGTCTGTCGATCCTAGTGGAGCTATGCTCTGCTTGCTCTGTGGGTGTCAAGAGTCTGGATGTCTGCGGTTTTTAAATGGCGTTCCGTGAACTCTGTTAGCATCCACCCAAACAGCTGCCTGCATGTTTTCAACAGCACAGGCATTCACCCTCTCGGTGGCCCCTCAGATGTATGGAAACAGGTATAGGTGGAAGGTAAGGGGATGTGTGTTGGCAGATATGACAGGGTCTGGGGTGTAGACCAAGGGTAAGACTTGGCTCAGGGCACAAGGTGGCATGGTCTACGATCCCTGGGAGTCCACTCTGTACCTTGCCCTGTCTTTACCCTGAAGAGTCAGCTACAGAGCTCACCCTCCATCACCGTGAGGTGGCTCACAGCCTCCAGAGGTGGCAAACCACTTTACACTGCGACATTCAGAGTCTGCAGGCCTTAGAGAGACACTGTGTGTGCAGAGCCTGAGACAGATAGAGCAGAGCCAGCTCCCACGTAGCCCAGCCCCTTTTCCTCTCCACGTGTATATTGTATGGAGCTCCTCGTTGGGGCCTCTATCATTGCAGAAAGCTGATGTCGGCCCTCAATTCATAATGAGGTCCTAACTCTAGGATCTCAGAAAGTGATTGCTTTGGGAGATTAAGATAAAATAAAGCCATGAGGGTTGCCCTGATTTTGTCTAACCTGTGTTCTTATCAGCAGGGGTTAGGGTGCAGACATACAGAGGGACAGCTTTTTGAAGACACAAGGAAAGGACATGGCTGCAAGGCTATGGAGCTGGAGGGCCAGGAGGAGCAAGCCTTGCCAATCTCAGTCTCAAACTTCTGCCTCCAGTGTATGGGAAACAAACATCCGCTACCCAGGAGCCCATCCCACAGCCACGGTTAAAGCAGAATTGACTCTTATGTTCCCCTCGGGGGAGGCAGAGTAGACCCAGTGTGTTCTGGGCAGGCAGGGCCTGATGCTTTAGGAAGACAGTGAAACACTGGTGTCTTCCAGTGTCTTCAATGCGAACAGGCAGTTTCTGCCACCGAGAGCTATGTGCTCTGTACTTCCTCCACCAGTGGGTGCAGAGCAAAGCTGAGGTAGGGGCATCATCTCTGTGTACATGAGTGCACATGTGTCTGCTGTATATGAGTGATGTGCACGCATGCTTGCAATCACCCAGAGCTGTGCCCTTTGCCTCCAGATCTCATCCACCATCTCTCCCAGGCATGACTCGGATCCTCCGGCCCCAACGCAACTTCTCCTGCAGGTCCCTAGATGCAGAGGCCACAGAGTGTTCCTCCGTTAGCCTGTCACCATAGAGCTGCATGTTTTCAAAGGAAGGGAATACTCCTGGGACACCCAGTGACTGCCCCAGGGGTACTGGTTCCTCTGCATGTCAGCAGCGCCGTGCTGGCAGCTACTATAGTTTCTGTATGTCCAAAGTGTGGCCAGCATGGCTCAGGAGCGACCTGCAGCTCAGCGGGCCAGACGTCGTCTGTACTCAGAGGCAGATGCGCTGACAGGGCATGATGGCTTCACCTCCCCAACCAAAGGCCAGGGGCCCTTCTGGCTCCAGGAGACCTCTGCGTCGGCAGGGCTCACTGCCCTCAGAGACTTTTTACAAAGGAAGGTCCAGGTCAGCGGGTTGATCTAACGAATGCTGGGGTCTGTGTGATGGGGAGCAGTGGGTTAGTCTCTGCGTTCCTGCATACCAAGATGGGAAACTCCTAGTGGAAATTCCTGCGCCCAGGTGATGAAAGGTGGTGGTGACTGCCTGTGCAGTCTCAGGGTTCCTGGGAGACACCTGCTGGCTGGTGGGGAAAACAGCTCTGGAGAAAGTGCCAGAAGCTGGTTTGCAAAGGAAAATATTCAGACCGCCAGCTTCCTACACTAGCCGACTGTTACCGTTACCGAGGGTAACCGAAGGGACGTGGGCTGCGCTCTGCACCTGCCTGATGTAGGGCTGTGGCTGCTGTGGTAGCTCCCGGGGTTAAGGGAGCCCTGATGGGTTCTCTGTGCCTACGCTGTGCTGTTGCTATGGCAGCCCAGGCCTTTGCCTGGTGTTCACACAGGTGGTGCACTAAGTACCTGACAGTTACAATGTCTGTCAGACACTTGTTAAAAGAAGTGATGCAGCCAAGGAGCCGCCATTGGAGTGGGCTGGGCTTCAGTTTGGAGCTGATCGCTTACCCAGACAGCGTCCACCAAGTCTTCCCTGGCTAGACCTGGTAACAACAGGGCCAGAATCACATAGCACTCTGTAGTGTAGGGCCCTATGTCAGCTTTCCTAGCCCACGACCGTGTGTGGGGGCTTGTTCAGGAAGGAATACCACTGTCATTATATTCTGGGCGGACATTTAATGTCCAGTGCTGTGCCTTTTGGCCTGCCAGCTCTCGGGGGCTTCAGCACACTGCTGGGCTGTGCCGAGCTCAGGTTCAGGGTATCACTGTGGGTGGTGGCTGCGGCAGCTCCCTCTTGTCCTCCTTTGTTATTAGAACAACATTCCACTTTGGGTTTTGGCCCGTTAGCCGCACAGCACTTACTGGGTAGGTGATCGTGACCTTAGTCCAGAGCCTGTGGTCGGGGTGACTTGTGTCTTCGCCTCACTGTGCTGGGACCCACTTGCCTATGTGTTAGACTCCACGGTGTTCTTCAGGAACAGACAGAGCGTGGGCCTCTGCCCAGGGTGGGCTTGCTGCTCCCGTGTGTTAACTGAGTGGGTGTCATAAGTAGTAAAGATTATAATGTGTGAGCATCGACACAGACAGATGGAAAAAGCATAGGAAAGAAGACAAAAGACAAGGTGGCCTAGACCTTGGCATGGCACAGGCGTCTTCCCTTCTGTCTGAGCATTGGAAGTTCCACTCTTGGGTGGAGGCACAGAGCTCATTGTTTTGTGTAGCTTTTGACTCAACTCTGTATTTGTCAAAATATTCTAGCTCTGTACCGCCCTGATGATCTGCTCTCGAGCCTCCCTAAAGATAATCTACTTTAGGGGTTCCCTTGAAAATCAAAGCTTTCAGCCAACACCAGTCAACACCACTCTTCTTCCTGAATCCATTTCCTGTGGGCGGTGCTTGTGAAGGCGGACATCCCAGCACTGAGGACATGTCTAAACAGGGCCAGGGGCCTGCCAGGGCGGAGCTCCCAGGGAGATGCTTTCTGGGCCTTCCTGAAAAGCTCATTCTCTGGAAGATAGCCCCCCAGGAATGGGGAGAGGCTGCATCCTGGGTGTGGCCATCCCTTGCTCGTCAGAGTATGTTACCCAGGTCTTGGGCAACACACTATCAAGGGCAGGGGCTTGTAAGTGTTCTGGTCCAATTAACTGGATGCACATGAGTCCGTGTGTGCATGAGTATGTGCAGCTAAATTACCCACCTAGGTGCCAGGTTACCTCGTCTCTGTGCCTTACCTTCATCTTTTGGGAGGATATTAACCTTGAGAACATGGTTTGGTGTCCTGCATCAAAACCAGTTAAGACAGTCCAGTTCCTGCTAAACCAGAACAGCTTTCACTGTGTTTGTTTCAGCCGGTCACAAAGCAAAGCTGAGACTTCCTTGTGATCCCTGACTCTCACCCAGCACCCATTTCCCCTCTACCCCAAAGGCAACTGCTGGTTTGAATTGAGCACATTTTCCATTTCACAACGTGGCTGTTGGCAGTGTATGTTTAAGCATCGTGAGTGTGAGGTGGTTGGCTGCACCTGTCCCTCTGCTCTCTCCTGAAGCTCCTTCCTCTACCCAGAGAGCTCATACCCCACACTTTTGGGCTACTGGATCCTGACAGAAGTTCGGGCAGAAGAGTTCCATAACCATGTGGCTGGGAGTGGGATTGTGGCATGGTGTATGCTTTTGAAATTGCTAGGTATTGTCTGTACCTGTACTTTCCGATTGCTTTATTGGTTCTTTTGCCTACCACCCTTTCTCCACCCCAATCCCTTCCGACCTCCCGACACTAGGTAGGAGAGAAAGAAGTTTAGAGAGGGAAGGGGGCGTAGATCGGCATTGATCGCCGTGGGGCAAATTTGATCTGCACTTCCGGGTATCGAAGGTCGTCTCTCTCTCTTTACTCATGACCTCTTGGCCAACTGCAGCCGCAGAGGGAGCAGCAGCCACCTTCTTAGGAGCACCTCCAAACCCTCTCGGGACTCTGGCATTTATTAGGGTCCCCAGAATTCCAAACTGCCTTCAGCTGGCAAAATCACGCCCCTCCTAGAGCATGAGACAGTCATGGTCAGCTGCTGTGGACAATCTGAAGCAGCCCCATATCCCACACCTGGGATTAAAACAAAAACATTTTTTTATAACATAACTGGGTTAAAAAAAAAAAGAAATCAGAATTCTCTCTACAACTGTCAAATACTCAAAATTTATATTTTTAACACAGTGGGAGCACACGAGGTTTTTGGACATTTTAAACATCCAGTCAACCTAGAATGTGAAGTATCTAAGCTTCTATTCCCTGGTGACAGATGAAGTTGGGGATTTAGTTACAATTCTTTTCTCCCCTTCGGTTTCCTGGCACCTGAACTGCTTGCTCACATCCTTGGTCTCACTTCTAGAGGGCTGCCTGTCCTTTGGTGAGTCCTCAGTGTTCTGGAAATCAGTGCCCGCTGAAATGCTGTTGCATGTTCCCTCCAGCCTCCTCTGCCTCAGCCTATGAACAGCACCTTTTGTAGTAAAGAAAAATTTAAATATTCAATCAGTCAAGTTCTGTACTTTGTTTAAGAAACTTTTCCTACTTATGAACGTAAACATTGGTTATTTTTTTTCTTACAGTATATGCTTTGTGCTGGTGTAGAGGAGACTAGCTTTATTCTTCTCAGAAAGATGAGTGTTACGTGTGGAATCCCTGAGTACTCTGTATCTCCTTCCTGCCGCTCCCTCTGTGTATGTTTACTGGTTTTAACGTGCATTTTAGGTCCTCTGAGCCCGTTGGTTACCAGTGAGCATAGCAGCAGGCTAAGGGTCGTTTCAGCAGCAGGCACTAGTCAGCAATCTTGACTCAGTTTTTTTTTTGTAGTGTTGGGGCTTAACTCTAGTGACTTCTGGGGCACACGGAGAGGAACACACGGAGAGGAGCACACGGAGAGGGGCTCGCCAAGAGGGGTACGCGGAGAGAGGCTCACCGAGAGGGGCACGCGAAGAGGGGCTCATGGAGAGGGACATGCGGAGAGGGGCTCGTGGAGAGGGGCACACGGAGAGGGGCACACGGAGAGGGACATGCGGATAGGGGCACGTGAGAGGGCCACGCAGAGAGGGGCACGCGCAGAGGGGCTCACCGAGAGGGGCACGCGCAGAGGGGCACATGCAGAAGGGCATGCGAAGAGGGGCTCGCCGAGGGGGCACGCAGAGAGAGGCACGAGGAGAGGGGCTCGCCGAGAGGGGCACGCGCAGAAGAGCACATGCAGAAGGGCACGCGCAGAGGGGCACATGCAGAAGGGCATGCGAAGAGGGGCTCGCCGAGGGGGCATGCAGAGAGGGGCACGCGCAGAGGGGCATGCACAGAGGGGCATGCACAGAGGGGCACACGGAGAGGGGCTCAACGAGAGGGGCACACGGAGAGGGACCCAGTGTTAGTGACAGTAGTATGTCAGCTGCCACCCAGGTCTCTGCACTCATAGTCTATACTCCAGGGCCCTGGTCACATGTAGGAAGCATGTGTGCTTCCACAGACGTTAAAGCGGTTGTGCATGAGGGGCCAATTCTGGGATCTAGTGGCTTCCTTAGATTTGTATTTCTGAGTTCCTGGTATTCTTTTTCTTTAGCACTGTTTAAATATAGAATGGTACCATGAAAAATACTATGGAAAAGAAGAAACAGTGCCCCCACCATAGACGTGTTTAGACAAGTCAAAAGTAAATGAATGACTTGGCTCAGACACTTAGCTTGTCAAGAGGTTTATAAATCCCTGTTAACTCTTAGGAACCTCCTATCTGCGGTTACGGTATGCTCCCAGCCTCTCTCGCTTAACAATAACTTTTGTTATTAAGCTTCAGGAAGGCAAAATTGCTAGAACCAGGTTGAGACTGTTGACAGTTCAAAACCAAAGATATTTTCACAGCATTTGCCTTGCAAGCGTGGAGGAAGCGTAGAGCATGGCCATCTCCAAATGGGAGCTGCAACTCTGCTGTGAGGCTTAGGGGCATACACCGAGGACCACAGCATGGCCTCTTCAGTGATGAGCTGTTGCTGGGATCTGTGCTTTCCCAACCAGCTCTGTTCTCTTGAAGCATGTTGGACTGGCACTGTCTGGCTCTGAGTAAACACTGACATTCTCTGATGTGGGTCACTGTGTCCCAGTATGTTGCCATTTTTTAACCCAAGAGAGAGATGAGCCTTTTCACCCATAATGTGGGAACCATATTGGTAACTACTTCTAGTTTGGGGACAGACAAATGAGTTTACCTTGTGAGGTAGTGTGGCTCAGGAGGACATGAAGTGTCCACTGCTGCCACTGTGTTCCCTGGGTATGCACTGTGGTCCTCATGGGGTGCCTCTAGATGTCATATCTGCCCTGGTTCCATGAAGCTTAGGACCGCCTCCCAGGCTGTCTCCCATTCTGTCCAGCGCCTCTTACCACCCCCACCCCCACCACCAGGTGGCAGACTTAGAGACCTTGCTGTGCCTTCCGAGCCCTTGAAGGGCTCCCTCCAAAGCAGGGCCTCCTGGACTGCTTCTCTGTGCAATTGTGGTGATGTTGCAGACATGGCCCAATGAACGGTGGTACACTTGGGCATGTACCCGATGTTTCTTGAAAAGGAAAAGACATCTATGCATCCTAAACACAAAGGGCAGGACCCGAGGCGCTGACCTGGCGAGCACTGTAGTTTAATTAAAATAACAGTGCATTGCAATACCTGTTCTAGAAAGATCTAAGGCAGTGACTCTCACTGGGGCCTGCATGGGAAAACTTCTTACTTAGTGGGTTTAGGTATTTTCCATTTTTTCTCAATTAAAAAGTTTTTTTTTTTTTTCATACTCAGTCGTTCTGTGTCCAGCAGTAGCCTGGGTTCCAAATCCAGCAGGCTGGTCCAGGCGTTGTTTGCTTTTGTATGGGAACAGCGTATCCTCAAGATCAAAGGTTCAATTCCCACTCAGGAGCAGGTAGAGCACTCAGGTGAGGGTCTAGCTCTAGGTGAGGCTCCTGGTCTCACCAGGGCAGGTGGAAATGAGGTTTTCCCTGGGCGTTACAGTTAGCTCATTTAAAATGAGATTGATTGCTGGTACCAGAAGGCAGCAGAACCGGTCCAGAAGCCTGAGATGATAGTGCAGTGTACAGCCCTTTGGTTAAGCTGTGCTGTATTAACCACTGGGGCTTGGACCAAAGCTGGAAGCCAACTGGAAGGCAGGTCAGGTGAGCGGCTGCCAAGGAAGTTCTGCACACTGATGAACAGTGGAAGCTTGCAGCAGACAGCAGCGTGTGGCAGACCGACAAGCAGTCAACCCTCAGGCAGTGCAGTGGCTGGGCAGCCACGATCAGGCTGTTCAGTGGTAATTCTTCTTTTCTTTAATCTTTTAAATAATTTGTTTATTTTTATTTTATGTGCATTTGTGCCAGATCTTGAAGTTACAGTTGTGAGCTGCCATGTGGGTGCTGGGAATTGAACCTGGATCCTCTGGAAGAGCAGTCAGTGCTCTTAACCATTGAGGCATCTCTCCAGCCCTCAGCGGCAATCCTTTAGGGAGCCTTTCCTTCCCCAGAATAAATGACAGTGAATCCCAGATGGTATTGGTGGAGGAATGGAGTGAGAGAGCAAGCAAGCCTTTATTTCCTGAGTCAGGGACATTATAAACCTTGGGCAGTGGGAGGGGTTTCAAGGTGAATGTGTTTGATTCGCTGGGGCTAGAGGAGCTAGGGATACTTGATTGTACGCAATGACACAGTGCTATCACAAGAGGGTGGAGAGAACTCTGGGTACGGTCAAAGGTTATTGGTTGAGCGCCAAGACATCATATTAGCATAGGGAGGGTATCTCCAGGAATCCCCAGCCGCACTGAACCAGTTTCCTATCAGGAAAGGGTCAGGCTTGTAAGTTCTCTGAGGGTTCTGTGGCATTCCTTAGAGGCTCTGGGGTTCCCCAGATCACAAGGAGAGGGAGCCCGGTGAGAAAGGGAGTCCATCATCTTCTACTGAGCTCAGAGGCTATCTGGAAATACCAGACTTTGACCTTAATAGCAGAGCCCCCCAATAATCAGGAAATTGAGGTGATTTTTTCCTTACAGAAACATAAATAATAATAGACTATAAGAGAAATGGATTGGAGGTCCAACTCAGCAAGTGCTGTGCTCTTCTGGACAGAGCCGTTGTCCAGCTCACTGCTGTCAACAGACTCCTTTATTCATACGGATTAGGTCAGGGGACCCCAAAAACAGGGAGAGTCGCTTCACATACCCATGGCCAGCTTGGGGGTGGCGGGAAGCCCTTCATCCAGTGCTTGTTTTCACAGATTAATAAGGAGTGTTAGTTTCTTAAGCAGTAAAACTTAAAAATTTGCCCAGAGGAATTCTAGATGTCTCTCTCTTACCTCCGGAGGGTGCTGCCTTATATCTAACGGTAGCTCAGAGCCTGCTTATGGTTGACACAAGGGAGGCATACAGATGCCACACTCAGATACAAAAGTGGTAATTAGGCACTTTTGGAATGAAAAGCAAATTGGTTGCATCTCAGTTCGCCACTGGCAATGGGGAGGCATCGTGTACAGGGTGATTGGACCGCTTTGACACTGCCTGCTGCCAAGAAGACAAGGAATATTTTAAACCACAGTACCTCTGCCTTCTTTCCTTTGTAGCTTAAGTACAAAATAACCACCAACTGGCAACTGGCATAAAATGACCTTGAATTTGGTGTAGCGTCCCTGCTGTAGCAAGTGTCTTCCAAGGCTTTGTTAAAAACCTTGCAGCCTTGCTACCTCTGCCTCCCCCTCCTCTCTCCTGCACACTCTCCTTCCACATGGAGGGGCAGGCACCTGGGGCACTCTCTGGGTTGTCACTTCTCCCTAACACCTTCCTGCTGCTGTGGCTATTGGCTGGACTGGTCCACAAATGCTATAACTGGAGGAAAAGGCTTCTCCTGCCCCCAGCACGTCCTTCATGGCTCCTCGTAGAACCACCTGGGGACCTGCTGCAGGTGGCGCGGGGCGGCGGGGGGGGGGGGGGCAGCTTTCCACAAGCAGGGCTGCGGTTTGGACATATGACCCATGGGCAGATGTCAGGGTTTCCCCCACTCAGGAGTGGACGTCTGGTCTTAAGTTTCCCTGCTATGTGCCAGCCATTGTGATATTTTGTGCACTTGGGTTAGCGCAATTCCACTCGAGCAGCGAGAAGAAACAATGGGAAAACATTATGAAATCTTGTCTAACACCATGAAAAAGGCCGAAAATAACATGCTAATATGAAACTTACCTGAGGGTAGCATTCATGCACAACACGGCTGTGCTGTGCTCTTCATATGAAGAAAGACTGTAAGAGGCTGTGGGAGACATCCAAGGGGTGGGGCCACGTGGAGCCACGCCATTCACCATGCGTGTCTTAGGACCATGGCTTCAGCCCCATCTTGTAAGGTGTGGGTAACAAATGACTTCAGATCCATGAGCCATAGTAATTTCCTGGTGGTCAACATAATACCACACGAGGTGCTTTCCTTTCCTATTCTCTGTGATAAGCCACGGGCAAGCCTGCAGGGCTCTTTGTCATTGGGGGAACCAACAGAACACATTTTAAACTGAACAATCACTGCGTTATTCCACAGGGCCACGTGGTAGCAGAAGTCACAAGCTGCTCTCTCTTTCCTCAATTCCCAGAGCCATCCGCTCAGTGTCCCATACATGGGAAAACAATCCACCCTGAGCGTGGCTGCCACCTGTTCTCTTTCTGTACACAATCAGGCGAGTCTCTCCTTTCGTTTGTTCCGTGTTGTTGCGAACACTCGCTGTGAGCACATCTCCCTTTCTGTGTGAGAGTTTTTCTCTGGCGTTGTCTCTAGTGGCTTTGTGGGGTTGGGATGAAGGTGATGAGGGTGGCTCTGCTTTTCTTATGTGTCACATGACTTTCCAACATGACAGGCCTGGTGACCTCTCAAGGTTCTTTACATCTGATGGAGTTTTCATCTACAGCTGTCTGGCTGTGAGTCAGTGGGTCTGAAGTCAGCAGTGAGGTCCAAGCATACAAATCAGGTTGTGGTATTTTTAAAGTGAGACTCCTTATGTTCTGAATCACACTTTTCTGATTGCTATAACGATGGGCTCTCAGGCCCTGCAGTGTTTTACCATTTATCCCAAGTACAAAGACTGTCAAGAGAAAGGTGAACTAGTTTAATATTCCATTAGCTAGATGCATGAAAACTTTAAATGTTCTTGAAGGAGAAGCTGCCTTAGAAACAGCCTGTGGCTTGGCTGAGCTCTGGCCCAGCATCTCTGGCTCAGCCCTGTCCAGCCATGCCAGGCTGCACGTAGCTGTGTGGACATTCATTAGCTCCTTATGACTCTGAACTCAACACACTTGATGCGAGATGCCCACAGATAGCCAGTCACGTGTTGCTAGTCTGAACACCAAGTATCTGAGTAGCTTACAACTGATGAGGCCGCTATGAAGAATGGCTTTGAGCTTGTGGTCCCCAACTCTGCTGAAGAAAAAAGGCGGAATGGGCGTTGGGGTGCTGACATTAGTTGCGTGTGGTCAACCTGAAGAACCCCAGCACAGTGATGGCTACAATTCCCAGCTCCTTCTAGGCACCAGGGCTACCTGCTGATCAATGTCATCCTCAGGTCCCCTTAAATTTCACTCTCCCCTCCCTACTTCTGGATGAGCCTGATCTTCCTGTGTCTGCCTTTGCTTATATTTAACTTCTGGGGTGGGGATGGGCGTGATGGGGGGGGGGGGATACTGCGTCTCCTAGGAAGGCTCCATGTGCCATGCTGTTTCTGTGAGGAACAGTTCATGGGCCAACCTCCTTAGTGAGACTTGAGTCTATATACTACAGTTCCCACTGCTCAGCAGGCGCACCCCTGCCTGACCTGTGCATGTGCCTGGAGCCCATCTAGAGGTGTGGCCAAGGGGCTACTGACCCAATGAGACCATCTGGAGGCTATTTTTAGTGCAGGGCTGGGGCAGGCACACTCAGGATTCATATGTGCGCATGTATGCATGTGTGCTGGGGGCTTGCTAGAGGCATCCACTGACTGCGGACTCTTGGCCTTTGCTTTTAACTCACACTAGCATATTCAGTCTATGTGGACTTCAGAGTCTCTGAGAGACGTTTTTCAAAATGACTGATTATTTTTCCTAGTCTTTTAAATTGTCTTAAACTTTTAGTTTTCTTGCTATGTAGTCTGGGTTTGGCAGGAATTCATGATCCTTCTGCGTCAGGCTCCTGGGTGCTGGGGTTACAGTGTGCAGCGCACGCCTGGCTCCAGTTGTTTTGCCCCATTTGTTTCCCAAGGCTTTGAAGGGTGAGGCCGCAAGCGCATCTGCCCTGTGTTCCTCTGGGGAGTTTGCAACAGTGCTGGGCATCCCCTGGATTACAGAGGTCACACCCCAGTCTTGGCTTCCTATTCACTTGCATGTGTGCCTAGCCTTAATTCCCTTCCTTCAGGGGACACAGTCACATTGAATCAGTGCCCCTGATAACCTTATTTTAACTTGACTTGCAGTGACCTCATTGGCAACCCCAAATAAGAGTGGTTCAACTTACATTTATTCAGCTTTACAGTGGTTTGAGCATGGTATGCATTTGGTAGAAGCTTTACTTTGAATTTTGAGCTGAGTATTCTCCAGGCAAGTGGTACATGATCCAGCATCCCTGGTGGCGCTTGCTGGGTGGTGGTAGCAAAGCCTAATTGTTCAATCAGCCCCACTCTTCAAGGGAAGTCACAGGTGCTGTGTGTGCTGTGTGACTGAGCTAGGTTGACCAGTAGGTCAGTGCATTTTCTACTTTGGTTATTTTCAGTTTATGAGGGATTTATTGGAATGTTATCTAATATCTACCATATTACCTAATCAAATAAGGTCACTTTTGCTGTTGTTTTTAATTAATGTTTTTTACATTTTTAAAGAAAATATAATTGCATGATTTCCATCTTCCCTTTCCTGTCCCCAGCCTTTCTCATGCCCTCCGCTCTTGAATTGATAACCTCTTTTTCTTTGGCTATTATTGTTAAATATATGTACAAATGTATAAATACAACCTGCAGAGCCCAGGTTTTGTTATTTATATATTTGATAACCAACCAATGAATCTTTCGGGAAGACCAGATTCAGCAGCCCTCCGCCCTATGCAGCTGCACTTGGATGGTTGAGATATGAGACTTGGCTTTGTTTTCCTGTGTGAATATTCTAGTAAGCTTAGGAACCTACTTCCCTACAATCCACTCAGTGGTTCTGAGTAGCTTTTGGTGCCTTGTCAGGGCTGAAAGAACTAGAAACTTTGGATGTGTCTGGGGCAGTTTCCCAAACTGCTCACGCTCACCAGGAAGCCTCATCCCCTGGCAGCCATGTCTGCCTGGCATAGGCATCAACCAGGAGTCTGGGTGCAGGATTCCCTCCGAGCTATTGGTCCCACATCCTGTCTCAGTTATAGGCTACACCCCACTACAGTCACTAGTGTTTGTTTTTAAAACCTTGACATGGTATGAATTCAAGGAAGCTTCTTATGACCACCATGCGATTGGGGTAAAGAAAGCCACTTCTCAGGGTTGGTTCCCAAGCGTTAGCAAGAGAGATTAGCTCTTAGGTGGCTGTGTACTGGGTTCTGATGGTTATGTCTATGTAGCATTGATCCTGGAAGTGTGCCTTTAGAAATGCCACAGGCTCTCTCTGGAAAAGATGCTCATTTGACCTGGAAGCTGACAGCATGCCTGTGCTGATGTTGCAAGGTTTTTGTGTGTGTGATAGGATCTTCCTCAGCCCAGTTAGTTGTGTGTGCTGGACCCTCAACAACCTCAATCTGAGGTCAATCTGAGACAGTGGCTCTGAGTTTGTTCCCTCAGGCCTTGTGTCTCATGAAAGTTAAAGATGCTACCATACAAAGCAGAAGCAGGTTAAGAAGGATTACAGAAAAAAAAAAATGAGAAATGGAGGGAAAGTGAGAAATTAAGGAACGGTGGGAGAAATTCTGAGAGTGAGAGGGGTTTCCAAGAGAGGAAAGGCTGTTGAACTTCCTTGTCTGGGGTGTGTATAGGACCATGACAGAAACTGGACAGAGGCTGAGATAATGACCTCTGAGCTATCATGGAGGGTCCACACATGTCCCCCTGGCCCATCAGAGGCATGGTCATGCAGTATTCACATATGTGCTGACCACCCAGCTGGGGTGGTCGAAGCCCTGTCCATCCTTGCCTTGTGCCTTGACTGCTGATCTCAAATGCCTGATCTTTCTCAGTTGGTCAGGGTGAGGACTCTGACCTTGCAGGTGTCTCAAGTGCTGCTAATTACAGTAAGCGCTGGTCCTCCTTGACGGTGCCCAAGCAGCAGCCTGTAGCTTTATCAGAGCATAGAGTCAACGCTAGCACAGCCACCAAGGTGAAGCTGTGCTCTTTCTTGGTTTCTCGGTTCTGCTTCTTGTCTATGCAGTGGTCTGGGCGGTCTCCTGAAATAGCTGTAGGATTCTTGTTAGAAGCCATGGCTCCTCACAGTTAGTCTGTTATACTTAACTGTGTTAGAAATAAGAATACGTGGAAATGCCTTACACGCTCCTGAAGGCCTTTGGGGTGCCCACTGCCACTGCCCCAGGGCCGTGTCCCTCTCGTGGCTTAGCTTAGGTATAGCGCCTCCAGCTGCAAACCCTCTCATTCACCTTCCTGCTCCACGCCCTCTTGTGCTTGCCGCCCTTATTCACTCTCTAAGCCTGCTGTCTGTGCTCACTGCAACACATTCACCATTACCCTTCTCTTCCTGCCCACAGAGAGCAGCTGATGTCCCCCCTTGGTGTTTGACATGACCGCCCCCAATCATAGCCTGTGCTGACTGACCAGCCACAGCTTGGTGTTTGGGGGCAGTTGAGAAATCTGCTGAGTCAGCACTGGCTGGCCGGCTTCTATTTGAGAGATTTGAGAGATGAGTGGCCGGCGGCTCTTCCTCCCTGTGGTGTCCACTGCCCTCCTTCTATTAGAGCTGCTGTTTCTTCTTTTTCTTCTTCTCCTTCTTTGTCTTTGTTTTGTTTTTTGTTTGTTTGTTTGTTTTTCGAGACAGGGTTTTTCTGTGTAGCCTTGACTATCCTGGACTTGCTTTGTATACCAGGCTGGCCTTGAACTCATCCACCCACCTCTGCCTCCCGAATGCTGGGATTAAAGGCATGAGCCACCAGGCCTGGCTGTTTCTCTATCTTCTAAAGCTACCAGTGAACTGATTACTTTCCCAGGTACAGTGCACCTCAGCTATCTTCTGACATGGAGAAATGCCAGCTTCCGGTACTTTGTTTAAAAACAGTAGGCCTAATAATCTAATTATGTAAATTAAGATTTAAATTTGTAAGAAGTATCTCCTGTGTGGTAATCATTTGCTTCATTTTAGGTTCTGTAAGGCAAAAGGGTACTTGGACTAAGCAGGTGACACCGTGCTGGTGTGTGGGGAAGAGGGCTGGTGGTCTGGACATCCCATGGTGGCCAGGCTCCTGCTGTTGGGTGTCCCTTTATTTTTATGGGTTTGATGTGTGGTGGCACCCTCCCTCCTCAGGGTGAGGACTCCAGCAGGCTGCATCAGCCATCTTTCTCTCCTGTTACAGCTTTCTGCATGTGCCCTGGCTTAGGTAGCAGGTGCTCACCAAGGCAGCTGTGCGGCTGGGAATGGAAGCACTGTGCCAGCGAGCTGCATCCTAGCCAGTTCCTCACCATGGTGTTTAGAGAACTGGGCATCACAGAGGATGAGAGAAGGGGAAGGAAACCGGGGAAACCAGCATCAGGAAACTGCGGTGCGCGGGGAGAACCCGGGCATTTGGGGAGAGGCCTCAGAATGGTGCCTGTCTGTCCGTGGTATTCTAGATGGTCATCTGTCGCCAGGATGGAGACCAAGGAGAAGATCTAAAGGTTTTACGTCAGCTTCCTGAGAAACGGTAATAGGCTTTCAGGATATGGCTGTGTGACTTTTCTTGGGGAGATGAGAACCAATGCCTGCTCACCACAGGCAGGGTACCAGTGTTACACCAGAGAGGTGACTCCACTGAAGACCAGCTTGCTGAACCAGTGAGTATGCTGGGGTTCCTTCCAGGTCCATAGGTGACCCCGAGGAAGCCATGTTACTGAGAAGCTGACTCAAGCATGGGTGATAAGCCGTGAAATCCGCATCCCTGAAGCTCTCTGAGACTTGAGCAGCTTCACCAGAGAGTGTCTTCTCCCCCAGGCCTTTATTGCTGGGTATAGCTTGGAGTGGGGGGAGGGGCCTGTGAGTCTTGTACCTTCTGAACTTTCTGGGCTTTGGAAGGTTTTAGTAGCTTCTGAGTCTTATGGGCCTCTCACCCACCCCCAGGCCCCCTGCACTCCCACCCCCAGGCCCCCTGCACTCCCACCCCCAGGCCCCCTGCACTCCCACCCCCAGGCCCCCTGCACTCCCACCCCCAGGCCCCGCTGCACTCCCACCCCCAGGCCCCCTGCACTCCCACCCCCAGGCCCCCTGCACTCCCATCCCCAGGCCCCCCTGCACTCCCACCCCCAGGCCCCTGCACTCCCATCCCCAGGCCCCCCTGCACTCCCACCCCTAGGCCCCCCTGCACTCCCACCCATAGGCCCCCCTGCACTCCCACCCCCAGGCCCCCTGCACTCCTACCCCCAGCCCCCCTGCACTCCCCCCCTTAGGCCCCCCTGCACTCCCACCCCCAGGCCCCCTGCACTCCCACCCCCAGGCCCCCCTGCACTCCCACCCCCAGGCCCCCCTGCACTCCCACCCCCAGGCCCCCCTGCACTCTCACCCTTAGGCCCCCCTGCACTCCCACCCCCAGGCCCCCTGCACTCCCACCCCCAGGCCCCCCTGCACTCCCACCCCCAGGCCCCCCTGCACTCCCACCCACAGGCCCTCTGCACTCCCACCCCCAGGCCCCCCTGCACTACCACCCCCAGGCCCCCCTGCACTCCTACCCCCCACCCCTAACGCCAGGAAGAAATGTTTCAGTTTAAAGGACAGAGCTATGGGACATTAGTCCAGAACCTTGATGTTTTTCTCGTTTTTGAGTAGACCGTTGTTTCCCCTCCTTCCTTCATCTAAGTATCTGTAGGAGAGATGGCATCCAGTTGGCCGGATCCTCAAAGGCTCTCACATGAGTGACTTCCTTCTCTAGGGAGGGTAGGATTCTGGTCACAGGCTATGTCCTGGACAAACTCTTGGAGATGCACCAACCGGCAGGTGAATGCGGATTAAGCATCATTTGAAAGCCCAGTAAGCCCTGCCTACTACAGGGCTCAAGAGACAAGAAATCCGCAGGAAAGGAATCAAGAACTTTAAAAACTGAAGTCATAGAAAAGAGACAATTAGAGTTTTTTAAAAAATGGATTCTAGAAATGTCTAAGCCTTCTCAATGAGGATAAAAATGCGCTGGTTCTAAACAGAGACTCAGCAGCCTCACTGTCCTGTGCACGGCCACAGTGGGCCTGGGTTTCAGAGCAAGTTCCCAGGCTCATAAGAGTGGCCCAGGTTGTCTCAAAGACATCACACCATGTTGTCATGTTTTCCAGGTAGTTGTCCCAGTTGGTTGATGGTCCTGAGGTGAGCTGGGAGGGCAGGTTTTGTATTGAAGTTCATGCAGGTGACCTCCGCGTCCCTTCCCATCCTGAGAGCCCATTGTACTGTACTGAGCAATAATACAGTTTTTAGTCACATTCCTTTCAAATGTCCTGAAAGTCCAGTGGGCTACCCAGGGAATTAGTATGGAAACGCCTTCTTACTAGAGTGGCCATGGTGGCGGTCAAGAGCATTTAATATTCTGTGCCAGATGGTTTTACTTGAAGTACTAACTTCATCTGCGATTTCCTTCTTTATACACGAAGCTGTAGGATTCACCACCTTTCTAACTCTCACTTCTGTTGCTGTGATAAAATACCCTGACAAAAGAACTCAGGGGGATTTCTAGCTCAGAATTCACATAGGCATCATTGTGGGGAAACTGAGGCAGCTGCAACTTGAAGCAGCTGCTCACACCCAGTCAAGGACAGAGGATGAGTGTGTGTGATCTGGTGTTGGCTCACCCTCCCCTCCTTAGCACAGAACCCAAACCCAGAGAGCTAGTTCACCCGCTTCCAGGCTGAGTCTTCCCACATCAAATGAGAGAACTAAGACAACCCCCTCTGACGGGCATGTCCACAGGCCAGCGTAATCTAGACAGTTCCTCACCGAGACTCCTATACTCAGTGATTCTTCACTGTGTCATTGGCAGTTAATGCTGACTGCTATCCACTGTAACTGTTGCGAGTTGCAGTCGGCAGTGCTAGTATCGCCAGCGGTTAACGGTGACCACCACACCGCTGCAACCGCCGTTAGCTGCTCAGTCGGCAGTGCCAAGTATGTTCACAATGTTACAGAAGTCTTCAAATGTGTCTGTCACACCGCAGCGTCACCCCAGTAGACTTGTCCTGTCCTATGAGCACACTACTCTGAGGACTGCCGTCATAGAGCGCTTTTCTCCCGTCTGGTGTACGGCACCTGGCACGCCTGGCAGGCACACAGACATTGTGTGATGCGTCAGAACTCCATCCTGTCTCAGGGCTAGGTAATATCACAGACCTCACAGTTCGTTTAGCCACTGTCCACTCGTGGATCCCGGGGCTGCTTTCACGCCGGGCTTTGTGAACAGCTGTGCCTGTGTGAATGCAGGCCCCGCTTTCAGCTCTTCAGGTGTATTCCCTGAAGTGGAATTGCTACATCACACGGCGATATGTGCTTACACTCTTAAGGGACAGCTAGAGCGTTTCCTACAGCAGCTGCACAGTGTGACCCTTTCAGCAACGTCTTGTGATCCCCCTATCCTCTCTGTGCTTGTCAGTTTCTGTGTTTTTGTTTTGCTGATAGCTGTCCTAATGTGTGCAGTGCAAGGAGCCCTGTTTGTGTTATGCTGTGTATGTGTGTTTGTGTGTGTGTGTGAGACTGTGAGCAAGGCCTGTACCTGTGCTCTGTTATATGCACTTCAGGATTCAGAAGGGACAGCAGCCTCTGCCTTGCTTCAAGTCTTCTGCCGTTTGTGGAGCTAAAAGTGTTCTGTCCGAGTGCCTAACCTGTTCCTGACTGTTCTTAAAAGGCTTGTGTCGTTTTAAAGCAAAGGCCGCTTTCTTTCTAGTAATATGTACTTGTTTATAAGTGTGCAAGCAGAAGAGCCATTTCTCTCTGCTGTGAGTCAGTCTGAGAACTAACCAGCTGTGACCTTGCAACCCAGAGGCAAAGCTACCAGGCAGCATGTGGGTAGGGCTCGCCTCACCCGGAGCCCATGGCATCACTGGTGAAGGCCAACAGCTGAGAAGAATCAGGCTGGTGAGTGGGCTCAAGCTGTCATGCTGAGTGTGTGAGTGTGACATGCTCTTGTGGCGATGCTCCCTGGTGTGTGCTTGCTCTGAGCACCAGGCTTCTGAACACTGTTGCTTGCCATGGAGGATGAGGTTGAGGGTGGCCCAGATGCATGTCCCTGGGGGACCAAGCAGAGATGGGATGTGCAAAAGGCAGCAGTGTGAGAGAAGGGTTGCAGCCAGGGTTATTAAGGAGTTGCCAGCAACTAAGTGACGGGGAAAAGTAAAAAAGTAGACAGAATTCCCCTTGAGTTGGGCCCATGATTGGAAAATTGATATTATTTAAGACAGAAAACCTGTTTTTGGAGAAAATCTGGGTAATTTCATTGGACACGTCACTTTGGATGGTTCTGAGGCTTAATGTGGGAGTTTTCAGGTGACATTTAGAAACAGACTTTAAAATGTTAAACTTAGTTTAGGGCTTGGGAGCAAACACACTCTTAACTTGTCAGTGGCAGTTGGAGCCTTGCCAATTAGTGGATGCCATCGGGAACGAGTGCGTGTGAGCCCCAGGAAGACAGACCCACTGAGAATGCAGGGGCCATGCCTGCCAGACTGAAGGAAGGACAGAACACAGACAGTGTGGCCAGGACGACGGGACAGAGCAGAGCCAGGTTACAGGGCACCTGAGGACCACCATGGCGGAGTTCTGGAAAGGTGGACCTGGAACCAAATTGTGTTTAGTTGAAGAAAAAGTAGGAAGAGAAAATCTGGCTCTGAAGAGCCAAGAGTGCAGATAGTGAGGCTGGATCTGCTCTGAGAGCTGGCACGGAGCAGACAGAGCTGAGCCGGGGAGCAGGTGTCAGGTGCGGTACAGACAGTGTGCCTGATGATACGTGGCGGGGCAGTCTGGCCATGCCTCAGCCTCTGTCTTCTCTGGGGAAAAAGTCACCTGCATGCTTGTGAATTCAACACTGAGCCAAGGTTGTCTTCAAGGACAAAGAAAAGGAGACATTTAAAAAGAGGTAGAGACCTGATAATATGCCAGTAGCAGGTCTTTCTCTAAAACACTTCCAACAGAATCCAACAAGTGAGAAGGTAAGTGGGAAAGTCTTTATGAAAACAGAAGAACTGGAGTGTGTTAAAGTGTAGGACCAAAGCCGAAGAGTTATGGGATTGTTGTCACAGAATGGAGTGACAGCTTAAATGACATTAAACCAGGAGCACAGGGAGGTGGTGACAAGAGCTTGTTTCCACTTCCTGGACTCAGAGGCAGCAAAGAGCTCAGTCAGTAAGCCAAGTAGAAAGGCCCTGAGCTGGCAGAAAAACCAAGGTTATATTCAATGAACTGAAAATAAAAGGTGCCGAGCGAAGGAGTGTGCCAAGGCAGGCTTGTTTCAGAGGTCAGTCTAGGAGGCAAGATGAGCTTGAGGATCCAGGAGACAGGGGTCTGTGCTGCTCGTGAAATTTCTCTATTGAAGTAGGAACATCTCAAGAAATAAAGATGGCCGGGTCCCTGCAGTCACAAGCCTCAGTGCGCGCGTTCCCCATGACCGAGCACCGTGGAGGTGGTTCTGCTTCGCTTCAGGACACGGCACTGGTGCAGCACATCACCCCAGTAGACAGCTATCGGGGCCTTTGTCCTTTTCCTGTCACAAACAGTGACACAGTGACTAGCTCAGGACCTCTGTGGGCCAGCTACTGGTCTAGAGCCAGCCCCAGCTAGCCCAAACCTGCCCCCTCATGAGCACTAAGATTTTAAAAAGTCAAACAGTAGAAGCAGACGCATGGAGCAGACATTTCCAAGTGTGCATTGCGCACAGGACAGTGGGCAGTGTGAGAGTAGAGTCCTTGTCTTCTGCAGCACGACAGGCTTATCTGCGGATATCAAGCCTTACAAGCATTCTGTTTGTGTGAGATCTGGAGAGGGTCATGTGAGTATTGGAAAGAAAGCAAGCCAGGGGCCAGAGGACAAGACCATCCACACTTACAGCTGGGCAGGGTGGCCTGAGGCCCTTCTCTGGCCCAGCACTGTGGTAAGGAGGAGAGAGATCTTCACGTGTCCTGGGGTTTTGTCAGCAGGTGAGTCACTCTTGGTCTCTATTTCATCATTAAATGGCTGCCTTTTGTTGTTTATCCATGACACACCACCACCACAGCCACCACCTTTATTTGAATTGTCCATGCACCAAGAATGAGTTGTGTATTTCTTAAGTTATTGGAAAAAGATCTGAAGAATTTTTCATGACACATAAAAATTGCAAGTATCATTAAAAAGGTATAAAAGAAAACATAACTAGAAGCCACTCTGCTCACTCATTTCTGTGGCGCCTGTGGAGTCTTCTAGCATAACCCACCATCTGGCCCTTTGTAGGAAGGGTTTGCCAGATGAAGCCAAATTTGTTGACTTTATTGTCCAACGTGAATTCTAGTCAAACCACTGACAATTTTTATGTTGTATAATCAGGCAGCTACCTGCAAGGCCTTTGGATTCCTGACATTCTTGATAACTTGATAACTTTTCAACTCCATGTAGGAGAGGGGGGTGGGAGGGAGGAGAGAAGAGGAGGGGAGGAGGAGGGGGAGCATAAAGTGTAGGTTTAGGGCTGTTGATCTTTCTTCTATGAACTTCAGGCCAGTCTGTTGGTCTTCAGGCAGTTGCTTGGTTCCAGTGCCCACCACAGGGCGAGCATGCGGTCTCTTCAGACCAGATATCTTTGTGTTGAGGCATTTTGCCACCTTACTGGAAACACATCTTTGTCATTTCATTCTTTCAGGTCAAGATCTTTGGATCATTTCAAAAGGAATGTGTGTAGAAATACTCATGTCTTGTATATTCAGATAGACGCATCTTGTTAAGGAGTCAGTATTCTTGAAGCATTTTCACAAAAACTTGGAAGAATCTGCCCTTTTTAAAGGGGAAATTATTTCTGAGTGCTTTAGTTTCCCCTGATGAATCGACTTAGAGTCCTGTTAGAAATCAAAAGGATGCCCAGCCAAGCGCAGTGGCACACTCCTGTAATCCCGCAGTGGCACACTCCTGTAATCCCGCAGTGGCGCATTCCTGTAATCCCAGCACTCGGGAGGCAGAGGCAGGAAGATCTCTGAGTTGGAGGCCAGCCTGCGCTACAGAGTGAGTCCAGGACAGCCAGGGCTACACAGAGAAACCCTGTCTTAGAAAACCAATCAGTCAATCGATAAGTAAATAAAATAGTTGCATGGTAAAAGGCTGGGTGAGTGTGAGCTTCTGCCCAGGGCCACCCTAACTGCTGTGTGCCCAGAAAAATAGCCTACTCTCCATGCTGATAACCCAGGAAGCTCGTCAAGGGGAAGCGAAGGTGTATGCGCTTTGTAGAAAAAGGAAAAAACAAGAACTACTACCATTAACAAAAGGAGTATGCCAGTGGCAATGTAATTAGGGAAAGCCTTGCTAGGGACAATTCTGGGACAGTCCAACATACTGTCTTGTCCTCTTGGAACATTCTGGAACTTAAGCATCTGAAGCCTGCACCCTTCCCAGCACATGCTCTCTTGTCCATCCAGCCCCAACACCCTGCCGAGCTTTTCTTCAGCAGTGCATTTCAACCCTGGTCTGCTAAACCTCATGTCGTCTGAACTTCATTTCACTCATGGCCCCCACCTGGAGCCTCTGCTTCCTTCACAGTTTCAGAGCGGTGTCCAGAGATGGGGAGACCCTCCCTGCAGCCCAGGAGAGCTGCCTCACATCAGGACTGTTCACATGGCCACACCTGATGGTTTCCACTCGGTCCTGTTCTGATCCATCTGACTCCCACAGCTCTTAGCCCTGGAGTCGGGGAGAGGAGGCACTTGCCAATGATTGCAGCTGCTCCCCGTCATCCACCAGCCTTTGGCAGCGCTGCTGCTGGATCCTAGACGGAGTCTGTGCCTCCACTCATTGCCAGCCCGGAGTACAGACAAACAGAAATCCCTGTCTCATCGCCAGTGACTGTGAATCGATGAGTGCAGCCCGCATCCTTCTCGTTACTGTATGAGGAGAAGGAGACCTTCCCTCAGCTTCTGTCTCTCCCCGAGGCGTGCCCCCCTCACTCCATCCCCTCCCACGCAGGTCCTCCTACTTGTGTGCAGGCTGTTCTCTTTCTGTGGAGCACTGGCACTTTGCATGTTGTAGAGCTGTTTTCCTTTGTTTCCAGATCGACTACATTTGATTGTAGTATTTAGACAGCTGGAAATAGTAAGCTCGTCCTGTTCCCGATCAGAAAGGCAGCATCCGTCAAACATGCTCCTGGATTCTAGTGTTGGCATTTGGCTCCTCACTGGTGCTCTCACCCTTCTGACACTTCAACTTGTGTGCCCTGTGGTGAGGATGTGCCAGGCTTCCTCCCTGAGAACCAGCTTTCAAGGCACCATGCAAGCTTCCAAAAGGGAGAAATTACCAATAGTCCCACACAGCTCTGCTGCCTCAGTGCCACAACAGTGACCGGTGTGATTCATTAGCTGTAAGGAGCAGTAGTGGCACTTACACCTTGGTGGTGACCAACAGCTCTCTAATTGGACTTACGGCTTTCTCAGCAAACAGGAAATCAGGCCTGGTTCTAGAAACCTAGCCAACTACCCAGGGCTAGTGACGTCATGGATCGTGGAGGCCACCACTTTACTAACTCACCGTAATGGTCCCTACGCTGCATCCTAAATATTTGTCTTTATATTCATAGACAGGACACCTCTCACTCCTCGCCAAGGAAACCTCTCTCTCTCTCCCTGACGGCTGGAGACCATTTTAGAAAGCTACAACTAATTTAAATGGCAGAGTTTTGGAGCCCAGCACCAAGCGGTACATCTACATCACAGTCCTGCACCTAGGCTCAGGGACCACTGCACAAGAAGGCACGGGAGGCTTGTAAGAGCCAGAGGAACCGGGAGTTTATTGTGAAAGTCTGTCACCTCACGGCAACGTCAGAAGCTCTACCCATGAAATCTAGTGTGGCTACCTAAACGCGCTCTGAACTAGGACGATTCCGATAGTCATGGTAGTGTGGAGAGGGTGGGGGATGGGTCATGATGCCACCAGCCCAGAACTGCAGGCTACGAGGACAGCTGCGAGTGGAGGAGGTGGTCTTCCTCCAGGGAAGGATCGTACCAATCGGTTATCCAGCACCAAATGGTCAGCCCTAAACATACAGACATATAAGTAAAAGTGTATGGACTGAGCAGCTTGTATTTACATATTTAGAAACACATATCTTCATCAGTGACAACAACAATTAAAGACAAAGAGGCCATGAATTTGAAAAAAGCAAAGGGGAGTATGTAGGAGGGCTTGGGGGGTGGAAAAGGAAAAGGAAGTGACATAATTATAGTCTCAAAATAGATTATTTAAAGAGAAGAGCTTTTCCAGGCTAAAATACCCCCTCTTCCTCTTGTTCAGTATTTTCTGGTGGACCCCAAAGCAACTGTCTCTATGCACATCTCCTGAGGGGTGGTGGTGGCTTCTCCCAGGCCCCCATAAAGAGAAGGTCTCCATGTGGGAGGCACCCAGGCTGCTGTGTCTTGAGAAGTGGCCTCCCTGATGCCACCCATCTGATATGGTGAGGTAGACCAGAAAGAGACTGTACTGACCCTCTTCTACCCCTGTCAGGCACCCCGAGGCCCCCACAGCCTCTCCTGTTGCTCCTGGGTCCCCATAGTCTTTGCTCCTCACTTTACCTCACAGGGAGTGCCTTGCCAAGGGTGTGCCTACCTCAGCGTGTTGGGTGACAGACACCTGGATCTGTTGAGGGCAGAGCACAGGCCAGGTGGGGGACTGCAGGCAGGGTGGGGCATCCGTTGCAGGCAGTGCTGAGGGCAGTGTGAGGCCTGCTCTCCCCTTCCCCCAACCAAAGTCAGGAGCTGGTTTTTGCCTTCTCTTGAAGTTTTGTGTAGGACGTGTGTCTGCCTCCTAAGGCACTGCAGCAGTGCTGTCCGCTGGGCGGCTCAGGCCTGGAGCCAGAGCTTGAGGCCCATGTGTGGCTGCTCCTGAGGCCAAGCAGAGGCACTGCTATATGCTTCTCAGTGAGCTGTCTGCTGACTGTCTTCACACAGGACCTTCCCTAGAGTCTCCATCTCCACTCTTTGTAGCAGGACTCTGGCCATCCCAGACAGCCCACATGAATGGTTTCATCCCACCCAAAGGCCATCTGCAAAGTCCCATTAAATAAGGTCATCTCTAGAAGCCCTGCATGTTATAACAGCATATCTTTTAGAGAGCATAATTTAGATGTTAACGGGCCAGTACCCTCTCTCCTGTCCTGGGGGGCAGTCATCCCATCTGCTCAAGGGCTGGCGCTCAGCTATGGGTCCGGTGGCTATGGTTTGTCATGATCTGAAGTGTTGGGTCTGGTGTGTGTGATCTGTGGTTCGAACCATCACCTCACAGACCAACAACCTAGAGTATGCCACCTCTCCTAGCAGTGGGTGTGGGCGACACATCACGCCGCCAGGCAGAAATCCTATAGTATGACTTCCAGGATGCCTTCTGGGGGCTACTTAGGAGCACAGGTTAGGTAGGTGACACCGCAGCTGTTCTTGAGTCACAGGACAGGCAGGCTATTGTTGAGCCCAGGCAAGAAGGTCTGAAGCCGGCTGGGTAATGCTGATAGTGATGAGATGAGACCCATGGGTGCTGGGCCCAGTGAGTGCCTGACAGGCGCTCATGCAGCAGTGAGCTGGGCTGTGTCTACCATTTCTGGAACATTACCCATGACACTGATGACCGCTGAAGCAGCAGTGTCACAGGGACCAGGGTGTGACATCCAGGAGTCATTTGTTCTCTGCCTCTGGTGTCATTCTGAGTATTTCAAAAGGCCCAGTCTTGTGTTCTTTGCTCTCTGAAGAATGGATGTGAGTTAATGGTTCACTGGGCACGGACTGGCCTCTGCTGTCAGGATGTATAAGTCGCCGTCTGTTCTTTTGTGTGTTTGGCCACTCCTACATGTTTGTATCCTTCAGCTTCCTCTGGATCACGCATGGGGGTTTTTGTATTTCTGCCCAGGGCTGTGACCCAGATATCCACTTTCCAGCCCTTTGAAGGAACAGACAACACCCAGCAGCTGCTTTCTGCCCTGCCATATGGCCTGACCGCACTGCTGTCCCCCCAACCGCTCACAAGGGCTCCGTCCCCCTCTGAGCCCTCTGCGTGTAGCTCACATTCATTATCTTCAGTGAAACCCAGTTTTACCAAACAAACACACAAATGAACAAACGACCTAACACCTTCACAGGTGTGAACCCCAGGTACAGGTTTGGTCACTTTTCTGGTTTATAGGTAACCGATTGGCTGCCAAGACGGTCTGTGGGTGTGGACTTCCTAAACCTTAGAAAAGGACTGACTGTCTCTTGAGTCTCAAGGGCGGTGAGCCACACTTAGAGATTAGTCAAGTATGTGGTATGCGTCAGAGAGCATGGGTGCTGGGTCAGAGCCTGAGGGGTGCAGAAGGAGGGTGGGGCCTATGTGAATAGAGTGAACTCTGACCCCAAGCTAAGTCATCCTCTGTATCTGCAAGTGTCATTTCCTTGGCAATAGCAAAAAAAAAAAAAAAAAAAAAAAAAAAGTGAGTCTGCTTTCTATCACTGTGACAAAATGCCTGAGAAAATAAACTTTGGAAGGTTCATTTGGCTCCATATAGCCATATAGCCCTGGTCATTTGTGGGGGGACACCGTCAGAGCAAGACATGGCAGAGGGAAACTGCTCACAAGGTGACAGTGGGAAGGCAGAGAGAGGGGAGAGGGGAAAGGCCAGAGACCCATCATCCACTTTCAGGACATGTGCCCACTGAGCTCCCTGAAGGCCCCACCACCTCCTAATAGTGCTATTATCTGGGTAGTAAGCTTTCATCACAGGCTTCTGGGGACATCTGCCATCCACCCCATAATGTTGCTGATGTCTACAGGATGATGTCCCATCCATTCCTCATGCTGCGATGTAGATGTCTCTCCTCTTCCTGCTAGTTTGGTTAGAGGATAATCTTATCAATCTTTGAAAATGATATGATTTAAATGGGAGGGGCTTCTCACTGAATATTTCAAGCTAGCCTGTGGCCTGTGGCCTGTGGCCTGTGACCTGTGACCTGTGGCCTGTGGCCTGTGGCCTGTGACCTGTGGCCTGTGGCCTGTGGCCTGTAGCCTGTGGCCTGTAGCCTGGGCGGCCTTGAGCTCTCAGTCATCCTATACAGCCTCCTGATATTATAGATACGCATCACCATACTCAGTAAAAAAGTACTGGCTTTTGTTTTGCTAATCTTCTCCACTCGTTTATGCTTTGTTGTCACTCATGTCTATTGGTTTGTTTACTTTTGCATTTGTGTCTTTACTCAGTTCGTATTTGTTTACGCTGCTCTCTTTCTTCATTCCTGAAGTGGCAGTGTTTGGTTGTTTTCTTCCTCTCTCCTGTAATTTAGCTGGATCTCTCTCTCTCTCTCTCTCTCTCTCTCTCTCTCTCTCTCTCTCTCTCTCTCTTTGTGTGTGCCTGTGTGTCTCTCTGTCTGTCTGTCTGTCTGTCTGTCTCTCTCTGTGTGTGTGTGTGTGTGTGTGTCTGTCTGTCTGTCTATCTCTCTGTCTCTCTCTCGTGTGTGTGTGTGTGTGTGTGTGTGTGTGTGTGTGTGTGTGTGTGTTTTCTGAAGCTTGGTTCTGTCCTTGTTTGCAAGCCTGCTATTCACTGCTGGCTGAGGTATTCTGATCCCTACTCTTTTGTGATCCCTACCAGGTGACCTTGACTTCTCTGCCATCTTGGTTTGTAACAGTGGGTCCTTCCATTTTTCATTCTGAGGCCTTTCTGTCTCTTGATGTGATGACCAATTTTCCCTGTAACCTTCGTGTTTTGGGTATTATGTTGGGGACTGAGTCTTTGACAGATGTCTGTTTTTACAGGCTTGCTCTGATACCCCAGCAGAGGACTGGGGGTGCCACCTCCACACTGCAAAGAAGGAATGCGAAGCTTGTTACTGGTTGAGTGTACAAGTCCCAACCATGGCTTCTTGGCCCCAAGGTGGGAAGACTGTCCTCATGGCCGCTGTATGATGGCTGAAGTCCTCTTTGTCCTCCAGGCAGTGGACAGCTCCATAGGCGAATCCCACAGCAGGGCCTCCCAAAAGCCTAAAGGAGTGCTGTTTACTTTAGCCTCCAGCTGCTACAGCAGTCATGTGGTGACAGTCTTCTCTGTGACAGGTGGCTAGATCAGGAGGTCTCTTCAGTGCTTTCTGGCTCTTCCTGCTCTTTGGCTAGGGCAAGCTTTTGAGCATCTCTGGGGACTTCCTGAGAGAAGACGCATGTCATTGGTGGTTCTGAGTTGCTGGCTTCTTCAGCTCCAGTCTAGCAGGAGGCAGTATAAACCTGCGGTTTGAATATTCGATGCCCCTATCGGCTCATGTGCTCAAGCATTTGATGCTAAGCTGGGGGTTGTGTTTTGGGATATACGTTGGGGACCAGCTGCAGCCTTCAAAGGCACGAGGACAGTGACTTCAGCCCTGAAGCTGAAGCAAAACAAAAAGAGAACAGATTTATCCACAGACACGAGTGTGTGCACATGCACACGTGTGGCCAGAAGTCATGGTGCTGGTGGAGCGTGGCTCTGAGAACAGCCTCTGAAGGTGCGCGGGGATGTGTCACTGAGGTAAGGCCCGGCGGTCTCTATGACTACAGCCGTGGAGTTCCTTGGAATACAGATCAGAGACAAGGGTTAACATAAAAGGTCAGATAGATCAGAACTTTTCAGAAATTGAGAGATTCAGTCGTGCATTAAATGCCATGTGCATATTTTCACAGCAGTGAAAACCAGCAGATGGGTGGGGAGGGAGAAAAGACGTTGTGTGACAGCTTAAGGAAAGCGCGTGCTCAGACTTAAGTCTTCCTGTTTAGATACTGTGCCCTGACTTTATGAGGACTCGTAACTGTGCATGTATGTGTACATACGTTACATGTATCATACGTCCTCTTGGTCAACAAAAGAACATGGCGTCATTTGAAATTCTTAAGGATGCTCTTCCTTTTAGAAAATCATGGTTATTCTGTGTATACTGTGGACCTTTTCAACACCACTTTATTCTCATCTGTGGTGGAAGACAGGCAGACTCCTGATGACCATTAGGGCTGATCTGGAACAGAACACACTCCCACGCCTGTAACCCAGGGGCTGGCGACTGAAGAACTCACCAGACTGAACTTCATCCCTCTTCCCTGTTTGGGAGTCACTAGTCCTCTTAACGACCTTCACCTGAGACTCTGGTCCTGCCCCTCTGCTAGTCTGACTTCTGTGAACAGAGGGACGGTGTGGAGAACGAGGAATGCAGGCGGCGTGTGGCCTGAGAGTGGGAGAGCGCCGCAAGCACTGTCTGTCTCCTGGGTGCGTCTCAGTGCGTGCCCTGTCTTCCCCTGACTTCTGAGGCGCCTGCCTCTCATGAGCGACAGGAGCAGTCTGTTCCTGGAAACGGAGCTTAGCGAGCCCTGCCCCTGACTGTCCTGCTACGTTACCCCAGCCTGGGATATGTGGGAAACAGACGGATCCTCGTTCTTTTCCAGGTAGCAGGAGCAGAGCATGCTTAGGTGCAGTCTGACAGGGAACCATGTCAGAAAGTCATGGGAGCCATAACCAGCTCATGCGTGGCCTGGGCACAAGCGTGACCCTGCTCCTCTGCTTCTGCTGGGAACAGTGGCAGACAAGCAGTGTGGTGCCTCTGGAGTTTCCCCCAGCTGCCCACATCTCTAGCTCAGCTGGACTTATTTCAGCTTTTCTGCCCGGTTTCAGGTTTTTTATTCATCGTGTTGGGGACACCAAATGAGAAGTCACCTGTTTTCCAAGTGGGACTGCACTTGGAAGCAGACAGGGGCCAGGGTTAGGAGTATTGGGGTAAACACCCAGGAGAAAGCTGACATGTTAGTTGGCAAGGAGGCCCTGCCTGTTTGTTACCTGAAGGCATGTGCTTTTTCCCTCTGAAGATGCCACTGGCCACCGTCTTCCATGTTAGTTTTATGCTAGCACCCAAGGTAGGAAGAGCAGAAGTTACAAAAAGGAAGATCTTTGCCCCCAAGTTATTAATATTTTTCTGCACTGCTGGAGATTAGTCCACAGCCTTTACGTGCTAGGGAGGTGCTCTTCCACAGAGCCATATCCTCAGCACCCTGGGATAAGTTTTAAGAACCCTAATTCTTGTCAGTGTTCCAGTAAAGGAGATCATCTGCGATGGCTTCATGTCTGAGTGTTAAGGCCCCTCAGGGGCAGAAGCAAATTGAGTTAAACTTGGCTTTTTCCTGTGTCTCAGAGGAACACAAGCATTGTAATGAGTTGGCTATAAATGTAAATATAAATATGTAGGTTTAATTATCCTAGAAAATGTTTTGTTCTTTTTTTTTTTTTTTTTTCGCATTTGTTTAAGGCTAAGAAGCATTTTTCTCTGCTCTAGCAGTAGTTTGTTTGTTTGTTTTTTGTTTTTCGAGACAGGGTTTCTCTATGTTATCTTGGCTGTCCTGGACTCATTTTGTAGACCAGGCTGGCCTCAAACTCACAGCGATCCACCTGCCTTTGCCTCCCGAGTGCTGGGATCAAAGGTGTGCGCCACCACGCCTGGCTGCTCTAGCAGTAGTAATCGTTGCTATGAAGATAGGATTGGAGTTTTGATAACTTCTCAATCAATTTCTCTTCCTGACCCCTTCCCACCAACTGGAATTGCTTCCTGGAATCACTCCTCAACATCATCTTGTACTTCTCAATGTGCCCAGACACTCGCTGCCATCTGAGTCACGGATACTTTAGTTTTTCTCTTACATCTCACTACCCTCTGCCGATAATCTGGCTTTGTTCTTTGCCACGCCAGGGAAATTGTTTCTAGAGGTTTTTATCTACCTTCTCTGTGAGACAGCAGCACGCTCCCATTGGAGACTATGCTGTCCTGGTTACAGTTTTATGTCAACTTGATAGATGCTCAAGTCACTTGGTAAGAAGTCACCTCAGAGGAGAAAAATGTCTCCACCAGATTGGCCTATGGGCAGGCAAGCCTGTGGGACGTTTTCTTGGTTAATGATTGATGTGGGAGGGCCCAGAGCACTGTGGGTGGTGCCATCCCTGGACAAGTGATTCGGAGTCATGCTGAGCAAGCCATGAGGACAAGCCCATTAGAAGCATCCCTTGCTGGCCTCTGCTCCACTTCCTGCTTCAAGGTTTCCTCCCGTGTTCTTGCGTTTTCCTCCCTCAAGGGAGCTGTGAGCTGAAACAAACCTTCTCTCCTCCAAGTTGCATTTGGTAGCTGTGTTGTATCACAGCCGTAGGGACCGTATCTGAGATGGAGACTAGGACTAAGTCACATGAATTTTCTTTGTGTGCATGCAGTGCGTGCACACACAGGCATCTGTGCAAAAGTAGAGGGCCCCCTAGGCCTGTCAGATGTCTCCCTCACTCAGTCTCCACCTAGTTTCTTGAGAAAGGTCACTCACTGACCTGGAGCTCACCGATTGAGCATGCTTCTCTGGCAGTCAGCTTCAGGGAGTTTCCTGTCTCCGCCTCCTCCGCAGTGCTGCAGTTACAGGACATGTGCAGTTACAGGACATGTCACCACACCAGCTTTTTACATGGGACCTGAACCGAAGTCCTCTTGCTCACCCAGCACAGTGTCTTCCTGACCGAGCTGCACCCCTGGCCCCTGCTTGTTCTTGACGATCACTCCTCTCTCAGTCACCTCATGAATGCCTTCGCTGTCAGGATTTGGCCGCACTCCAACACTGGCTCAGTGCTGGCTGGCTGTGTGGCTGCCACCCCTCAGCTGTGAGAGGAGCTGACAAGTCTGAGTGAAGTGACCCACAGAGAGTGTCGCCATGGAGGGCACTGCCAGTTGTAGTTCCTCCCCTTCTCCCAACTCTCTTGGCATCATCTGTTGGCAACTTTTCTGGCTGTTTGTTCTCTTGGGACAGTAGCCACACACACCTTGGATCTTGTTCCGGTTGAGACAATATCAGACAATACCAGTGCCCTGAGCAGCCAGCTGTGCCCCAGTGCATCCAAATCTTGCCCTTTAGTCTTTCAGCTGCTTTGAAAACACATCTGGAGTTTCACTGCTGCGTCCAAGGCACACCGTTCACAGTAAGATCCCTCAGTCTTAACGTGGCCTCACATCACTCTGACCACCCTTATCACCACTCAGGAAGGAGATAAGGGTGCGACGTGTCAGTTGTCATGAACAGTTGTGATAGAGCTTTGTCCTCAACACTGGGCGTCCTGAGCTGAGGAACCGTGACTGAGCAGACTGTCTCTGGGTGATACAGCCGGAATGGTCGCTATCCCACAGGTGGTCATCCCCACTCATCCTCTGTGTTCCAGAGCTGGGAGCAACAGAACACTTCCAGGCAGCTCACTCCGGCTCTCTCATGCCTTCTAAATCATATAAACATGGCGGCCAACATCCTCCCTCCTTGTCAGGTAAACTCTCTTGTTCTGAGCTGTTTCATGTGTTGCCTATCTTTCTGTTTCCACACACACTACATTTTTGTTGCTGGACAGAAGTCCTAACGGAAATGATTTCAGCAGCAAAGATTTATTTTGCCTCGTGAATCCAGAAGACTTAGCCCGTGGCTGCTTAACCTATGTGCCTGGCAGAAGGCCACTGTGGCGGGAGCCTATAGCAAGCATGTTTCCTCCGTTCTTGGCTAACAGAGCACAGAGCACAGAGCCAGCCCCGGGTGGGCTTCCTCCTATATCTGCTTTTGTTCTGTCTGGTGACATCACACTCCACATGGGTCTTTTTGATGCTTTAATCCATATAGACACCCACAGAGGTGCCCTCTCAGTCTCCTAAGTACATTTTTTTTCAAGACAGGGTTTCTCTGTGTAGCCTTGGCTGTCCAGGACTCACTCTGTAGATCAGGTTGGCCTCGAACTCGCCTGCCTCTGCCTCCAAAGGGCTGAGATTAAAGGCGTGTGCCACCACGCCCGTCTCCTAAGTACTTCTAAAGCAAATTAAGTTGAGACTGGAAACCAGCCAGCACAGTGGCTGGATTTTCTTGTCTCTGACCTATCATTCAGATGGTCCTCTCAGTGAGTATTGAAAAGACACATTAGTTTAATAAAGATGTAATCGCTTACCTTCAGTGTCAACATCAATTTGAGCTATAAGCGAAACATCACAGACTGGGTGCCTGGAATCCACTCGTTTCTCAGTGTTTTGGAGACTGTGAGCCCAAGATCAAAGGGGCAGATTTGCAAAATGTTTGGTGGGGGCCACTTCCCTGACTCACAGTTGGAGTATTGTTATTGTGTCGCGCCCCCCCCCACCCCGCCCCGTGGTGCATAACTCAAGGGAGTTCCGTCAGTACACAGGGCTCCGTCTTCATGCATGAGGCTGTCACCTTCGGAAGACAGAGAAATACGTTTCTGAGCTGACTTAAAACATCTCTGCAATCTAAGTTTAATTTACTGTGCTCTGTTGAGGCGTGCATGCATACAGCTTTCATACCCTACATACGGGCTTCTGCCAGTCTTCTTCTTTGCGGCCCTCACGCCACTGGGGTCTATTTCCTTTTCTTTTCTTGTTCCCTCCTGCATCTGACCACATCAGAACGCGCCTTTGGTCCAGTGGCAAGCACACTTGATGCTGATGGGCAACTTTGCCTCTGGTTTTAAAGTTTTTCTCAGGTGTACCAAGCTGGGGTTTTCCCTCTGCTCCTTCTGCAGAGCTCAAACAGGAGGTGGTGACCTGCCCAGGCCTGTGACGTATGAGCCTCGCTTTGGCCAGGAAGAGCCTGCCCAAATTATGCAGGTGTGAGACAGTGGCAGGTCAGGGTGGCCCATTCCTCTCTCAGACAATCCAAGTTTGCTTCTTACCATCCACATGCCAGCTTGCAGGGTGCAGGGGATGTGCCGCCCCCGTCTGACCTCTGAGGCACACTTGTGGTGCAAACACACATGCCCACAAAGCACCATAAAAAGGGGAAATGCTTACATGTGAGTGGAGGCTGGAGATAGTGGATTTGGGGAATGAGGCAGAGGGAGCTGTTGAAGATGGTGGCTTCTCAGTCAGCTTGTTTAAGTGAACAGGCACCATTTGTCAAGCTGGGGGGGGGGGTATTGCAGGGACCTTATCTCTAGCCGTAATAAGAGTGAAATGCTTTTGATATGAACTCCTCAGAACAAACAGGATTTTGAGTTGGCACTGGAGATAGACCCCAGACTGCATGAGAACAGGCTAGCTGCGTGACAGACACGGATGTCATTGACAGCTGATGGGGATGGGATGACAGGAAATCAGTGGGAACCTAGGAACCTTCGAGGATCCTTAGGGACAAACACAACAACAAAAACAGAAGCAATGATTAGGGAAATGGTTGAAACAACTTTCCTGGTCTGGGAAAGGTCAGGGTGCCCAGGCTTCAGGGCATCATGGAAACTGGAGAGGGTCCCTGGTGTGCAGGAGCCTCTGTTCATGAGGACGAAGCATTATGTCTCAGGCTGTGGCCACTGAACTCGGTGTCTGGGTAAATGAATAATTATGTAAATACCTCATCACATTGCTGATAAGCTTGAAATGTTGTGAAGCCAATGTGTCTCCAGCATATTAGCTGTAATTATTGCTGTAAGCACCATAGCTGGCGTAGCGGTCACTGAGTACTGAAAGTCAATAAGGCGTTTGACTTGGTGTCTTTGCTAAGGGGCTGGTAGTTTAGAGATGCCAGCTATATAGGACTATGCATGCTCCTGAAAGAGCCCGTGCCACTCCAAGTCATCTCCTAATAGTAACAAGCATGGAGGGCTGGGGAGGAGTTGGGCAGGAGAGCACTGGCCCACCACAAGGCTCTGTGGTTCAGAATGCTCATCCAAATGGAGCTGTCACCCCTCCCAAGACCAGACTGACGCACAGCTGTGAACTGAGGTGTAAGAGATAACCACTGTGCTGCAGGTGATCAGTCACTTATCATAACATAACTAAGGTGGCTAAGTCGGTGTGCACAGCCAATGACTTTTTACTAGTAACAGAAAATGCAAAGCTGTGGCAAAGGCATACCCTTAGCCTTGTCTCCAGCCCAGCTATGTTCAAGGAGAATCACTGTGGAAACTTACATTCAGTTTAAAGGGAGCCTAGGCTCCCTTTAATTAGAGTAATTAGAACCAACTGTGCCGTGTGCAAAGACTTGATTTTCTTGTAAGTTTCCTGAGAGGCATGCAGCTTTCTGAGTGGAAGCTGTGGGAGGCAGGATGCAGAGGCCTGTTGGAGGAGGAGCGCATTTGCCAGAGACAGTCCCAGCAAAGAGCACAGGCAGCAGAGCTGGGGATCCGAGCATCAGAGAGGCCATGGAGTAGCTATGATGGAGCATCAGGGAGGCCATGGAGTAGCTACAATGGAGCATCAGGGAGGCCATGGAATAGCTATGATGGAGCATCAGAGAAGCCATGGAGTAGGTACAATGGAGCATCAGGGAGGCCATGGAATAGCTATGATGGAGCATCAGGGAGGCCATGGAGTAGGTACAATGGAGCATCAGGGACACCATGGAATAGCTATGATGGAGCATCAGAGAAGCCATGGAATAGCTACAATGGTGCAGCCCAAGGCTCGGAAAGAGAAGCAACAGCGTCTCAGCGCAGTCTGGGTGATGCGATCTCATGATTTTAATCAAGAGAAGATATTTAAACAATTTTCTAAGAGCTCTAGTCTGATCCTACAGACTTTCAAGGGGCAGTTTTGGAATCAAAGTGTGCAAAAGACAAAAAGCAAACACATGGCAGCAAGTCAAAGAAAGATCTCTCCAGTTACAGAAGCAGAAAGAATGCACCCTGGTGTAGATACAGGGCCTGCCTGCCTGCCTCCTCCCTCCTTCCTTCCTCCCTTCCTCCCTTCCTCCCTTCCTTCCTCCCTTCCTCCCTCCCTTCCTTCCTTCCTTCCTTTCTGTGTGTGTGGGGGGTGGGGGATGTGTAGCTATGCATGTGGAGGTCAGAGATCAACCTCAGGTGTTGTTTCTCAAGTACGTCTGTCTGGTTTTTGAGACATGAGACAGCCTGCCGCTGGCTGGGCTTGCCATGTGGGCTAGGCTGGCTAGCCACTGAGCCTCAGAGATCTGCTTTTCTCTGCTTCCTCAGTGCTGGGTTTAGGAGTGTGTACCACCACGCCTGGCTTTTGTCACATGGGACCCTGGGTCTGAACTTAGGTCCTCACGGTGAGCACTTGTGGCTGCTCCACCGGCTCTGCCCAGCTCCTGCTGCAGTGCAGCGCGGGCTTCCGTTTATAGCTTCTGAGACTGGAAAGAGCAGAAGGCAGATCAGATCATCAAAGACCTGGAAGCTAGAGAGCACCCAAAGAGAGAGGATTGGTGGTAATTCTCGGAGGGAATGCAGAAAAGACACATGACAGTGCTGTGTCTGTGCAGGAAGGGCATGGAATGATGGAGAACAAGCCATAGAAGACTGGGCCCCACTGCCATGCACAGGTGTCAGGGATAAGTTGACGGAGCTGGGTCAAAGATGTGGTCACAACAGCTGACCGAGTTTCCAGGCCAAAGGATGGTTTCCTGGGCAGGTTGCTGTCCTGTAAGAAGACCAGGCCACATCTACACTTCCTGCGCCCTCCCTCTCATCCTTGTCCTCCCCAGCACTCCCCCTCCTACAGCTCTTTCCACGGATGTCTCCTCTGTCACTAAGACATGGTGGCTCTAGGTGTTCAGTACTCTGTGACCCTTAAGTCAGTGGTTCTGGGGGCCAAATGACCCTTTCACAGGCATCGCCTAAGACCACCAGAAAGCACAGATATCTACATTACAACTCATAATGGTAGCAAAATTACAGTTATGATGTAGCAGCGAAAATAATTTTATAGTTGGGGCCACCACAGCATGAGGATCACGTGTCAGGAAGGCTGAGAAGCACTGCTCTAAGAGAAGCAGTCTCTTTTCACGGTTCCTCAGGTTAGCATCACTTTCGTTCTTCACTGTCCCTATTCCAGGTCCTCCCTAGCTGCAGAGGCTCAGCCGAGGGAAGCCTCACACACCTCGGCTGTCCAGCTTCCCTCTGACCTTGAGTGACCTACACTGCTAGGTGTTCTCTGAACATCCAGAGACACCTCAGCCCCCGTGTTGGTCTTCCCCACCACTGTCATGCTCGCCACTGCATGCAGTTTCGTCTGTATTCATGTGGAGACCATTGGCCATGTGACTCTTTGGCTCCTTTCTCTGTGCATCTTCAGTGGCATCTTTCCTACTTTCCTACTTAGACTGGATGCATAGTTTTTTTCAATTGGTGGGTGCTTTCAAACCCATCTCTGTCTTTCCACCTGGCACACTCAGCCACACCTTGGTTGCTCATCTTCTCCCTGGGGCCTCTGTGCACTGACACCTCCCATCTTGCCCACTAGTTTCTACCACCAGCTCTTTCTCTTGCCAGCAGAGACCCAGGGCTGTCCGGGCTCCCTGTTTCCTACTCTAGTCATCTGGGAAACATGCTCTCTGCATGCTGACATCTGGAGCTGACAGCAGCAGAGAACACGTGCCCGACAGACTGCATCACAGAAGGCCCAGGTGCACACCCACCTGTGAAGGCCCAGGTGCACGCCCACCTGTGAGCCTGTGAGCGCTTTCCTTTATTCTGCCTACTGTGTAGCCACACTCTGATTCTCTACAAGGACCATCTAAATTTCAGCTCTCCCTTCTCGAGTCACCTCACACCCATTCTGGCCTGCTCTCCCTCCAGTGGTTGTCTTTGCTTTCTACTCCACAGAAACTTACAGCTTTCAGCCAAATGTCCTCACCACCCTGCTTCTGACAGTCCATCAGTACACACACCTTCTCCTCATGTGCAAAATCCCTCACATCTCACTAAGCGTAAGGCCTGCCAGTGTGGACTTTGGTTGCCTCTGCTGTCTAAGGGACACTTTTCCACAGTGTTGGTCCTGGCTTTGCATTTGGCCATCTCAGTCACTCATATTTTAGTGGGAAGTGGGAAGTCAGCTCAAAAGCATTTGTTAAGGTGGTTCCACATGGCACTGTTATGTCCTGACTGTCTCAGGGTCATGACTTCAGTGCATGGAGGAAGTGAAGGGGATCCAAGTGACTTTGTTAAAGGCCTTGAACTTAATCCCTGGCCACTTGCTGAGCCCTCCAGATTCTTATATCCTGGAACAAAGAATTGGACCACAGAAATGTCGATGATGAGAGAAGCAGAGGCAGTTTATTAGGGAAGAAATAGCATTCTGGGAGAGATCTGGGAGAGGACAGACACTTGAAAGCCCAGCCCCTAATTTCATGGCCTTTCGTAGGTCAGGGCATAGCACCCGCCTTGGAAAACCTCCGTGTGTTCTTATTGTTGTTGCTGTTTGTTTTGTTTGGGTTTTGTTACAACTAGCCCTGACAGCGAGGGGATTCTGTCTGTCAACTATCAACAGTCTGTCAGCTGGGTTCTTCCATATGTGAATCTTCTGTCTTTTTCCAGCCACATCATAAAGACCCTCTTCATGAAATAAGGCCTTTGGTATCCCTGCAGGCCAAGGGATCAGCCATAGTAGCATCAAAGATGACAGTTGGGTGCTTCACCTCTGTCCCTCAGCACAATGGCAAGTGTCATGGAGGATGGAGGGAAGATGCCCATAGCACAGAGGCAAGTGTCATGGAGGACGGAGAGAAGATGCTCATATCACAGTGACAAATGTCATGGAGGATGGAGAGAAGATGCCCATAGCACAGAGGCAAGTGTCATGGAGGACGGAGAGAAGATGCCCATAGCACAGAGGCAAGTGTCATGGAGGACGGAGAGAAGATGCTCATATCACAGTGACAAGTGTCATGGAGGATGGAGAGATGCCCATAGCACAGTGACAAGTGTCATGGAGGATGGAGAGAAGATGCCCATAGCACAGTGACAAGTGTCATGGAGGATGGAGAGATGATGTCATAGCACAGTGACAAGTGTCATGGAGGATGGAGAGAGGCCTGATTCTCCGAGGAAGAATGGGCGGTAAAGCTCAGGTCAGAGCACTGAGACTGGACAAGGAGTGTTTGACTTAGAAGTGTGTCTGTGTGGTCAGTGCTGTTGAGGGTCCCTTTTGTGTGAAGGTTACCGTTACTCTACCCCCATACTGCCAATACCAGTTAAGCTGCTGCTTGGGAAAGCACAAAAGGGGCACACAACTGACATCCAGTGTGTGTGTGTGTGTGTGTGTGTGTGTGTGTGTGTGTGTGTGTGTGTAAGCTATATGAATAGAATTCTTGGTGGCAGGTCAGTTGAGCCCAGTTAAAGTGGCTGGGTGGCTCATGGTACAGCCTTTTCTTTCCTATTATATCATTGCCCAGCTGCCAAAGATGTTCTGTGGTCAGTTTCATGTGCTTGAGATACTTGTGGCCACAGATCCGAGGGTTCTGTGGATGTCTTGGATGGGAGCCAGCAGCTTTGCCATTAACTGTGCCCCTTGAGCATGTGGCTTGCATTCTCTGGGGCTCAGTTTCTTCACTCAAGGACCTTCCAGCGGCAGAAGGAAATTGAAGTGTTTAAACCACGAGAATAGGCTCTCTAGAACAAAACAACAAATAATGGTATGAGAACACTGAGGAGAACCACTCAGCACTCACCAAGGGACCTGGCTGTCTTCCTGGGAACATGGGACATCTAGACTCCCAGCTGAGATTGTGAGATCCCACTGCTGCAGCTCCTGCCAGCTGCCACAGCGGCTCACTCTGGTTTGGGCTCTCTCAGGACTGGCAGACTTCAGCCCAGCTGGTGGCCTACCGCGTCACACTGGCTGCCCAGTAGAAAGAGCAGAACTATATTAAGTAAATGACCCTGAGTTTGGCTAAGCTAGTTACTAAAAGTGGGGTGGCTGCATCCTGGCTGTAAGCAGCTGCGTTGCCCTCCGCTGACTTTCAGATCATCTCAAACCAGGCTAGTGTTTACAAACTGTCCTGGAGGTCGGCTCTGATGCAGCGGCGGAAGATGCTTGAGGAATAAGACCATGCTATTCCCCAGCCCAAATCACCAGCACCTGTAACCTAAGCACCATGCTCTCTCGGCTCCGCCGCATCGCCTCCAAGTTCTATGGGATCCTGTTAGTAAGTACCTGCTGCTGTTTCGCGAAGGAGCCTTTGGAGAGGGTCGGGGTGTGGGCTTCGTCCATTCCCGCTTTTCACTTCGTGTCTAAACACCTCTGCATAGCGACAGGTTTGAAATCTTCCCTCACTATTGCTTGCCAAGCAACTTCCAGTTTGTTGTCCGACACATTTGTTTTGCCCATTCTCTTCCTGCCTTTATTCCTGGTCCCTTTGGAGGCTTTGCTTGTAAAAGTTCCCTGAGCTGCGAGGTACCTGCTGCCCGAGGAGCAGGGCTTGGCCTTTCCCTCTGCGCTGCAGTTCAGTCACCATAACAGATTTGTATGCCTGCTGGTCATGGGCTCCTTGGCGCTTCTGGGTCCTTTCCTGCCATCTCTTTCTCGGTCATACTTTTGGTACTGGGTGGCCCTCTAGCTTCCTTGTCCCATTCGCACACCTCCATCCCATTGTGTCTCCCGTTCTGCCTATCTTCTTCCTTCACTCTGCCTCAAAGCCAAGGGACGTCCAACACTTTTGGAGAAAGCATGGACTGGAGCTGTAGCAGACAGGAGGTCTCCGGGAGGTGTGGACTTGTCTTCAGGCAGGTGGCACCTCACTGGACACTTGGGGACATGTCTTTCAGCATGATAACATGCTCACCGAAGCATGGTGTGTCTCAGAGACCTCGTAGGGAGACAAAATGTGTAGGAAAGAAAAATTTAGCTCGGGGAGGTGTGTTGGGGAGGCCCCTGAGCAGGGGTGACATGTGAGAAGAGGGCTGTTTATGCAGAGGAGCCTGGCAGGTTCCATGCTGTGTTAGAGAAAGGAGTGCTTCTGGGGGTTACTGGAGCAAGTGGGACACAGGTGAAGAAGGCCTCCCACATAGGACCATGACAACACAGGGGGACAGTCCCCAAACAAGAAGGCTAGGGAGCAGGGCACTTTTTCCACAGCAGTTGGAGTCACATAGCAGGAAAAATACACCAGAGCAAATTTCAGGCCTCTTTAACACCAGAATCTTCTATATACTAGGGCTTTCTACCTTTTTCACTGAGTGAAAAACCATCTGTAGTCTATTCATGAACTGTATGTATGCTGTTGACTGCACATAAACCATCTATAATATACACATGAACTGTATGTATGCTGTTGACTGCACATAAACCATCTATAATACACACATGAACTGTATGTATGCTGTTGACTGTCACAGAAACCATCTGTAATATACACATGAACTGTATGTATGCTGTAGACTGTCATAGAAACCATCTATAATATATACATGAACTACATTATGCTGCTGACTATTGCAGAATATATCATCTATAATACATATGTGAACTGCATGCTACTGGCTGTTGCAGATGCTGTAGTACTTAGGACCCAAGTATCAGGCTATAAAGGCCTTTCTCTTCAATAGTGTCCCTATAGAACTTTACAGATCAGGGGCTAGGGATACAGACCAGTCAGTCAAATGCTTTCTGAGGAAGCAGGAGGTGCTGAGTTTGAACCCCTAGAATCCACATAAAAAGCTGGGCACGAGGGTTAGCATGATGGCTCAGTTGGGTAAGGGTGCTTCTTGCCAGCCTTGATGACCTGGGTTCAATGCCTGGGTCTCACGTGGAGATGGGAGAAAGCCAGCTCCCAGAGATTGTCCTCTGACCTCTACATGCACTTGAAGGCCCATGCCTCCCAGATAGATAGATAGACCGATAGACAGATAGACAGACAGATATATGATATAGATAGGTAGATAGACAAATACATGATATATAGAAATAGGTAGATAGATAATAGATAGATGATAGAGATAGAGATAGATAGACAGACAAATACATGATATAGGTAGATAGATAGATAGATAGATAGATAGATAGATAGATAGATAACAGATAGATGGCCGATAGATGATAGATAGATAGACAGATGTGATAAATAGAAAGGTATATAGACAGATAGATGAAAGACAGATGATATAGATAGATAATATAGATAGATGATGGATAGATAGATAGACAGACAAATACATGATATAGGTAGAAAGATAGATAGATAGATAGATAGATAGATAGATAGATAGATATGGGTAGATGACAGATGGTAGATAGATAGACAGATAATAGGTAGATAGATTGATAGGCAAATACATGGTATAGATAGATAGTAGATAAATAGATAGATAGAAAGATATATAGACAGACAGATAGATGTGAAATAAAAAAAAGCATTATGAGCTGGATGTGCCGGTGTGTTGGAGGCTCTGGGAGGGAAGACAGGAGGACGCCTCTGGGTTCTAGCCAGCCCATGTAGCTGAACTGACGAACTCCAGCTTCCATGAAGGACCCTGCTTCAAAGCCTGAGGGGAGGACTTCTGATACCTCCTGTGCTCTACACACACACACACACACACACACGCACACACACACACACACACACACACACACACACACACACGAGTAACATGTAATCACACATAGGAATATATGTACATACATGTGTATAACCCCCTCAGAGTTGAGATATGTGCAAACAGCCCTATACCTGTGCATAGCAGACACCTGCAGAGGCCGTCATTAGCAGAGGTTTCCCTGGGAAAGTGAAGAGGACAGACTTCTGTTTCTCACACAAGCACACAGGTTCGTTTTAGTAGCTTTGGCCACTTAAACTGAGGCTTACAGCTCTTGCTTTGGCAAAGGAGCAGGGATTTCTAAATAGAAGCTTTGGGTCCAATTTGTATAGTGAGAAATTGGAGGTTGACCTAGGGACTTGTGTGGTTTCCCAGAAGTTGGTGATGAAACAAGGGGCTGAGTCAGCAGCTTTGCTCTAGCGCTGCCCACAGGGCATCCGCCACAGGAAGGATCGGTGCCTCATGTGTGGACGAAAACCTGAGCTGGGATATCTAAACCTGTGGGTCAGAGAAGGCATGAGCTTTGTAAGTCTCCCAGCCTTCAAAGCCTCTCCCCCACCTCCTCCTCTGTGTGTGTGTGTGTGTGTGTAAAGCTGCCTGTGACCACTGGGGAGTACTTGTATCAGAGGCTGCTGCCAACAGAGGGTTGTCAGAATCCCCGTGTGCTAGCTGTGCTGACTGTCCTGTTTGGACGGCCCATGTTGCAAAGTAGGCTAAGGGACCTTTATCCTGTAGAGTGGTTGCTCACACACTCGGGACAGAAGGGCTAGCCTTACTCTTTCCAAGCAGGGGAAGTGTGTATAAAAGGCCAGAGAGCAATGACTGTGGGGGCAGCTCAGCCAGTAGAGTGCTTACCCCTCCCTGCCCTGAAAGCATGAGGACCTGAGTATAAGCTTCAGAATCAATGTAAAAAAGCCAGACATGGTGACACATGCTTGTGAAACCAGAGCTGAGGAGGCAGGAACAGGACAGTCCCTGGGGCTCGTTGGCCCTGGGGCTAGTCTAACTTAATTGGGAATTGACAACTGAAGTTGACCTCTGACCTCCACATGAATGCTCACAACACATGCGCTCGCACATGCGCTCGCGCACGCGCGTACACACACACACCCCTGTGGAGATTACACTTGACTACTTTTCACCTGTTCTGTAGAGTCCCTGTACCCACCCTGAAGGCATGGCATCCACCCCTTGGCCCAGCAGAACTAGGTCTAAGTGAGTCCAAGGGGCTCCCTAGGAATTTTAGAGTCAGCCTCGGCTTTGCTTGGATTAGACTTTTCTTTTAGCGTTCTTGCCTCATTGCTTGTGTAATTGCAGGCACCTTTAGGTCCTCTAGGCTGGGTGCCACACATCTCCACAGCAGGTGCAGTCCAAGTTCTGCCACAGAGAACTCTGTAAGGGCCTTTCAGGAGTGACACCACCTGCAGGGCATGCTCTATGCCAGCTTGGCCAGCCCTTCATGTTAGCTAGACTGTATTCTACTCAAGGAAGGCCACAGAAACAGTGTAAACTCACGTGGAAACAGGAGGTGCAAGGAAGAAGGAAGCGGGAGGGAGAGGGAGGAGAGATAGACATAGAGAGGGGGGTGGATTGATTGATTGATTTTGGTGCGCCATCTTTGTGTGCTGAGGAGGTTCAGCTCTGCTTGAAGCTAAAGGAAGCGCACTGCCAAGGTCACCTTCAGGGCTAGCCTTAGCTGTTAATAGAGTCATGTTGGAAGAAAGTGGAATTTATCCCTCTGCGCTCTGCATCCTGACCATGGTGCAGAGGAGAGCATCTCAGCAGCTTTCCTTTCTCAGGAAACATAGGCCACCTGGAAGAAGCCAAGGTTAAGAGCCTGCTAGACCACACGTCCTCCATGGACAGCTGTGGCTTTCAGAGACAGATGCAGCTCACGCTTCATAGGCGCAGATGTTGAGTGTAACACATGCCACGCAGACTCAGCTGCTACAAGGTAGCATGAAGTGAGAGCATGTTGTGTCCTCACAGGTGGAGACTGATGCCCTGTCCCATGGACCCTTCCTCGGGGACAAGAGGGAAAAGGAGACAGTGGAATTAGGATAGAAGCACAAGGCTCTGCCTGGGGGTTGCTGGAGCCAGGTCCAGAGGGCCACAGATCCAGGGACCAGCGATCCAGAGGGCCACAGATACAGGGGCCAGCGATCTAGAGGGCCACAGATCCAGGGGCCAGCGATCCAGAGGGCCACAGATCCAGGGGCCAGATATCCAGAGGGCCACAGATCCAGGAGTCACAGGTCCAGAGGGCCACAGATCCAGAGGCCACAGATTCAAAGGGCCACAGATCCAGAGGCCACAGATCCAAAGGGTCACAGATCCAGGAGGCCACAAATCCAGAGGGCCACAGATCCAGGGGCCAACTGGCCGCTGGGATGGCTGCCTTCCCTGCCTGCATCCTGACCTGGCTCTGGAGCAAAGTGCCCAGAGTACTGAGATCTGGGGTCAAGGTCCTCTCCACATTGTGGTGCATGGACCATGTCACTGGGTCCTCGTTTCCCACGGAGAGCCCCAGGTTTTCAATTATCTTCAAGCTCCATCTTGAAGATGTTACTTCTGTCTCTGGCGCCTGCTCAGCTGCCATTGGAGCTTGTGCCAGGTTCTCTTCCGGGTTATGATCTCCCGGGGGTTTAGGAGTGTCTGCATGCGTGTGTGTGCTCAGATATTAATGTGTGAGTGTGGATGAGTATGTGTCCACATGTGAACATGTGTGCACGCACACACACATCCCAGAAGGCGCCCCATACCTTGAGCTCCCAGGATTCTCTGCTCTCTGCTGGTTTCTGATTCCCCTTGCCTTTTCAGTTCCAATTTCATTTTTATTCCACATTAGGTGTGCACAGTGGTCCTCCATCCCGTTTATCCCACATTAGGTGTGCACAGTGGTCCTCCACTAAGGACTGGTTGTAACTGGCTGACTCTAACGTTTTTAAGCACCAGTGAATTCTCTGGACCTCAGAGTCCCACCTGGGAGGTGAAGGAGTCAGGCTGAAACCCAGGGCCTTTGCAGAGCTAAAGCTCTGACTGTCTCCCTGGACCTTGCTCTGTCCCAGGCACTACCTAGCTCTCCTCCCTTGGCCTCCTGCCCACATTCCACTTGGAAGCCCTAGCCATCAGCTTTCTCTTTCCAGCCTCTCCTGACCCTGTCACCTTTCCCCAAATCTCTCTCATGGCAGAGTGCTGTGACTCTGTGGGCCCTGGCTCTCATCCCAAACTATTCCATCCCAGAATCAGGCCTTTGTCATGAAGTGTGCCTTCCAGCTCTCATTCTGCCTGCAGAGACCCTTCTCTGAGCTGTGCATGATGGGCGCAGGCCTCAGGGTAGACCCGAATGCTTCATGCAGGCTCTGTTCCTGAGCCTTTCATAGCTGTCTCATGCCACAAGGTCAGCAGGACCCAAGAACCCACACCAACATCAGGCCAGCTCAGGGAGTAGCTGCCGTACACTTGTGGCTGATCCTGTAGGATAAGTCACGGGGAATGTGTCACCTCCCCGACATCCACATGAGCACTAAGAGGAATCTCTCAGGATTCCTGACTCTTCTCATTTGTTTTGGTAATGGCTTTTCCTAGAGAACGAAACATGTGGCAGAGCCACAAGCCAGAGCCAGGAAGGAAATCCCCTGGGTTCATGTGCTTGACTTTACAGGGAGCCATGACAGCACATCTTGAAGTGGCCCTGCCTGTGGACTCACCAGTGTGCACCCATGGGTATTGTCCTCTCGTGATGGTGCACAGCGCTGGCCATTGGCCGGGAGGCTGGGTTTCCTCCTGGCACGAGCTCAAAGTATCCAGGCCTCTGGCTTTCATTTCCCCAAATGGAAACCAAAGATACAGATATCAGTATGTCCCAAAGTTTTAGTGACCTCTGTCCTTTTTCAATATGGCTTCATATTTTAACTTGAAACTTGACTTGTATAATAAAACACTCTGTTTTAAGAAAAATATAATTTTCAATTTTGTTACTCAAATCTATAACTGTGAGTCAGACTCTGATTGGGGTAAGCCAGCTAGCTGCTATCATTCTAAACAGGTGGTTAGCGCAGTGGGGTTTATTTTCCCTCCTTTGCAGTGCTGAGATTGAACCTAGGATCTCAGGCTTGCCCCATGCTTGCCCAGGGAATGCTCGACCACCGACTGTCCCTCCCAGGCACGGTGAAGCACTCACCCATTGCAAATAAACAACCCTCAGCTTTGTCATGGGGCACAACTGCACAAGATACTGGAAAATTGAAAATTTCATAGGAACTCCTATCTGTGCCTGAGAAGACTACATGTAGGAGCCTAAGAATAGACATTCTAAAGCCTCTTCTGGCATCAGAATTCACTATTCCTGTGATCAATTTTCTGTTTGTAAAAAGATAAACTTGTTTCCATGAGATCTGAGGACTGGCTGGAGGCAGAACAGAGGCTGAAAAACAGTGCAGAGAGCCACCAGGTCCAGCTGGAAGCAGGGCAGGGTGTGGTGTGTCCAAATGAGGTGCTGCCAGTCATTGGATGGGGCGCAGCTGGAGAGCCAGCAGTTACGCTGTGGAGAATCGGCAGGGCAGGGAGGGGTGGGGCAGGGAGGGCAAGGGAGGGGAGAGGCAGAGCAGGGCAGGCATCAGTGGCTCTCAACTGGAAGGCCTGATGAGTAAAGCTGATGGCAGGCCACCGGGAAGAGATTGGTGTGTCTGTCTCCATGATAGCATTGTCATTCTGAAGAAAAGCAAGGGAGGTCAGACATACTGGACCAGACTCTATAAACATAGAAGGATCTAGAAGTGGGAACAGAATACAAAGTCCCTATGATCAGCAGTGAGCCTCCAAGTGCAGGTCCTTTTAGGTGTGTAAAGATGGCAGTCTATGCCAGGACAGGGAACGCTGCCTCAGAGAAGTGACTGAAGGCACAGTAAGAGCTCTGTCCCTGCCAGATATGACTGGGTAGACACCGTGGGCTGTGGCTGAGGCTGGCAGGGAGTGAGTTTGAAGACCCTCAGGCAGGTGTGGTACTGGGAGGCGCGAGGCGGGAGGGAAGGAGAACATCTGACTACAGTGTTGATGGACAAAAGCAGTCTCCTTACAGTCGCCTTTCCGGCACTGAGGTGAAACAGCGGAGTCCTGGCTGCACTTGGTGCTAAAACTGGCTCCTGGTGGCTGGAACAACAATGCACGGGCGTGAAACCAGAAACTTTGCGAGACAGAGGTTAAGTGTACAGAGCTCTGCTTGCTGGAGTTCACCGTGTAGCCCAGGCTGGCCTCCAACCCTTGGCACTTTCCTGACCCTGCCTCCCTGTTGCCGGCATTACAGTGTGAGGACACACCCGGCACTTACATCGGGAAAGAAGTGGGAGCTGTGGAGGAAAACGGCACACATCTCAGGGAGAGGAAGGAGAGTGGAGGATGGAGCACACATTGTTTTCCAGCTTTCCATCTCATCTTTATAGCACTTGTGCCTCAAGCAGAAAGTGCTGACTGTGAAATGGCTGCCCTCAGGTCCTTCTCTGAGGGGCAGAGGTGGAGAACGCTGGCTGCAGAGCCCCTGCTATCTCAACTGTGGACTTGAAATCTTACAGTTAAAAGTTTGGCAGTTTCCTGTGATTCCACCTAATAATCTTTGCTGTACGGTTCAGTACCCTCTACTTGCAGCTTTGCAGTCTCTTAAAAAGAACCAATTAAGCACGCTGTAGTAAGAGTCAGAGTAAGTTCGTAGAGTCATCTGTGTGTAGACCCCTCGGTGCCGCAGGAACAGGCCGACACGATTCCCAACGTGGTTCTGAAGCATCTCAACACTTCACCTTGGGGATGGGCATAGTGGCTCTAGCAGAGAGGGTGTCCAACCCCAGCCAGTGCTGGCCTGACATACATGACATAGCTTTGCCTCCTTTTAGTGCTGTCCAATTTGTGGGTTCACTAGGCTTGCTAGGACGGGTTGGGGTTGGCGCCCCTTTTATTGCCAATAATTTGTCAGAGTAAGGACAGGACTAACGGAAATTACACAAATCATGTCTGTGATGTTGATTACTTTTTCAGAACAAGGGATTGAGTCCACATGGCATGCTAAGAAAACAGCAATATTGTTTGCATGTGTGGACTGACAAGTTACCAGCAGGTACAAGCTTCCTTGTAAATTACAGCAGAACTTTCCAGAAAAACTCACGGAGGTCAATAGTGGCTGTGTATTTTACATCATAGAGCTAAGCAGTCAGTGTGAAATTGCATGGCTGACAGAGAAGAAAGGTTTTGGTCTTGGCCTGGAAGCCTGCATGGCTTCTGGGGTGCCATATCCCTCTCCACCTGCAGCCAGTGAGCCTGGCCACTGTCCTGCCCTGTAGTCTGCGGGACCCCTCCCTCCCCAGCCTTTCCAAGAGGCTGCAGACACCACGCCTGCTTCTACGTGTGCCGCCTGCTCTAGGCTCGCTGAGGCCCATGAGAACAAGGATTCCAGCCATCTGGCCCCGTTAGGACACGTGACAGCTCGTGCATCTTCCACGTGCCACACACACGGAGGGCTGGTGAACATGGTGGTGCACCTGCTGTCTGCTATAGCTCCATGCCAGGCCCGATTGTGATGTCGGGGTCCGGAGCTTGGATGCCACCTTTTCCAGCTGTGCTCACAGCTCCTGGTGAAAGCAAGGCTGAGCTGAGTGAAGATTGATGGAGCAGCGACTGTACCTACTGTGGGAGGTTTTCTGGCTGCCTTTGAGTTTGGAGGTTTGGATGAGGAAATGCAACAGGCTGGTTCCATTCTCTGTTGCTGCATTAAACTGTGTGGGATGATGTGATCAAGTGCCACAGGGTGCCCAATTATTCTAGTTATTATTTTTCGTTTGTTCTTGGTTTTTGAGATAGGGTCTCACAATGTAGACCTTGCTGGCCCAGAAATCAGTATGTAGACCAGGCTAGCTTTGAACTCACAGAGATCCAACTGTCTCTGTTGGGATTAAATGGATTAAATCACTATTAGGCCTGGCACTGGGCATTTTAAAGATCAGTAAGTAATGCTTGTTCTAGAACCTGGAAACTAGAGTTCAGTGTGAGGCCAGGGTTGGCATCTCTGGAGGCCCCTCTCCTTAGCTCCCAGGTGGCTCTTCCTCACCCTGTCCTCACAGGTCCACCCTGCCCATATGAATATACAGCATCTCCTGAGCAGTGGTGTTGGAGGCATGTGGCACCACAATCTCTCTTCTGGGAGAGATGCTGTAGCGGCAGCCATGCTTGGAGAGACTCCCTTCAGCTCTGCAGGTGAGAGAGTGTGTGGAGTCATATTTTCAGGGAATGAGCTGATGTACCATTAGCCTCCAAACTCTGACGCTACGTAAGGGAACACATTGTGTGATGCTACGTAAAGGAATGCATTGTGTGACGCCTTGTAAGGGAACACATTGTGTGATGCTTTGTAAAGGAACCACATAGCACCGATGGGTGGTTTGTGCTCTAGAGCACTCTGTGCCACCTTGTGGTTTATCTAAAGGGAAGTCCAACCATGGCTGCGCGAAGAAGTCAGCCATAAAGACAGTGTGTGTGGCGAAGGTTCTGCCTCATGAGTCTTCTGTCACCTTCCTGTAATGCTGGTGATTAAGCCATCGACTGTGGCAACAACTGTTTACCTCGTGTTTCTTCAAACAGACTTGATGCTCATGAGGCAGGCGCCGTGTTTGTCTCTCTGGCTGTTGCATCCTGGTACTGATGCCATTTTCTCATCGTTAGTGCGGAGGGAAGCATTCATCTTTGTCCAGTCGTCTCCCCACCCCGCTTCCCCCTCTTTGTGTCCTCTCCGCTACCCTCTTCCCCTCCCTCCCTCTGCCTCTGCTGGTTTCTTTGTGTGACGCACACACAGGGAAAGAACAGGTCTGAGTCTGGGCAGCAGGACAACGGTTCATTTCCTTTTAAAAGCAGCGTCGTGCGCCAGTCTAACCTATGAAAGCTCCCTGTTCAAAGGACTGTAGGGGCACGCTTGGCAGCACCACAAAATAGGTGTATGGGTAAATGTGTGTGTGTGTGTGTGTGTGTGTGTGTGTGTGCGTGCGCGCGCGTGCACTGTCTCAAAAAACCAAAGTTGCTAATCATATGAGTTGTTTTTAATTATGAAGCTAAGGTTATTTTTATAGAATGGTATGAAAAAGCTAGTTCCTACATACAGTAGTGCTTACTAGTGCAATCTTTTCTAGATATGTTATTGGTACACGCTTCGTGGTCTAAAGTACAACACACGTGTACTTAAGAATACATAGCATACCTAGGCATTGTGTGCTACTTGTGCACACTAAGTCAGCTTTCTTAAGTATGTGGTTTAATTATCCAAATGCACAGTGCTTTTTTTCTGTTAGATTTTTTTTTTTTCATTTATTGAGGGAAGTGTTAGCAATTTCTCCAGCTGGTGATGGGTTTGTCAGGATGGGTTTGTGTCTTCTGACACTGTGTTGCTCCGTGCGTGCAAATGTAGGTGATCCCATCTTCCCTGTGAGTGAGTCTCACCAGCAGAAGAGTGGCTTTTGTCTGTCCCTGCTTCTGTGGGAGGCTTTCCTCGTCTCTTTTATTGCTAACTGCATGTCATATCTTCTTTTCATTCCTCTGTTTGAAATTCTCCATGTCTCCTGTTTTAGCACTATCTCTATAGCTAAGTTGTACCATTTTAAACAGGTTTGACAGTCTGTCTTTTAACTGGAGAATCTGGCACGTTAATATCAATTGTAATTTTTAGTGTTTAAAAAATATTTCTCCTACTTTTTAAAATGTGAAGTGTAGAATTTGATCTTGCCTTGATGACAAACTAATAATCAGCCTGGTGGGCTGGAGAGATGGCTCAGAGGGTAAGAGCACTGGTTGTTCTTCCAAAGGTCCTAAGTTCAATTCTCAGCAACCACATGGTGGCTCACAACCATCTACAATGAGGTGTGGTGCCCTCTTGTGGTGTGCAGGTATATATGCAAGCAAAACACTGTATATGTAATAAATAAATCTTAAAAAATAGTAATAATCAGCCTGGCATTGCTTGGGCGTAGTGGAAGGAAACATGAGCTTCCAGGATGAGAGGCAAGGGGCTCCTCCATTCATGAGCAGGCAGTCACAGGACTATACCCACACTGTGCCTTTGCCCCACAGGGACAGGGGGATGCTGGACTCACAGGCCTTCTGGTTGGGGAGCAGCAAGCTTAGGGCATGTAGTAGTTTTGGGAACTCTTGTTAGGCCACTCTTGTCCCAGGGGGAACTGTGGCTTCTTTTCCCAGGTTGCCTCCTGCATGCTATTCTGGGAAATGCTAGTGGGCTGCACAGACACTCTGGCCCATCTTTTTTTTTTTAAATCTGCCTTTAATGATGGTTTCGTTTTGTTCTTCTTTTGAATTTTTTCTCAAGTTACACGTTTACTTTCATTAGTGTGGTGATTTTACACCGGATGTATATTTTTATTGATCACTCCATGAACTTTAACAAATGTACTTTTACCTGAAATTATTTTGCCTCTTTATTGATCTCCAGAAAAATACAAAGACAAGGCTTGAACTCAGATCTTGATCCTTCTGTGTGTTCTGATTTATATTTTTATTATATTAATTTATTAGTGTGTGTGCATGCGCGTGCACGTGTGCATGTGTGTGTGCGTGCGTGGGCGTGTGTGTGTGTTGTGTGTCTGTGTGTGCATGTGTACTCTCTCACCTCTACCCACTGAGTGATCTTGCCGGCCCTGTATGTATGAGGTTTTAAAACCAGGACTTCGTGTGTAACTTGATGTGAATGCGCGTGCTGTACAGTGTTTTAATTCTTGCTTGTCCAGTTCTTGTGTCATTAGCATCACCCTTAAGATCTTACTGGTTGTGCAATCCTCAGGCTGCTTCTGAGCAAAGGTCTTTTCTGCTCGTGGAAATTAGTTGTTTTGCAGGGAGAGGATTTGAGTTGGCAATTGTTTCCCCAGTGTTTTCTCTCAGTATCTTATATACACTGCTGTGTGTTCTCTGGCTCGCAGGGCCGCAGGGCCAGCTCTGAGATGGTGACTGACTCTGTCACTAAGGCTTCGCCGCAGTCAATGCTGCCTTGTTTTCTGTTTGCTGCTTTTGCTGTTCTGCAGGATGTAGGTGTGGGTGGAATTATCAGACCTTGTCAATACGACCACTAGTGGATTTTAATCACCGCTCAAGCATTCTCCCCTACTGTCTTACTTCTTTGACTCATTTTCAACTTTTCTTTTGTTCCCGTTCACTGAAGATGGGGGCTCACAGGCCTGTCCTCCATGCATCATGGTCCCTTTTGTGTTTCCTGTCTTTCTCATTGTCTGTGTCAGCTCTAACGTCTCCTTCACCATCTGTCTGTCTGTCTATGTATCTATCATTTTTATATAAATTATTACAGTTTTAGTCCTCAATGTTACTTGTCTTAATGAACAAGCTTGGTCACTTTATGATGTCTCGTTCCCTCACTTTATGACAGCTAGTTTCCTTGTAATTCTTTGAAGTCTGGTTTTTCTTCCCCCTCAAAGGCATCAGTTCAGCATATTCTTTTTTATTTTTAATTTTTTAATGTATACATTTGTATTTTTACACATATGTAAAATATATTACATAGAGCAAGAAGAGCCACGAAACAATCAAGGATTATATTAATGTTATATTCATAGTGTTTTGGCTATTTGTCTTTGGCAACCTTGAAGAAAACATCTTTCCTATCTTGGTGAGTCTGAAAATCTTATTATAAGTTCGTATCTATCATATCTCATCTCTGTCAACTTAAAATACCTATCTAGACCTAAATACATCTTAAGCCCTAAACAACTAAGCTTAATTGTAAAACTGAACTATCTGGTCTTCAATCCCATCAGAGACTTGGGAAGGAATAAAATTAATTACCTGAGTATACAGGGAGTGCAGGCTAGCATCTTCCAAAGTGAAAAAAAAAAATGACAGAGACAGTTTGCTACCTGAACAGTCACCCAAAACTCTCTATAACACTGGAGCATCATCTTCAGCCTTCTGACCCAATATATCTGACAGACATATTTGTGAGGCAGGAACTATTGAGGACTTGCTTACCCTGTCTTGGCAGAGTTTGGCCACCAACTATGCCTGCATCCGAGCAGAATTCTGTCTGTAGCCAAAATGAGGACATTTTGCCCAGTGGCTGGGTTGTCACATTTGAAGCCATCTCCATAAGGAAGTTCTTTGATGCTCATCATCTTCTTTGAGGTAGGCTGGGTGTTGCCAGGAGTTAATTTGTCTTGTTGTCAAAGAATCTTTAGACTAATAAAACATCTTTAATGCTATATTCTGTAGGACTCTGAGGTTTTTGAAGATCTTATCTATTTTACCTCTTCTATCTATAGAATCATATCTATTTGTTATACCAAGATGTATATTCTTGTGATAAAAATAGTTGAACATATCCTAAGGCAGTCGACATAAATCTCATCTGCTTGCCATCTCCACTGACACGTTCATAGGGACTTTATCAGGATCATGAGCTCACATGCCCTGGGGTTCTGTGTTTACTATGCTGTGTGTTTGAAGGGCACACATCCAGCAAGCACATACATGCGCTTCTGAGTCAGCTTTCCATGTTCCCCACCTGGACCTTTAAAACAAGTGTTGTGACAACTTCACACTGGCATGTCCCCTTGTTTCTCTAGTTCTTACGCCAGGCATAGGCGTTTCCTTCAGAATGAGCCTATTCCTGATTCACCTGCTGGCATTTAGGGACACTGGCTTTGGGATAGACTAACATAGCCTCTTACCTTGGGTGGGCCCTGGTGCTGTCTCCAGATACTCTGGGGGGAAACCTTTGGCCTATGTGGCAGATAGCCACGTGGACCTCAGAGCCAGATATGAGTCAAGAAAAGAGTTCTTTGTTTTAGTCATTATTTGTGTGTTTCCCAGAAAAACTGAACCTACAAATGTCTTCAAACATATGGCTTAGAATTCCCCACTTTACCCCATCCGCATCCTGACCTTCCTCCCTTCATCCTCTGAGCATTGTGTGTGTGTCTGTGGCTTTCACAAGTTTCTGTTTGCTCATCTTGTCCCTGTCTCTCTCTCACGGATGCACTGGTGTTGTACTGTTGATGCCTATGAAATATTTTTAAATGATGAAGATCTCTGGCAATAAAAAATAAATCTAGCAAGGAATTTACATTCTCTTTTGAACCCATTCCAGATTTTTTTTAGACTTTTCTATTATGAAAAGCTTTTCCCTCCCTTTCAAGTTACAGGATCCTTCCTGCTATAGTCTCAACCTGCTTCCTGTTTCCTGCTAGCCCTCCCCCTCTGCCCCCCCCCCACTTCAGAGTTCCTCCATAATTCATGCCCAGACTTGTATGTGAGAGAAAAAGTCCCTTTTCTCTTAGTTGACCCATTGGCCCTCCTCATCTTGCCAGGCCTCAGTGTCTTCATTGCAGAAAGTGGGGTTCTTTGTGCTTGTTCGTTAGGTTAATGTGCTGCAAAGATAAAGCAATAATGTAAACTCAGCCCTTCATAGCAAGCAAATGTCTGGAAATAACAGGAACAGAATATAATAGCCTGATGCTTACCTGCAGTGTTTAGTGTTGGCACCAGATGTAGAAAAGGCCATAGAAAGCTGCCATGCCATGCAGCAGCAGCAGGCAAAACAGGGTGCCAAGCAAGGACCCAACACAGGAAGGCAGAGACATGGAAACCAAGGAGGGTGGTCTAGGCAGAGGCCAAGAGCACCTCATCATAGGCCCTGGCAGCTCATTTTTACACATGCAGGGGACAGAGTCCGTGTCGTTCAGGGAGCCAGCTGTGTTCTGGGGTGTGCCCTTCAGTTAGAAAGCATGAGGAGCTATGGGTGCACCTGCTGCCTTGGTCCGTTTGGTGACAGGATGGCAGGTGGTGGTGAGGGTTGTATCCAGTTAACTGTATCTGGCAAAGCTTGCAAAAGATGGTTGGAAGGGCCTGAGACTGTCTGCAAGTCCAGGTGGCTGCCTCAAGGGACCTCTTAGATGTGGATGGAGAGTCTTGGAAACTAGGGCCCACTCTCATTTCAGGAGCGGGTAGGATTCAGTGATAGGGCCTGGCAAAGCAAAAGTCGGGCCATGTGATCTCAATAGTGTGTAGAAATCTAAATTATAGGCTTTTTGTTGTTGTTGTTGTTGATGCTTGCTCATAAGACATGCCTGCTTGTTTAAGACCTGCCGCTTAACTGCGCCGCTCTGCTAGCCCGCTTCTGATGAACAGCTACCCAGTGTCACATCGTTCTTTGCTTGACTTTAGATCTCATTGTCACATTTGTGGTCCCCTGCCTGTAATCATGTTTTCACATCTTGCTTTAATTTCCTTGGACATATTACATTTGGTCATCTTGCCATTCGCATTAGACCCCTCCACCAGCTGAGTCACCCACACACCTGATTCCGGGTCTTCTACCTTAGCCTGATGTGAGTCTCTTTGTGGTTTCCGGTTAGTGCCTGCGCATGTGCTTGGTGTGCGCATGCGCTTGGTCCTGAGTGGGCCGCCTTACTTTCTTTAGAGCAATGTAACTCCTTTGGGGGGCAAATGACCATTTCACAGAGGTTGCATATTAGGTACCTTGCATATCAGATATTTACATTATGACTCATAACAGTGACCATGAAAGTAATTTTACAGTTGGGGTCACTACAACACGAGGAACTGTATGTATTACAGGGTCACAGCATTAGGAAGGCTGAGAACTGCTCTAGAGAATGCCTGGGGTTATTTATGTTGGGCACGCGGGCGCAACTTGTATGTTTTCAGCGTGAGGTTTTTTCAAGGTTGTCTTCACACAGATAGTGGAAGGGCTGTTTGGGCCACCTGTTCTTTTATAATTATTAGTATTTTTATTTTATGTACATTGGTGTTTAGCCTGCATGTATGTCTGTGTGAGGGTGTCAGATCATGGAGTTAGAGACAGGTGTGAGCTGCCATGAGAGTGCTGGGGATTGAACTTGGATCCTCTGGAAGAGCAGTCAGTCCTCTTAATGCTGAGCCATCTCTCTAGACCCTGGCCACCTATTCTTGGCATATGTCTTACCTTCCCCATTATCTACAGAACAAAGGCCCCTGAGCTCTACACATCCAGGAACCAAGAAGCAAGCCAGAAGTTGAGCCTGGAGGCAGGGAAGGGAGGTGGCAGGGTGCAGGAGCCTGGGGCCTTTGTATGGTGAGGGGTTGGGTTCTGCTTCATGGGCAAGGAGGCCTATGGAGCCTTCAGCAAGGGGCAAGGAATGCGGAGCCAATTTATATCTGACACAGAAGTCACTGCTCCCAATCTGGGTGGGCAGGGTGTTTGTGCTCAGGATGGCTGGGGACAGCATCAACTGTCCAGGGTAGAGTAGAAGATCCTCAAAGTCTCCAGGCACAAACCCTGTCCAGAGCTCTCTGCCTTGCGAGCTGTCCTTGGGACACTGCTTCTTGGCTCTTCAGCATTTCCTCACTGTCAACCAACCAACTTGACCTTATCTTCTGGAGTGAATCTAGATGCTGTCCCTTGTTTCTCAGCTGAACCCAGCGTTTCCTGAGGCTCCCAGGGCTCTCTCACCATGCAGAGTCACCTTGTGATCACAGCCTTGGCTACCTTGCCCCTTGAGCCTCCAGGCTTGGCACTGGGTGGGCCCAGCAGCCATCAGTGGAGACAGAGGATGAGTGGCACTGCAGCTCCCAGTAGCAGCCATCACTCCCTCCTAGTCACCGCGTCTCTTCTCCCTAACTCACATTCAAATGTATGCAGGAGAGAACTTATTAACAATTAGGAAATCACAAAAATAAATCCCGAACACTCCAGTGTTCACACCAAAGGCTGTTGGCCTCATTATACTGCAATTGTTTTTTGCGATCACGGGTCTTATTTAAATTTATATTTCACTTTCCCTGCAGTTTTTAAATTGCCTCAGTTAGTTCTTGATTATCAGGTATTATTTGCTGTATTTTTAAGGATGTGAGGTATTTAAGTGTGAAGACCCTCCCAAACTTTAACAAAGTGGCTTGCTTGTGTGTCTGAGAGTTGTGTTCTCTCTTTCCTGGGAAGTCACAGGTATTTTGTTTTCCGTATCCCAGTCACTTTGGATCAAACATGGGTGACATTGATGCTGAGGCTTTGTGGGGTGCCATGGTAATCCTGAGTGGTTGCCTCTGAGCTAATGACACCAAGAAGCTGAGGAGAAACATGACAGCGAAGTCTGGGACTGAAGATGTGTCCTGGAGCTGTCCTCTCCTCTGTACTTCCTGCCCGCGGTCCGACGTCTGTCCGGAACACTGTAGCGTCTTCTCTGTCATTCCCTCAGGATATCATAGAGCTCTTAGAGAAACTGTTTCCACTCTCCAAGGATTCTCTACCTGGCACCCAATTGCCAAGAAAACATTTTAAAATGAAGGTGTAGTCCTACGTGTATCATCTACCACTTCTTATTTTATCTTCTTTGTTTGGGAAAAATTTTTCACTGTTTTCCAACTATCACACCTCATGTGCTGGTAGGTCTTCTCCAGCCTGCAGTGATGGACCCAGTGCTGAGCTGAGGTTACCCCCTGGCCTGCCCGAGGGTGAGTCCACATTAGCAATTCTCCTGTACCACTGTTAGGACTCGTTACAACTACATTGCATTTTCTGCCACAATATTCTATCAGCATCGTGGCTGCTAAAAGAACCTTTAAATAATTTTCACAAACATTTAAATTTGATAACTAGACGTCTCTAGACCAACCAACTGAGCAAAGAATGCCAGTCTTGCTTAGCATATCAAATACTGTCCTTTCGGCTGAAAGCTTAACAGAAAACTTAATAGAGAGATTTGTTATTTTCCATGGAAATAGTTCTCAGAGAAGTTTGGCCCCAGAACTGGTTAATGCAGCAGCTTAGCAGATAGTCAGAGAGCCTGTACTTCCTAGTGTTAGCTATGTCATAGCATGCTTAGCACAACAGCTGGTTCCGCATGGTTCCAGGATAGCTGTGCAGCTCCAGAACCACAGCTCCAGAACCACAGCTCCAGAACCACAGCTCTGGAATCACAGCTCTAGAATCACGTTAGCATCCAGATACTGAAGAGCCCCTCCTCTGCTTTCCCAAACATCTGTTTTCTCACGCTGTGAAGTCCTACTCCTCTTAGGCTCATCCCAGCTCTCTCTTGGCTTCCTTGCACTGATCAGGCACGCAGCTCCTCCTACCTGTCTCTATACCCTGAGGCGTGCCACTATTTCTGTCTTTTCTTGAGGACTGTGCCAGCCTGGTCCCTCTCTTCCTCTTAGTTTTGAGCTCACAGTGACTTTTCTCCTCTCAGTGTGTTATCATTGTTTATTTCCATTTCCTTCCTCGTGCCTGCTTTGTATGTTCCTAGCTTTACCGAGGTGAACTTACAGATAAGAATTACATGTTTTTAAGGCATGCATGGGGTATTCCTATGTAGGCATTCCTTGTGTAATGATGTCTCCAATCAGCCGGTGACACACCATGGCTCCCTGCAGCTACCTCTGACTACACAGGTAAACCTGGACAAAGACTATATGCTGTGGCTGCCTGGGATGGCCTGTGGGGTAGGCAGGGGGAAGTATTGGTCACAGCAGCAGCCCTCAGTCCTGTCCTGGAGACACAGGCATGTGAAGGCGTGGTCAACCAGTTGGCCAATCTGCCTTCTTAGTCTCATTGTTTCCTAGGCGTGTCCCTCCAGTGCTCAGCACTCATTCTGTCTTAAGGGAAAGAAGAGGCCTGTACCCTACACACACACACACACACACGCACGCACGCACGCACGCACGCACGCACACACACACGTGGCACCTGCGCCACCGCGGTACCAAGTCTAGGGTGAGGGACTGCGGATTTAACTCATGCACACACACACACACGCATGCACACACACACACACACACACACACACACACACACACACACACACACTAACACAGCGGGTCCTTCGTGCTATGAGAGCAGCAGCCGCAGCAGCAGCGGCAGTGGTTTATTCTTCTCCTCTCCAGAGTTCCAAAGAGCCTTTATATAGGCAGCAAAACAGGAATCCTCCTCCCAGGTGAAATCCCTCAAGAGGTGATTGCACACAGGAGGAAAAGTCTCGAGGATGGGAGGGGCGCGTTCTCAGAGCAGTAAACATGACTAGCTAACCAAGATAAACACAGACATGGAAGCTGCTAGAAACAGGACATGAAACAGCAAGACAGGCAGGCAGCCCAGTCGGGCCTGGTTCCTACACACACACACACACACACACACACACACACCCCGCATGGTGCTCTAGACGTACCCTGACAAATTCCAGGGCAAGTATGACATCCAGAGAGAGACTGCCAACACTAATGATTTGCCCGGATTTCTATTCCTGTGCACAGCAGCTCTGTGCTACTGAACTTCAGGTGGTAGGGCCTTCAGCAAAGTGCTAAAGCCACAGGGAGTCAGCCTGGCTCTAGGTGGATGGAGCCCACATAGTGATGCTTTCCTCAGCTTGAAGCATCCCTGACTTCCCCCTAAATCTTATGTCAGCTAACATGGTTGAGCACTGCTGGCTCTGCCTGGGTGTCACTGCAGCCCTCCGCGCTAGCTTTGGGATGTAGCTAGCATGGCCTGCTTTTCAGCTTCGTTTCCAATGTTTTGGAGACTTTCTGGCTGTCTAGATTTTTAAAAATTAGTATTTATTTTTATTTTTTTACTTATACATTTATATTATGCATATATAAAATAAACTACATAGAGCAAGAAGAACCATGAAACAATCAGGAATTATATTAATGTTACATTTATGGTGTTTTGGCTATTTGTATTTGGCAACCTTGAAGAAAACATTTTCCTATCTTAGATTTTCTTATAAAATTGCAAATGATCTCAGAAGTGGTGAGCTCTTGAGCCTAGTGGCCTAAGGGCAAATTGACATGGCTTTGGGGGCTTCCTGGGAGGGTGTCAGTGAGCAGCAGTGATCTAGGGGACCAGGGACTAGTGTGACCTAGAGGCCTCTGCCCCTAAACTCTCCACAGCCTTGCCAATTCAGGAGTCCCAGGAGCCAGTCCCCCATAGTAATTTATAACTATGGCAACTCTCCATTGCTAGAGTCTTCTTGAGGAAGGACCAGGCCCTGCCCTCAGGTGCTGTAAAGTAGTAAACACTCCAAGTTCTTAGGGATGGCAACCAAAAAGACTTGCTTAGAGGACCTGATTTTAGCTCACTCCTGATTTCATTCTGAGAAGGCCCCCAATGGGAGCTCACGCACCACAGAGCCTGGCCAAGTCTGTATACAAGCACAAATCACAGTGTGTACTCTGAAGTAAGCGGCAGACCCTTGTACTGCTGGCAAATCGATCTCCGGAGCCCCACCCCGGTGGGGTAGCAGTTCCTAAAAGTCCTCTTTAAGTAGGACTGACTCCTGATCCAGGTGAAATCAGTGAGGTCTTCCTTGACATTGTGGGCCTCCTGGCATGTTGGGTCTCCTGATTCCTGTGTCCCTTCCGATTATCACCAGGCTAGGAGGGAGAGTGTTGAGTAGCTACCTGGTGGGCTGCATTTAATGCAGGACAATCTGCTGTGCTCCCCAGAGTGGCCACAGCCAGGATGTCAGGTCAAGGGGACTGTGCTTGAGTCAGAGGGAAGCCTAGGACCCCAGAGGCCCCTGCCTCTTCTCCCTTCTCTGGTCTGCTTCCACTCGGTCACACAGCGCAGGATTTTATAAACCTCAGCCTTTCTTCCTGGGTGTCCAGGAAGGATCATCTGGACTCAGGTTACAGCAGGCTCTGATTGCTGCCTCAGATTGCCACTCAGGATGTTCCTGATAAGTCATCTGTGTGGATAATTGTCTATAAATGGAGCCGGAGGTCACAGAGAGCGGATGCGAGCCTTTGTTCTCAGCTGCTGGCCCCGACCACGTGAGGAATCCTCACGGAGAGGAGGAAGGCGGCTGACATTGAGAAGCAGGCGGAGGTCCTCTCCCAATGGCTCCTGGACAAGGGGGCTGCGGGGGACCAGCTGGACAAACGACCCGAGCGTAGCGCTTGCGGGCGCCTTTCTAGCGTGCTTGGTCTTCAACCATACAAGTTTTGCTCTGCGGAGAATAGCGTGATGCAAAGTGTGGAGTCCAAGTAGGCAGGAGTGTGTTCAGAGGAGAGCACAACAGCTCAGACAGATGCGGCCAGCAGGCAGGACAGGAGCAGCTTGCCCCAGCCCGGAGCCGCCGATTAGGCATACAGCGGGTGTAGGCGCTGATTGGCGGCCGTGGCAGTGGGCGGGGCGATACCGCGCCGTAAGGTTCTCTGAGGGCCGGAGTAGTAGGAGAGGAAGGGGTGGGCCGCGGGCGCTGATTGGAGGGCGTGACGGGGACGACGCCCCTGGGAAGGACTGCTAGCGGGGATTGGTGGGCGGGACGAGGGTGGGGCTGTCCGGAGCGGGTTTTCCCACTGAAGGAGAAAGAGCGCCTGCCGCGGGCACTGATTGGTGGGTGGGCCCGTAGGCGTGGCACAGCAGCGCACTCTGATTGGTCGTGACGGCGCTGGGTGTAGTCTGTGGGCGGGGCCTACCGCCGGAGGGAGCTGGTACTCCTGGCCGGAGGCGAAGGCGCCGCTGGAGTGCTCCTGGGGCCCGGCCCGGTGGCCGGCGAGGCCTTCCCTTTGTGCTTGCAGCCCACGTCCTAGCCCAGGGCCACCGCGTCGGGCTCCCCCGGCGCGCGTGCCCGCCCGCGCGCTGCCCAGCCTGGGATGTGCCGGGGATGCGCGCCCGCCGGCCCTGCGGCTCCTGGCAGCTGGGCGCGGGGCGATGGAGCTGAGCATGAAGAAGTTCACCGTGCGCAGGTTCTTCTCCGTGTACCTGCGCAAGAAGTCGCGCTCCAAGAGCTCCAGTCTGAGTCGCCTCGAGGTAAAGGCCCTCCCCGGGGAGCGCGCAGGATGCGGTTCCCTGCCGCGCCTCGAGTGGGCATGTGGAGCCCCGGTGACCGGGAGCCCTTCTCACAGTCCTGTGAATCGTCACCCCAAGAGCGTGGCGTGGGAAGTTATTTGAAAACTGGCCCACTTGTCATTAAAACCTATCAAATCTACTCAGAATGTTAGCACTCCATAACAGCTGCACAGAGCGAGTCCTTGCTGTGACTGAAGTCAATACCAGTGATTTTTTTTTTCTAGTGCCCCTGTGTGCACAGGATTCGGGGTCACTCCCCAGAGGCTGTACAGGAGGGGTGCGGTCCGTGCAGCAGGGTTGTCTCGTGGTGTGGGGGTGCTCTGGCAGGCTACACTCTAGTTCCAAGTTCTGTAGCCTCTGTTTCCTGCCGGTGCTGCCTCTGGTACTGTGTGGTCAGGGTATTTGAGATCAGTGTAGAGTTTAACCAAAGCAAGTCAGGAAGGCTCCACGCACTCTGGCGCTCAGTGGTGGTGTGCCTGACGCAATTCCCTGCAGCCTCAGCTTTGAGATAGGCTCCGAAAGCCGGAGGGCGCCGGGAAATGTTGACCTTTGCAGGTTCCCTTATCTTTTCTTCTGTGGGTATCCATAGCCAGTTCTGTGTGGTTTGAACAGCGGTTTTCATTTCAACAACTAAACTCTGCCCTCGTCCCAGTGCTCAGACCACGTTGTTGAGTCAGTAGATGGCAAAGCGGTGACCTGCTTAAGTGAAGTGTGAGGGAAAGCTGACAACTGACCTAGAGATTTCATGGACCGCTGATGCCCTCCTGGCCCCAGCTGGCCCACATGGAATTTGTGTGTGTGTGTGTGTGTGTGTGTGTGTTTGTGTGTGTAGGCTGGCCCACATGGAATTGGGGTGTGTGTGTGTGTGTGTGTGTGTGTGTGTGTGTGTGTGTGGTTGTTCCATTAGGACCAATGTCCCAGATTCAGTTTGAATTTCTTTGTCTGAGTCTTACTATGTTACACATAGGTAAAGGGCTCTGTTGTAGTTTTTTTTTTATTTACCTGTGTTATTAGTATGCCTGGCTAGCAATCAATCAAGACACAGACACCTGCTATATTTTAAAATAACCTTAGTTCACTTGGGGCAGGCAGAAATCAATCCTGTGAATTACTTCCCATGGTGGGACAGGTATAGGATATAGGATCCCTGCCCCAATCCCATGCCATCTGCTTCTAATAATGTCTATCAAGCTACCTCCCATCCATAATCCCAAATACTTGCTAATGTTCTTCAGCTGGGTTGAATTGCCATCCACGCCGGCCACATGCTTCTCCTCTTTGGGTCTCTTCTTCCTCTTGTTCTTTTTCCCAGGATCCCTCTCTCCCTCCTGCTCCGGGTGTCATGGCTTTTTATTAATCGAAAGGTGGGTCACAGAGACCTCAAGCAGTAATTAGCATCAAAATACATCTGACCATCCTCCAACACTCTGTGATGATCACAAGACCATTAGCCCAGGGACAGACTTAAAATCGGCCAGGAGTTGCTTGTTGAAAAAGTTTCTGTTGCTAAATTCCAGCTCAGAATGAAAGGGACTAGAGCAGCTCTCAAAGAACAAAACACCAATTTTGGACAAATATAATTATTGATCCAGTAATAGGGAGGGGGTATTTAAATTTAATGATGAGAAAGATTGAGCAAAAGTTCATTTTTCTGGGACTCTGCAAAGTCTAGCTAACAAGAACAGAAATTGCAGAAGTATTTACTGTCCTACCGGATTTGTTTTTATCTCCCATTTCACCACAATGCTGAGTTTATTATGCTGTTCCTCGTTTCTGAGCTACTGCTCTTGCCCATATGAGCAGACTCTGTGTGCCATTTGTAGAGTACATGGAGGGCCCTGGGCGTTCCTGAAGCAAGAATAACCGAAGTAGGCTCTGAAAGGCCTCCAAAATACTTTGGGAGGCAAGGTGTGTGTGTGTGTGTCTCTCTCTCTCTCTCTCTCTCTCTCTCTCTCTCTCTCTCTCTCTCTCTCTCTCTCTCTCTGTGTGTGTGTGTGTAACATTCCTAAGACCCCCTGCAGAAACCTGAAGATATACAGAAGGTCTAAGTGGTGGAAATGAAGCGCTTGCTACCAAGCCCAACAACCTGAGTTCAACCCCCAGGGCTCACATGGTAAAAGGAGAGAACTGGATCCAAGTTGTCTCCTGACCTTCATACGTGGCAGTGTGTTGCATTTGCACACACACCTGTGTGCGTCACACACGCGCGTACGCGCGCGCGCGCGCGAGCGGGAGGGAGGGAGGGAGGAAGAGAGAGAGAGAGAGAGAGAGCTTTAAAAGGCCAAGAAAGCAGTGTATCCATCAGTCAGTAGAGTGTCCTCTGTGTGTGTGCCTGATGCTGTGCCGGCTGCTGACGCACCGACTAGTTACAGTGTGCATCAGATGCACAGATCCACGCTGGCTCTGCAACCACCTCTTCCCCCCTCAGTTTTCTACCATTGATGTCTGTGAGAACCCACTCAGCAGATTCTGCTATCCTTATTCTATTTAGCAGGGAGAGGCCCTGAGAAAGGAAGGGTCTTGATGAAGCGTCCATGGGCATTTCTTAAGAACCTGTGTGTGTTCAGGCTGATTCTGGACAGTGCAGATCCCAGCAACACCCAGGACGCTCTGGCTTCAGGGCAGGTCACTCACCTGGGGACACATGTGGCCGGCTCTATGTGTTCATCTAGTAAGTCTCAGACCGTTTCACATTTCCCCAGGTACTTCCCCATTCCTTTGCATATAGACAGCTGACTATGGGCCAAAGATGAGGCCATCAGAAAATGTAAAACTTAGCAGGAAGGATGGTTCCTAAAGTATTGGACGCTGTTGTGCATTTCCTTGTTGGGACAAATGATAAAGGCAGCAACTCACCATATAGGAGGAAACTTTTATTGTTCTATAAAAATTGTCTTTAGGATACACAGAAAACTAAAAGTCTTTGTTTTTACAACTTGAAATCTAATGATATAAACAGGAAATGAACAGCAACTTCAAGCTTGAAGCATTATTATCTTTGTTTAAAAATGGCTTAATATTTGGTTTAAAATTTATTTTACTTTTAGAACACAATGTTTGGTAAACCTTGGGCTGTGGAGCTCAAGTTACCTAGTCATGTGTGGACACATGTTCTGAATTCCAGTTTAAAATGCAGTCCATTTAAATATTTGGATCTCGTATTGGCATTGACCACAGTGATCTGGCCAGGTGGGGCTTGGGCAGGTGTGTTTCAGGGACTGTTGAAGAGGCTCTGGGAGCCTTGTGCAGCCTTCGTGGGCTCGAGTAATGGGTGTCAGGTCTCACAGTGCCTCAGAGCCTCCACCACCCAGTACTGGTGACATGCCCCAAGGGTCACAATAGTGAGTTTGTTACCTTACCATTGCCTCATTCCATGGTCCAGTCACAGGGAAGAGGTGGGGGCCAAGGAGACCCTTCTGGGATGATCAGAAGAACGTCCCTCATGAAGCTCAGGGGCCTGCTGCTACCATTTTTAGCCATTTCTGGCTATGTAGCCATTAATGCACTCAGCACACAGGAAGCTGTTCCGATTGTGAAAAGCTAATTAATTGCTCTATGAAATATTTGGGAATGCACTTCATGGCTTTATTTATTTATTTTTCCTTGAAAACCTTTTGTGGAAGTTAGAGAGTTCTAAGTGGGTCTGACCATGTGCATTCAGTTAGATTCACACTCTCCCTTTGACTAGAAAGGCCCTTTGTAAGCCTTTTCTTTCTCAGCTATAAGGCAGAAATGATAGATAACTTTTGGCTAGTGAGCGACTGCACAGAAAGACAGGTTAGAGTCTGGGTGATCAAGTTGCTCGGCCCCTCTTAGCTGTTGATATTGATAACATTCATCTGGGTTTTTTTTTTTATGGTTTTTATATCATCCAGTCTCTATCGACTGCATGGCTAGTGTAGTGTTGACCGAGTGGATCAGGCCTTGCCTGGTAACCAAAAGCTCCAATGCCCTTCCTGCCTGCTGAGGGGAAGGTCAGCTGCCCACAGGATAGGATGGCCGTGTTTGCTCAGATGGAGTTTCCGTCTTCTGGCTGGGATGGCGGTGCTCCTCTCATCCTGCCCCTGAGTCACCCTCACTTAGCCACGGATCCATTACCCACGCGGTTGCTTTGCCCTGAGCTAGGGAGGCTTTTAGAGTACAAAAATGTCCCACTGTCCATTTCCAACTTAGAGCTGAAACAGGAAGGCATCTGAGATCCCAGCAGAGACCCCGAAGGTGTGATTACAGTCTAATACTCCTGGCTTATAGTCTCTCCAGAGGCAGTAAAGGTTTTTAATTAATTTAAAATGATGCTATCTACTAAACATAGGCTATCATCTGTTACTTATAGAATGGCCTGTCATTGGTATTACCAAGGCCAGGGAGATCTGTGACCTAAATTTTGGGCAATTTCATCCGAAAATGACATCTTCCCCCCCCCCCAAAAAAAAAGAAGAGGAAGAAGGGATTTTTCATGGTGATAAACTATTGAGCAGCAAGATTTTACTTACTTATTTGCCCCATTGTTCAGTCCCTAGGGGGGGCAAATCTTAGTATGTGCAACATGTACTGAGCAATTAAGATATAAAACTATGACCTCTGCCTCAAATGAACTTATTATCCAGTGACAGTGGCCAAGAAATCAACAGAAGCCTGTTCTTAGGTGTAACTCATTTGAAATTCTTAAATCAATGTATTTAAGTGGTTTACTTAAAGTGATTTATTTGTCACGGTCATAGATAATTGAAGGTTGTCTATATTTCCACATGACCATAACTTAATTGCCCAACTCCTCTTAAGAAAAGACACGGTGTCCCAATCACATAAATGTTAAAAAAAGGGCTGGGGTCAAATGTCAGGGATGGCTCCAGCTGTGGGTAGATCGATAGATAGGTACGTAGTAAGTACCTCTTCTAGTTCAGATAGTTTCCAGGAAAATGACTTCTATTTAAAATAATTTTCAAGTTATTACAGTAAATACCGAAGAAACTCTGTTAGCCTTTGTTGTATTAGGCTTTTGACAGCCAGGAGAGAGAGAGAGAGAGAGAGAGAGAGAGAGAGAGAGAGAGAGAGAGAGAGAGAGAGAGAGAGAGAAAGAGAGAGAGAGAGAGAAAGAAGAAGAAGAAGAAGAAGAAGAAGAAGAAGAAGAAGGAAGAGGAGGAGGAGGAGAGGAGAGAGGGACTGATTGAGAGAGAGCCAGTGCAGGTCATTGCCTATTTGTCTTTATTATGTTTCCTAGACATTATAGCTAACTCCTTACTTGTGGTCTCTGTGCCTGGGATATGCCTTATATTTGTAGGTTTGTTTTTTTTTTTTAACCTGCTTTTTTTTTTACGTCAAATAAATTTATCAAAATATTTTTGCTTACTCAAAAATACATGTAACCAAAACTCTTGCAATTTTGCCCATTTCCCTTTCTCTGCCTCCATTGCCCTCATTCCCAACAAGGCCGCAGCTTGGCTTTCAACGCTCCCTCAGTTCAGCCATTTGCTATTTTTCTCATGCACTCTGAAGTCAGAGAGGGAAACAATGGAACATTGAGTAAATGGTGGGAGGCAGAGGCAGGCGGGTCTCTGGGAGATCAAGGACAGCTTGGTCTACAAAGTGAGTCCAGGACAGCTAGGACTACAAGAGAAGCCCTGTCTCAAACAAACAAACAAACAAACAAACAACCCCAAAACAAACAACAAAAACCCCAAAGCCAAAAAACGAAAAACAAAACAAGACAAAAAACAAAAAATCGAAGGTGGGACGTGTGTCCCCTGGCTTGCAGCCACCCAGGGTTTCCCTCCTTCTTTATCAGATGGGATGGACGGATGCCAATTCCTTAGATACGGCGGGTGTGTTCTTGATAGGAGAGGAAGCAGACGTCTGAGGCAGCTTCCAGGGCCTCTGCTGCGGGGAGGAAGTGGGAGGCCCTGGCCTTCAGCTTGAAGGCAGTGGGAAAGGGCAGGGGGGCATATATTCTGGATGCTGCCAGTGGACAGTGTGTGCCCCTTGAGGTGGGGCAAACTAAAGAGGAGTTTGTTCATGGAAGGTGGTGTTGGCATCTAGTTTAGTTGTTTTTTTTTTTTTTCCTGCCAAGATTCTGTGTTGTTGAATAAGCAACACAAAGGCTTGAAGTCTCCGGAGTGATCTGCACTTACCGTTATAGGGCCATGTTCTGTTGTATTCTTTCTTGGCATCCTGTTTGTTGATAAGTTTTCACTCATCGGAGCTGTTGAGTTGAGCCCGAGGAGATTGCCAGCAAGTAGCCTTTTAAGCCCCTGGGTCAGGTGCAAATGAGGAAGTGTTCGGTTGACCATAGCTGATCCCCAGCTATAGAAAGCACTGTTTATGCTGACTGATGAGTGAGTGAAGATGATGTCATGGTAGCGTGGCTATAAATAACGTGAGGAACCTCCTGCCAGGGTTCAGGGGAGATAAACGTGCAAGAACTACACTTATGTGCTCTGACGTAGGCAAGAAGCAGTGAGCCAGGCCATGGGGGATGTGAGCCTTTGCTTAGTGGCTATTGATAGTTGGAGGTCTGCTACAGGAAAGCAGCAATCCCACTGGTCGTAGAAGCCTGCCTTATCCCCACTACAGCTTGCAAAGGTCCTCAGGCTCTGTCAGCAGCTGCACTGCCAGCTGTAGAGGAAGTTCCGTACCCCTGGGGCCAGCTGTGTCCCTGCTGTGAGCATGCCTAGACCTCCCTGGCTGGCTGCCAGACTACCTCACACTTCCTGTTTTCTTGCCTTCAGCTGGGTCACTTACTTAATCCATTGGAGTACCTGCCTCTTCAACTGCCAAAGACAGTTTGTCTTGTAGTGGTGGTACCGTAGGCCTCCAGAGGTCAGCGATGAGTGACACTGACTGCCTAGGGAAGACCTGTGCTGGGTATCCCATGGGCCTGTGCCCAGGTACTAGCTAGACCCTCGGTCAGGGGCTGTCCTAGCCAACCTTCCCTTTGCCTTTCCCTCTCTGACGACAACACATTTGTCTCAGGTTAGTATCGTCACTGAAGAGCTAGCTGGCTTTCCTAGGTTGCATCCATGCTGTTTCCTTAGGATGAAGGTGTAGGGCTGGTGATGCAGCTCATGTGGTGGACGGCTCCCCTAGCACCCATAAGGCCCTGGCGTGACCCAGAGCTAGGCGTGACTTGCACCTGTAATCCAGTGTGGTAATCCAGAAGGCAGAGGCAGGAAGAGCTATCATTTGCAGCCTGTCTCTGTCTGTCTGTCTGTCTGTCTGTCTGTCTGTCTGTCTGTCTGTCTCTCTCTCCCTCCCTCTCTCCCCGTCCATCCAAGCTGAGAGAGGGCAAGAGCTAAAGCCTTGGCGGAAGTACTCCTGCTTCCCAGGGAGAAAAGATGGAGCCTCAGGGCATTGAGACAGCGAGCAGGGGAACGAGCTGGTCAGCACTGGTGGGGACTGGGAAAGAACCAAGTCGGGGATGCTGAAGCCTCACAGAAGGTGTGCCTACTGTGTGTCAGCATCTCTGGGCTTTCAGTAGACACTGGCCTATGCAGGTCTGGAGCCTGCTATGGTGAGCCGGTGGTCTCCACTGCGCTGTGAGGACACCCCCTCTTGCCCCTGGGCACCCTATTATAGAAGGGGAAGCGACTTCTCTTTGGGAGTGGTTGTGGTGGGGGCTAGTCTGAGGGTTTTGGGGTCAGGATAAGCTGGCCTTTCAGGAATGAAAGTCGGAGGACAGCCTACCCGTTACTATTTACATCTAGAGCAGCTTGGAGTCGATGTCTGTGTAAGCACGGAGAGGCAACAGAGTAGCTCGTTAGGAAAGTGTCTTAAGTGGGCTGAGAAGCTGCCTGAAGGGGCCCATGTGCGAGGAGGTGGGGTGGGATAAGGGGAGTGTAATGCAGGGGACAGTCAGAGGTGCCCACGGGAGGCGCCACCAGCCCCCCTTCATGCTCATGTGGGCCTGGTAGCCAGGGGCTCCTTGGCAAAGCGGGAAACCCAGAAGGGCTGGTGTAGCAGCGTGTCTCCGTAACTCACAATGGGCCTGCAGATTGCATGGCCTTGGTAAGTGACTCTAGTTGCTTGGTTGACTTTGAAGCTAACTGAAAGGAAAGAAAAACTGACAAAACAGGGGGGAAAAAGTTTATTATTAGAAAACCTTCAGCTTTTGAATTCCGTTTAGTCAGTTGTCACTGTGGAGCACTGGACGGATGGGCTGCTGGGTTGAAGGCAGCAGCAGGAATGAACTGGCTCATCCCAGGCCGCCCAGAAGCAGCACAAGGTTGAGTGCAAGTTATGTGTGTAAAATGTAGCAACCCAGAACACAGGGCTTTTGCTGTGTGGCTCAGTGGAAGGATCGCAGGACCTGCCACCAGGGAATAGTGAATAAAGGTGTCTCACCTGATAGGAAGGCCTGCGGGTGACGTGCTAAAGGCACCTTTGTGGATGTGTTCGGTGACTCTCAGAGATCATGAGCCTATGTTGCCATGTCCTCTGACAGTATGGTGCTGCAGTTCCTGATGAAGCCTGGCCAGTGATGTCAGAACAAACTGCCATCCGTGGTCGTTGTGTGTCATCAGTCCGCAGTGAGCAAGCACAGCCTCTTACTACCCATGGCTGTCACTTTTCTCCATTACTCCATTACTCCTGTACCCCCATCCCCCTGGTCTACCTGCTCTCTAACTCACTCATCTCTCCTCTGAGATTGTCACTAGGGTCTGTCCCAGTGGACTCCCTGCAGCAGCCGAGGAGCCACCTTGAGCTGTACTGTCAGGTGTGTGAAGACGTCTGCTGGACAGGAAGTGATTCGGTTGGCGTGGTCCTGGCTTAGAAGGAATGGTGGCGCACAGCCTGCTGAGGAGTTGTGTGGGGCCTGGGTAGCAATGCACGGCGATTCTCCCACATATGTGTCACCTTTCTGTGACAGCCTTCTGTGTTATGTGACACATGTGAGGATGTATGTTGGCTTTGGGGACAGACCGCCCCACTTGAGCACAGCCTTCACCTTGGAGTCCTTGCTGAAACATTTGATGGTGGGACCAGGGGAGCTCCAATTCCTTCCACTGTAAAAACAGCAACCTTAGAGGGCTGTGTCCGGAGACAATGAAGTGGTCTCTGTAACAGGCTTGTGGGTACTTAGTAGGGGCCAGTGTGGCAGGTTAGTAGGCTATGGTCAGATGTTGTCCCTTCTAGCCACTGTTTCTCAAACTCAGATACCACAGCAGGGTGTGGTGCACATAAGAGATACGTGACACTAACCTGGCTTGGCGTCACCCTCTGTGGCTGGCCATTTTAAGGCATCACCATTGAAGCGGCATTATGAGGTGACGTGGAGTTGACTGCATGAAGACTTGAGTGTGCTGTGTACACGCGCAGTGGATCTTCCCACTTCGGCAGACTCCTCTCCATTTGTCGTTCAGAAAGCATCGAAAAGGCACTCAGAATCTGGGGTCGGAGCCTAGGAGCTAGCAGGGTACAAGTGTTCAGGTGTCCTCTCCACTGTACACGGAGCGCCTGCTCACGGCTCTGCCCGGCCCCTGGAGTCCACAGCTTCCGCCAGGCCACTCTGGTGGGCCCCAGAGATTATTCAGGAGGCGACAGAGCTGAGAAGGGGGCTGCAGACCTTGGCTGCCTCCTTCTGGAGCCTCCTCTCACCTGCTTCAAATCTAGTGTTCTCTGTCCTCGCTCCCCTGGCCAGCTAAAGGCCATCCTGCCATAAGTGAGCAGCATCTTGGGCCCCCACTGCACATCTGGACGGGAAGACCATAGCTTCGTGAGCCTGAAGGGTCAGTAGTTCTGTCCAGCATGACTTCCGTCCAGTTCTCTCAGTTCAGAAGAAGCAAAGGCAGCATGTCTGATATGGTCAGAAATCTTCCAATGCTTTTGTTTCCCCCCCGTTGTCACTAATTCCCTTTCTCCTGGGTCCTCTCTCCTGTTGCGATCGCTGTAGCACATATTTGCATATCAAGTCAGTGTGAGAGGGGAGACACTATGCTTTCCATGGTGTACACAGAGCGGCAGTGAGGTCCAGCGCCTGGTGAGTGCTTGTTTCCTGGTGAGATGAACCCGCTGAGATGCAGGGTTTAACTGAAGTTCTGAAATAAGGCAACAGTGACAATGCCAGCGTCTCCTGCGGGGATTTCAATGGCAGGAAGTAGGGTTAGGGGCAAGCTGGGGTCTGGATGCAAGGGTGCACTCCAGCTGTGGAGCTGCCTACTGTCCTCCCCAGCTTTCCCTGGGGCCTTTAGGGTCCTTGCAATGTCATGGACTCAGAGTGCTGTTTTGGGCAGATGGTGTGCATTCCTGGTGGGCACAGAGGATAGCTATTGATTGGTCCCCAAAGAAAACCACAGCCCAGTTCCTGGAACTGGTAGACGTTATTGTGCCGGCAGAAGTGGTTTTACAGGTGTAATTAGGCTGGGGTCTTTAACAGGATGATGATCCTGGACCCTCCGTGTAACACCCAGCATGTCTGTAGGAGACTGGGGAGGACCTGGGGCTATTGTGATGGAGGCAGAGAACCGTGAGGATACTCCCATGGTCTCCAGGAGGAAACACCCCTGCTAACAGTTGCAATTGGTACCATAAAGAGTGCAATACATGCTGGGATGGTTTGCCGCACTAGTGATGGGTAGCACATGTACCTGCTGGTCTGATTTTAGAGTAGGTCTTAGTGTGTTGCGAGATGGAGGTAGGCACAGCTCAAGCAGAGGTGTGTAGGTGGGTGAGGTCTGGGCAGAGCTGGGGAGGAGAAGACTAGATGCAGCCTGTCCAGAAGCAGCCAGGCAGCACAGCAATCCCAGGCGTTTCCTGCCCGTGGGGCTGCAGTCTGTGCTCGAAGCCAGGGTCTCCTGATCGCACACTGAATCTGATTTGCTATCCACGCTGCCCTGTGAGAGCAGAGGTCCCAGTGGTGCCAGTGTTGAATACACTAGAGCAATAACAGCTCCATCACAGTAGCGTTCACGCTCTAGTGTTAGAGGAAACAATCGAGTGCACTTAGGAAACGCTGCACCTCGAAAAGTACCAGGGAGAAATGTGGGGCAACAAGCCCAGCAGGACAGGAGGACAAGCTGGCTGTGGCATTTAGGAGAACCCTCTGTGGGTTCCTGAGAGGGAATCCCAGAGTGGATCTGCCTCATCTGAAGACCAGTGTGCCTGACAGGGTGTGCCCCACTGTGTGGAGTTGGGGGTCTTTGAGAGGTGACTTGACCCTAAAGGCCATGAAATCTCTACGTGGGAGCAATGGACTCTCAGCTTTAAAAGATCCTCTGGGAACCAAGAGGTGGGGTGCTCAGTGGTAGAGTGCTTGCCAAGCAGTACAAGCCTCCATGTTCTACACCAGACACACGCACGCACGCACACACACACACACACACACACACACGCACATGCCCACACGCATGCCAGGAACAAATAAATGGATCCTTAGGTAGGGAGCAGAGACAAGGGAGGAGCTTAGTAGTTCCAGGAGCTGCAGTTTGCTAGGTCTTGTGGGTAATTGGACATGAATACAAATGAAAGGAACGAAAGACGAATCCAGATGATTTCCTGCCAATCCAATCCCAAAGTGGGGAGACAGCACAAGAGGTGTAGTAAGCCAGATGGCTCTGGTTTTCTCAGACCCGCGCTTCACAGTCTCAGATGCCATCACACAAGGGTCTGCAGTCTCTTTACTTAAGGCTTACCAACTCAGTCACGCTACTGCACCCACTGGAGCAGCCGGCAACAGCATAAGTGGTGGTGTGTGCGCCACAGGTCAGTGGTTGCTCAAGGGGAGCAGTCACCTGCAGATGAACTTGGCATGAAGGAGTCAGGTCCAGGTGCTTCCGGTCAGAAGTCTTCCTGCTGATCAGCCCTGCATGTCCTGCCTGCCGCCTTGAGACAGGTGTCAGTGTCCCCAGTGAGCTTCAAGTGGAGTGTAGCAAACACTCTGGTTCAGCCTGCTCTGCGGGGCCTGCACCCTGTGTTCAAGCTCACATCCTAAAGAGTACCTCAGGAGTCCAGTGAGGAAGGAGGGACAGCAAGGAGGAAGGCAGAGGGGGTGCGATGCAGTAGCCGAAGGAAGTGGAACCTGCACACAGAGACTGGAGGATAAATGCCATGCCTTGTCACAGGGGAGAAGCACTCCATGGGGAAAGAAAAGGACATCCATATCTCCAAGCAACAGGCCTCAGTCTGCACACCTTCCTCCCTGCATGTGGACAGCGATGCTGCCCAGCAGTGTGACAGAGAGAGGGCAGGCAAACATGGGCCCTGCAGAGTAGCTTCTCACCTACCAGGAGTGTTGAGACAGGGGCCCTGCTGCATACACCCTACTGCTTATTGTCACCCCACCTCCCGAAGGCAGAGAGAAAGAGTTCTGGGCGTGAGCCTGCTGTGGGTGGTGTCTCTGTAGGAGTGGTCCGTCTCTGTCTCTATGGGGTAGGTCTTTCCTCCTAGGAAGAACTGTGAATTCAATGTCTGTCACATGACAGGACCCCTCTGTCACACCTGTCCACTTGAGGATACTCAGTGGAGTTCTGAGGTGATGGGTTTCCTCCTTGTTTCTGCTCTGGTCCCCTCAGGCTGGTGAGTTAAATAAGGCCTTGCTGGTGGGCACTGAAAGATGAGTGAAAAATTGGAGGCAAAAGAAGAAGAAAACAGGCCTGGGAGAGCCTTGTGAGAGAAAACAGGCACTCAGTCCCCCCAGAATCTCTTCAGCATGGTGGAGGAAGAGGTGGGTGGAGAGGGCTGGAGTACCCAGCTTCCACATGCTAGGCACTTAGGATGCTAGGAACTGCAGAGAGCCCTGGCTGGGTCAGTTCTCTTGTCTACACATTCGTGATGACATCATATGTGTTTTGACACAGGCATACAGACAGCACTGTGAAGGGCCAAGGTGGGAGACACTTACCTCAGACCCACAGACCGGCCTTATTGAGCTTTTCTGGCAGTAGATTCCAGAATAGCAGTTTACAAAACTTGGTTTCGCTTCCACGTTCTTCAAGAAACGCGTTCCCTTGGATGCCTCTCCTTTGCAGTTCTCGGTCACCTCAGCCTGAAGGGTGTGCCTGTCCGTCACCATGGGCACACTCACCCTGCTCCTCCAGATCCACTGTTAGTGCACCCCACCAAGAGAGCCACAAAGCCAGGCAAGAGTGGACATGCCTTCCCCAGCTGGTTTTCCAAGCATTTTGTACTTTTTGAGGGGAAAGAGACAAAGTTATCTGAGAATTAATTAATGTAAGTTCTTTTTCTCAAGAAAGATGAGTAAGCCATGTTCTCTTTGACAGCCTGAGGATTAAAATAAAGTGATTAAATCTATAAATATGTAACTATAAGTGAATGTGTTTGTAAGTGGCATATATGTGCAGATGTGTTCATATATGTGTGTATAGGCATGTGCATGTGCCTAGGAGTGTGTGCGAGCACTGCACATGACGGTTTCCTGCAGTGGCAGTTAGGACATGGTGCACCTTGAGACTTTGCTCAGAGGCTGTGGAGGGATGAGGGAGCTTGGAGGTGAGACTTGTATTTGTGCAGCCATCTGTGACCTGCACACTCCCCAAGCTGTGAGCCTGAGGAGGAGCCGACTGGGAAATGTAGAGAGGCCGAGCCTGGAACTTGTCTCACTTTGAAGCATGTGCTCCATATGCTCCGAGGCAAGCCTTTCCTGGTTTAAGCCATTTTCAGTTAGGTTTTCTGTATGTCAAGAAGGCTGTTCTAGAATGGTTGTATTTTCCCACTAATACTTCCTAAGGACCCTAAGAAAGTAAGTATTAGTATGTCTGCCTCACATAAGAAAAGAACAGATCAAAGGCTTCTGACAGTTCTCTCAGCGTGACACTGACAGGAACTCACCGTTAGCATGGGAGGCAGGCGTCTGTTCTGTTTGCCTTGAGAACTGTCTTTGGTCACAGTGATGTGTGTGTTTACATGGGGGTGAACTGCTGAGCTGGACTATATTATATTTATAGCAGGTTATGTGTCTGCCCACTTTCATGGAAGAGCTATCCTACAGGTATTTTCTAACCTGAGTGAGATACTGGATATCTATCGTACGAGCACTGGGGAGGTTGAGGCAGAAGGATCTTTATGAGCTTGAGTCTAACTTGAAATATGTAACAAGGCTCTGTAGATATAGATATAGATGATATAGACATAGATAGATCTATGTTTTCTATCCCAAAGCCCTTAGCTTTAGATTACGTGTTGGCCCATGCCGGGTCAGTAGTGCAAGCTCAGGAACACACGCTGCAGCAAGGGTGTATGTGCACTTCCAAGAGCCCGGGAGGCCCTGGGTCCAGCCCCTTCTGGCTGCCAGGCACTGGAACCTGACTGTAGCTTCCACTCTCTCAAAATCTGATAGGTCTAAACTCTCACACTTTTCATGATCTCCTCCTCGTGGAGGGAAGGCCTGCCACTGCGCGTTTTCTCTGTTCTATCCATGTTCTGTGTGGGGAAGATGGAGATGACCGCGGAGGAGGCCAGCATGGGGAAGGACAAATGTGCTGGGGTGTTTGTGAGACTGAGCAGGGCTTTCCAGCCTGTTCCTGTTGTGTGGAGGGCTTGGGCCGGGATGGTTTTGAATTACTCGCTATTGGGTCAAATGTGTGTGCATTGTATAATTAACAATTTTGCGCATGTTTATGGAATTCTGCTAGGTGGTTGCATGTGAAGCGCATAGCCATTCCTTAACAGGAAGCATGTGTGGGAAATGCAATAACATTATTTTTAATTTATGTTTCAAATAATAGTAGAAATGTCTTTTCAAATTTAACAGTTTAATGAAGATGGTAAAGTGGGAAAATTAAGAATAAATTTCATCCATTCATTGAAAAGGCCCAAATTTCCTATTTGCTTGTACTCTTGTTTTCTCACTATGTGTTGTAGTTGCTTTTCTGTTCCTGAGACCGAATACCTGATGCAGCAACTCAAGGCAGGAAGGGTCTGTGAGGCTCAGCTAAGGGTGCAGTCCTCGTGCTGGTGGCAGGGGAGCGGGGCACCCACAGGGCAGCGTCCACAGTTGGGCCTAGAGAGTGTGCCCCTGCTCAGCTGGCTTTCTCCTTTAGTCCAGTCACATCAGGGATGCTGCCACCCATATGCAGGGTGGGTCTTTCCTTTTTCTTCAAAACCCTTCTGGAAAAGCCATCCTAGACACACCAGAGGCGTATTCCATGGTGATTTAAATCCTGTCGTACAGACTGACATTGACCCCTCACAGGATGCTGAGTGGCTTCAAGGATATCTTTGTCCCTTTTTCTGTCTACCCTACTTTTCTTTCTGGTGTTTACCTCCCAGCTAAAATCCAGCTTATGCAGACAAGAGCTTAAAGACGGACGCCGAAAGCATGGTGGAGATGACGGAACTGCAGGAACAGTGTTTCATTGCATTAACCGCCTAGTTCTCTCTCTCTCTCTTTTTTCTTTTTAAGGATAGTCCTGTGTTTTCTTTTTTCTTTTTACTTAGTCTTCTCTCCTGACTGCAGCCCCTTCCCTTGACTCCTCCCAGTCCTCAGCCTCTCCCCTCCCCCCCAACATCTCCCCTCTGCCCCAGATCCACTTCTCCTCCCTTTCCCTTCAGAATTGAGAAGGGTCCCCAGGGATGTCAACTGAAAATGGAATAACAAGATACAATAAGACTGGACACAAACCCTTATATCTAGGCTGGGTGAGGCAAAAGAGTCAAATACACCTCCACTCCCACTGTTAGGAGTCCCACAAAAACCTCAAGCTAAACAACCACAACATATATGCAGAGTCCCAAGCTGGCTCTGTGTTTGCCTCTTCAGTCTCTGTGAGCCCTATACGCCCTCCTTAGTTGGTTCTGAGTTCTGTGTCCTTGTGGTGTCCCTGACCTGTAGCTCCTACAGTGTTTGACTGTGGCTCTGTATCTGCTCCCGTCAGCTTCTGGAGGAAGCCTCTTTGATGACTACTGGGTTAGGCCCTGATATTTGAGTATAGCAGAATATTATTAGGAATCATTTCATTGACTTTTTTTTTCTTTTTAAAGTCAGTTGTGTTTGGTTCTACCCTAGGTTTCTGAGCCATCTGTCTCTTCCTGGCCATCCAGGCAGTGTCAGGCATGAGCTCCCTCTTGTGGCTTAGTCCTCAAGTTAGACCCGTCGTTGGGTGGCCTCTCCCACAAGCGCTGAGCCACGCTTGCCCCAGCACAGCTTACAGGCTGGACAGGTGTGGGTCAAAGGTTTTGTGGCTCAGTTGGTGTCCCAGTGCCACCGCTAGGAGCCTTGCCTGCTTACAGAAGATGGCTGGTTCAGGTGTCCCAGTGCCACCACTGGGAGCCTTGCCTGCTTACAGAAGATGGCTGCTCAGCTTCCAGAGCCTCCATTACTAGGAGTTCTCCTTGGGGTTACAGGAAGTTTTCATTATGCCCAGTTTCCACATCATTCCCTAAATGTCGCCCCCCCCCACACACATTCTGGTTGTCTCTTCCAATGCTTTCTTCCCTCCATCCCTGCCTCCCTTACCTCTTCCTGTCTCCATGCCTACCAGCCCCCAGTCCACGTGAAAAAGCTATTCTATTCCCCCGTCCCTTACAGTGTGTAGTAAAGGAGTGAACATCAGACGTCACTAATAGAATACACTTCATGTAAGCACAGAAGTGTTGATAGCCTCTCCTCCCCCCGCCCCCGCCCCTCTGTGTGATGTGGGTTGGACAGAGGTGTCTATGAGTGCCTGCATGTGGAGACCGAAGTCGATCTCAGGTATGTCCCTGCAGAGCCCTGCTGGTTAAGACAGTCCCTTACTGAGACAGAACAGCTGATTACGTTAGCCTGGTGGTTAGCCACATTGAGCCCTAGGGACCCGGCATTCCTTGTCCCCTGAGTATTGGCCTTTCAACCCACACCTGGCCTTTTGCTGGGGTTCCTGCCCTCAGGCTCAGGCTCTCAGTTCTCTCACTGTGCCAACTGAGCCATCCGTCAGCCTGTGCCTGCTTCCTTTTCTTGTGCCGCTGTGGTCGTGCTTTTGCCGAGCACTGCTGTTTGATGGAGACATCGTATTTTGATGAATTACTAGACAGTGTTGTGTAAAAGGAAAACGTTGCTCACAAGGAGACTCCCTGACAAATTTTGGAGAGAAACAATTTCTTTTTACTTGGGGTAGATGTCCACAACCCTAAGAAGAAACAGTTTAGCGTGTGGCATAGTGAACTGTGTGACCCAGTTGTCCAGACTTCTGCCTCTGGCGCCTGGCACATGCTGTTCTCTTCCAGGCTGCCTATGGTTTGCTAACAGTTCCCGGGCAACTGATTGCCTTGGCCGCGTTTTGATTCACACTTCCTACCCCTCCCCCACACCGTTGTTATCTTTTTATTCATGAGAAGAACTGGAGAGCCATTTTCAGTTACCTCCCAGAAGAGTGAAAAGAACGCCTCAAAAAAAAAAAAAAACAAAAAACAAAAACCAAAAAACAAAACCAACTGATGAAGAAGAAGAAGATATAAGTGAAAAGGTACATGGTGCCTGAAGAATGACACCTGAGTTTTTCCTCTGGCTTTTGCACACACATGTGCTTGCATATATATTGTGCACAAGTATGTGTACACACATACACACGAAATGAAGATAATTCCTAATTTCCTGAATATTCCAATTTGCAAATTCTTCATTTTTTAGTAATTACAGATAATAAACTGTACTTTGACATTCAACCTTTCCAAATGGGGTTATACTATTAACAAACAGCTAAGATCACTGTGGCTAGGTGTTTGGTGTGAAAATCAGGCAGCATGGTGCACTGCTGTAGCTATGGCAGTGGTGTCTGGTGTAAGGTCAAGGGGCATGGCACACTGCTGTAGCTATGGCAGTGGTGTCTGGTGTAAGGTCAGGCGACATGGCGCACTGCTGTATCTATGGCAGTGGTGTCTGATGTAAGGTCAGGCGGCATGGCGCACTGCTGTAACTATGACAGTGGTGTTTGGTGTAAGGTCAGGGGGCATGGCGCACTGTTGTAACTATGACAGTGGTGTCTGATGTAAGGTCAGGGGGCATGGCGCACTGTTGTAACTATGACAGTGGTGTCTGGTGTAAGGTCAGGGGGCATGGCGCACTGTTGTAACTATGACAGTGGTGTCTGATGTAAGGTCAGGGGGCATGGCGCACTGTTGTAACTATGACAGTGGTGTCTGATGTAAGGTCAGGGGGCATGGCGCACTGTTGTAACTATGACAGTGGTGTTTGGTGTAAGGTGAGGGGGCATGACGCACTGCTGTAGCTATGGCAATGGTGTCTGGTGTAAGGTCAGGGGGCATGGCGCACTGCTGTAGCTATGGCAGTGGTGTTTGGTGTAAGGTCAGTGGGCATGGCGCACTGCTGTAGCTATGGCAGTGGTGTCTGGTGTAAGGTCAGTGGGCATGGCGCACTGCTGTAGCTATGGCAATGGTGTCTGGTGTAAGGTCAGTGGGCATGGCGCACTGCCGTAGCTATGGCAGTGGTGTTTGGTGTAAGGTCAGTGGGCATGGCGCACTGCTGTAGCTATGGCAGTGGTGTCTGGTGTAAGGTCAGTGGGCATGGCGCACTGCTGTAGCTATGACAGTGTTACATCAGGACACACTGAGGGTCACTTTGTTCACCTGCTGAGACTCACAATCCTTTCTGCCACCATTCAAAGGAGAATCCAGGTCAGGGTTTTCCCATCACCTCCTGCATGTGACCCGTTTGCTGGACACCTGAATGTAATCTGGAACAGGCTTTGAGGGGCCCTCTCTGCAGCTGGGTGGGATGCCTTCTGCTCTCTCTTGGCCTCCCCCCACCAGGAAACATAGGGTACCAGAGACTCCCCTTAAAAAGCAGGACTCTAGAGTTACCAGTCATTCCCTGAGGGAGGGGACAGCAAGACCTTTCCACTAGGCACTCCTGGTCATCTCCATTTCCTGGGGAAAAGAAACCATCCTGATCTCCTGTCACCGATAGCTTGAGTGACAGTGGGGATGGGTGGGAACTGACTCTGGCGCTCGTCCTGGAAGTTGCTTCGTGGGCTAAGTCTTCAGTTTTAAATCGTTGGCTCCTTTTTGTTGTTGTTCATAAATATCTTATTGAAAAGTCCTTAGCTCCCTGGATGTTTGACTTCGGAATAAACATGACTTTGCCTAGGGGTGAATCAGCTTAAGAAGAGATAAACTAAATGCAGATAAAGTTCATCAGCCTCCGGGGCCCTGCGCTTGCTGGAGGACATCTGTCCCGAGAGTGTGGCCTGTCTAGACGCTTCAGATAAATGGAACATTGAACCTAGTGACGCTGTGTGACTGGCTCCTTTTACTCCATGGCTCAATGTTTTCACACTCCATCCATGCAGGCATCTCTTTGTACTGCCAAATAATACTGCATTGTATGGCCACAACGCGTATTTATTTATTTGTGAAGATGTGATAGATGTTAGAAACGTTTTTACTGTTTGGTTATCGCATAATGCTTTCAAGAATGTTTGTGTGTGACTGTTTTGAGGCTACGCCTTTCCCCCTGCTTGGCGTGGAGCCGCTGTGTGTTGTCTGAGATCCCTCTGTCTCTAAGGTACTGCCAGGCTGTAACTGGTTTGCTCTTACTGTTTGCACCCTGGAGAGTGGGCATGCTGCGGTTGTGGGGCGGCTTCTCCCCGTGGTTGGATTCCCAAATGACCCATGGCATCAAGCACCCTTTCTTGGCCATTTGCTTGCCTTTCTTGGAGAAACATCTGTAGATTGGGTTTCTCTTCTTAAAAGTTGAGTCTGCCAGAAGGCCCCGTGTGCAAATGGTCTTATGACCTTGACAAGCTGTACTACCAACTGGGGACCGAACCTTCAAATGCGCAGCAGGCCTGTGGGGCCTAGTTCCCAGCAATGCTGTGTCTATCGTTCATCATTGACTTGTAAGAGCAGATGACATGTGCTCATCGGACACTGTTTGCCATCGCTTCTCTCTCATGACATCAGCTGCCTTTTCCCACTCATGAGGGCATTGCCCTCAGAGTCTGCTCTAACTTCTGTGTGGGTTCTTGCATTCTCCCTCCTTAGCAGCGCCTCTGAAGTCCCTGTGGAGCCTCGCCTAGCAAACAGCAGGGTGTACGTTCAGAAACTCTGTGCAGAATAAACTCGAGTCCATGGTTTCCTTCTGTCTTTGACTTTTCTCACATTGTGATGCAGGAAGGTTAGTGATCTCTTTGAAGCTTATTACAAAGGAAACTGTTTGCACGGAGGCAGGTGCCCAGGTCTGTGGGCCACAGAAGGCGGGTGAGGATGGCTGAAGTCTGGTCTGCTCGACAGCCTTGTGTTCCTCCAGTTCCCCTTTATTGATGTCTTATTGCAGTGTGAAGCCCCCAGGTCCTGTCCCGGTGCCTTTCTGTTTTGGTTTGCTGCTCATGGAGATCCACCAAGGTGCTGAGGCAGAAGTAAAAGCTGGAAGCCCAGGGCCTGATCTCTGCTAGCTGGCGATGCCTTCTGCCAAGTTCACATCCACCTGCTAGGTGGAGCCTGAGGGCATGGCCTCATCTCTGGTCAGGGAAGCCTTGTTTGCCTTTCCAGTGGGATTTGGTACTGTTTCTATTTAACTGCAATCTTTGGAACCTCCCCAGGGATATGAGAAGAGAATGGGGGTGGTGTGTATTTCTGCCACAGCACTTCTCACACATGGCCCCTTTCAGTCAGAATCTCTGTCTTCAGCTCACTTTGTCGTCTAATGTCGAGGCCTGAACAGAAGGCGTGGCATTTTAAAACTTAAACAGTCTTAACAAGCTTATTTAAGTTTCTAGTCAGAATGGTAGGTGCCTGGGTCTGCATCCCAAGAGGCACGAGCTGAAGTTTCCTGGTTCCTGTGTCACACAAGAAATAATTAGAGCAGGGCCATGCGGCACGAGATAGCAGCAGAGACGGTGTATTAAGAGAGGGGAAACCCTCCTGAAAATGAGACTGGTCGGCGTTGAGGGGAAAGCCCCCAAAGCACCAAGCTACAGGTCCACAGCAGACACTCATGTGGCACACGTCTCTTCCACATTTGTGTGTCTCTGCGTTGTGTTCTGAGCACCAGCCATCTACTGTCCAGGCCCCACCCGCCAGTCCTTCTCTGCCAACTGGCTTCTTTCATGTTAATCTTGGTGTAGTTTTTTTTTTTTTTTTCAGTCTCTATTCTCCTGCTGTAAGAATTTTGGGGAATCTCAAATTCATATTATGCTGAGGGCTTCCTTTTAAGGAGCTTGGCCATGTTAAGGAGAACAGAATAGTCCTGAGGTACCAGTGAGTGCTGTGAGAGGTCCCGTGCTTCACACAGGGCGTGGACTAAGCAGCCCTGCTTTATGGCAAGGGTATATTCAATATGGTGAACTGGTACCTCGCACGGTGCCAGGAGCCTGAGGCTTGAGACTAGGAAGCAGCTTCTAAAACCAGCCCAAGGGAGAACCTGGCTGTAGGGCTGGTTTCAGCTGAGGCAGAGGGAGCCAGACCTGAAATGCAGGAGTGAAAAGCTCTCTCGTGGGAAGGACTGCAGCCTAGCTGGGACCTGCAGAAATGGCGTGGGGGAAGCTGGCTGGACAGAGCCCCTGGCAGCGTGATGCTGAACGGGGTCTGGCCACCCGTTCTCCACCAGGGTTAGTAGGAAATGCCCCCCTCTGTAGCTGGTCTAGGAGTTTGGTTGTTGGCCCCGCCCCATGCCTCAATGGACTAAGCTGTCTGTAGCTTTTGATGCCAACAAGCCCATGATGTCAGTCCCTCTGTGGACTCTGCTTGTTGATGAAGCGCGGAAGTGACAAATGACCAAGGACAGGCTGGCAGCTGGCCTCGTTTTGTGGTCCCTCATTTTACTTTAGTGACATTTGGGGGAACAGAGGGTTGGGGGGAGCTGGGGAGTCCTTGGCCATACTCTTACCTTTGGCTGTATGGAAGCTCTGAAATTACCTGAGTGGGCAGGGTTTGGGGGTGTCTTTGAGTCCTCCCGCGTGGCGCTGTACCTCCTAGATGCTTCTTTGATGCACCCGGCACCACCTGAGCTTCCGCATCTCTCCTTAGGCCCCCAGAGGAGACCTGTTTCGCCCATTACAATCCAGCTCATCCCTCCCGTCAGCTTGAAACTGCCTGCTATTTTTCCAGGAACCTCCTCTACTTCTGAAGTCACACAGCGGGACAGCCTCCCCGATGGCTGCCCAGCTCTTTGCTGCTGAGGCTTTTTATAGCCAGGCATCCTCCCCTCACAAAGACTGTGGTCCTGACTGAATTGAACTGAGGAGCACTTTCACTGGTGGAAATGCCATGGCCTGTGCGAGGGAAGAGCACAGGCTGATCTCAGTGGAGCTGTCTCCCTCATAGGCCAGCGTGCTGGCCACCTGGGTGTACCAGAGACAGGGCAGTGGGCCGAGGAAGGGCTTTTTGGCTCTGGAATGCTTGATTTTTGAGTCCCAGGTGCCACCAGTCCTCTCAACTCAGAGCAGCCCTATTGTCTGTATACGTGTTTGTGGAGGTTTGTAGCCCCAAAAGTTGAGATCTGCCGGCTGGGCAGGTCCACTTCCTTTCTCAGTAAGCAAAAACCAGTGACCACATTTCTTCCCACAGTTCTCCCTTATGAAATAGTCCAGCTATCTATACAAATAAAAAAGTTCCCACCAGTTAGCTTAGCAAATAAAAGTTTTTCACTGTGTGTACCCAGCGGTCCTCCCCATATCTCATTTTCCGCGGTCTTGGATCTGATGCCCCTCTTGCCTGTTGATCTCCTTGTGCTGTGTTTTACGTCCCCCGACATTAACCCATGCTCTTTCTCTGGTTCGCATGTGATGTAAACAGAATCATATCGCTTCTGTTACGTAACTGCTTCCGTACGTGCCTGTGCGGTCCTGTTGATTGGCAGTACAGCTCTGTCCCTTCTGTCTGCTTGCTTCTGTGTTGTGTCGTGTTTGCAGCTGTACCGACACGAACTCTTCAGTTCCCTGGGGGTGGACACCTGCCATTTCCTCTGTTGTTGTCAGTAGCGCTGTTTGCCATACCCACTCACATCTGTCATTCCCACGCACGTAGTGGGGTGAAGGACGGAACTTTCTCTAGGGCATGTCTGAGAATGAAGTGGCTGGCATTCTGCGTTCGCTCCAGATGGGTTGTCCTGTAGCTGCTCCTGCCCGCTGGCCATGGGAGTTGCTGTTCTCCGCTGCTTACAGTTGGCAGCGGCCACTGGCCACCCTCTCTATACATTGTCCGTTTATGTGATTTCTCTGCCTTCTAATTGATTCACAGGAGTTCCTTTTGTATTCTGGACATCAATTATATGTATTATGCAAATGCCATGTGGTTTGTGGCCTATTTTTAACCTTTTTATACAGAAACTTTTAAATTTTATGCAGCTAAATTTATCAGCTTTTTCTTTATGGTATATTCATTCTGTCTCTGAGCGAAGAAATCTGCCCTCATGCTGAAGTCATAAAAGTAATCTGTCCTTCTATGCAAATTCAAAAGTTTTACTTTTCACACTCCCGTGTGTGTGTGTGTGTGTGTGTGTGTGTGTGTGTGTGTGTGTGTGTGTGTGCACGTGCGCGTCCATGCGTTTGTAGGTGCATATGAAGGTCAGAGGTAAGCCTTGGGTTCTGCTACTCAGGAATCCTCCACTTTCCTCTGTTCACAGTGTCTTACTGGTCAAGGAGGCTCAGCTGGCTGTCCGGCAAGCCCCAGGGGTAGCTCATGCTACCACACTTGGCTTTTAAAAATGTTTTACGTGGGTTCTTTCTGAGGATTGAATCCAGGCTTGTATGCCAGCGAGGCAAGTCTGTTATGAACCAAGACGTCTCCCCAGTGTCTCGTTTGCTGCTTGTTTGCACAGAGCATAGTGCAGACCTTTGTGAATACGATGACCTACTTTTCTTAACAGCAGTTATGAGTGTTGTCCATCCTTTCTGTGTGTGCCTTCGTTGTCACCCAGGGAGGCTCCTACCAGTTCCATAAAGAGATGGGACTTCTGACCTTTATTTTGCTCCATTTTTCTAACTTGTGCCCAAACCATTCTATTCTAATTATTTCCTGCTTAAAATAAGTCTTGGTATCAACCTCAGAGAGTTTCTCCTGCCTTATCTTGTTTTGTTTCTAAGTTATTCTAGCTCTTCTTTATATTTTTTAATTGAAAAAAATATTTTTATACAGTGTAGTCTGTTGGAGGTTGGGCTGATGTATTTTGATGTTAATTACTGGCTCCCAAGGTCTGATTGCTGCCCAAAGGAGCAGACACTCACGTTCTCTAAAATGATGTTTGTAACCTTGCCTAAAAACGTGTTCCTCTTTGACCAATAAAAAGCTGATTTCTGGGCTGGGCTGGAAGAAGATAGGCTCGCAAAGGGTTCGCAGGCTTGGGGCGGAGGGGGTGGGTGATGGGGCATGCAAAGGGTTCGCAGGCTTGGGGAGTGACCAGGCATGCAAAGGGTTCGCAGGCTTGGGGGGGGGGGTGATGGGGCATGCAAAGGGTTCACAGGCTTGGGGAGTGACCAGGCATGCAAAGTGTTCGCAGGCTTGGGGGGGGGGGGTGATGGGGCATGCAAAGTGTTCGCAGGCTTGGGGGGGGGTGATGGGGCATGCAAAGGGTTCGCAGGCTTGGGGAGTGACCAGGCATGCAAAGGGTTCGCAGGCTTGGGGGGGGGGTGATGGGGCATGCAAAGGGTTCGCAGGCTTGGGGGGTGATGGGTCTTGGAAAGAGGAAGAGACAGCAGAAGAAAAGGAGAAAGGAGGAGGCTGCCGCTGTGGGTGAGGTGGAGGAGAAGCACATGGCTGGCATACATGGAGGATTCGGCCCAGATGAAGAACATTAACAAATATTTGGGATTATGGATTTGAGGTAGCTTGATAGAAACTACTAGAAACAGATGGCCTAGGGTAGAGGCGGGATGCATGGGAGGTAGGTTTAGGGGATTAATCTCTGCCCTGCCCCGGTGAAGGAAAGTTATTTTAAAATATAACAGGTGTCCATGTTTTTATTGATTGGTAGAGGGTTAAAAAATACCACTGTAATAATTATAGGGCAATAAAATAACAGACATTTACTAGACCTTGCTTGTGAATTTTCAACAGCTGTAGTCTGAGTTTCCCTTCATCTCCTCCCAAATTCTACCCACCCATTCAATTTCGTGTCTTCTAACAAATAAGCCAATGAAGAAAAAGCATGAGAAACATGTACACAGGTAGAGACACACACAACCCATAAAAACACAAATCATAATATATAAGCAAAAGACCAGTAAGTTAAAAATAAAAAAGGCCCAAACAAAGCATTATGGGACAAAAACAAAACAAAACTCCAAAAAATGTCAGTGGGTCCAGTTGGTGTGGGCCATCTACTGCTGGGCATGGGGCCTTCCCATAAGTGTGGCTTTATACCCTGTGAGACTCCATTGGAGAAAACTAATATTTCCTTTGTCCATGGTCAGTTGGTCAGTAGTGTCTTGGTTATGGATGGGAGAGTGTGTCTACTTTCCCTCTCAGTACTGAGACCCCACGTGTGAATGCTGGCACCTTGTCTGAGTTCTCACGTGTTATCAGCCCTTCTGTGCCTGGAATATACTGTTTCTTTGGTGTCATCTGTCCTCTATGGATCTTAATAACCTTCCTGCACATCTCCCTCCCTGAGCCCTTACGGGACAGCTTTGACAGAGACATCCCATTTGGGACTGAGTGTTTGAAGGTCTCACCCTGTTCATGGTCCTGTACAGCCCACTTGTTTTTGTGGACAGCTTGTCATTGGCACAACTTTTTCTCTCTTTCTTTTTTTGTTTTTTCAAGACAGGGTTTCTCTGTGTAGTCTTGGCTGTCCTGGACTCGCTTTGTAGACCAGGCTGGCCTCGAACTCACAGAAATCTGCCTGCCCCTGCTTCCCGAGTGCTGGGATTAAAGACATGTGCTACCATGCCTGGTTCACAACCTTTTAATCTAAGTAGATGAATTTACATTCCACTAAATAAGATGCTGTGTGTGGAATGCTGATGCCAACTGATTGACTGCAGTGCTGGGGTCACCTCTGGGGTCGTGCATTTGTGATCACAGTCTTACACCTTACACAATGTGCCGTGTAACCACTGCGATGTCTACGTAGGTTTGAGTCATAGATACTGGTACCATGAAAATGTGTGATTTTGGCTTTAAGAGCCTTTTGTGTGTGCCAAGATCAGCTGCTATATCACGTGATTGCCAGTAGATGAATATGCCTTGATTTTTATCACTTTCTTTTTATGTCTTGTAGCCTGAGTGTGTTTAGTAAATATTGACTCAGTAGAGGCACAGGAGAGGTAGATAGACTAAGCAGCTAATTGGGTTTTCTCTCTTTTAATACTTATACTCTTCTTTCATCAACTCTCTGAGGTAAGTTTTTTTTCTTTTAAGAAGTATTGAATATGAAGAATACTGCAGTGTCTGATGTTCTGTATCTGGTAGGCATGTGCAAGGTTGATTGTAACAGGAATGTAGTCCCCGGATGCTTGGATAAGAAGTTTCAGACACATGGGTTCCACCTGCCATTTCTGTCCTTGTGCACAGCATGGGTTCCAGTCTGAGAAGACCTGGAATGCTCTGTCCTTTGCCATTTTTTGAGGTCCTACCCAGCTCCTTACATTATTGGTGTCTTTAGAGGTGTGCATCCTGCATCGTGCAGAATATTGGTCCCTCAAGACTTCACGAAGCTTCCTGCATCACCTGGTGCTGCAAGGAGAGCAAGATGGACCTGGCCAGACACCAGCAGCTAGGCCTTTGGGGCGGGCCAGACACTAGCAGCCGGGCCTTCCTGGAGGCTGTTGCTTGATTCGTTGCTCTATTTGGGATGAGGTAGCTATTGTCGGCTGCCAGGTCTTCATCTCACGCAGAGTATACAATAGAAAGCTTTCCTCACGTCTTGCTGCACTTTAAAGAAATATGGCGCTCACCATACTTCCTACATCTACCTAACTGGCAATCTTGACACAGGGAAAAGGCAGCTGGATTACTTCTGCGGCTTATCTGTTGAGACTATCCGCTCTAAGATGTCCTCAACCAACCCCAGCACCCCTGTGGCTCCAGCACCCACCTTTCTAAAGATCGGCCATGTTCTTAGTTCTTGGTACCAGTGTCATAGCCGTGCTTCTCGAAGCCTCAACCAGCTGTGGCCGTCACGTACTGTGCATACCAGGCGGCTCCTCGGGCTGAGCCGAGCTCCTTGAACGTCATGCAGTTCATGGAGGCTGCAGGCTTGAGAGTTGAGTCCAGTCTGCATTACATAGTGAGGCCTTGTGAAGAGCTGCATTCACCTAGGTGTGCAGGTGAGGGGCTTGAGGATGTTCTAGGTTGGCCATCTGAGAGTGACAGGAACAGCACTGGGGGAGGAAGGAGGAAGACCGGAGAGAGGGATGCTGGGAATTCACACTGACAAAGGCCCTGCAACTTTCTGAACTGCTGCAGATCTGAGACATGGCTTCTCTTTCTGCCTCTATTCTCCTGGCTTCCTCTCCCTGAGGCTGCAGGAAGGCATGTCACAATCACAGAGGCACTTCAGGAGCATTGTTTAGAGAGCCTTAGCCACACAGACCACTGGGTTTAGTTCACAGGGAGCAGGCTCGGCAGTCTTCAAGCAAGGTCTTGAAGCTCAAGTGCCACCCTGTTCCAACTTGTTCACCAGAGCTAGCTAGGAATTTTCTTAGCTCCAAATATAGCTGGGCTTTTTATTCTGTTCCTGTCCCCTGTCTGTCCATACTATAGAGAATCCAGTCTTAATTTTGCAAACTGTTCCATCTGTCATCAGCCTCACTGTGTTGTTTCTGCATGTGGGAACACAGGCTGCCCACCTGCCCAGGCTATCTTGCTGGGAACCGCATCCACTCAGGCGTGGGAGCAGGACTATAAGGAAGAGAGGCTTCAGGGGAGAGAGTCACCCAGTGTGGCTAGTGCCACTAGGTCCCCTCTCCTTCCTCTTTTCCTGAGATGTTTCTCTTTTTACTTTCTGCCTGAAGGGGAAACAATAAAGGGTCTACTTAGTCCATATGTATTGCCCACATGTGCATGGATGTGCGGTCATGCCCACATGTGCATGGATGTGCAGTCATGCCCACATGTGCATGGATGTGCGGTCATGCCCACATGTGCATGGATGTGCGGTCATGCCCACATGTGCATGGATGTGCGGTCATGTCCACATGTGCATGGATGTGCGGTCATGCCCATATGTGCATGGATGTGCGGTCATGCCCATATGTGCATGGATGTGCAGTCATGTCCACATGTGCATGGATGTGCGGTCATGTCCACATGTGCATGGATGTGCGGTCATGTCCACATGTGCATGGATGTGCGGTCATGTCCATATGTGCATGGATGTGCGGTCATGCCCACATGTGCATGGATGTGCGGTCATGCCCACATGTGCATGGATGTGCGGTCATGCCCATATGTGCATGGATGTGCGGTCATGCCCACATGTGCATGGATGTGCAGTCATGCCCACATGTGCATGGATGTGCGGTCATGCCCACATGTGCATGGATGTGCAGTCATGCCCACATGTGCATGGATGTGCAGTCATGCCCACATGTGCATGGATATGCGGTCATGCCCACATGTGCATGGATGTGCGGTCATGTCCATATGTGCATGGATGTGCAGTCATGCCCACATGTGCATGGATGTGCGGTCATGCCCACATGTGCATGGATGTGCAGTCATGCCCACATGTGCATGGATATGCGGTCATGCCCACATGTGCATGGATGTGCGGTCATGCCCACATGTGCATGGATGTGCGGTCATGCCCATATGTGCATGGATGTGCAGTCATGCCCACATGTGCATGGATGTGCAGTCATGCCCACATGTGCATGGATGTGCGGTCATGCCCACATGTGCATGGATGTGCAGTCATGCCCACATGTGCATGGATGTGCAGTCATGCCCACATGTGCATGGATATGCGGTCATGCCCACATGTGCATGGATGTGCGGTCATGTCCATATGTGCATGGATATGCGGTCATCCACTAGGGCACAGACAGCCCAGCAGAGGCCACTCTCTGAGAAAAATGGCTCTCCCCCCTTCAGCAGGCATCAGCTGACAGCAGCTCTTCACTAGGGAAGGACCTCCGGAGCCCTTCCCTGCTGCATGTTGGAAGTTTAAACCGGTTTGATCTTGTGTGTGTCATATATAGATAGTCACAGCTACCATGAGTTCGTGTGTCATGTCCAGAGGACGGTATTTCGCAGCACGTCTTCTCATCTTCTAGCACTTATAACAGTCTTATGCCTGCTTCCGTGAGGATCCCTGAACCTTGGTGGGGGTGGGCTGGTGGGTGACGGAGATATCAGTGTGGCTGAGCACTCCCAGTCACGTGTTCTCAGACCTAGGAACACTTACGATTCTACACTGATCACTGCAACAAGAAGCTTCTCGGCCAGAGGTTGAAAGCAGCACAGATCTATGGGTGAAAACACAAACGCACAGAAGACAGTCTCACAACATAGCCATTTGACAAGCAATGTCAGTAAGGCTGTCCCTTAGGCCTGTGATTCCTTGCCCTGGGTTTGACCATGTTTGCAGTACCAGGAATATATCCCTCTGGTGAAACCTGCCTCAAGTCCAGTCAATCAATGAAGGGTTAGTTACCTCCTTAAGCCATCCTCCCATCATTGCACCAGTGGGCACATCCTGCCTCAGTGGTTGGTGTTGTAGCAGGCAGGTTCCAGTGCTCGGTAAGACTGTTGATGCCTTTTCTCCCCCAGCAGCCCACATAACCCCCCAGGACTGCATAATGGCCACCAGTGAGCATTTCCTGGTCAGCACAGGACTGATTTATCTATGTTCTGCAGCCGAATGCTCACTCTGGTATTTCATTCTTAGGCACCTACCAATGCTTTGTGACTGGTACCTACTTACGTGGAAGAGTAGACGGGTGGGAGCTGTGTGTGGCCTGTGCTCCGAGTCTTCAGAACCCTTGAATATCAGAGGGTGTTTTTCTTGTGGAACAGAAGGGCAGTGGTCATGGCAGGAAAGCTTGTCAGGAAGGGCAGGCCTCACTGCAGCTCTCTTCTGGACACCCCACCTCCACTTAACGTATTTCTCTGCTCTGCAGTTGCGCACTGTCCACTTGCCGCTGAGAGTTCATACTTGACCCTTTTTGTAGTGGGCAGCCTGGTATCAAGGCAGGTAAAGTTAACCCCTAGACTCTGGGCTTAAATTCCTGCCCTTCTCCCCCACTCCCTACCCCGTACTGACTAGTTAGTGAGAAGGAGCAGTTCTCCCCTGGTCCACAGTACATAGAGTGAAGTTACAAACTCTTGCCTGTGCCTGGGCGGGTAGAGGGTGGGTGGGGGTGAGCAGTTACCCAAAGGACAGTCCCAGCAGCAGGGTCCAGGGACCCAGGGTCAAGGTCAGTAGCTGCTGGCCAAATGCAGAGCAGGTCAGGCCTCTTCTCCAGGGGGTCCCGTCTCCAGTAGACCAGGAAGCAGCACCCAGTGCTGCTCTTTGTTCTGAATGTGCCTGTTCCTAATGCAGTTGCCTGTTGCTGCTGCTGCTGACGCCTCTGTGCCCCGCACCTCTCCAGGTACTTGAGCCATCCTGATCCTTCTTCATGGATAGGCAGTTGGCCCCGCCTCCCGCCTGCCTTCCCAGATTTCTAGAGTGATCTAGATAGCTGCTGCAGCCTGCCTGGTTATATTTCATAATTCAGTTTATGTTTTTAAGGGAAGGGTAAAAACAAATGTCTTGTGCTTTTTTTTTTCCGTGATGTTCCATGTGCTGTTTTGCTGCTTCGTGTATAGTTTAAATCAGGGTAGACACATTGACCGCCTCTGAGATTCATTATGTGTTCGTGTGACTGCATTTCCCCTCGGTTCTTCTGGTAGTGTGAGGAGCACAGCCTGCATTGTTACCGCTGTCTGCCGTGCCTCCTGCTCCTATCCACCTGGACCTTAGCACCCAGCAAGCGCCTTTCCCCAGACAGTTTTCTCCTATCTTGTGGAGCTTGCCCCATGTCTGAGCTCTGGGCTGTCCTGTTATCACAGGTGCTGTGGTCTGTGAAGGTTTGGCAGAGCCAGGCCATCTGTTCGGCTTGCTTTTGGCAGCTGTTCCTTATCACATGGTGTTTTGTGGAACTAGTTGTACAGTGTAGGCCTGCTTGAACTTGGTCACATGGGTCACCGTGGCTCTTGGTATAGTGGCCAGGTTCCAGAGTGTTTACTACCTGCTGGGGCCATTCCTAGGGATGCTTGTAACAGGTTACCACACACACGCCTTATAGCAAAGGAGCATGTGCACACCCAGTTCCAGAGGCCAGAGTTGTGGTCCACTCTGGGGCAGGGCCAGGCTTCCTCCAAGGGTCATAGAGAGGACCCTCCCTGCTCCTCCAGTGTCTGTAGCGCAGACTGCACTGCTCAGAGAGCTGGGACATGGCTGTGCTTTTTATGTGTCTAAGTACAACAGCTGCCGTGCTGCTCTGGGAAGCATCCTCCCCTGCTGTCCTGTGTGTTGGGTCTTACTGACTACATAGCAGAGACCATTCTGGGAGGACCATGTCCCACGGTTGGTGTCTAACCGGGCATGCACGACACTGTCCCCCAGCCCGCAGACTCGGTACCAGGTGGGACCTTTTGGCTTGAAGATTGTCGTTTTGCCTGTCTATGACACCACTAGGCCTGTGCTTCCAGAGTAAGGTTCAGGGACAGTTCTGTTTGCTGAGCCCCTCTCTATGGCTTTAAAAACAAAACAAAACATTTGTTTAGTCACTTACTGTCCGAGTGCTGGAATTATAGGGGTGTGCCACCAGGCCTGTTCAAAGAACCCAAGGCCTCATCTGTGCAAGAAGTCAACCAGCTGAGCCCCACTTAGCCTGTCTGCGGCTTTTTGTCTCTTGTTCCATTTAGGGAGTGTGACTTGCTCACCTGCAGAATCTGGCCAAAGCCTTCTGGGTTCATGTTCTCCTTGTGAGCTGTGTCTGCTGAGGGATGGTCTCAGCTCAGATGCAGGTGCCTGCTCATCCAGCCCCGGCGGTGCGCAGGGACCTGGAGAGAGCACAGTGCTGACCCCGCCTGGCAGGCACCTCCTGGCTCCTAGGCTTTGTCTTGTCCTGCTTTGTGCTGAAGTCCTTGCTCATCCTCCAAGGCCTGGCTTGCATGACCTCTCCTGATCCACCTTTTCCTGGTCACTTGCTCAGGGCAGGGCCATTGTTCCCCAGGACGGCACCTTGGCCTTTCCCTTGGCTTTTGTGTTCTGCTTGGCTTCACTTGCTTTGGCTCTTCAGAGGATATATAGTTTTGTCGTGCGTAGTTAAAAGGTTTATAGAGATTATTGATAAAGAAGACTTTGACGGTGAGGGATGTGGGCACGTGCAGGGCCTCATGTAGTTGGCAGTTTGTCCTGTGGCTGTGGCTGGAGTGGCTAGCGTCTGCCCCTCTAGCATGAAGCTCTTGTGTAGTGCGGTCTTAACATTTGTGTCCCCCTCCCCCCCCCACCCCGTACCCCTGTGTAGTCGTTCAATTTATGCTACCTCAGGCCTAGAATCTCCTAGGTCAGATGGATGGCTCTGTCTTCAGCTGACGCAGTCCCAGAGGGGTCATCCTCTTGGGGTCCTTGGAGCCCTGAAGTGGGATCTTCTTTCCTGTTGGTTGTATCTCAAGCCTCACAGCACAGGGTTTGTTTTGCCCAGGCTGGTCGCCAAGCTGGAGGCTCAAGCAATCCCCCTGCCTCGCCCTTGGAAGTTGCTGCGATAGGTCCATGCTCTCTGCCAACTCTGTTGACATGTAAACTAGTTCATGCTCTGGTTTACCTGGCAACTGTTTCTGAGCTTTAAGCAGAAAGTAAAACCCATTAGAAGTTTGCACTATCAGCTGGTCTGCTTCACCCAGTTAAGGTTGCCACTTCCAGACCTCAGGTCTTTGTCCTACCTTGACTGACCCCACCCCACCAGTCTTTAGTTTCTCAAATGGCCCTCTTGTGTCTCTCCCTCCCACCAGCAAACCGATCCTGGGCTACCTTCCTCTGGTCTCTGTTCACACTGCCTGGGATGACCTCAGGTGGCCTTGGTCTGTAAAAGCTTGTTTCCCCAACTATATGCATGACTTTCCATATTACTGTGCTTTCAGGGGTTTGTTTTAGTGTGAAGTACTGAGTGAGAGACTGCAAAGATATTTCTAGCAAATACAGCTTGTGTGATTCTGAATGTCCAGTCGCTGGAGGAGATGTTTGAGATGTAGGTCAGTGTAGGGGAGTCACCATGTAAACTGGAACGCAGCTCCTGTCTTCCATTCCCAAACTGATGGAGATGAAACGGAAGACTTAAGAGTCGAATGACTACCTCAGTGGAGCGTTTCCACAGGGCAAGAGCAGATCAGTTCCCGCTGACCTCTAGTCTCGAGTTCCCTTCCTGAAGGGAATATTGTTTGGGGTCCTGGATGTTGGGTGTTGGGCCGACTTATTATTTCATGTCCATGTGAGTGTGGCATGTCGTAACTTAGCACCTGTGTTCACAAAGGTGCTAAGTAGTATTGCCACCCATTCCTGTTGCTTCTCCACATGAGCGTGAACTGGGCAGGCCGAGCAGGGGCTTGGGTGCACGCCCTCTGCTCTTTGTCCAGCTCCGGAGCTGATGTTTGCTCCTCACTGGCTGTGCAGCCTTCGCTGGTGAAGGAGGAGATTGTCCTCAGGGCCACTTTCTGTTTGTTCTGACCATCTGTTGCAGACAGCCTGGGGCATGGGTGAAGGAGAGAGAAACGAGTTTTTTGTTATGATCCCAAGAATAGGATGAGGAACAGACTTGTGAGAGAACAGGTGATGTTAATCCACTAGAAGACTAACCACCTTGTGCTGATTACGCCAGGAGAATCGTTCCTCAGAACTGATATCCTTAAGGTTTCATTATTGTGTTCTTTAATCTCCTTTTCCTATTTTTTAGGTTAGTCGGGTTATAAGTGAGGTACTCTCGGTTTATGAGTTCATAATAAAATCTAATTGTTAAGAAAATTGAGCCTACACAGGGTTCTCTGATCTATAAGCATAGCTCTTCAGAGAGTGGTGGCCAGCGCAGGTTCCCGATCTGCGTTGCCACCCACCCAAGCCATATAGCTTCTCTCAGACCCCTCTCCACTCTGCAAAGGACCACTTCCTGGCTGCCCTCCCACTTAGCCTGGGCCACCCCTCCCTTTCTCCCAGCTGAAGTCAGCCTAAGGAAGTCAGCTGGCTCCAGCAGCAGCTGGTCGCACTGAGCCACCACGAGTGGACTTTGTGACCTCCAAGGCCTGCGCTAAGCATCTGCTAGCTCATTTCTTTCTAGTGATGAGGAGTCAAGGCGTGCCAACCAACCCTTCAGAGGCAGGGACTGAGCGAACATGGTAGGGGCCCTTCCTGGTGTCCCAGCAAGAGTGAGTGACAAGGATGCGAGCAGGTTTAGAGGACACATGTTCCTTGCATTTGTCAGAAGCTCATCTGAATCTCTTGTCTTACCTTATCCTCTTTGCTTTGTGCCCACACTGATGCGGAGCCTGGAAGGCTGGAGGCTAGCCACACATGTACGTCCCCACTCATAGATGTTTAGTTTTCTCTGTTGGGTGTTTTGCCCCGTGTCGTGGGTGGCCTTTCAGTAAGTTAAGAAGAGAAAAATCATTTCTTGCTGTGTCCACTCTCTTCTTCATGACGATTTGAGGAAATTTAGGTCCACTCCACACCCCTCAAGACTTGCAAACACTAGGAAGAAACACCCTGCTTCTGGACAGAACATCATTTGTCATATTCTATTGGCCAGACCTGCATGCTTGCTGCAAGGAGACCTGGGAAATGTAGTGTCTTTTGAGGGGGGAGGTCCTTGCAGCACAGCCCTATTTATGGAGGGGTAGATCAGGTTTCTAGTTGACTGCTGGCTCCTCCTGCCAGGGTGTTTTTGAAGAAGCCCACTGTTCTTGAAACCCACTTTCATTAAATCTCATTACATCAGAATAAACCTTGATTATTTTTCTTTTCTTTCTAATTTGGTGTCATATTTGACATAGTCTTGTTAACATTAAAAAATCATTTTTGGGCATAGTTACACATGAACTTCATGAGCAGATTCTATAATTAGGTTGGCAGTAGACATGTTGGGGAACCGTGTTGATCAGTGCAGACATGTAAGCAAGCATCAATCCCCCGCGCTCCAAAAGAAAAAAACCTCAGTGAAGAAGTGACAGCTGCTGTCGTGTGAGGACCTAGTGCCATCCTCACGGGAGTCCCTGTCCAGTCCCATGTGGCGCTCGTTCTGCTGCTGTTTCATGGAGTCAGAGCAGGACTTTGTTTTCCAACTCTATTTCAGGGCAGTTTGAGTGGAAAGAAAAATATCTTAGTCATGATCCTGTCTTGGAGCCCAAGCTCCCTCGAATTGAAGATAGGAGCGTTCCTGGCCGTCCACGCTGGCTGCTGGCAGGGAAACCTTCCCTGTGCCTCTCAGACATCGTTCTGTGGTGCTTTGATGCGCCAGGGTCTCAAAGTCGGTCCAGAACAAATCCTTAGTCAGTGTTGCTGGAAACCGGAATCCTGCCAAGTGTTTCTGAGCTCCTGAAGCTTCTGAGCCAGGGCTGCACCTCATGCAACACCTCATCCATGGGCCGCTGTAGGACGTTGGCCCACTGGGTGGGCTTTCCAAACAGGCTGTGAACCACAAAGCTGGCTTACAATAGCCAGACTGCCTACTCCTAGGTGGACTTTACTGAGAATCAGTGTAACTTCGTGGGGCAGGCGGGAAAGTCACAGTGACCAGGTTGGGGTGTATGCCTAAGTCCTTTCAAGGCTCCCAGGCATCCTTCACTTAGCAATGTCACTTCACGGTGTGGCCACTCTAATATAGCTAGAAAATGTATTCTAAAGTATAATTTCACTGGCAATGTCCACATCACCCCTGAGTGTGGTAAATAAATGCCTGCAAATAAGAGATTGAGCACTGAGGACTGGATTGCGTCCCCAACAAATAATATGCTAAAACATTGACATCAGCGTGGCTGCATCTTCAACAGGGCTGATACAGGAGCCCGCAGAGTTACGAGAGCCGCTCTCTGCTGTGTACGGTCCTGGTGAGGCGGTGGCTGCTGTAAGCCAGGAAGCAGATCCTTGCCAGGAACCTTGCTGGTAAGATTCTTGAAGTGCCAGCCTCGAGACCTTACAAATAATTGTCTCTTGAGCAAGCCCAGCCTGTGATATTTTGTCTTGGGATCTAGAGCAGAGGAAGTTTCAGAAATACCAAAGTGTTTTCATTTATAGATCTGGTTTCATGGCAGAGCTAGTGTAGTAAGATTATTAGATAGATTTTAATAATGCTTTTCTGTTAGTCCTTAGTTAGTGTTTCCGTCTCCACTGGGTAGTGAAATTACTATAAGTGAACAGAACATTCTGGTGGCTCTTTGCTCAAGTGTGGTAGGAGTGCATGTGGAAGTGAAGCTACACTTTTCCTTCCAGAAGATCCACTCTTCAGATGGCACAGTGTCTCCTACAGTCAGTCAGACACATCTGTTCCTACCAGAGATGGCACATCTGTGTGTTGCTGGCTGGCTGGGCTTAGCTTTTGCTTGTCTCAGCATTTCAGGGATGCTTGTCCTTTGTCACCTCTAGGCAGCAGCGGAGGCTAGTTGTGACACCAGTTCCATCTTATCTGTGGGTAAGAACAGTGGGTAGGGCACAAGAGCCTCTGAGGGTCAGTCTGTCCTTCCACGTCATCACCCCCCACGCTGCCCCACCCCCCGCCAACTCTTAGGACTCCTGTGATGTGTTTAGTCCCCTCAGCATCACAGAGGCGAAGTGGAGAGAATGGCAGTGCCAGCCTGGTTTCCTGGCCAGAGTGCCTCCTGTCGCGCCAGCCTCCCTGGTGCCTCAGCTGAGCTCACAAGTGACGGTTTTGATAGTTTCTAGCAACCAATTATCTATAATATGATACTCTGAAAAACATGAAAATATAGACTAAACTTACACAAATTGCTGTATCTTAGGGTTGATAGAGGCATAATTATTTTGCTTTTCCAACTTCAGTTTCTATTTATACTTTATTCTGCTTTCCTCATGTGGATTTATTATGAGTAAAAGCAATCATCAGCCAAATTAAAACAAGTGAATTTTAAAGCAGGGGAAATGATGGCAGATGTAAAATACAGTGAGCTATTTTTCTTAAATATTCAAATAATTAGCCACATTAAAGTTCCAAAAATATGTATTTTGAAAATTGACTTATTAGCAAACGGATGCTTGGTCCACATTTACTGTGACGTGGGTTCCCCACTCTGTGACCTCGAGCTCTGTCATTTTCCATGCAAAGACGCCCTGCTAGCTTGAATGCTCCGCAGTATTAACTTGGGAAGTGATGGGGTGTTTAAGACGTGGGCTGTGGGGGTCATTCTAGCCACTGGTCAGTTGTTCTTGAAGGGGATGGTGGGGCTCCGGCCTCTTTTTTATTCTCACTCTCTTTGCTTCCTGGGCGCATGAGGTGACTAGGCTGCAGCCACCATGTGCTCCTGCTATAGGCTCTGAACAATAGATTTAAGTGACCAGGAGAATGGGGGCGGGGTGGAGGGGACAGCCTTGAAGGTGCTTATCTCAGGAGTTTTGTCTAGTGACAGAAAGACAGCAGGCACATATGTATAGGCACAATGTTTCTGTTTTTTCCATTCACGGTGAAGTCACATGTAACAGTTTTAATAGCAGAGAACTTACTGTCTTAATTTTTCATGGTGTTTTACTACAGGGATAATAGATGCATGTTTAATTTTCCAGAGTAAGATGTGTGCATTTGTTACGTTATGAGTGAGGGGGGAAAACCCAAGAAAACTCTGTAATACCTGTCTTTGAAGGAGAACTTTCATGGCCCAGGCACAGTTAAGTTTGAAATGTAATCTGCTTGTGAGCTCATCTGCACCCGGCTGATGAGTGTGCCAGGGGTGAACAGCTGAGAGCAGTTAGCATAGTAACGGGTGAGGGGCAGCCACGGAGAAATCCTACTTTCTCAAATTGCAGTAGGTTGGATGTCGGACATTTCAAACAAAGAGGCTTTCTTTCAAAATACTTCATGTGCCCGCAGCTGCCTACCAGGTCCCATCATCCTGGGCACAGGAGCTTAAAGGCCAGCGCTCCTAGTCTTCTGCCTCCTGTGCCAGGCCGTCTCTCTTAGCTGATCCCTAAGCCTTTCTAACCTGTTGTAGTCTGCATCTCATCCCGGGGCTCCTGCAGAACATGGAGCCCATCCTGGGAGACCGTCCTCACCAGTTAGAGGACAGGAGGAAGCAGGCTGAACAGGGGCATCTCTTGGGGGGAGAGCAATTTGACTCTGGGTGTAGTGTGGGGAAACCCTCCTTGGCCCCCAGCCTCACGGTCAGGCATAGATGGCTTTTTCCTCATGTGAGCGCAGAGAGCATTGCAAGCAGAAGTCCTTGGGTGGATTTTCCTGTTCTGGGCAATACATGAATGAAGAAGGATTCTTACCAGTCTCAGCCCCACCCACTTTTGATTGCTGATCAAAAATCCACTAGTTTGCTGGGGCTGGGAATAAAGCTCAGCTCCATGTCTTGTGCAGCATAAGCCAGGTGTGGTGGCTGTCATTCTGGCACTCAGGAGGTGGATGCAGGAGGACACGAAGCACAAGGTCACTTTCAGCTACATAGCAAAGCCAAGGCCAGTGTGAGCTGCATAAGGCCCTGTCTTAGAAACCAACCAACCAGCCAAACAAACAAACCCAAACACCTGCTGGTTTGCGCTTTGTGTGCCTAACCATTCACAAATTAAATGTTTCTTCATATGTTCCTCTCCATTCTATCCCACAGGATATCTCTTCCCCGACCCCACCCACCCCGGGCCCCTTGAACCTCTGTCTTCTGTTGTTTCCAGCTGGGGCATAGAACTGGGTCAGGTATAGGAGGGGAGGGTTCCTGTTTCTATGCAGGAATTTCATCCCAAGATGTGCACAGCCTATGGGACTCTTGGGTTCCTCCAGACTGTCAGATCTGAGCAGGGCACAGGGTGAGCTGCTGTGTGGCAGGCTGCTTGTAGTGCTGTGCCTTGTGTGAGGTCAGAGGTTGTTTTTAACTTCCCCTTCTCCATTTGCCCTGTGGCTAGGTCAGCGTTGGGTGACTGTGACCCCACAGCCCAGTGATTAGGTAGGAAGGTTGCATTGGCCGTGAGGCGGGTGGAGCAGGCCTGCAGGACTGGGCCATCTGATGGCAGCAGTGCTGGGTCCCAAGCGACTCACAGGGAGACTGCTGCTGAGTCCTGCAGCTCTAAGTGGCAAAGCCTGGGGTCCCCAGACCACAGTTATGGCTCTGATTAGTGAAGCTTCTCCCATCTTATTGGTTGGGACACTCTTTGCAGGTTATTTGACACTTGTGTTTGTGTCACCACGAGTCAGGGACCCTTGTGAGCCCTCCTCTTACAAACAATGTCAGATCTCTGCAAAGGAAAGGGTGGAGAACGGTGAAACAGGAGGCATGGTTGCTTTAAGTACTACAGGGCTGTCTTTCCCTGCCAGTCAGCTTCCCAGGCATAAGGGCCTGTTCGTTCTCTCTTAAGGTGTCTCGTAGCATATCCCCATGGCTGCGTTCACATGTGTCAATTTCACGTGACATGGCTGGTCATCTTCTCCAAAACACTGGCACTCAGCGATGATTTTATTTAACAATGTCTTCAAACAGAAGCTTCTCAGCTGGCCTGGCCTGTCACGTGTGTTTTTTATAGTTTGTGGATTTGCCATCTCGGAGATTTCTGGGCACACCCTGTCCTTGGGCATACTGCTCCCTAACAGTTGGCCCAGCTTCTGCGCAGAAAGCAGCCACCCTCCTTGGGAATGGCCTGGGCCACTGCCACCATGTTTTATAGTAACTTCTGATTTTACAGTGTTCCTCAGAGCAGTCTGGTCAAAGGAAATAGAAAAGAAAACAACACAGACAGAACCACTATGAACCAGCTTGTGTGAGTGCTGAGCCTCTGGCACACATGGCCCATGGCCTGCCATGGGCTCCAGGCTGACTATCCTGCAGCACAACCTCCCGTGGTCCTTGGCTGCGTTTGTGTGCTGTATGGCCTGCATCGGCATCGGTGGGTTTGACCTGGCTCTCGCACTAAATGCCAAGGGCAACATGTAAAGGGATTTTGCTCTTTCATTTGGGTTGCGGTAGGTTTTTGAATTCAGACTCTCAAAAAATGCTGTCCACCATGCTTCTTGCAGCTCTTGGGTCGGTCCACAGTGCCCTCTGTATTCACAGTGCACAGCAGAGGCACAGGGCCATTTTTGTCACAGCTCACTCTGGAGGCATCAGTGCCGGCTGTTGTTTTACAGAGCTGTGCTGCAGTGGTCACGCAGAATCTTCAAATGTGTCTCTTCTCTATGTGACCAGCCACTGCTCAGCCTCGCCACCATAGAGCAAACACATCTGCTTCTGGTTTGCAGCGAAACGTGGGGTGCAAAATGGCTGGGGTGCCGGCCCACGGCACACCGCTGCTAAGACTGGCGGCCAAGCTGAATCTCACCGTCCACCCCCCACATACGAGTCAGGCAATGAAAGGAATCTGTCTGTGACAGGTGAGGATTCTTGTAGGTACGCGGCAGAGGATCCCTGAGGTCTGCTTGAAAGATGGAAGAAGAAAGAAATCTCTGTGCGGTTAGAATAAGCAGAAAGCAGTGCCAGCCCCAGTGCCGACCGTTGCTGGCTGTGGTCCTTAGCTGGTGTCTCCCCTGGAAAGCATGGCTCTTTCCATGACAACAGCACAAAGTTGCTATTTTGGAGTATTTATTGTGCTGGCAATTTTGGACCCCACACAGAAGGCCTCAGAACACTGCAGAGAGAGCTCTGTCATATTGATCAGACCACCTGGCATCTTCCTTTCGATGTAAAGACAGAAAGAAAAAATATGAATCTTTGAAGTTATCCAAAGGTTATCTCTGTTGTATTCATGGTGTGTGTGTGTGTGTGTGTGTGTGTGTGTGTGTGTGTGTGTGTGTGTGTACACGCACTTGGGCCAAGCAAGCTGTTGTGTGTCCTCCATTGCTCTCCATGTATTGCCTTAGGGAAGGGTCTCTCGGGGAGCTTGGTGCTTACTGCTTAGGACAGATTGGCTCAGGAGCTGCCTCTCTCTGTCCCCCAGGGCTGGGGTTACAGGCCTGTGCAGGCATGGCTGTATCCATACGTAGTCACGGCAGACTCAAACTCAGGTCATAGTGCTCTCTTACCCACGTCTCCTGGGCCCTGGCTCCGTGCTTTTCCACTCATATTTGCAGTGTCCTGTGAGAGCGTATCCAGCCTCCAGATGCCGCACACAGTTAGAGGAGCCCACCACAGCAGTGCTGGTCCAGGCAGGCTGGGCTCTGGCTTCGTGCTTTTCCAGTCATCTTTGCAGCATCTTGTGAGAGCGTATCCAGCCTCCAGATGTGCACACAGTTAGAAGATCCCATCGCAGCAGTGCTGGTCCAGGCGGGGGAGCTGACGGCAGAGGAACAGCAGTAGGTTAGGGCAGAGAGTTGGGGTGAGGGCAGCTGTAAAGTAAATCACTCTTGGCTGCTGGCAGAAGTAGGGGCTAGGCAGGGCCACTGCAGTGAAGCTCTGCCCTAACACGACTCTGCTTTTGTGGGGTTACCAAGATCCTTATCTTTGATTGTAATAGAAGTTTTAGTTTTCTCTGGGCTGAGTCCTGCTTTTTAGCTGCCTGATGCATCAGAACAGAGCCCATCCCCATCTCTGTGGTTTCTGCTTCTCCTTTCACACGCACACACACACACATACACATACACACACACAGACACACACACACATACACACAAACACACACACACACACACACACACACACACACACACACACACACACACTCCCTCCCTCTTCTTTGTTTAGTTGAGTCAGGTTTTATTAAATATCCCTGAAACTAAGCTGGCCTGAAACTTGCCACATAGCCCAGGACTTGAACTTGCAGCCATCTCCTGCCTTGCCCTCTGCCTCCTCAGTACTGTAATTATAGGTATGTCTGCTGTTAGCCATGTCTTTTGTCTGTGAGCTTTTAAAGGGTTTCTCTGTACAGGTCCACACTTCCTTGCAGTGACTTCTTTCTTGAGCTAGAAGTAGGGGTGTCTGCGTTTCTCAGTCTTCCAGGTCGGGTGCCAGCATTTATCAGACTAATCGAGAAGATGTCTGACATCACCAGTGATAGGCTTGCTTTCCCATCCACCAAAGCCAGGGGCAGCCCTCATGACCAGGTCTGACTGGTCCCCACTCTTTCTGTGCTCTGGTGCCTTGATGGTGCCCTCAGCCCTGCCGCCTCTTGATTAGCTGTAGCCTGCCTCATCCACTCTGCAGTGGCTTGGTGCGCACTGTCCTCGTCCCACATGGAAGGTGCACTTGGGAGCCCACTGCAGTTCCCCTCATAACAGACCGTATTTTCCTCAAATTGCTGTGCCATTCTCTACTATTTTGTGTAAAGTTTAGGGACATTTTGCCATTTTTAATTTCTAGGGAATAACTTTAAATTAGATTTAAACTTTTAAACTGGATTAAATGTGTGTTCCCCCTAGATAGCCTTCCACATGTCTCTCTGCATGCTGTGTCCACCTCCTGTCACTCACCTTTCAGTTTACCTTTAGGCAATGTTTTCAATATTTAAACATTTGCTGTTATATATTTAGAAGGGCATATTTAATAGTTATCCCTTTAAATGTTTTATGGTTTCCCCGTTGATCTAAATGCCTTGCTATTTTTGACATAAGAGTAGAATTGATTTGTGCACAGTGTTTTACACCAAGCCCTCTGCTATTATAGCTGATATTTATTTTGGCTTATGCTAAATGTACAGGCCCCACCACAAGCTGCATTCGGGGTCTCACTGCCTTTCCTGGGCTTGTTTCCTTTGTTCGAGTCTGTTAAATGGAAGGGTTGATTTAGTTGGCTCTGTAAGTACCTTGAGGCTCCAGGCTCTGTGATTTGGTGGGAAGACAGACACAGAAATGAAGGCACTGCTGCTGACCTCATTTCTCCCTGTGAAGCAGTGGCAGGTGGCAGAGTAACGCTGTGGAGTGTGACAGAGGAGCTGTTAGAGGAAGGGCACTCAGTGGCCCCAAGGCCTGCCTGCCCTCCAGAATGCTGGGGCTGGGGGCTGCTCATTGACACGGGGCTTGGAGCCCTAGGGCAAGCAGTCCAGGACACACTGCCATGTGACTAGGCCAGCCACACACAGCATGTTCGGTGTACTTGTCCCATTTGGCTGCAGCCTCAGCAGCTGAGGGGCCGCACGCTGTGGTGTCAGCCTGTGCGGTGGAACCTGGCCCTTAAGTTTACACGTGCGATTTCATGAACTTCCTTCAAGTAATAATCAATACTTGGATTCCGAGCCCCAGGCCTCCTCAGTAAGAATTAACTTCCTTAAATCTTGTTCATTGCGCAGTAGAGTAGAAGGCACAGGGCACTTGCTCCTAGGCTGGCAGAGCAGACTGTATTCTAGGTCTTGCCCAGAGCTGTGTGAGGATACTGTTCGGGAGGGCAACAGGGAGCTGCTCTTGTGGGGACAATAGCTGCCACTGTTGTCTTTACGGAGCATATGACAGGTAAGGGCAGAACGCACATCATCCTGGAGTGACGGCAGCATCTAGAAGTTGGTCCAGCCACACACAAGGGTCCCACACTTGTCGTGTCTCCAGCGAGTGGCAGAAAGACCTCACAAAGCAACACCAGCCATGTGCTCATGAGGAGTCAGTAGTGACTGAGCTCAGAGTTAGACCCCAGGGGAAAGGAACCGGAAGTCAAGGGAGTCAAGCACGAGGCGCTCAGCAGGGCCAGCCCTGACCACCCAGAGGCTTCTACAGAAGCAGATACACAGTGTTCACATGTAAAGGACACGGGCAAGAAGCTCGTGCAGTGACAGGTGCACTGGACCTGGAAGCCAGCAAGGTCCTCCTCCAGCAATTGTCACCTTAGAGGAAAACCCTGGCGCAGCCTCTCCTGAGTCCTGAGAAGTGACTAACCCTGTCACTCCTTTCCCGTTTCCCCACATCCCCTACTGTGAATTCCAGTCATCTCGCCTCATTTTCCTCTGTGTGCGTCTCTGTTGTCTGTGGTTCTGGGGACCTGGGTGGGCTGTAGACTGTTGTGCTGGTGTGTAACCTGGAACCACACATTCCTTGTGGAGAATCCCATTTGCCTCCCTGGGCGAGCCCATCCTTCACTCTGCCCTGCTTTGCAGGTGACAAGCTAGGCAGGTATTAGGAGACACGCTGTGTCCCCTGCATTGTTCTGGTTTGCCTCAACATGCATATGAGGTCAAGTTGTGAGACTGCTCTCACACTGTCTTGCTGCTGTGTGCTGTAGTTCCAGTCTGGTTCTGGGATCCTTGGGCCCACTGGGCTCAGAGCAAGGTGAGAGGTGTGTATCAGTCAGCTACAGTGTGTGCAGTAGCCTGCTGCAGCCTGTGTAAAAGGTGGCTCAGGTATGTGCAGTGGCCAGCTGCAGAGGGCTATTGCAGTGCATTCAGTGGGTGGCTGCAGCATGCATTTGGCAGCTGGAGAGTGTGCCGCGTGTGACTAGTGCAGCATCCAGCCCCGTTTCCAAAGAGTGCAGCTCTGCCAAGGGCCTCAGGGTGAGACGTGGCAGATCTCTCTTTAAAGACATGAAAAGATTACAGGTAACTGGACTGGACCCGTGTGAGGGCAAGAAGTGCACACCGATGAGGGAGAAAGCCGCTGTTGCCATCCCGTGCAGCAGCAAACCTGGCCTGGCTTAGAATCCCCGCCATATAAATACCATGAGTCAACTGACTGTTTGGCTGACTTGGTTTCACTGTCTCAGAACCTTGACCACATCTGGGCCAAAGGCTTTGATGCCACTAGGGGCATTGTAAAGGTGATGAGAGATAGTCCCAGTTAATTCCAATTTGTCCTTGGTCAGCAGTCACAGGCCATAGAACTGAAAATGGAGGGAGGTTTTGTGTGACGTGGCACATGGCGCCTGCGCTGCCACTGGTCCTTTTGGCCACGCCATGCGGTAGGCCCAGAGTATTTTCGAGAGTGTTCTGAAACTGGCACTGATGGAGCCTCCTCCCAGAATAGTCTAATCATCAAAAGAGCTGGCCTCACCTTGTTCCAGTGGGCTAGTAATAAGGCCTGGGTGCTGGGTCCCTGGAGCCAGCTGCAGTGCTGACCAGGTACCACCTGTACAGGCCACACATCTGAGGTCATCTTCAACCTCACTACTCTGACTCTAAGTCCTACCTAACTCCCTTGCTAGGTTCCATGTGTCTCTCTTGGGGATCCCCAGAACTGCCTGCCAGTTTCACACTCACGTGGGAGAACACTGTGGTTAGAGTGTCCCCACTAGCATTGATTGCTGCAGCAGCCCACGAGCTTTGTGTCTCCTGGACATGTCCGTGGTGTTCACAGATGCATGTGGATCCTGAGTGCTCATCCAACCCCAAGCCCATGGGCTTCCAGGCTTTCCCTAGACATAGCGTGCCAGCCCAGCCACGATGGGCTCCTGTCCTGCTCTGTGCTAAGCACCCAGCTCCACAGGCCGTTGGGTTGGAGGTCAACTGGACACAGTGTTACCTGTGAGATCTCAGTTCAGCCAGGGTGGTGACATGGATGCAAAGGGATGCGCTTGGTGCTGGGAAGGTCAGTCCCATACTTGGATAGTTTAGTGTCTAGGGAGAGCGAGCCTCCATTCTCTCAGATGAGCGTGTTGGCAGGCAGCTTGAGGGGACCACTGTGTGGTCCTTCAGGCCTTCGCTTCTCTAGGAATGGATAAGCAGAGAGAAAACGTGTGTTGCCTCGCTCTCCGGGGAAGCTGGGAAAATGACAAATAGCATAGTGCAGAAGCAATCTCCCCTTCTTGTGACTCTTTCAGTTTAAACCATGCACTTCTTTCCAGTTGGCTTAAGGATTTGGAATTAGTTGTGAATTCAGTTATCTGGGATGCTGGGGGTGGGGCACAGGGGGTGCTGGAGGGAGGTGCTGCCCAGACAGGGGGCTGAGTGTGTGCAGTTCTAGCTCCGCTCACCCTCACAGGCATGCTGCTGGGCCCTGCCTAGTCAGCATTAATCTTTCATAATCTCCAGGCTAACTGTTAGCTCAGATTTGCTGCACAGATTAATTTTAGCATCAGAAGAGCTGCCTTTTCTTTAGCACATCCCCATTGTTTAAAACAGTTCTGTAGGGTAAAAAGTGCCTTTGGTAAGATTTCCATAGAAGACCCATTTTTCTTTTCTCTTTAACGTCAGAGGTTTGTTAAAGGGTCTTCCGACAGGCAGTAAAACTGAACCTGTTGTTACTTAGGAGGCAGTGTCTGTGTGGTCAAGCTGAGTTGCTAACATTGTGGTGGGAAAAGATTCTGTTGACGTCACAGTCTCTGAGACTCTGCTCAGCACGTAAGCCCATGTCTGTTGCTCCCTCTGAGCTCCCCCATGCTGTGTCTGTTGCACCCACAGGGCTCCCCCATTGTCTGATAGCTCCCGTGGGGCTCCCCACGCCTTTGCTTTGGCTCCCTAGGCATATTCTGGGTGCCTGTCTCACTTTGCCTCTGCTTCTAGCCGTTCTGGTTCTACTCTGAGGCCCAATTCACAAAGGCATTGCCAGAGCTAGTTTGGGGTGCGAGTCTCTTTTCCATCTCTCATGGGCATGTCTGTGGGCCAGCCAGCCTGAGCGCGCTGGGATGAACTCCCCTTGAGGTTCCTCCCTGACATGTTGGGATGTGTCATATGTATGTCTCCACCAGGGTGAGCTGGAGGCAGAGCACATGCTATCTCTGGGGACAGCCAACCGCGGTTCAGAGTTAAGCGCTGAGGAGAGAGTCAGCTGTGGCTGATAAGTCCTGGCCCTGTCTTTTCTCTCTCGACAGAGCTGGTGCCACTGACCACCCTGAGGGCGGCACCTGCAGCTTATCTTCACCTCAGTAGAAAAGAGATGTGTTGGTTTCATTGTTTGAGCTATGCATGCCCTTGTTTAAGAATGTGCACGCATGGATGTGTGTGCATGCGTGGTCATTGCTCTCAGCGCTGTCCCATGCTCTGCCTGCTTCACAGCCTCGAAGTCCATCTCATCATGGGATCCTCGCAAGCTAATCTACTGCTTGGCCCTGCGGAGCCATTGTGGTGCTCAGTTCAGATCTGCCCTGATTAGTAGGCAGCCTCTTTTCTCAGAGCTCTCTGAGGGCAAAGGCATGAGGCGTGCTGTTGGCGTGCCTGCTGCCAACACAGAAGTAAGGGCACATGCTGCCGCCCCACTCTTAGCTCTGGTAGGCTGCCCCTTTCCACACGCATACCAGTGGACTGAAGTCAGATATTTGAGTTCTGATTTTGGAGGAAAGATGGTGATTGTGCCACTGCTTTGTTGGAAACTCGAAAGCAAGGACCGAGGGGCTCATTTTTGGAAGCTGCTCGTCTATGGACCCCCCTCTCTTAGAGGGACAATGAGGTTAGGTGACGGGTGACTCCCAGGTCTGGGGAGATGGCACCCACTGGTGAGTAGCTGGGAATACTAAGAGCTAGTTTCTAGGCCAAGGCAAGCTGATGGCTTCAGAAAGGCCGTGGAGTAAAGTGAAGGTGGCAAGCGACTGACTCAGATTCAGGGGAGACATCGCTGAGACAAAAGAGAGCAGGCTCACCTGCTTAGTGAGGGGGGTGATGTGTGCACAGGTGGGGAGCAGACCCTGAGAAGGGGGCTGATGCAGCAGCACATGGGGCGAGCCAGGGGTTCAGAGTCTCAGGATGGGCAAATATCAAAGCGAGCCTGTGGGCTGATGAAGGTTTGTAGACAGGAAAGGTAGAAATGCATTTGCAGGTTGGGGAGAATCAGGTTGGTGTCCAATGGTTCCCTTAGGCACGCTGGGATTTGGGGGGTACATTTGTACATTTACATGAGTAACCCCTCCCAGCGTGGAGGAGACTTTTCCCACAGCTGCTGCTGTCAGTGGAGTCACTGGGTTGTTTTTCCTGTGGGTGGGTCAGTTGGACTCTTTCCTCTGGTGGAACGATGTCTGCATCGGGCTGTGCTTTAGTCACGGACTAGGAATGGTTGGGCACACCTGCCGGTGCTGCGATGAGCCTCAGAGCATGCTGGGCTGTGGCCTCTGCCTCGGTGGGAGAGTAGGGTATTTAGAACCAGTTGCGGTTGATGGTGGGTTGTTTCTCGTGTGTAGTGAAGACCGAGGAAGCTGCTTTCTCTGTTCCCCAGGCATGTGTTTGGTGACACAGAGCTGACCAGGGTTTACCGGTCCATGCCCCAGGGGCGTTGCACAGTGGTGAGTAGACTCCCTGGGATGTTTTGTCTAGGGAATTCTTGGATATGGCTGGAACATAAGATGTGCTATATATCAAGTGCACTTGTGGCACTAGCCACCAGCATCCTCTAGGCCTGCCCCTGAGAGAGAGAGACTCCAGGCCAACTGAGCACTGATAGCTGCCCAGATGTGTGAGGGGCGCATCAGCAAGCTCAGTGCTTTTCAGTGGGCTGTGAGGGGAGCTCACCGGGGCACCGGAGACAGCTCCTAGGAGGACAACACTCAGTCCAAACAGCGCTTGTGGAATTGCTGTGATTGATGAGAACGTGCTAACTCTTGGTTCTTCCTCGGCTCCTGTTTCCTAAATGTGGAGGGAGGCTTGTGCTGTCCTAATCCTTGGCTGGTGCTGATCCTTCGCTCCCACTTCCCGAGTCTCCAGGACAAGCCTGGCAGTCTTGGTCCCTCATCCTCATCAGGGCACCTTGCTTCTTCCCATGCCAAGGAGCTGTCTGTGGAGAGACTAGGTGGCTCAAAGCGGATGGCGACATGTGTGAGTAGTGCGTCCCTGGAGGTGCTGGCACACGTGAGGTGTGTTCTCGGGCTGCAGGATGCTGGTCTAGGACGAAGAGTAAAACTATACAGCAAGGTTGCTGGTTCCACATGGAGGTGAAGGGGCTGCCCTGTGGTAGGGGCCAGGATGGGGTCCCCCACAACACAGGGGCCCCTTTGACTCTTCTGACTGAGCTTGGAAGTAGAGGACCTCTCCTAAGGTGCCTGCTGCATCCTAACAGACCAGCTCCAGACGAGGTGCGTTCTAACAGTTCCTGGATATGGAGAGAAAGACTCAGGAATTCTCTACTTTCCCCACGGTCTCTCTCCACACGTGGATGGCAGACCTGTCCTTAAGCTTTCTCCACAGAGTCCCTTCTTGACAACTGCCACACCCTGAGGCCAGCCCATCACCTTCACCTGTGTGCCCCTTTACTCAGAGGCTTTCTTCCCCCTTTCCATGGTCATCTTAAAACACATATAGCGGGGCATCAGAGTCCGGGCCGTAATGTTCCTGGGTGTCACAGTCTCTGTTCTGCTGCTGAAGGGACAGCACAACCATGGCAGCTCTTCTGAAGAGAGCATTTAATGGTGGCTGGTTTAGTCCATTATCAGCACGGTGGGAAGCATGGTAGCCGCAGGCAGACATGGTGCCAGAGGAGCTGAGAGTTCTACATCCAGCTCTGCAGGCAGCAGGAAGGAGAGAGGCACTCGGCCTGGCTTGAGCATTTGAAATCCCGGAACCCACTCCTAGTGACACACTCCCTCCAACAAGGCCCCAACTGTCCTAATCCCTGTCAAGCAGAGCCACTCTCTGGTTACCAGGCATCCAGCTATATGAGCCTCTGGGGGCCGTTTCTATCCCAGCCACCACAGTGGATGAAGGGCACTTCTCTGGGTGAGATGGAAGGATGCCCTCACTGCATGCCAGTGTCTGTTCTCTCCTAGGGCACAGAAGTACCCAGGACCAGGGGAAGGGGATGCCTTCCCTCATGCAAAATGCTGTACATCTGGGAGACAGGACCTGTGCTTAGGCGCGTGTTAGAGGTTCTAGTTGTCATGCGCAGGTGCAGCCTCCCCCAGTCAGGACACACCCACAGTTGGAGAAGACGGAAAGGGTACAGAGCTACGAGGTTTCATGTGGCTGCCATGTCCATGCTTACTGTACACTCTTCACACCCAGGGCTGGGGTAGAGGAGCGGGCCACAGTCACACTCAGCTGCATGAAGCTGGCCACTGGGGAAGCGCTCTAGTCATAAGGCCTGAGATGAGGTTAAAATGTGCACGGTCTAGTACAAACCCATGGGAAAGGCGTGGCGGTGATTTCCTGGGTAACCGTTGTTTTAAGATTGAAATACAATAAGAAAAACATGGTATCCCGTGAGGAGCGGCTGCAGGTCGGGTTTATGAGCTGTCATCAGTTGTTACAATGGTTACAGCTCCTAGAAATGTGCTAGGGTGCCCCACAACCTCACCTGCTGACCACACACAACCCCTCACCCTACCCCACCGCTGCGTCTCCCCAGGAAACATTCTGAGATGCGAATCCCCACTAGCCGCGAGAAGACTTTGCCCAGCTCTGTGTGTGTTGCAGCCAGTCTGAGTTCTGGCTAAGATCCAAGAGTACCTGCCCAGATCTCAGCAGGGGATGACTATTGTCACCAGGCTGTCGTTCAGAGAAAGAAGAGCAGTTCGGAAGCTTCCAAAAGAAGGTGCTAGTAGGTTAGTTCCCTCTTTTTAGTGCCTTGGATTTTTGCCAGAGTTCCTTCACAGCAGTGCTAGGCTTGGCTCAGGTGTGGTGTCTTCCAGCATTGGGTGAGCTAGGCTGTGGTGATGTGAACAGAGGTAGCCACCGCTCCCCATCTGGGACAGGCAGAACTGACTTTGTGACTGGGAGCACTCCTTAACTGGATTACCCTGAGGCTCCTTCCCGCTCTGCCCTAACAGGCACTCAAGGAACCCCCTCACCCCCACCCCTGCCCAAGGCTGGCCATTTCTTTTAAACTAATCACTTTTCTTGCTATGTGTAAAGAGGCCAATGCAGGAAAACCATCCATTTCATTTAGATTTTCCAGTTTCGTGGTGTACAGGCTTTTGAAATAAGGCCTAGTGATTCTTTGGATTGATTTCCTCAGTGACTGTTGTTGTGTCCCTATTTTCACTTCTGATTTTATTAATTGGGCAGTGTCTCTCTGACTTTTAGTTAGTTTGTCTATCTTGTTGGTTTTCTCAAAGAACCAGCTTTTAGTTTCCCATAAGTTGAGGATATTGTGCCTTCAATTTCATTGAATTTTTAGGAAGTCTTTAATTTCTTTATTTCTTCCCTGACCCAGTGGTCATTAAATAGAGAGTTGTTCAGCTTCTGTGAGTTTGTAGCTTTCTGCTGTTGTTGATGTCCTGCTTTAATCTGTGGTAGTCTGGTAAGGTACACAGGGTTATTTAAATTTCCTTTTATTAGTTGAGGTTTGTTTTGTAACCAACTTTATGGTCAATTTTGGAAAAGGTTCTGTGAGGTGCTGAAAAGAAGGTACATTCTTTTGAGTTTGGGTGAAAAGTTCTGTAGGTATCTGTTCGGCCCACTTGATATAGTGAAAATGGCCATCTTACCAAAACCAATCTACAGATTTATTGCAATTCCCATAAAAATATCAAATTTTTCATAGACTCTAAAAAAAATTTCAATTTCATATGGAAAAACAAAAAAACAAACAAACAAAAAAAACCCAGAATAGATAAAACAATCTTGTATAATAAAAAGAATTTCTGGAGGCATTACCATCCCTGATTTCAAGCTGTACTACAGAGCAATAACTAGTAATAAAAACTGCACAGTATTGGCATAAAAACCAGTTGATAAATGGAATTGAATCAAAGATCCAGAAATAAAACCGCACACCTACAGACACCTGATTTTTGATGAAGAAGCCAAAAAAAAAAAGTATCTTCAACAAATGGTAATGGACTAACTGGATGTCTACATGTAGAAAAATACAAACAGATCCATATTTACCACCATGTACAGAATTCGAGTCCAAGTGGATCAAAGACCTCAACATAAAACCAGTCACACTAAATCCGTTAGAAGAGAAAGTGGGGAAGAGCCTTGAACACATTGGCACAGGAGTCAACTTCCTGAACAGAACACCAACAGCTCAGGCTCTAAGATCAACAATTAATAAATGAGACTTCATGAAACTGAAAAGCTTCTGTAAGACAAAGGACACTGTCAATAGAACAAAATAGCAGCTTACAAACTAGAAAAAGATCTTCTGAAAGAGGGCTAATATCCAAATTATATAAATAACTGAAGAAATTAAACACCAACAAACAAAATAACCCAATTAAAAATGGGATACAGAGCTAAACAGAGAATTCTCAACAGAGGAATCTCTAATGGCCTAGAAGCACTTAAAGGAGTGTTCAGTGCCCTTAGTCATCAGGGAAATGCAAATTAAAATGACTCTGAGATTCCATCTTACACCCATCAGAATAGCTAAGATCAAAAACTCAAAGTGATAGCTCACACTGGCAAGGATGTGGAGCAAGTGGGAACACTCCTCCATTGCTGGTGGGAGTGCAAACTTGTACGACTGCTTTGGAAATCAATCTGAAGGTTTCTCAGAAAATTGGGAATAAATCTATCTCAAGACCCAGCTATACCACATACCAGCATATACCCAAAAGATGCTCCACCGTACAACAAGGACATTTGCTCAAATAGCAGTCTTGTCTTGTGCAGGAGCCTACGGACACTGAGATGGATGATGTGAACCCTCTCGTCTTCTGGGAGGGTTGGCCAGCTCGGGAGTGGAATCCACTGTCACAGAGGGGTGCAGGTGGCTTCCCTCTGGATCTTTGGGTTCTTAGTGATTGGCATTCCTGCGGGGGGGGGGGCGGGGGTGAAACTGCGATCTCCGGAGTAAACTGTTGTAAGGCTTCAAGGGATCCAGCTGTGGTCACGCAGCTCCAGTGTACCGCCTCTCTTGACAGCTGTCATCTGCGCTTGTCACCAGAAGCCTGTAATTTCTGCTTTGTACAGGTTTCAGTACGTACCTCTGTTCTACTTGAGGCTTCCTTTTGTGCCAGGTTGCCAGTTCTGACAGCTCTACAGACCAAGCAAGGATAAACAATAGCGCCACGCTGGGGAGAGGGAGTACTGGGGAGCCTGGAGCTAAATCCATTTCTTTTAGCAAACTCCTTCATGATCTTTTAAAAATGGGAAATAGCTAAGTTGACTACAACAAAAAGGAAAGAAAGAAGACAGAGAGAGAGAGGACAGGGAGGGAGGAGGGAGAGAAGAGGAGGGGAGAATGTTATTTAGTGGATTCCTTTTCATGAAGTCTCCGTCCAAATGTTCTCATCAGTTTCAGAACCGGGAAAACCACACACTGCTGCAGTCACGTAACTGACTCTGAAGTGTGTGACCGCTTTGCTCTGGGTTCTGTCATGAGAGTCACTGGGCTAGTGAAAGTTGTACACAACAGGGACAGCCACGTCACACCATGTTGACACTTTCTTCTCCCCAAGGATCCCAAAGAAGGTCTACTTCTAGCAGGATCCTGAAAGCACAGTCGAGGCCAGAAATGGAAGGGGAGTCCTCCTGCTGCCTGCCACTCAGGAACCACGTCCCATGAGTCCTCCTTCACTTCACAGGCAGAGTAGGAACCCAGCAATGGCGGCATGCAGAAGTGCCTGCCCTGCTGGGTTGTGCTACTGTTGACTGGAGGGACAACTGAGCCCTTCATGTGTAAATCTAAAAAGCCAGCAAAGTGAGATAAACGCATCACACCTGAACTGGAGGCCTGTGATCGACACGGGGCTTTAGCTTTAATTTATTGTATTTTTACTTATGAGTATATATGTGTGTGCGCTGCGCGTGGATGTGCTCTCGGGACAGAGAGCTGGAGTCACAGGTGGGTGACCAGCTGAACTCTGGTCCTTTAGAAGAACAGTGGTTCCTAACTGTGAGCCATCTCTCCAGCCCCATGGTGTTATCTTTAGTTTTTTGTTGGTTCCCAGTAGATTGATACCAAACTCACCCCAATTCTCTTTCTTCTACAAACATGATGGCACCCCAGATAGGACTGCACAGCTGTCACCTTTGCATGGAGGACTCTCACTGTGCACCTCGCTTGAACACTCTGTCCCTGTATCCAGGGGCATCTTGCAAGCCAAGCGTTAACACTCTTGTATAGCTGAGAACACCAAGCCGTTCTTTTTCTACCTTTATCTTTGCATCCAGAAACTGTTTCCACCATTAGTTTCTATCCCTCCTTTCCTTGCAGCAGCTTATCTTATCTTATTTGTTTTTCAAAGCACCGAATCAGTTTTGGCTAAACTTGAGATCTAATTTCAGTGTCGCCGGATGGGCTGATGGTGGGTGAGCCTTGGGAATTAATACGTCTGGGGAGGTGGCTTTGTGGCATCTCATTTTCTTATATAGAGAGACAACCGGTCATCTCGATTAGTTTTACATTTCTGGGGAATTAATTCAGAAGACAAAGAGAAAGGGAATTAATTGTTATGGCACTATCAGTTAGTGTGTGGTATTTCCCAGGAGCACACCCATAGGATGCCTGGATGGACTGAGGAGCAGCTGTCTTCCTGGACTTCGATGTCCCAAAGGAAGACAGGTTCTGAGTCCTTAAGCTGCCCTGTACTTAGAGACAGCCCAGCTTCCACCCTGCAAGTGCTGTCTGAGAAAGAGGCCCCTGTAAATGTTGGGCTCCATCCACCAGTTACAGCTCATAGTTCCAGCTTGTGGGGAGTCAGTCCCATTTTCATATGGTTTGTTTCATAAACTAGGGGCAGAAGGATGAGAAGAAAATAATTTGAGGGACACAGCAGAGGATTGGGGTGGGGGAAGGGCTGGAGATTGAGAAGAGGATAGCATTTTCATTTAAAGACAGAGAACAGACAGGAAAACACCCAAGTCAGCAGGGGCAGAGAGGAGAGGGGTGAGGTCACAGGGGTTCCTGGGGTGGTCCCTCCTCCAACAACTCTTCAACTATTGCCACTGTATTGTAAAAATAACAAATCTAGTCCTCAGGTGGCTTCCGTGACTTCTTTTTGAAGTCACCATCTCAATCTGTCTTGCTGTCATGTGGGTGTGTGGCTGCCTCTCTGACTACTCTTGTCAATGCAGTTTCTTTCTTTGGTAGAGGTGCAGGTTACTCTCCAGGGTGGCTGAGAAAAGAGGACTTGGGAATTTGTGTGAACCTCCTCCGGGGCCCCAGCCACACTCAGGTGTACTGTCCCAAACACCACCAGGTGGAGATCCCAGGCCACCAGTGTGCGTGTCGCCATCCGGCCACCAGTGTGCGTGTCACCATCCCAGCACTCAGTGTGCGTGTCGCCGTCCCGGCACTCAGTGTTTCTAGCACTGCCTGACGCTTCACACGCACCTTCGCCTTGTATCCCTTCCTTCTCCAGGCTCCTCCTCCTCTTCCTGTGACTCTGTGGCAGGGTCGGTCGTCCTTGGCCCTTTCTCTGTTATTATTTCTTGTTGACCTGAGTGACAGTGCTCACCAAAGCCCTCCCTCTCTTCCCTTACACAGACTCTACTCTCTTGTTTTTCTGGGGACTGATATCCTAGACATAACCCATGATTTCAAGTGACCTCTCACTGTCTCAGTGTCAGAGACGAGATATGGCCAGTTCCCTAACCCAAGACAATGGATATTCTGGGTAAGATATGAAGTACCTTTCACAAATATGTCTTTGAAGGTATCAGTCATTTGGGAGGTCAGCAGGCCCCTAGGTCTTCACCATCACTGGTTAAGGATCTTTTTGGGTCTCTCTATGTAGCCTTGGCTGTCCTGGACTTGCTTTGTAGACCAGGCTGGTCTTGAACTCACAGTGATTCACCTGCATCTTCCTCCTAAGTGCTGGGATTAAAGTGCTAGTTAATTACCTTTAACTTGCACTAGCTTTTCATAAGTGCGGGAAAGGCAGGAGATTGAGCACAGGAAACGCCCTATGGGGTGACTGGACAGAGAGGCACAGCAGCTAGGCTGTGGCTCTGCTCTTCTTTTCTGAATAACAATATTAGAGTTAGATAGCACCATGCCTGCTGGAGCCATGTGTGTTCCAAGTGTCCTTCCCTTGTCTCCATCATCACTAGGCTACCCGATTTTCCTGACCCTCCCCTTCAGCCTCTCTCCTCTTTTACGTGCATGTGTCACTTTTGTTCTTCCCTCGTCCATCACCCATTTTGATCCTCCTTTGGTCTTCTCTCTCTAACATATATCACATTAAAATGAAAGTTTCTATTATTTCCCTTTCCTCCCCTCCCCCCTCCCATGGGCACCTACCTACCTCACTCGCTCGCAAACCCATGGCCTCCTTGTTTAACTGTGACCATTATGTATGTATACATGCACAAGTACATGCATACAGCCTTCGCGTGTCTTCAGTGAGCCTTGTGTGTCTGTGGTTTCAGGGCTGCCCATTTGGATTAGATGGCCAGCTAAGGAACTCGCCCCCACCCGCAAGTACAGCTACTTCTCCCCCTCAGCAGTCCTTAGGTGCCTGTGTCCCTTTGTCTGCGGCTGCGGCCCTGTGAGCCTTCCTGTTCCACAGCGCTGTCTATTGTGTCATTGTTCATGTCCTGTTTAGGCAGCCATGTTGCTGAGGTCCATGGGTATAGCTTCACAGTCCTTTCTGCTTTACACTTATGTGTGTGTGTGTGTGTGTATACACGTGCATATGTGTGTATGTATGCATGCACATGTGTATACACAGTGCACACATGTATATGCTATAGGCTAAATCTGCATATGAGAGAGAATATGTGGTTTATGCAACAGACCTGTAGCCAACATTCTACTAACTGGAGAAAAACTAAACATTTCCTCTAAAGTTGGAAATGAGACATGACATTCACTCTGACCTCCCCCCCCCCCAATACAGTACTCAAAACCTTAGCTGGAGCAATAAGACAAGAGAAAGACATAAAAGAGATAAAAACAAGAAAGGAAGAAGTTTATCCCTATTCATGGCCCCCCTCTTGAGAGCTCTTTTTGCGGCTGTCCTTCCTACTTCCTGCTCTCTTAGAACATTCTGGAATCCTGTGTTCAGTAGGATTTCTTAGAGCTTGTTGCCATCTACTACATGGAGGGGTGACCCTTGCCTCTGGTTTCTCTTTCCGCAAACATCTAGTTATTTTTGAGGCCTGTTCTCAGGCCTTGTGCCAGAAACCTGCATTTAGTGCGATCTGTGGCACTCATTAAGAGCGGATCTCCTATTCCCGGGGGAACTGTATCAAGAGCCTAAAAGCAGTGATTTGGACATGGGCCGGGAGCCAGGCATGGTCGTGTACACCTGTGGTCTCAGGCCACTCACGTCCTGTGGTGTAATACATGATGTAAATGGATGTTATCACTGTGATGTCACCCCCAGCGTCTGATCTGGGGATGAGCTGAGGTGGGAGGCTCTGAAGTCAGTCCTTGAATGGAACTCAAATACTGGGAGGAAGCCGGGCTCTGGGTTTTGTATGGAAAGGTGATGTAGGATGGCTGTTTCCTGTTGGCCGTTTGGGGGTGACTTCCTGGCCTGCCCTTCCTGATGTCTGGGGTGACACCTGCTGTCCAGATTCCTCACTCCAGTGGCTGGTGCTGGGGCGGAGCCTGCGTTCCCTGTAGACAGGAGGTGCACAGCTTCGGGACAGCATGTTGGACACTGTAGCAATTGCTGCGTGGGTTTTATAGCGATGAAAGGCTTTTTGTAGCACTCTTTGCATTATCTGTGTCAAAAATATTGGAAAGTGAATTGGAAAGATAATAAATTATGTGCATTTCCATGTGGGGGCCTCTCCCAGTCTCTGGAATAGTGAAGCACGACACCGTCAGGTCACCATTTGACTCCTGGGCTCCTGAGGCCACACTCCACCCCACACTGTTAACTGTGGAGTGGGTTTAGTGGCGAGCACATTCCCGTTTCCCTGTGGTATTGGTGAGACATGGCAACAGAAACCTGAGGAGGAGAGGAAGCAATTAAAGGCCCACATGCCAGTCTTAGCACCCCATCGCAGTGCCCTGTGCTGGAAACCTCCAGAGTAGACACGGTCCCAGCTTTAAGAAAAGGACACAGATGGACTGAAGGGGCAGGGGCCTGGCTGTGTCCTAACTGCCCATCGCTGCTGTCTTGCAGGAAGAAGGCATCGTGAAGGAGATTGACATTAGCAACCATGTGAAAGAAGGCTTCGAGAAGGCAGACCCTTCCCAGTTCGAGCTGCTGAAGGTTTTAGGACAAGGGTCATATGGAAAGGTGAGTTGAGTGGATCAGCCCTGGGTGTGGGCGGGCATCAGATGCAGAGGCGGTACTGGCTGAATCTGGCAGAGTCCGGGCATGGAACTGCCCACCTCTGCTGAGCCTGTGTTTGTCAGAATCGTGAGCCATGGAAAGCCAGGCCACCCACACTCTCAAGCTCCTCAGTGTCCTCTTGGCTCATGGTTATTTCTAAAGGAGCCAAATTATTGCAGTTGAGCCAGGGAGTCTTGGAAGGGGCATCATCAAAGGAAGGGAGTGATGAGAGAGTGAGAAAAAGAGAAAAAGTGTGTGTGTGTGTGTGTGTGTGTGTGTGTGTGTGTGTGTGTGTGTGTGTGTGTCCCCTTCTCTGGATTGGCCTATACAACTGTCACTCAAACTAGGAAGGCAGGGATTTGAGGTCTGTCTCCTCTCCTCACCTGGGTCAATGACAGTAGTTTTGCCCTTTGATACCTTGGTTTCCGCACCTGTAAAATAAAGGAACTAATTTATTTTATATATGTGTGCTGTGAGTTAGTCAGGAGTCCGAGCTGGGCCTACACATGTCCTTACTTCTGCCCCAGAAATCATAGCAATGGCGGCTGATCCTTTCAGGAGATGAGAAATGCTGTCTCTTTTCCTCAGTGCCCCATCCACACATAGTGTGGTCCTCGCCCTCTGTCTCCACTGGACTAGCAACTAGACAGATAAGCGCTGACAGCCTGAACACTAGAGCAGAAGGGCCTGTGTACACCACAAAGCCAATGCTTCCTGAAGTGTGAACAGAACTGTCCTGGGGCTTTAGAACAACTATTTTTATGTTGCGTGTGGATGTTTGCCGAATCTCGCCAATCTTCACATGAATGTGCCAGAAAGAGGGTGCAATCTGACTCAAATGCGAGAGCCCTGAGGCTTGAAACGATCTCTTACAGACCCTGTTGATTTGATTATGTTTATGAGGCAGAACACCTTCCTTCTTTCTTTTCTACATGGCCAAGTGACAAGGAACCTGTTTACAGTCATGCATATCGCCGTTATAATCATGAGGATTGCAACATGGGTGCTTAGCATGGTCCTGAGGTCTATGAAAGTAGCAAGATACACACCTGTCTCTCACATGTGCACAGCTATTACTGAAAACAGCCTGTCTGAGGTGACAGCAGAATGGCTCAACATTAATAGGAAGTGGAGGGAAACTGGGAGATAATTTTTTTCTCTAAGAGGCAGGATTTGAAAACACAGCAAGAGTTATTTCCCTTCCCTGTCTTTCAGAAGCATTATCCATTGCTGTCTCATGGGGGACTCATGCAGGGTCTCCTCAAAAGTGATGGGCTACAGCCCATGAGCACTGTATCAGTCCCGGGGCTTCTGGGCTTGGAACAAGAGGAAGGGTGAGTAAAACACCCTTCACCTTCAAAAGAAAAGCAATCTAAGCTTAGTTAGGAGAGTGATGAAGCCTGGTACTGTGTGTGCCAGTGCTGAGCGGGTTGGTGCGGACTGCTACTCTAAGGCGGAGATGCGGAAAGTGCCAGAGCCTGTGCTTGGGTGGAAATCCTCCACCTCCTCCAGCACCCCACAGCTCCCCTCTGCTGAGAAATACCAAGGCGGGAATAGACGCTTTCTCCTTTTTTCTTTAAAATTCCCTGGAGTGTGGTAAATTGTGAGTCCCACATTCTGAGAAGGGAGCAAGCTGACATTTTAAAATGTCCTTGCTTTCCTATAACTGAACAGTGGCATCATATGAGTGGGTCTCTAAATGTCTTCTTTTGAGGGAGATCGTTGCATGGCAGTCCCCAGAACATAGCCACGCGTCTTCTGTCCTGCCGTCCGGGCTCCCCTTACCAGGCTGGGAACATGATGGATTGGGCAGTGCTGCCTATGACCACAGTGGTCCTGAGAGTGTGGGGGCAGTGCAGTGAGCCTCCAGCCTGGCCACACAGCTGCCTGTGCAGAGCTGATTCTGAAAGTAAGACAAACCAGCACACACTGCTGCACGAAGCATTGGTTATAGCAGCCATGTTGGCTAAAAATCGTCAAAGTTGCTTGGGGGCTTTTTTCACTGCATACAAATAAATTGCTAAATTATGTAAGCAGAAGATCCACAGAGGGGTGCACGTGGAGTGCTGAGGGTGGTCCCTGCTGCCGTTCGAGATCAGAGCTCTGCCTGCACTGCAGCTGTGTCCCTTCTCTGTCCGGTCCAATAGTCGCCTTTGGGAGAGCTGCTGCGCACGGCTCTAATTCTTGGCACTTAGTAGGAGCACATTAATAGTGACAGAGTGGAGCTGTTTTTATGCCTTTAAAGAAGCAGAAATCCTGCTTAAAAACAGATGAAAGTAAGCAGCAGCCACTGCCACCAGTGGTTTTTTACTAAAATCTGAAATACAGTAAGGGAATAATTTTCAGTGCTCACAAGCTGAGACAGGAGGACTGCTTTGAATTTGAGGCCAGCCTTGGCTACAGGGCGAGACTTTGTCTCCAAAAAGTTTTAAGCATTTTATATGCAAATATCTGTGCAGAAATTGGCCTTGTCTTAGCTAATTTGTAGTTGGCACCGCCCAGTGTGCTGTGCATGTGGTTTTCTGGTTAGATGTTGGCAGGGCAGGACCATGACTTCTGCCCTAGCCCAATTTGTGTTGATGTAACTGAGTTTCAAAGACTAAGAACTGGACAAGTTCTAAGGAAAAGAGGCTTATTTGCCTCATGCTTCTGGAGGATAGGAAATCCAAGGGTGTGGCACCAGTCTGCCCACATCTGTGAGGACGATGGCAGGGACCTTGGGGGACACTGTCCCGTCATGCCACGTTACATGTCAGGGTGTAGAGAAAGGTCAAGCAGCCCTGAATGTGAAGACATGGCTTCCTTTCTCCAGGCCTCTCCCTGCAGGAGGAATTTATGGGGCGTCTGTCTCAGCTATAATATGGCAGAATGGAGAGGCTCATCTGTCTGCTGTCCAGAGTCCTGTGAGGGCTTGAACAGTGACTCAAGATACTGTTCTCCATGTGAAGACTCTATGACTTGGCCATGGATGCATGCATCCCTCACTCCACTCATTGGCATGCAATCACCACAGTAGGGCTACAGCCAAAATGTCATTCACCACAGTAGGGCTACAGCCAGATGTCCTGTGCTGCCTCCTCAGTGCTCAGATCCCACTGACTCCAACCTGATGGCTGGCAGGAAAAAGTGTTGTTCCTGCCATCAACAGCACAAACCCTGCTACAAGCCCCAGCCTGCTTTCCACCTTTCAGCCTGTGATGCAGTGGATGCTTAGCTGCCATGGTCTGCATAGCACCCAGGGGTCCTCATCAGCACCTAGACTCCTGGCCATGCCTCCTGCCTCCTGCCTCCTCCTCCTCCTGCCTCCTCCTGCCTCCTCCTCCTCCTCCTGCCTCCTCCTCCTGCCTCCTCCTGCCTCCTCCTCCTCCTGCCTCCTGTCTCCTGCCTCCTGTCTCCTGCCTCCTGCTTCCTCCTGCCTCCTGTCTCCTGCCTCTTCCTCTCTTCCTGCCGCCTTCTCCTCCTCCTCCTCCTCCTCCTCTTGCCTCCCCCTCCTTCCTTCCCCTCCTGGCTGCCAGGCATTAGCAATCCTACACTTTTTTGACAGTGTGCTGATAGATGCTGTGGGTGTCAGGAACAGGCTGGGAGAGTGAATGAATTATATCAGATGGGAACTACACTGAGTCAGTTCAGACACAGGGACTGAGCAGTTCAAAAAGTCCCTTATTCCAGTCGCTGCCTTCTCATTTCTAGCTGCTTACTGGGAAGCTGCATCGAGGAAGTGGCCTTGACCCAGTACAGCATTGCCCAGCATGGTTGTTCTCAGCCTATGGGTTACAATGCCTTTGGGGGTTGAACCTCTTTTTACAGAAGTTACCTAAGACCATTGGAAAACACAGAAGTTTACATTACATTTCATAACAGTAGCAAAATTACAGTTATAAAGTCACAATGAAATGTTTAATTAAAAAGGGAAAAAACCCACAAACAAACAGAAAAATAAAGTAGCAAGGAAAATACTTTTATGGTTGGGGTTTACCACAGCATGAGGAATTGTATTAAAGGGTCGCAGCATTAGGAAGGTTGAGAGCCGCTGGCCTGGAACAAGAGTTCTTCCATCTACAGTAACTTTTAGGGATGTGGCAGAGCCATGTTCAGGGCCATGGGATCTCAAGGTCCTGTGGGTGAGTTTGGTGTCTCATATCCAGCACGTCAGTTGGTACATATGAGAGTGAGCTGTGGGCTCTCTCCTGGGTCTGTACCCTAGGCTTGTTCATCCACCCCTGGAGATGTGCACACTCGTACACATGGGTGCTCCATGCCATTCTCAGTGACCTTGTATCCCCGTGACTTCCCATGAAGGCGCTGATCATTATACAAGACAGAGCTTTTCTTCTCTCGTGCATCTTTGCCATGTGGCAAAGAGCCCGGATTTCCCCATGGACACCAGATAGTTGAAGGGTGTGGCTACAGTACTGACAGTGGCCAGGAGGAGTTGGGGAGAGGCAGTTCTGGGGCCGGAGGCAGCAGAATTCCCTCAGGATACACGAAGGTGTGGGGTGGACCCTCCATCGACAGATGTGGCTCCTGGGCTTGGGCGGTGCATCCTCCTACTTCCTCCTCTATTGTGCTGCTGGAGTGGATGCCTGGGGTCTCCCAGGAGGGCAGCAGAGACCAATTGGCCCACACCTGTGCTCTGCGCTGAGAGACCTTGCTCCACACACTGCAGGTTCCTGAACACTCTCCTTGTCTATGAAGGAGAACCAAGGCATGAGGACTTATCAACCATGTGGCTGGGGAAACCTGCAGCCCTACTGTGACTGATGTTACAGACAGAGGCTCATGAGGTGGGGCATCCTTAGTCACTGTGGACTGTCTAGAGTTTGCATGGAGCTAGAGTACCCCAAAGTACATGCAGGAAGGCTGGGCGTGAGAAGAGCCTTTGGGAAAGGGGAATGCAACAGACCCATCTAAGGGAAGCTGCTTCTGCCCACAACTACGCCATAGCCGTGGCAGTGTGAGCTCTGTCACCAAGCAGGGCTTACATCACTGAGAATATTCTTTTAGGAAAACTAGTGCTTTCTTCATTTGTGTAGAACTCTCTTCTTCACACTCAGCAATTTTCCTCATTCTTTTCTCAGCTCGGCCTGGCTCAGGTGTCTTTTGTTTTGTTGATTTAGTTCTTGTATCAGAAGTGTGTCAGGCAGTGTTAAACACCCACGTGAGCATGCTTAAGAGCCAGCAAATGAACTTCTGCCGCCCCAACTAGAAGCTTGTCCTAACTATTCTTAGGTCAACTTGACACAAGCTAAAATTATCTGAAAGAAGGGAACCTCAATTGAGAAAATGCCTCCATAAAATTGAGCTGCAGAGAAACCTACAGAACATTTTTAAAACTAATGATCGATGGGGGGTGGGGAAGGGCCCAGCCCATTGCAGGTGGTGCCATCCCTGAGCAGGTGGTCCTGGGTTCTCTAAGAAAACAGGCTAAGCAAAGCCATGGGGAGCAAGTCATGGGCATCAAACCAGTAAGCAGCTCGCCTCCATGGCCTCTGCATCAGCTTCTGCCTCCAGGTTCCTGCCCTGTTTGAGTTCTTGCCCTGCCTTCCTTCAGTGATGGACTATAGTGTGTACGTGTGAGCCAAATAAGCCCCTCCCTCCCGGACTTGCTTTTATCATGGAATAGAAATGCTAGGACAGATCTGGGTAAGGAGAGTTTGAATGAGGAGAGCCAGTGTGTCTGCGCATCTGGTGCAACCTGCTCTGTGCGAGTTTACCTTCTGGGAGCTGCAGCTGGTAGATGGAGCATGTGCGGGCAGCCTAAGTGCTGGACCCATGACTGGCACATCCTTTGTAGCCTCCCGTCCGATTACCCAGGATAGCAGCGTGTTTCACGTCGGCTGCTTTGAGAATGTATTCATGGAAGCATCTCATAGGGGATGAGCTTCTCTAGCTCGCAGGTCCATGGCCCAATTCTGCAGGGCTGGCACGGGGTAAAGAGCGCAGGGGAATGGATGCTCGAAGGCCGCTCACTTGCTAGCCTGCCAGCTGAATACTCCCCTCTGGTGCTGCACGCTCATACAGTGCAACGCCCCCTGCCTGTGAGTGCCCCACCCTTAGTGAGCGGGGTCTCCCACAGGCCCTTGGCCTCTCACAGGTGACAGTTAAAGCTAATCACCACAGACAGCCGTGTGTTTCCTGCTTCTCAGGTGTTCCTGGTGAGGAAGGTCACAGGGTCGGATGCTGGTCAGCTCTACGCCATGAAGGTCCTGAAGAAAGCCACCTTGAAAGGTAAGGGTCCTGGGAGGGGCCGGTTGCTTCTGAGATGTGGCACTGTAGTTGTCAGCTGGGCAATTTGAGGAAATAGAACCCTACTTAGCCTTCATGGTTTCAGGAACCGCTCTCAGAGGAGGGTGCCGGGCCTTGCGCTCTGGCTGATAATAAGCTGCAAACATTTCTCAGGTATTGTAAGTGCCTCCTGCAAGTCTCTCTGGTTTTCAGAGGAGAAATTGTTGCATAAGTAGCATTCTGCATATGTTCTGCAGCAGAGATCCATGTGGGAAAAGAGCAGCAGCAGGAAGCCATTTGTTCCCACTGTGGCTCCACAGTAGGCCGAGCACCACCCGCCACACTGGATTGCTCAGTTTCACGGGAAACGCGATTTGCAAATATGCTATGCTTCCTTGTTGCCCAGTAACTGGAGGTTAGACACTCAGAGAACTGCTGACTTTCAGCCTCTGGTGTGCCCTTCCTCCCAGTGAGGTGTGCACAGTTAACCCAAGGGCTGTCCCAAGCCCAGACTCAGACCTGCTCTGTTCTGATCACCCCTCTGTCCTGTCACTGGGGAGGAGCCAAGGCCGTCCAGCACGGGCATATTATGACAGTGGCTTGTTAGTGACATGGATACAAGAGTCACACGAGCATAGGCATAATAGGACAGTGGCTTGTTAGTGACATGGACACAAGATTCACACCAGCATGGACATATTATGACAGTGGCTTGTCAGTGACGTGCACTGGCCTTTTAGAAGTGGAGCCTCGAGTTGGGGCTTCCCTGGAGGAGCATGGAGCACATGCTTAGGCCCTTGGGATACAGTGAGATTCAAAAGATGTCAACGGGACACTTGAATTTTTTAGGTCTTGTAATGTACTGTCCTTAGCAGCAGAGGACTCCAAAGAATGTGTCATTCTGTGCCCTCAACTCACTTGATGTGTAGCTGGGGAGATAAAGTGCGTGTTTTCAAGCAGCATATGACAGTTATATATCGGGCGATAAATGCGTGGACGAAGTATCCACAGATTGTGAACATTTTAGTATGCAGGATGGAAATTTTCTTTCCAGGGAGATGCTCTAGGGTTTAGCATGTATGTGAGATCCAAGGCCTAACTTTAGACTGGGTGGTTATTGTCCATAAAAGAGATAAATTAGGCTGGCCAGTGGTCAGAACATGCAAATTCTGACCACTTCTGCCAGCCTGTGAAGAGAGACCTGTCATCTGAGGGTGCCTAGGGAAGGCACTGTCAACACTGACAAGTGGCTCATAGCTACATGGGAGCAGAGCCCGGGAGGGGGCTCTCCACAGATGATTCAGCTCCACAGCAGTGTCTTTCTTCGAGCTAACATCAGGTTATGGACGACGATGCGATGGTGGTTCAGCTGGCTGTTAACTGAACAGTGAAATAGTGCAAAAGTCTTCACAAAAACATTAAAGAATTGCTCTACCTGAGAAATGAGAAATTCCAACTTAAGGACTATCTCAGAGAAACAGACATTACATTAAAACCCTACTGGTTCAGGGTCACTTGAAAGTCCTCAGAGTAAACGGCTTCTGCCGTTCTTTAGATGCGAAACACATTGTCCTATGACCCAGCTGGTCCTCTGTGGAGCCCGCCATCAGCAGCACCAGTGTCCACTGAGATGTTCATGCCTTGTCATCACCGTCCCCTGAAGACACACATCTTGGTGTATCTATAGAGGTGTTTCCTTGGAGGTCCAACTGAGGTGAGAAGACCAGCCCTGAGTGTGTGTGACCCCAACCCATGGGCCAAGCATACAATGGGAGAGCTGAGCAGTAATGCCCATCACTTTCCATACCCTACCTGTGAACACAACACGAGCAGCTGCCTCCTGCCCCTGCCACAACTGTGTCCTCTTCCATGGTGAACTATACCTCTGACTGTAAGCCCTTCCTTCCTGAAGATGCCAGTGAGAGTAGATGCACCCTGTGGATGAACATGGGGCCAGGATGCTGACGGGAGGATGGCCGACACAAGTTTACAGCTACCAATTCCAGTTTATTGATGTTAAGAGGAGGCTGACTGAGCTATTTTGACCACTTGGCATAAGCTAGAGACGTGTGAAGAGAGAGACCCTCGCCCCATCAGATTGGTCTGTAGGCAAGTCTGTGGGGCATTCTCTTCATGTGATGTAGGAGAGGGTCCAGCCCATTAGAGTTGGTGCCACCCCTGGGAAAGTGGTCCTGGGTGGCATAACTAAACAAGCCGAGCAGGCTGTGGGGAACACACCAGTGGACAGCACTCTTTCATGGTCTCTGCATCAGCTCCTGCGTCCAGGTTCCTGCCTTGAGTTCTTGCCCTTCTGTGATGGACTGTGCTCTGGACGAGTAGGCCAGATAACCCTCTCCCTCCCTGGTTCCTGTGGGTCTTACCACAGCAGTAGAGATCAAACAGGAAGGATGCTGACCCACAGAGGCAGCCGCTGCGTTTGTAGCTCCAGAACAGGGATTGGAAACACAAGCTTGACTTATTCATGAGGCTGAGCTTCTTCTTTTTAATTATAAATTTCTGTTCCTTTTTATTATTAAGTTATTTATTTACTTTACATCTTGATTGCAGCTTCCCTAAACTCCTATTCTCCCAGGCTCATCCTCTCTCCTCCTCTCCTCTCCCCCTCCCATCCACCTCTCCTTTATTTCTTCTCAGAAAAGGGGAGGCCCCCTATGGCTATCAACAGTCTAAAACTCTTCACAAAAATGTTAAAGAATTGTTCTTTCTGCCTGAGAAATGTATAGGAAACAATTCCAACATTTAATAAGATAAACTCTTTACCTAAGGATTATCAAGTTGCAGTGAGATTAGGAGCATTTCGCTGTCAAGGCTAGGCAGGCAGCCCAGTCAGAGGAAAGAGACCCAAAGGCAGGCAGTGGTTAGATAGCTCCTGCCTGAGGCGTCCCACATGAAGACCCAGCTGCACGACTGTGACATGTGTGAAAAGGGCCTAGGTCTGTCTCATGCATGCTCTCTGGTTGGCAGTTCAGTCTCTGTGTACCCCAGTGGGGCCAGCTTAGTTGATTCTGTAGGTGTTCTTGTGGTGTCCTTGGCCTCTCTGGGTCCTGAGTCCTGTCAATCAGAGAGCAAGCATGAGGCAGACCTAGCTGGTCTGGGATGGAGAGGAAGCAGAGCGAAGCAGGAGCCACTAAGGAGGGTCCGAGGTGCTCAGCAGGTGCTGCAGAACACACAGACTCAAAGGACCAGGAAGCAGTGCTCTCTGTTTAGCACGTACTAGCTCTCTGCTCCACCAGAAATAACCACAATGTCCAGCCTATGACTTCTCTAACCTTCTATAACCATGATCCAGCCCGTGACTTCCCTAACTATTCTGTAACCACGATCCAGCCTGTGACTTCCCTAACTATTCTGTAACCATGATCCAGCCCGTGACTTCCCTAACTATTCTGTAACCATGATCCAGCCTGTGACTTCCCTTACTATTCTGTAACCACGACCCAGCCTGTGACTTCCCTAACTATTCTGTAACCATGATCCAGCCCGTGACTTCCCTAACTATTCTGTAACCATGATCCAGCCTGTGACTTCCCTAACTATTCTGTAACCACGATCCAGCCCGTGACTTCCGTAACTATTCTGTAACCATGATCCAGCCTGTGACTTCCCTAACTATTCTGTAACCACGATCCAGCCTGTGACTTCCCTAACTATTCTGTAACCACGATCCAGCCTGTGACTTCCCTAACTATTCTGTAACCACGATCCAACCTGTGACTTCCCTAACCTTCTGTAGCCTACAACTGTTTCCCTTAGACGATGAGCCTGAGATGATCCAAGCTGAAGTGCTCTTGGAAATGGCTCCCAACCCAGTTTTACACGTAGAACGTAGGAGCACATCTCCTGGATGATCTTACTGAGTGCTCCGAGCCTGTGTTAAACATACATCTACTCAAATGTACACAAACACAACACATGTGCATATACACAGATATATACACACGTTCACACAGAGAAGATTACATGCACATGCAGCCCATACACACACAGTCAATCACACACATACACATACAAATACACGCACACATACATGCCCACATACATACACACACATACACATACATGCCCACATAATACACACACATACACATACATGTCCATATACATACACACAAATACACGCACACATACATGCCCACATAATACACACACATACACATACACGCCTGTATACATATGCACAAACACACATACATACGCACAAACACATATACACATACACGCTCACATACATACACACAAATGCACAAATATACATACTCATGTCTTCACCAGCATGAGTAATGTGGGCACGTGAACAACTCTGTCTAGTTACCAAATTACAGACAACTTTTATTTTCTTCTCCATAAATTGTATTTCAATGACAAAACCCCTCATATCAGGTGTCTTACGATTTTTTAGGAAACAAATACTCTAGGACAATATGTTCGGCTATGTGCAATCACTTACATATTGTGAAAATGAGCCATATGGGGAAAAGGACTGGAAAAATGTTCCCATCTCCTTGGGATCCTTCAAGCTAAAAACCAAGCGTTGTTTTACATTCCACACTATTTCAGCTTTTTTTTTTTTTTTTAAAAACATATTTATTTATTTATTTATTTATTTATTATGTATGCTGTGTTCTGCCTGCATGTACACCTGCATGCCAGAAGGGGGCATCAGATCCCATTATAGATTACTGTGAGCCACCATGAGGTTGCTGGGAATTGAACTCAGGACCTTTGGAAGAGCAGGCGGCGCTCTTAACCATTGAGCCATCTCTCCAGCCCTGCTACTTTAGTTTTCTATAATGGAACATCACTAAGGAATGGATAGATTTTCTCCCAGAAATCCAATTGATTCTCTTTCTTAAGAGAAAATGGAGAGGCCTCACAGAGCTCTGTGTGTGTGTGTGTGTGTGTGTGTGTGTGTGTGTGTGTGTGTGTGTGTGTGTGTGTGTGCGCGCGCGTGCGTGCGTTGGCCACAAGATGTGATACTGCAGCATTTAGACACAGAGCCGGCCCCTGGGCTGTGTGCTCCCACTGGGCTTGCCCCACCCTCCCACATGGGCTTCTCCCTCCCAACTGGGAAGAGAGGCACACTAGGGGCACTCGAGTTGGTTTTACTTCCAGCTCCTCTGTTAGATCCTGTTACCCCGAGTTTCTCAAATACCCAGTTCTGTCCCCTCTCCGTCATAACCCCAGCTTGCAGGCTGTTTGATTATGAGAAATGCGCTGGAGAGAAAGGTGTGTTTGTTGCACCCACGGTGTGTCCTCCCCTTGCCAATCACGACCCCTAAGAGTACAGTCACCAGAGGGAACTGGAGTCCAGGTGAATAGCAAAGTCATTTTGGAAAAGGAAGGAAGAAGAGGGGGAGGGGCTTGTGGAAATGGCTCTGGAGCTTCAGCTTGTTCCTCCACAGTGCGGTGATGGTGATGGCCTTGGGAGGGAGGACGTTGTCAGCGGGAGTCCTCGGGATGTGACAAGGAGTACAATAGTTCTCACAGCTCTATTTTACCTTCAAGTTTGGAGTGTCAGGCGCAGCCCCCTCCTTTCATTATAAAAGTGACAAGCGGTTTCTAAAATGATGCCAACTGTGCCGTAGCTGGAAGAGAACGGAGCCAGCAGGTGTGTGCTCCTGCTCGCCATCCCAGCCCGAGCCAGCAGGTGTGTGCTCCTGCTCGCCATCCCAGCCAAGGTCCCCTCGCCCCGTCCTCCCAGTTCCACCACCCCCCCATTCCATGACAGCGTGGTGCCACTTAAGGGCCTTTACACAGTCTCCTGTAATCTTGAACTTGGCAAAGTTTTGTGACAGTATAAAGTAACCGCTGGCAATAGCTTCATATTGTGTGCTTTAAATATGGGGACCCTGAGTGTGACATTCACACTTAGTGATGGAGGAGTTTTGACTGAGTGAACGTTCTGCCCAGAAACGTGTTTCCAAGCATGAGCCCCAACATTAGGTGAATCTGATCTCTTCCTGTGTAGTTCATGAGCTGGTAAATGGGCACTGTGACCAGCCACAAGAGGTGTCCTGTATTGAGTGGGACAGTGGCCTTCTAGTAGCTCATGGGGCTTCATGGAAAGGCTGAGCCTGAGGATCTTAAATTTCCCTCCTGTCTCTCTTCATTGCCCATGTGGACATTCCTTAGTACATGGCTCAGAGTAGGGAACTGGGCTTGGAGCCACAGCCAGCTCTAGACTCCACTGGCCCTGTCACTTGGGGAGCCTCTCCTGGCCCTATGCCCTCTGAGCTAAGACAGGGCCGTGGCTAATAGGTGCCCTCCTCCAGCAGACTTTGTATGGAAGTCACTTTCTGTTCTTTTTCTCCATGGGAATCAACTGGTCTGGAGATGGGCCAGGGACACTCAGGCACGCTTCAGTCTGTTGTGCAGAGCCGGGGCTGCCATCTGCTTAGGGAGAATGCCACCTTTGTCAGCTGTGATCCCTCCGTGAATGCCCGTAAGCAGTTAATGGGTGTGATAATGACTCGTGGCAAAGACTGGTACCGCAGGCAGTGCAGGAATCGTGTGCCTGCAGCCATCTCTCCAGTGTGGAAGGAATTGCCAGCCTGTGGTGTTTCTTTGCAGGGCTAATTTGGCAGTGTTTATTACCTGTGTTTGGGACCTAACTTGTAGTTATTTCCCTGGAAGTCTGTGTTCTCACCCTGAAAGTGGCATTACATCCTCTTTTCAGAAGGGAAGTGTGCTCTGCTCACTGTGAAGGAGAACAGGTCCCTCGGCCAGCTCTCTAACAGAGCCATGAGGCCCGTGGGCAGCCTCTGCAATGCCAGGTGTGACTCTTGGTGGCTGAGGCGTGGGTCTTCGGGAAGCACAGACATGCTTAGGAAGAGGGAAGGGACATAAGCAGGGCGTGGCAGGCGGAGCCTGTTTCTTACCACTCTCTTGCTGTGGCACTGACACATAACTCCAGAGGTAGATGTGCCTGCTGGTCGTTCTGGGGGCCAGCACAGGCCTGTATTGATGGCACTTGTATTGGTCTCAGTGTCTTGAAACAGTCCCCAGCTGGAGTTGTCCCGACACTTGCGCTCTGGCTCCAGCCCCCAGAATGGTATTTTCAGCACTTTGTATTTGTTTCTGTCTTTGCTGAGGTGCTTTGTTAAAAACATTGACTCATTGAGAAAGTCAGCGTCAGTGGCTGCCTGCGCCCGAACAGATTGCGTCTCTAAGCTAACTCATTTATACCATTTGGTTCCCATTTGGGTGGTTCCAGATTCCTCGGAGGCAGAGGCTACGTGAGGCACACTCCAAACACAAGTTCTAGGTTCCTCCTTTTCAGTTCGAGAGTGAGTAATACCACTTCACAAATGAGGGGACTGAGGGCTGTGCAGCTAAGTGCCCCCAAGCCACACTGTGCAGAGGCAGTAGAGGCAGGGCTCCCAGCAGTCCCCCCCTCCCACTTCCTCACCAGGAAGCCACCTGCTGACCTGTGCTCAAGACCTTCACTCTGTCAGGGGTTTTCCCAGTGAGTTGTCCCTGGTGAAGAGTAGAGTGAGAATGGCTCCCTCGTAAGCCTTCTGCTGTCTGAGCCGCCCTGTTCTCATGTAGCAAACACCTTCCCTTTGGAAGGCTCTGCTTTCTTGTTGAGCCTCCTGCCTGTGTAGTTTGGAGTCCATCTTGTTTGTTGTTGGCAGAATTGCTCTTCTTGACCTACAGACATGTGACGGTGAGGGCCAGAGCCTACTCACTCCCCAGTGTCTTCAGCATCTACACAGTGTGACCCTGAAGAAGGCCTCCAACCGTCACATCATTGACACAGTTCAGTGTGCAGAAACAAAAGAGGCAGGTCTTGGGAATCATGCAGCCCAGGGCCACCCTGAGTATCGGTGGGTTCCTCTCTTCTCTTCAGGCAGTGGGTAATTATCTGCAAAGGTTTGACTCCCAAAAGTCTGGAAACTCAGATGCTCAGAGACCATTTTCCATCACAAATTAAGCCTTCATATGCTGGAGACTGCCTTCTTCCTCTGGGAGACAGGTGGCTGAACAGTTCGGGCTGAGTGAGCTCAGGGCATGCATGCATTTTAGAGGGTTTTTGGATGATGGAAACGAGATTCAAGACCATGGTGGGATGGTGGAGAAATCGTCCTTTTTCCTTGCAACCCTGTTTCACCAAGCCATATTTCGTAGGCCATAGGGGTGGGGCCGGGTGGATGGCGTGGAAACTTTCCCATAGAGAAAAGGCATAAAGGGGTGAGAGAGAGTGTGTGTTCCACTGACACACAGGGGATAGGTGCTACTGAGGTCAAAAGGAAATCAGCCCTCATTGAGCAGGTAGAGGGCCTCCCGGCTGACAGTAGCTGCCCCTGAGCTCCCAGATGCAGAAATCAGAGGCTGTCTTTTTGATGGACTTGATCTGGGTTGCTGAGAGTCAGGGCCTGTTATTCATGACCAGTGTTTCCTCTCATGTCTTTCATTTTGAGAAAATACCCTTCTCCCCACTCCCCACCCCCACTCCCCACCCCCACCCCGCAACCCCCACCCCGGCCTTTGTTAGCCGCCATCAGCTGTGCTTCCCACTGAACAGGCAGGTTGCAGTTTGTTTTTTACTACCTCCCCGGACTCTTCCACATCCTGCCTGCTGTAGTCCGGATCTGTGTTCCTGCGGCCGAGGAGGTGGAGGAGCATCTCCCCTCCTATTCACCTGCCATTATTGGTTTTCTCCTGGGAGCCCTGGTCAGGGCAGAGACCCAGTGTGAAGTCTCCAGGGCACCTGCAGGGGGGCCGGCGAGCCTGCCTTACTCGAGAGCCTTGCTTCTATCCATGTTGAGATAGGGCATTTCTCCAAGAGAAGGGTGGGTGAAATTTTTTAATTGAAAAAAAAAAAAAAGAGGGGCGGAGCTTTGAAAGCAGAAGAGCATCAGATCAAGCCCACCCTCGGCTTCATAGAAAATGAAAGTACCAAAACTTAGAAAAGTTACCCCAAAGGCATGACCCTTCATCACCCCCACGTGTGTGTGAGCTCCTTTGCCCTCACCCTGCTGGATGGTCTGGGACTGTCCGGTGTGGGCCAGTGTGCTTCCTTCATGCTTCTAGATTGTTCTCTATCTCCCACTACCTTCCATGCTGCCCTCCACAATGAGGTGTGTGCTCTCTAAATCCTGGTACAGGACAGTGAGACCCTGTACCTGCGGTCCCCAAGGGCCTCTCTTCATTCTCTGCATCCCTGTGTGGGACGGGCACTTTTTTCCTGCATTGACAGCAAAGCTGGAACCCAGCCTCCTGCCAGCCACTGCGTGGCCTTGGCATATCACCCGAGTGCCTGCAGGTGGCTTCCTCTTGATGACCCTATGGCTTCCTCACAATCAAAGCCAGAGGAGCTCCAAGGAGCACACACTTCTTGTGGGACCAGAGTGGTCGCAGTCCTCTGGTCTGCCTCCTTGTGCTAGCTCAGTCTCTCTGGGACTGTGCGCACAGCCTCTCACAGTCTCCTCTGCTGTTACATTTCCCACAGGCATCTCAATCAGGTGCAGCCATGGCTCTGTGCCACGTGTAAGTCCTGCCTCCTTCCAGCACTTCGTGTCAGTGCTGGCTGGGCCTGCCCACTACAGCCTCTCTGTGCAGCACCCAGGCTGCTCAGCACGCGTGCAGTACCTCTCTGCAGCCTCCTGACTCAGGCTTCCCACGGCCAACCCCCACAGCATCCCTCTTCTGGCTATCTCTCTGCTAGCCTCTTGTAGGAGGCCGAGCTTCAGCGTTGCGTGCTAACTGCTAGCACAGAGTGTGCAGAGAAATGGGGCTGGAACAGGAGGCTGGGAGGAGGTGGGAGGGACAAAGACTCATGACCAGGAGGGAGAATCAAGCTTCACCACTCAGCCGTCCTACCTACAAAAGGCCCGGGAAGACCCAAACCCAACGCCTACTCTCCTGTCTGCACTGCCCCAAAGTCCACCACCGCTCGGCCCGTCCTGGTTGATCTTCATAAGAAAACAAACAAACAAACAAAACCCTCCCTGACAAAACTCCAGACTGTAGGCCACTTCAGGATTAACTCGGCAGCAGGAAGATGGCAGGAAGATCCTTGTGCAGACCTTCTGAGCATGATCCCAGCTAAGGTCACTACTCTGTGACAAAGAGTGGCCATGATGGGAAGATATGTTCATCTTAGCAGCCATCTTTACTTTGGGCACAGGCACTCCTCTTGGGTTGTAGTTGCCGTTCCGAATCCCCACTCACTCAACCTCTTCCGCCCAGACTGCTCAGGTCTCTTTTCTCCTCATGAGTCCTTTGACCTCTGTGCTGTCACTACAGTGGCAGTGTCCAATCTCTAGCAAGGTGAGGGTGCACTCAGCAAAGAGATGCAGGAGGGATTCTCTCTGGGTGAGCTGCCTTTGACCTGCTTTCTCTTCTATGAAACAACAGGCAGACCCGCCGGGGTCTCCTGGCCATGAGGTTACAATACAGCCTGTCACTCTTAGCTTCAGGGTGAATCTATATATGCTTAGAGCATAGAGCTGTGTGGGACATTAGAAGCAGATTCTAGAGTTCCTACAGCCGTCGCTCTGCTGCCTCTTGGATGCCTGTTCACTTTACCCTCTAAGGGATGTCGAAGACTGCTGCAGTGACACATGTGACAAGCAGAGCAGTGGGCCAGGAGAAGAAGAGACAGGCCTATCAGATCTCAAAGTACCATGAGAAGAAGGCCACCACAAGGGACAGTGGAGGCCCTTGGACCCAGGCTGATGGCTCATGTGTGCAATCTGGGACTTCATCTGGTGCCTGTGATAGGGATGCAAAGGCTGAAATAAGAGTCAGTAGAGCAAAGCAGAGGTGACTGTCGCTGGAACCAAGGCGTGAGGAAAGACTGCTGTCTCTTGAACTGTGCCGAGCATAACAGTCATCATTTTAGCAATTTTCAGGAGATTCACTATACCATGAAAGTACCACCAACATTACACCACACCTTTCATTACCACAGCAGAAGCTCTGACCCACTAGACAGCAACTTCCTGTTCTCCATCCCTCCAGCTCCCAGTACCAGCTACTCTTCCTTCTGACTATGAGAACTTGCCTATTTTAAGTCCTAACAAGTAGAATCGTGAACAATTGTCCTTCACATCCAGGCCCAGTTCACTCAGCATAATGCCTCCAAGATTAATCTGTGTGTGGCTCATGTCAGAATGGCTGTTCTCCTTAGGGCAGAGCACTGCTCTGCTTGGTGTGTGCACCATGTGCTCATCGCATTGGCCACGTGCTCATCACATTGGCCACGTGCTCATCACATTGGCTGTGTGCACATCACGTTGGCCACGTGCTCATCATGTTGGCCACGTGCTCATCACATTGGCCACGTGCTCATCTCATTGGCCACGTGCTCATCACATTGGCCACGTGCTCATCACATTGGCCACGTGCTCATCTCATTGGCCACGTGCTCATCTCATTGGCCACATGCACATCACATTGGCCACGTGCTCATCACATTGGCCACGTGCTCATCACATTGGCCACGTGCTCATCACATTGGCCACGTGCTCATCACATTGGCCACGTGCTCATCTCATTGGCAATGTGCACATCACATTTTGTCTATTCTCCAGTTGGATGTGGTTTGCCTTCACCCATGGCTGTTGAGCACTGATATGAGCATGGCTGTACAAATGTCCAAGTCAATGCGATCAGTTCTTTTGGATTGCTACCTAGAAAGAGGGCTGCATGGAACTCTGTGCTTAGCTGCTCCACAGCAGCTGCACATGTTGCAGTTCTACCATCACACATGAGTTCTTTCCCCACATCCACACCATACCACCCGTCGTATTCCACTTTATTATCATTACGCCATCCTTGGGGAGGATTTCTTTAGTAACACTTTGAGAGTGTGTATTACCATTCTAAATAGTGATGAGCAATGTGATACAACGTATGTGTCACTACATGTGCAGATGTTGCTCAGAAAGGTCATGTGAGGCCACTCAGATGCTGCCTCCTGGGCATCCCAGTCAGCCTGTGAGGCTGAGCGTTGTTCTCACTCTCTGGCAGCCGTCAGACTCTTCTGGGGTTCGTTTGTTTGCCTCAAAACTAATGTATGTCTGTATTCCAGATGGCTGAACTTGACACAGTATGCTCACTAAAATAATGTTGTAACACACATACACACTCATGCACACTCACACACACTCATGCACATACATGCACACGCATACACACACATTCACCTACCACCCCATCTACCTACCCACCTCTGAGGTCCAAAGACATCCTGATGGAGAGAGGAAGAGCTGTCTTCTTACTCCCCTTGCATCAGAAATGGAAAAAAGAGCACTGTTTTGTAACCTGAAATGAGTCAGCAGAACCCCTATGGGGACGCTCACGCCACTGAATGAAAGTTAAGAAATCCATAGGTCACCCACAGTGTTCCAGACTGCCACTCCCTCGGTTGCTCTCCCTTACCAGAGGGCTGACAGATCTTGACACTGGAGAGCTGAGTCCTTGCCACCACCTCCACTCACTCACTCGGCCCCAGGAGGTTAAGGTAGAGGCATCACCTGCTCACACCTGCTCACACCTGCTCACACCTGCTCACACCTGCACACTACAGGCATCTAGCCACAGCCCCACAGAGACCCCAGACCTGAGTTCCATTCATGAGAAATGCAAGTGAGAGGAAGCAGCTGAACTCTGGTCACACACACCTCGACATAGACTTACTAAAAAAATCAAAGGGCAGGAGGAAGGAATGAGACTGTTACCTTCTAGATACAAAACAAACGCAGCGAGATAGTCACCAACACACACACACACATACACACACACACACACACACACACAAAATAAACAAAAAAACGTTGACAGGCCCAAGGCTGCGGAAAGGAGGGGCACTAAGCGTGGGACGAAGGCCAGAGACACTACAGGATGATGGGGCACTGCAGTCAGTGAGAAACGGTCCTTATTCTTAAGGCACACAAGAAGATTCTACAAGGAAAGTGTCGTGTGTGTACAGTATATTTTCTTGTTTCTGGTCAAAGAAAAAGAGCCAGCACCGAGGAAGCCAGTGTGTCAGAATGTGCACGTGCCTTGGATGTATTGTAGGGGGAGTGCGTAAGAGGGGCATGGCCAGCACACTGCTCTGGATTTTCCCTGTGTGCGCGGCTGTGAGCTGGCTTGTCTGCTGCTGAGTGTCTAAGTCTTGAACTCTCTGCCCACACTCTGAAAGCCTTTTGCTTTTGTTGTGCAGTGCGGGACCGGGTCAGATCCAAGATGGAGAGAGACATCCTGGCCGAAGTGAATCACCCTTTCATCGTCAAGTTGCATTACGGTAAGTGCAGCAAGTGCCACATGATTTGAGGAGGTCTTAGGCTGTTGCCTGTGGTCAGAGGGAACTGAAAACAATAATTAGTCCAAAAGGAGATCCTCAGTTCACCAGAATCCTGTCTTGGAGACAAAGTTCTCTTAAATCCCCAATCTTCTCTCTCTTTCCTATTTGTTTTTCCTGAAAGAACAAGATGCTCTGTCTTTCTCCTACAGTGTGAGGTGGGTCTGCCTGTCATTGAGACATTACCATGGCTAAGCTCCGGGCCTAGGTTAGGGTGAGACATGCTGACCTTCCCAGGGGCGCTCAGCATGAAGTGTGTCAGTCACCAGCCTCTGCCTCCAAAGGGAGTGAGGAAAGGGCGGAATGGACGGCCACTCAGGGAAGGCTATTATTTCTGTCCCTTAAGGTTCAGAGCATCACCTTCTTCAGAGGCCACACACACCTACTGCTCTGCACAATACAGTTCTCTGCCTTCGCATCTCTTCAGAGAAGAAGGAGGTGGAATCCGTAAGTTGGTGGATGCTCAGTCATACCCCACACTGCACACTTGTTAGCACACTCGTGTGATTAGATGATGGAAGAGAGTCACACCAAACCAGAGACTCCTATAATCAGGAAGCAACGGCACAGATGTGCTGGGGGTGGAGACGTCCAGAGAGCAAGAGAATAGTTCAGGCTGCCCTGAGTCACGTGGTGTAGCCTCCCTCAGCTAAAGGGCCAGGTGGGACCCTCACCTTCCAGGCACAGCAGCTGTGTCAGAGCCTCTCCCTCCATAGGCAGCTCTAAGGCCAGGTGGCTCTCTCCCTTTCCTGTCCTGTCCCAACTTCTGCAGGTCTGAAGTCACTGTCAGAAGTCTGTCTGTCTCTCTGTCTGTCTAAGACCTCCTCAAACCACGTGACACTGTCTCTCTTCTCTTCTTTTTCTTTTTTTTAACTGATTGTCCTTTTATTAAAAAACAAAAACAAAACAGAAAACAGAACACTCCTCAGATTTGCATGTAATCCCTACGCAAGGGGCCATGCCAGTCTTCTCAGTGTCATCAACTTCCAGTGTGGTATATGACCCTAGTGCCACCAAAGCAAGCACTGGGGTCACCTGGTTTTATGAGGATGTTAAGAACTGGGTGTCTTGTGCAGACTTTCAAACAGATGTTCTGCATCGCTTCTGTTTCTCACTGCCCATCGAGACCCACACTGCAGACACTGCAGTACACATAGCCCCCAACTAAGGGGCTCCAAGTTAGGGGGCATGTCTCTCATTGCCAGCATTTATAATAAATGGTCCTGGAACTTTCATAAAGTGAAAGCTTTCTCAATACACTAAAATAACAAGGCCCTCTGGCCTGGTACCCTGTGTATAAAAACTGTTGCTTCCCGATGTTGGCCTGACTATTGTCAAGATCATGTTGATGTTGCTGACCCTCCTGACATTGACCTGGCCACCAGTGCTGACAGAGTCTCCAGACATTGGCTGACTATCACAGTGGTAGTAATGTTCCTCTTCTCTCCATGTCCCTCTGTGGTCAGTGGGTCCCTCGGTCTAAGGTGTGCCCTTGTTAAGCCCTGGATATGAGACGACAGTGGTCTGAGTCATTACCAGTAGATTCACATGTGAGCTCTCTTTCGCCGTATAGACAAGCAGGCAAAGCAGTCATGAACACTTCTAGGTCCTCTTGTGCCCTGGGTATAGGAGTGCACTTCCACGGGAGGAAACAGAAACGTACCTCCTGCTTACCACAACCATCTTCCATCGCCAAGCGTTACAGCAAATTGTCTTCCTGAAAGACCCAAATGTGGCCGAAGCCTAATTTATACCGCCACTCAGGAACAGGAGCTTGAACACGGACTTTCCTGCCCACCCCACCCCTCCCCCCCCCCCGGACCTTCCAGTCCCTGTGTGATTAAAAGGATAAAGGTGGAAGAGAAGGAAAAGGAAAACTTTCCAAGACTCAGCAGAAAGGCACACTGACGGTGTTTGAGTCGTGTGGTGTAGCGTCCTCCTCCTCTTGCTGGGCTCTGTGCCCGGCCACCTGACCCCCAGCTAGTCAGGTATGCCTGTCTGAGTGGGCGAGGGCTCTACAGATTAAAAGCTTTCTTTGAACTGAAGAGAACCTGGGCTTTGGGAAGAACAGATTCTGTGGTCAGAGAGAGCAGTGTTTGCTGATGAAGTGCTCAACTGCATCTCCTCCCACAGCCTTTCAGACTGAAGGCAAGCTCTACCTGATCCTGGACTTCCTGCGTGGAGGGGACCTTTTCACCAGGCTTTCCAAAGAGGTAGGCGAGCTCCCGTGGGGCATTCTGTCTACGGAGACAGGGAGAGTGCTAAGGGGGATGGGCATGTGCGGATATCATGTGTGATGTGAACAGCTCATGTGTGATAGGTAGTGTGTGATACTTGGTACGTGTGGTGAGAAATGAGTGCTATATGACGTCTTAAACTCTCATGAAGCTGGCCATAGTGGTGCACGCCTTCAATCCCAGCTCTAGGGAGGCAGAGGCCTCTGTGAGTTGAAGGCCAGCCTCATCTACAAAGCAACTCCAGGACAGCCAGCATTGTTACACTGAGAAACCCCTGTCTTGAAAAACCGAAAACAAAAACAAAAAATGAAAACTTGTATAAAACTAGCCATGGTTACGCACACACCTATAACCCAGCATGCAGAAAAGTGAGGCAGGATTTTGACTTCACTCTCAGCCTAAGCTACAGAGTACAGTCTGCACAGCTGCAGAAGCACACAGTTCATGCTTAGAAGGCCTTATAAACAGACACCTCCAGGGCTTCGGATGACTCACCCTGGAAGCACTGCCCCCTGCCCCAGGCAAGATAGGTGAAACACAGTTCGTGGTGACTTTTGGGGATGACTATATTTGATGGCGTCTCCCTCCCCATCCTGGGAAGGCACAGTCAGCAGCCTGTGGCCCTCTCATCTGCATGGTGGTCCCTGTGTGTCTGTGTTTAGGAATATCTTATTGGGTCTTTGCTCACTGACTGAGCCTCACTCGCTTCTAGCTGCGGAGTTTGAGTACCAACCCTTCCAATAAGAACTCTCTGGAGGTTGTGTCCCTCGTGACTTGAGCTAGCACTGAGCTAGCTTTGTGAGGTGGGAAAACTCAGAATTCTGCCTATGGCAATAGCATTTGAATGCTTCTCATTTGAATGATTCTGTGAGGCTCAAGAGAGACTGAGAGGTAGGGCAGCATGCTCATGGAAGGCTCCTCAGATCTTTTCAACAGAAGTCCCCCCCCCCCCCTTTTGAGACAGAGTTTCTCTGTGTAGCCCTGGCTGTCCTGGACTCGCTTTGTAGACCATGCTGACTTGGAACTCACAGAGATCCACCTGCCTCTGTCTCCCAAGTGCTGGGATTACAGGCGTGCGCCACCACTGCCCGGCTCCAAAAAGAGTATTTTTATTTGCCTGTGACAGTGGTTTTCAAGTTGCCATCTCCTTCCCTCCACCCTCCCAGGTTTGCATTACATGTGCCTTGCATAAAACTCCAGACAAGTAGCAGGTGAAGGGAGAGCGTGTGGCCCTGGTCACACATGGGGAGTAAAATGGGAGTGGAAGGGTGCTGGTCGACAGAGAGGGTCCATAGTCCAGTGCTGGCTCCCAGGGGCACCAGCTGACACTTTGCAGGACCTAGGGGAGGGGTCCTGACTGGCAGCTCAGAGCCCTGTCGGCTTAGCTGGTGACATTCACCACAGTCCCAAATCTCATTTTAGCTCTGGTCTTAGGCCACATTCGGTTTGCATGTGGGCCTTTTTATGTGTTGCTTTCAAAGGAATTCAGAGAAAATATGGACAACAGTCTCTTCAACATGAATGTCTCATGGTAAACGTGAGAGTGGTTTACGTGGGTCCTGGGGAGATGGCCCTGGGAAGGAAGTATTTCCTATGCAAGCATGGGGGTCTGAGTTAGGATCTCCACCACCTGTCTAAAAAGCCTGGCTCAGCAGCACTCTCCTGCCCGTCCTGGGGTACCGAGTCATGACATCACAGGGCCAAGCCAGCTTAGCCAAATTAGCAAACTCTGGGTTAAGTGAGATTCCCTGTCTCAAAAAACAGATGGAGAGTGGCCAAGGAAGGTGTCTTCAATGAACCTCTGACCCCTGTGCACATGTGTGCAAACACATCCATGTGCATACACATGCATATATACATGACCATGTAAGAACTTGCCTTCTTCTTGATATGACTGCAAAAGCAAGAACAGGACAGGACAGGACAGAGCGCTGTGGGCCAGTGTTCCCCGGGCCACTGGATCCACAGTGTCCCCATCGATATTTTAGCTGGCTTAGGTTCCACCTCCTGAAAGCTTAGAATGCAGCACCATCCCCAACAGGCACAGCCCTTCTCCCACCAACACATGGCATTTGGCGGAACACATCCCTCTGGGCAGAGGGCAGGTGAGCATGGTGTCAGTTCGCACATCAGCACAGGGGAAGACAGGAGAGAGGAATTCACAACCAGATCATTCCTGATGAGACCGGAACCCGGGGTTGCGCTCAGCCTGAGCAGTTTGTAAGGTAAGGGCCAGTTGGTGGTGGGCTAAGGTTTCACGCACAAGGCTCACAGCACGACCTACACCAGTGAGACCTGCATTAGGAGTGGCAGGAGAGTGTCACGGGAGAGCCAGGGTCTCCACACATGCATTCTGGGACAGCCGTGGTCCAAGTTGAACCACGCTTTTCCCCCACCCTTAGGTCATGTTCACTGAGGAGGATGTCAAGTTCTACCTGGCTGAGCTGGCCTTGGCTCTGGACCACCTGCACGGCCTGGGCATCATCTACAGGGATCTGAAGCCGGAGAAGTAAGTACAAAAAACGGCATTCACAGCCTACTCGGGCATCTGCTGCCAGCCCACGTCAGTGGCTGTTACCTAGGATTTATTTCCCAAGTACACTTCCAACAGTGGGCTGGGCACAGTGTCATGTGGGTGACTCTAGTGCTGGGCTCCAAGAAGACTGAGCGGTTGTCACCTCCTTAGTCTGCACAGGTGCCTGGCAGACACAGGCCTTCATTGGTTATGGTAGAAGTGCCCACTGTGGGAGGCCAGGCCACACTCATTCTTCAATAATACAAAGATGGCCAAGCAGGTGGGGCCTGAGACCAATGGCATGTAGCCTCCCCTCCTCAGCCTGGCAGCTTCTGCCACCAGCAACCATGTCACACAAGACATTTGTCCCCATCGCTCGCCTCTTCTTCTCCCTCCTGTTGTCATGCAGACCTGAGGTACCTTCCAGCTACGCCTCTAAGCTCCAGGGACATAGCCACTTAGCCTTCTCTGAGATGGTTAACCAGGAGATAGGTCTGGTTAGTTATCCCAAGGGGTCAGCTGAGGGACAGTAGCCACAGGGCCCCCAGGTCCTGTGTTTTGAGGACTGATATTTTCATTTCAAGAGTTGGCTGCTAACCTAGTTTAAATGAACACAGGAACTCCCATCCAACATAATGAGATGCATGGCCCTGATTTTCTTTGTGTATGATCTGTGTGTCGTCAGAACTGACCTAGGAGCTCGCACTAACACATGCAGACAGGAAAGGACTTAGCAGATGGCGCTTCAAGTTCCCCTGACCAACCGTCCAGTGTCCCTGGCTGAGTCATCCCAGCCCCAGGGCCTCAGCCACAGTAGTGTCCAAAGAAGGAAGAATCCCACCTGGACAGTTCCAGGCCACACCCTAAGTTCAAGGGGTCATGTGGTCAGGATGGAGGACATCCCTGTTCCTCCTTTCTCCTCCACCCACACAGCTGAGTGAGATAAGACAGCTGCCACCCTGAAGCCGTGGGGGCCGGCTGGGCTGGTGGAGGGAAGCACCTGTTTGCGCGTGCGGCATGCAGCTCTGATTAACCACCAGTCAACAGCGTGTCACTGGCCGGTCCTGTGAATCTGTGTCCATGTGATCCTGAAGGCCTGACCTCAGGAGCCCACAGGGAGTGGGGACTTGTGATCTACACCTTCCTCGAAGGTCAGAGTGACCCCTCAGCAGGTTTGACACCCTGTCCTTAGGTGCCTACAGCGTCTCCTTCATCCTCCCTGACCAGGGGGAGATAGCTGAGCCTGGCTTGCTCCCAGAGCTCACACAAAGCTTAGCACAAGCTTACCTCACATTAGTTCACAACGATGCTTTATAAAAATCTGTGCCCATCCCTGGACCCCTGTGGAAGACTTCTGTGCACTTGGAGCCACTCTTGCTGGGCATAAAGGCTCTGGTTCTGATTCACTGTTGAAAGTTCAGATGTTTCTCGAAGCTGCAGATAGTAACATTGAATTACAGGATAAAGACAAAGGTTTTGTGATCCAATTAGAATTATTTGGGAATGAATCTTGAAAGTTGCTTAATTCTGGGCAAAGATTCAGAATGACTAAAAAGCAAAGATGAAAACATTTGCCCATTTAATTATAACCTGTCATCTTAATTAATGTACTATAACCTTTTCCAGAAAACACCAGCTATTCTTTACCCCTGTGGCAGATACAGAGAATAACGTTTTCCCTTTATGTGTGGCTGAGGGCACAATTAGGTGACCATAGCAAGTGCTGTGCACCCTCAGCACACCCCATCACCAGAGAGCTGTGGCTGTGCTGCTGTACTCTCTCCAGCCTACGTCCCCCTCGCCCAATCCTGGAAAACCCATTCCTTATGAGTATGAAGCTCAGAGCCTTGCAGGAGCCTAGGCTGTGGCAGGCTTTCCCACCCCTTGGGGTGTTGCTTCCTTCTGTTCCAGCTGCGTCTCCATTTCTTTGGAGTGGACAGTATTCCCTGGGATCTCACGAAACCAAATTTGACAACAGTTTTAAAGACAGGTAGAAGTGTTGGAGCGCTGCATGTCAGGGTATCACAGCCACTCAGCCTAGGATGCGAAGGAGAGCCCCTGGTGACGGTCCATCCTCCATTCTTTCACAGGATGGCCATACATCAACGGGGTAGCTAGAACAAAGCCAAAGATCAGCTCACGATGTAATGCTCACTAGAAGGCTGGCCAGGAACCAATGGCTCTGGGTACTGCCCAGCTGGCTCTGGTTCCGTCACAGGATGAAGTCTCAGGCAGCCCAGGAATCCTTCTGCCAAACCCCAGCTGTGCATGGCCCTCATTGGTCTCAAGTGCAAGGACCAGGCCCAAGAGAGTCTGAGATTCTTAGAAGAGGGTCTCTGGGCATCAAGGGCCTCCCAAAGCTAGGAAGCTTTCCCGAAGAGCTCTGGACATCTACGGGCCAGAACAGTCCAAGAACCCATTCTTCTGTATTTGGGCGGGGCCCAAGGGTTCTAACCTTAGGAACACGTAGCCCTGCAGCCCTGCAGGCTCAAGACCCATCCATCCCCATGGTTCCCCTCCCCCAGGCTTATGGCCACACCCTGTGGTTGCCTTCCTGAGCTGGCCAGGCTGTGGGATACAGACTGCGCTTGATTAGACCTATCCAGGATGCAGTCATGCCCGAAGCCTAGGCACTAGACAGCGGCATCTCAGCTCCATGGGACTTTCCTCTGAATTCTACATGCCATGGAACTGTGAGCTCTATTTCGTTTTTCCCTCTCTGAAATCTGCCTTCTTATTCCCCCCCCCCCCCTTTTTTTTTTCAGTATCCTGCTGGATGAAGAAGGACACATTAAGATCACAGGTAAACAAACAAAACCCAAAACATATTGGTAGCCTTCTTTCCCCTTTTTGTGGACCACCTCTTAACAGCCCCCTGTGTCGTCTCTGACCTGGCTGAATTTTGTGTGCCCAAGTGCTGGCCTTCAGAATGTGAGCACATAGCAGGGGGAAACTCTGACTTCTGAGTTGTTTCTTCTGTTCCCTTACCGTAGAGCCCTTCCTGACCTTGCTTGCCTCTCAAATATGTGCTCAGAGCAAGGGGACACTCAGACTTCTGCATTGCCTCCTCCCTTCACCTGCCCGAGTCTCCTACCAGGCCTTGCTCAGGTGTTTGACTAGAAGCCCTGAGCCTATGCTCGCGCCATGGCAGACACAGAGCCTGCTCATCTCCCCCACGGTAGTGGCCCAGCTGGTCTCCTTGTTCACAGCGAAGCCATGCAGCACTAGTGAGCCCAGCTGCAAACACTGCATCTTACCCCCTGATGTGCCCGTGTGTGTACTAGCTTCCAGGTGCTGTCACAACAGGTCACAAGAGTCAACTTATCACTTTACTGTCCTGGAGCTGCTAAGTCTCGAGGCGAAGCTCATGATGCCCCTTTGGCCCTTGAGTGCTTCAGCTCCCAGCGTCCCCTTCCTCATCTGCTGCAGTACCAGTGGGCCAGCATCTCCCAGTCTCACTGACTCTTTTCACATAGGGATCTGCTAGGTCCTGTGTGCCATATGATCAGTACCCTACCCCAGGGTCCATACTGTGCACTGCAAATCCCCTTCACACGATAAGATCATCTGTCCATGGTGCTAGACAGTGTTTGGGCACTATTATCCTGCCTATTGGTCGGTCCTGGCCTCATCTCCATATGTATTTCAACACATACGCCGAGGCCACTCGTCAGGGACATGCTTCCTTTCCTCATGTCTGCAAAAGCTGCACCCCATTTCTCTCCATCTAGCCCCTCGACCTGGCGTCACCTCATGTTTTTATGTGGGAAGGCCCTCTGGGAATTCATGTTCACTACCAAGAAATAAAACTGCCTGCTACTGTGACAAGGCACATGGTGGAGGCTCTGGCGTTGGAGGTGGTGGTGGAGGCTGTGGCGGTGGTGGTAGCAGTGGTGGAGGCTGTGGCAGTGGTGGAGGCTGTGGCGGTGGTGGAGGTGGCGGTGGTGGGATTTGAGGCTCTATTAAGAACTCCACTCTGTAGATCTTAGCCTCAGGAACATGCTAGTCCGTGCAAGCACATTAGGGCTGAACAGTTCTATGTGCACAAGGCCCTGTGGTCTCTGGGAGAAGCGAGTGTGTCCACACAGACATGGGACTGTGGCTCACACTGTGCTGTGCTTGTGTTTAGACTTTGGCCTGAGCAAGGAGGCCATCGACCATGACAAGAGAGCCTACTCCTTCTGTGGGACTATCGAATACATGGCGCCTGAGGTGGTGAACCGGCGGGGGCACACACAGAGTGCCGACTGGTGGTCCTTCGGTGTGCTCATGGTAAGGGCTTGCCCCCTGGTTTCCTCTATAAGGGTGGCTGTTCCCCAGCTGAATTCCTCATCCCAGCTTGGCCCAGAGATGCTGGAAACTGGAGATGAAACAGGGCTTGAAAGGCCCAGTCTCTCACCTGAGCCAGAGGAAGTGGTGAGTTTGCGAGGCCTCCCTGCAGCCTCCCCTGTGTCTGTCCTGGCTCTTATTCCAGACAACGGAAGTGAGGTTAGATAGAAACACAAGTACATTAAAGTTTAGGCCGTCGGAAGCCGCTGCCTCTCCTCACATCCTTGTTAGGTCTGTTAACACCTCTCTCTCATACTTTCTCTTCCTGTCAGATCTTAATGAGAACTGGTTGGTCAAGAGGTATCACAATTGCCCCATCCTGTGAGAGAATGGAGGACGGGCCATTGCCATCCCCTCTCCCTTGCACCTTAGGCTGAGCGGCTGTAATACCCTAACATGCAGGGCTCCAGCATCCCTACCTGTTTTTAAGACTGTCATTAAATATTGCTCCATGAGGTCCCAAGAGGTACTGTCCATCCTGAAGAAACTGGGAAGAGGCTGGAGAGGAAGGAGGCGATACCCTGGGGGGGGGGTGTGAAAAAACCTGCCACATGCCATAGCCTCACACTCCCCAAGCTAGCAGGTGCGCGTGCCATAGCCTCACACGCCCCAAGCTAGCAGGTGCGCGTGCCATAGCCTCACACGCCCCAAGCTAGCAGGTGCACGTGGGGCGCAGGCGGCAATCATACAGCAGATAGAGTGTGGATCTCTTCTCCTGACGGACACCAGCCATGGTCCATGGTACCAGGGTTGTCTCGGGGCACCTCCCCTCCCAGGTGAAGAGGTTTTTTCACACATGCTAAAGAAACAGCTGGGGTCTCCTCTAGGTGGTGTGATGGGGGATGGTCTGATGTCTTTTGATTCTAATCACTGCTTGCTGTCTCTGTGACCCACCTGTTGACCAGTAAAAGGCCATCACTTGGGCAGGGCAGATGAGATAGGTGTGGCTAAGGTTCCTGGGATTAGAGGGAAGAATCCTGGGAAGAAGAGAGAGAGACCTGAGGAGAGGAGAAGAAGCCGCCATGGGTTAGGTGGAAGAGAAGCACGTGGCTGGCTTGGGTGGAGATTTTGGCCCAGATGAAGAACGTTAATAAGTATTTGGGGTTATACATGGGAGGTAGCTTGATAGAAATTATTAGAAGCAGATGGCATGGGATGCCTGCCCCATTATGGGAAGTAGTTTAGAGGATTAACGTCTGCTCTGCCCCAGGTTAACTAAGGCTATTTTAAAATATAACAGGTGTCAGTGTCTTAATTGATTGCTAGTCGGGCCTACAGATAATACACATGGTAAACATTATTAGGCCGTACTAATAATAACAATAATTTTAAAACAACAGGGATGTTTGCACAAGTAAACTTTTGAAAGGTCTGAAATCTCTGCTGCCTCTGGGCTGTAGGTCAGGGGTGGTCCTGTCCCTGCAGCCCCCCGCACTCCTGGAAACTCAGGCTGGTCCTGCTGCATGTCCAGGCTTCCCCATGGTTCCACCCGCTATCGTGGCAAATGGTCTGGCCAGTGGTGCTGCAGAGAGACTGTGGTCTTGTGACGGAGTTTGTGGACTTCTGTGCTATCTGGCAGGGCGACTGATGTGGGTACAAACGAGGGGCCAGCCCGCCTGGCTCCTGGTAGTAAGTCTTCCCAGGGAGCTTTCCCAGATAGGCCTGAGCAAGAACTCCCTCTGGGTACCTCTCCTGACTTCACACTATCCCGTCTCCCCCGCCTCCCTCTCTGCAGCATTGACACAATGCCTCTCTCTTCTGTCACTGAGTATTGTAAACCTTCCTCCAGCTCAGATGCCATGTCACCTCCCCAGCCTCCCTGGTGTCCAAATCTGCTTCACAGGGACAACATGAACACAAGGACAGGGCCCCTCCACACATGGCCCTCAATCGTTGTTACCTGGCCCTGGGGCTCCCTGTGTCCGGGCTTTGCAAAGCTGAGGCAAGCAGCTAGGTCTTGCCCACAAAGGTGTGCTGAGTGCAGTGGCTGCCACACGTACCTACCAGGAAGGTGTTCAGGTTCTCATACGTAGGGGACGGTCCTCCTCAACAGCTCCGTTGTCTTCCTCAGCAGCTCCATTGTTGGATGATTCTTGACTGGATAAAATAGTGTCTAGCGCAGCGATCAGGCACACTTTGGCATGTCTGTGGGGCTTTTCTATAGGCCCTGAGGGAGGATAGCTGGACCTGAGTGTGGGCGGAAGCATCTGTGGGCTGGGGTCTAGGACTGAATAAAATGGAAGAACATTCACCAGCAATCATCAGTCGGTGTTTCCTGATCTGACCAGATGTGAACAGGCCCTACCACCACCACCTCTTCCCTGATGGGACCGCTGCAACCTTCTCAGTGTGAAAGACAAGACAGACCCTCTCTCCCTGTACGGGTCAGCAACTTTCCCTGTTGCTCTGACAAGAGCAGCTAAGGAAGCAAGGGTTTGCCGTGGCTCTCAATGTGAGGTGAAGTCTGCCCTGCGCAGGGAGGCTTGGCAGCCAGAATGGCTCTGACTGTGGTGGCAGGAGCCTTGGCAGTACAGCCAGGAAATAAAGAGGGGTGAACGCTGGTGTTCAGCTGGCTTTCTCAGTCCAGGACCTGACCACAAGACGGTGCCACCCACGCCCAAGTGGGCCTTCCTTCCTCAGACTCTCCGGAAACACCATTGTAGACACACTCGGGAATATGTCTCCTAGGTAGGTTTAAATCCACCGAAGTTGGTAGCAGAGAGTAACCAGGCTCCTCAAATTCTTTCTGCTGGGGGTTTCATCATGGCTCGGGGAGAAGAGTCAGCCTGAAGGGCCTTCCATCTTAGTCAGAAGGACCGTGCATCCCCTGCCTTGGGACAATCGGAGAAGTGCTGGTAGCACCGTTACTCACAAAGCACAAAGTGAACACCACGTCATGTGCCACAGTAAAAGGCCACACACCACTTGAGGGTTCCTGAGACACCCTCATGTTTTATCTGAACCCCCGATCTCCAAATGCAGCAGGACAGCGATGAAAGTCAAGGCTGAAAAGCACGCACGGCGGTTCCTCATACCCACCTCCCCTCTGTCTTGCCCAGGCAGTCGTCTGTGTTCACGCGATGACCAGCTTCGCTTAGGAGGCTTGACTGTGGCAGCCAAGGTTCCCGGGTGGCATCAGAGTTACTCCCCAGCTCTCCAATGAAGTTGGACATGGGCCTTGGGCAACATTGCTGAACCCTGCTACCTGCTGAAGGAACGTCTGGGGGCGACTGTCTTTACAAGGTGCTTTATTAAGGAACCCTGAGCCCCTCAGTTGAAATGAGGAGCTAGAAAACCTAAGCAGGCCGGCCTCTAAGATGGCCTGGGGAGGTGTGCGTGCTGGTCATAAACCCATAGACCAGGGCCTGGCTTCCAAGTGATGCAAGAGCCGAGGACCATGTCTGAGTGCCGAGCCGTCTATTGACTACAGTGGTTAGGTCAGTTTAGAAGCACCTTGAGGGGTCACCATCTACAACCGTGGTCCTCAACCTTGCTGACGCCGCGTCCCTTTAATACAGTTCCTCATGTTGTGGTGACTCCAACCATAAGATTATTTCGTTGCTACCTCATAACTGTAATTCTGCTACTGTTATGAATAGTAATGTACATACCTGATAAGCGACCCCGTGAAAGGGTCGTCTCACCAAGAGGTTGCTGATCTAGAACACACTGTGCGTTGCTCAGAAATGCTGAAGGAGGAAGACCCAGAGCCAGCTAAGACCCACTCAAAAGCCCTGCTAAACTCAGCTCCAAGCCCTGCTACATGCAGACCTTAGTCAGGAGCCAGTCTGTCAAGGGTCCCGCCGTCTCCCAGCTTTCTATTGTAACCTGGGTTTTTGCTGTGGACACTGACTCTGTGCCTCAGTATAGGCTTTGTCACCTGCATGGCCTGTGGACCATCAGAAAACAGACCCACCTGTCTCCAGCCTGTGCCGTGGCCAGGGCCTGCCAGGTCAGTGACTAGGCCCTGGGAGCCCAGGCCTCTCCCCACATAGAAGTCCTTGTGGCCGTAAACCCTGAGCTGGTTCTGCTGTTACTTCAGGTTCCTGTGGCATAGGGGAATTTTGTCTTTGTCAGTTTTCAGATCAAATTTGGCTTCCCCCCTGCCTTGGTTTTTCGAGACAGGGTTTCTCTGTGTAGCCTTGGCTGTCCTAGACTCGCTTTGTAGACCAGGCTGGCCTCGAACTCACAGCGATCTGCCTGCCTCTGCCTCCTGAGTGCTGGAATTAAAGGCATGCGCCACCATACCCAGCTAAACTTGGCTTTTTAAAAAGAATTTGTAGACTCCTGTAAAGATTTCTCTTCTGAAGAATCTTCTCACGCTGCTACGAGGAGCTCACACCTCATCTCAAGCTGACCGTGCCCTTGGGTTCCTTAGCTCCCCCTTGAGGCAGGACTTCACCTAAGCCCGCCTCTGACTAGATGCAGGTGCCACCGATGCCCAAAGCTATGGCAATCAAAACTCCTAACTTTGGAGCTGCTCCCTGGGCTGTGAGGACTGCTGCTGGGAAGCATGGCTCCTCATCCTGGGAGCATCACAGCTGCCCAGGAGAAGCAGGTCAGTGTCGCACAGAGCCGCCCAGAGTGTCGCCCAAGCATCTGTGTTTCCCGTGGGGGCCAAAGCAAACATTTGCTGCTGTAACTTTGCTCGGAAAACCATGTTGACGTCTAACACCGGAGCACACGTGTCATCACGGGGAAGCCATCCACCAGGCTCCAAATTGAGACACAGAAGTCAGCCGTTTCCTGAGCATCACCCAGAGCCAGAGAGGCTGAAAGAGCAGATGGTGTCATCGTCACCTCACGTCATGAAGAGGCACTTCGTGAGCGTTGTGTTGGTCTCTGCTGTGCAGGCCGAACTACAAAGAAATGAACCACACGGAGGGGGAGAGGAAAGGGGAGAGATGAACATGGATTCTGGTTGTCACAGCCACCGTCGTGAGCCAGGAAGAAGTCACTAAAGAAATGCCACCACGCATTGTCCTGCGGCACCATGACACCCAGATGTGGACTTGCGGCCAGCGTTCTCATCCTACACAGTCAAGCTAGCTCTTGGAAGTGGGATTTCATGAGCGCTATGAATAGACTCCCAGGAAGAACTACACAGCCAGAGTTCCCCTCCTGGCCGCCTGTTTTGGCATGGTAATTTCTAGAATCAGCTTATGAATGTTCCTCCTATTTATCAGCCGCTCAGCTCCTAGCCGTTTTCATTACACTTGTCTATTTTTAACTCTCATCTGGACCCTGGTGCCCTTGCTGATTTGGTCAGCACACAGGCAGGCAGCAAGTTCAGTGTGACAGGGAGGACCTCAGATACCTCAACTGCCAAGGCCTTGTACAGCTTTAGAAAGATGGTTTACAGAGAGAAAACGGATAATGCTAATAAACTACAGCCACCTCGCCCCATTCCATGTTCCATCCGCTGACACCTCCTCCTAGCAAGCCTCCCTCCCACTCTCGTGACATATTTATGTAGGAGGTGAAATGACTAAAATTCATTATGTAAATGTATGAAACCGTCAAACAGTAATAAAATGATTAGAAACCTGTAACACCCCTGTTTCTCTAAGTTTGTAACTCCACTCTGAGAGCCCATTGGTGGTGGTGGGTCCTCACAGTCAACATGACAGGTCTGGAGTCACCTAGGAGATGCACTTCTGGGGGTGTTGGTGAGGACGTTGTAGAGAGGCTTGCCTGAGGAGGAACACACAGTACCATCCATGGACAGGGAAAGAGGAGAGCCAACTAAGCACCGTCACTTGTTCTGCCTGCTTCCTGGTAGTGGGCACAGTGTGAGCAGCGTCTCCCCGCTCCTGCCTCCTGCCTTCCCAGCCAACATGGCTGCCTGGGAACTTGCTCCTTGAGTGCTTTTGTCAGGTGGTTTTTCACAGCAATGAGAGGTTAGTGCATTGTCACGTTTCTGAAGTTTAGGAAACTTCTAAGTACCTTTCAGTCTAACACAGTGGTCCTCACCCTTCCTAACACTGTGGCCCTTTCATACAGTTCCTTGTGTTATGGTGACCCCAACCATAAAAATAACTGTAATATTGCTACTTTTATGAATCATAATGTAAATATCTAATATGATATATAACCCTTGTGAGAGGGTCATATCACCACCAGGGGTCAGGACCCACAGCTTGAGAACCACCGGCCTAATGTTTACTTTTAGTAGGATCCTAGCTGGCAAAACCTTAGGCATCCAACAGTTGATACTTTGTTGTGTATTGACTTGTCCCAGTATACCATGATGTCGCAGGTATTTTATAGCAAGCATGGAAAGTTTATATTGTAGGAGGTCAGTGCAGTGTGCGTTTTTGAATGATGGGACTGAGGCGATTGTTTTGGTCTTTGTACTTGTGTTTCTCAGGATTTTCTCAATGGTAGTGGTGGAGGTGGTGGAAGTGGTGGTGATGGTGGTGGAGGTGGTGGTAGTGGTGGAGGTGGTGGTGGTGGTGGTGATGGTGGTGGAGGTGGTGGTGATGGTGGAGGTGGTGGTGATGGTGGTGGTGATGGTGGCGGTGATGGTGGTGGAGGTGGTGGTGGTGATGATTGTTAGGATTCTTCTTTGGTCTGCCTACCTGTGATGTCACTGCTTACCTGCCATGGGGGTGTGCCTCTCTCACTCAGTACCTCTCTAGCTCTCTCTACTTCTCTACCTCCCTCTCTTCTCTCTCTTTCTGGGGTACCCCTTCCCCTTTTCCTTCTCTTCCCCATGCTCATCTAATAAACTCTGTATAGCGTAGTATGTACCTGGTACCTTGTATTCTATCATTGCTTTAATTTTTATATAAAACAATGATGGTGGTGGTGGTGGTGGCGGCGGCGGCGGCTGTGGCAGTGGTGTGAGATCCCAGGCCACAGCCTCTGGAGCCCACAGAATCAGCACTGTTTGTGAGGATAAGCCACCTGTGATCAACAAGGGCTGCCCTTGGGCCTCGCCTTATCTCAGCTCCCTTCCTGGCCGGTGCTATTTTAGTGTGTGGCAGTCTGTGTGAGACATTGCTGGTGCCATGTTGTTTCCGTCAGACATTGTTAATGAGCTGTAACCCAGACCGCTGCCATCATAGACAAAGCTACAGAGCATGCAGGGTCGGTATGAGCGCCTCCTGTTCTCTCTCCGCCCCTGACTTCCCCTTACCCTCTCACTCTCCTCCTGCTACAGCTCTCCGCAGGGAAAGGCGGTCCCTAAGCCACGTGCGGTGCACCGCACATTGCGTTTGTCCTTCACACTAGAAGGGGAACCTGACGGCCGAGGTCTCCAGTGCCTACCATCCGACTGCTATCACACTGACGGACGGGGGTTGGAGATGAAGGAGCAAACTCATGTGCTCTCTTTTCTCTGCAGTTCGAGATGCTCACAGGGTCCCTGCCATTCCAGGGGAAGGACAGGAAGGAAACAATGTCCCTCATCCTCAAGTGAGTGTGGGTACCTACTCCAAAGCACAGAGCTCACCCAGGAGCAGAGGAGGTGGGCAGCTGGGCTTTAGTGCGAGCACTGGCTTTGGGGGGAAGAGCCGTCTGCTCCGTGTCACAGTTATCATGGCTGCAGTCATGCCAGCTGTGTGGGACCCTTGGTGCCCTGGAAGGCCTGCTAGGGAACTCTGATGAACTCTCAGGCTCAGACAGAGATAAGCTCATTCAGTTATCCAGTGCTGGCTCCCAAATGCGGTGAAAATGTGAGGCACCCTCAGGGAGGGCACAGGGGCAGCGCTTCCGCTCTTCCTGCGGCCCCTGCTCATGGCCACCCATGCCCCAGCCAGCTGAAGTCAGCACAGTTTGGCTTGAAACTGTTTCTGCTTCATTCTCCTGCAGACTCACTTACCTAAAGAACAAGAGTGCTTTCAAGATCCCTTCCTGGCACCGTGCCATAAAGCCCTAGATGAGCTGGGTATGAGCATCAGAGAAGTGCAAGAAGTAGGGAGATGGGAACCCCAAATCAGGCTCAATGGGAGAAGTCATAACTCTGTGACCACCAGTACTGACATAAAGGGACATTACTAAATTTGGGAGGCATCAAGAACTGCACGCCAAGCCTTTGTCAGTTCCTCCCTTACACGTGGGGTAAAATATGTGTGAAGAAAACTCTAATGCAAGGACACACATCACAAAGGTTTGCATTGTTCAGAATTCCCTTAGAGCTCTTCCAGAGCAGCCAGGGATGCCCTGTGCACCCGGCCAGTGGTGCCCATAGCGCCACCCTGTGTTCTTGAGAGAACACCTCTGTCCCCTGGGTCTTGATGGGAACTTGGTTTGCTTTTTACTGAAGCTGGAGCTGTCCCTCCAGCAACCGCACGTGGCTGTCCTAGCTGACGGGTCAGCCCATCCTCAGTGCCTGGTCCTCAGGAAGGTCTGAGGACACCAGGGTCCAACATCCCTGCTGGGCCTTTGGGATCCTCCTTTTCCTGACATCGTCCATAGTTCTACAGCTTGACCCAAGGAAGAAGAGGGAGCCACTGTTCCCAGGGTACCAGGAAGGGACTTAACAACCTTCCCCCACTAATAACATCTCTTGCTTTAAAAAACAAAAAACAAAAAACCTTAGTGTTAAAAAATTTTTTTGGCTTGAAAAATTATTTCCATTGAAAATGCTGTTGATGTTCAGGGAGCCAGTGTTGCTGTTTTGAGTATACAGTGTGTTTTCAGTGGGTTATTTAGTGGCAGTTGTGAAAATTTCTCATTTTAAGTTTGGTAATGGTCAACACCTACCTGCACGCCAGGAGCTGAAGCTCTTTGGTCCTTCACATAGTTTTAAGGCATAACGGGTGCTGGCACTGTTGCTCTGGGTGCCGGGGGCCTGTCCATTTGGGGGCCTGTCTACCTGGGGGTCTGTCCACTTGCACACACAATGGCCTCGTAGAGCTAGAGGATGCATGGACCTTTACCCTCCACATCCTAACCTCATCCTATTCTGACTTCCAGAGCCAAGCTGGGAATGCCGCAGTTCCTCAGCGTGGAGGCGCAGAGCCTGCTGAGGGCCCTGTTCAAACGGAACCCCTGCAACCGGTTAGGTAAGGCTCCCCTTGACATCCCCCTCTTGCAGGAATGCATTGACTGCCCCCTCTTAAGAATGTGAGGGGTCACTATTCTCCTTCCCCATGGGAACATGAACGACTACCTCCTCGTACCCTAACTCACACTGAACTGTGTGCTTTGCCTTGCTGGGGTCACAGGAAGCAGAGGGTCCCCGAAGCTGGGGAACACCCATGTGTGGTCGATCCTCCACACACACATACGCTCTTATCAGGATTGCTGAGAGGCACACGATTCTCAGGGTATCGTAATTTGATCTTTAAAAAATTCTCTACACAAAACCACTACAGACAGAATGGTTGAAAGGTCACTTCTAATTTGTAACCTCTTAAGTTAAAAATACCAACATGTACAAAGCCCTGTTTACTTTGGCATTAAACCCTCCCCTAACCATACAGAGTTTACTATTTGGCCTGGGAAGCCTTGGGGATGGACTGAGACAAGGGGGCAGGGTAAGGGTCTGTGGCAGTGTGAGCGCAGCGTGCTTCTGGACTGCTTGTTCCACAGATCAGCAGAAGGCACACAGGCCATTGGCTGCAGCCTCACAGACTGGACCACGTCATTAGGACGTGAAGCAGGAAATATTTCATCCTCGAAGAAGTAATTAGATTTTCCTTTCTGCCTGGCTCAGCACCAAAGGAAGCTCGGCCTCAATTAATTGCTCTCATGTATCCACTTCAGCTCAGGGAACTTGTGTAGTAACTTGCAATCTTTCAGTGATTAAGAAAATAAAGTTACTATTAAAAGCACTGCCCCACTTCCTAGGGTGAGGGGCTTTGTATACAGCAAGTAAGGCATAAGGAGTGCAAACCACTGCTGTGCTACTTCAACAATTAGGTTCACCTTCATCTTCTAAGCCAGGTCTCACGTCATGCACAGCTCTTCCCTCCTGAAGTTGCCTTAGATGACAGTTCCAGCTAAGGTAGGATAGGACAAGGAAAAAAACAAAACTCCACTTCATGAGCTTGTCAGAGACTCATCAACTGTGGTCGCCTCGGACCGCCTCCTGGCACCACGTTCGTCCTCCCCCATGACCTTCAGTCCCAGACTCAGGCAAGGTCACTGGGGAAGCAAGAATGGCTGGAGATGCTGAGAGTGTAAAGTACAAGGGACACTGGCAGTGTCCTTGTCCTATGTGGAGCCTGTAATCACCTCCAGGACCAAGCTAGGGGAGCATGGTGCAGCTGCCGTGCCACCGCGTGTCCACTGGGCTGTCCCCGTGGGTCAAAGAGCTGGCACTCTTCACCAGCTGGCCAGAGCGGCTTCCCTGGCAGAAGCTCACCAAGATGGCCAACAGGAAAGTGAAAGTCCCAAGATGCCAGTGGTGAGATGAGACAGCAGGACCCACGATGGGACTGCTCAGGGCCACAGTAGGCTTGTTGGTGTAGATGTGCTGGCCTCGGCGTTGGGAGGAAACCCTGAGCCAGATTGTCCGTGTGTCTTTGGTCACTTAAGCAAATCTCAGCTAAGACCTGAGACCTCAACCAAGAATCACTGGTTTCTCTTGGGCCTGGGCGGGTTATGAGCATCCTCATGGAGTAAAGCCAGGCTCACGTGTATGTGGCCTGAGGCCCCAACAAAGCTCTGAATGGCCGGGCTTGCCTCACTTTCTTCCTCAGTTCCTGATAGGGAATGCACAGTTAGGGCCGATGGCCCATGGTGAAGCATGGACAGTGGGGCTCTCATCTTCAGGCCGGGAGCACTGTGATGTCGGAGGACCCAGGTGACCACTGGTCCCAGCACTGCCCCCTTACTACACTTTCTCCAGGGCAGAGCAGCCCTGAGGTGAGCCTCCCTGGTCGCAGAGCTGGGCCCTTGCTCTCTGAACAGATCATCTTTGAGATGCTGAGGATCCCACCCAGGACATTGCTCATGCTAGGCAAACACTTTACCACCGAACTACACCTCAAGCCCTCTTATTCCATTTGATCACAGGTCTTAACTAAATTACCCAGGCTGCCTTTGAACTCACTCCCCAGCCCGGGTAGGCCTTGAATTTGAGACCCTTGTTCCTTGGTCTCCAGAGGAGCTGGGTCAGAGCGTCCCTAAACACTCCTGCCCCTCAAAGGCACGGCTTCTGAATCCCTTTGCAGGACCCAGAGCGCAGGAGAAGCCGTTGCACGTTGTTCCCACACAGCTCTGAAGCCCAGAACCATGTCTGGAGGCCTGGCCTGCTTCATCCGTCTTCTAAAGGTCTAAATGCCCCAGCCAGTTCTTTCTGGGAAGCCCGAGGCATGTCTGGTGCTCCTTCCTGACTGGCCTCCACTGTCCAGTGTGAGTGCAGCCATGGTGAATGGACCCTGAGGCAGTTAAAGGATGGTGACAGATGTGACAGCTGCTGCTGAATGACCAGGCCGTGCTCCAGCAGTCACCCTCAGAAAATCCGATCAAAGAACTGCCTAATCCACCTATAACTAGGGAGGCATCAGGGAGGACAGTGGTGGTGCAGGCCTTTAATCCCAACACTGAGGAGGCAGAGGTAGGTAGGTCTCTGAGTTCGAAGTCAATCTGGTCTACAGAGCGAGTTCTAGGGCAGCCAGGGCTACACAGAGAAACCCTGCCTTGAGAAACAACAACAACAACAACAACAACAACGAAAACACAAGCACACAAACAGAAACAGAAACAGGGAGTCGTCTGCAATAGTAGCTTTGGTCTGCAAAGAACATATTTCAGGTTGTAGCTTGCCTCTCCCCTGGTGGGCCATGTACTTTGCGGGTGTTTCCTGGCAGCCTGGGCCCTCCTGCTGTTTTAGTGTTCTGTCCTCTGTGACTTTGCTTTTTCATTCTCCTGCTTGGCTGCTTTGTGGCCACAAAGTAGCTACAACCGCTCCAGATTGTACCATCCATACAGAAGGGAGGAGGAGGGGGAAACGGATTGAGCAAGTGCTTGTGTCCTTTTAGTCAGGAAAGCTTTTCTGAGAATCCCCTCGAAGCTTGCCTTTACTTCTTGCGTATAGAACTTGGTCTCTGAGTAGAAGAGAGGCGGGAAAATGGGGGTGTGTTGGTTGGAGTAACATAAAGAGGGCTGAGGAAGCAGGCTTCATTAGCAGCCCCAGGGTCAGCAGAGGGTCCAGCAAGTCAAGCTTGGTGAAGGCAGGTCTGCCATGCGCTCACCTCAGACCTGGGCGGCTGAGCTGTGGAGGCCTGGGAGAGCGCTTGCCGGTGCTGAGTGAATGGGAAAAGGCATCGTGATTCGACACTGAGGAGAAGCTGAGCTGTAGAGGCCAATGGCTGCTGGTGTGGAACCCAGCTGAGCGTCCAACCCAACGTTCTCCGTCATCCTCATCAAGGGGTGCAGCAGAGGAGACCCTGATCACAGTGTCTGAGTCCCACTGGGCTGCACAGTGTCTGCTTCCAGGCTGGGGTACAGGCTGGGGCACCATCCATGCCAGAATGTGCTGCTCCTGGCTGTGCTCAGGGAGGCTCTGCTCACTAAGCGTTTCTCCACCAGGAACTTTCATGCGCTTACCATACTGGTTCAGCGTCTGCCCCTGAGGAGTTCCTCTCTGAGCTCCGCGCAGCGTGGTGTGGCAGTGCCCACCACCTAGCAGCAGCCTTTGCTTGCCATCTCTTCTCCTCAGACATGGGGATGCCTCACCTGTGGTTCTTCCCTGTGGCCGCATGGTTCACTCTTACTTATGGCCCTGGCTCTTAGCAGCTGAAAAGGACCATGCTTGTCCCGTTTTGTCAGCATTGCATTTCAGCTCCAGAGTGTAGGAATCAGTGCTCCTGCCCCTCTCAGCTTCCAGGATGAGAGACCAGCGTTGAGTGAGGGCCCAGGACGCCTCCTCCACTTGTCCCCCTGTCCACTCCAGCACGTGTAAGGGTCTCCCAAAGCATAAGTCAGGGTTCTTCCTTTTAGTTGGGCCACAGATGGTGGAAAGCAAGATCTCTCGCTGCTTGAGCTTCTGTGTCCATCCATAAGTGAGCGCTGGGCCTGACCTGGCTGTGTGGGAAATGAAGTCAGCGGGTCATTTTCTGAGGTCCCTCCTGACTTCTCTCTCCTCTCCAGGGAGGCATGCTGGGTCCTTATCTCAATCGTGGGACCCTTGTGCAACCATGAGGTTTGAGGACCCATTATATCTGGCGTTTTTATAAACACTTCTTAGGACATCAGGGAACTGCAGGAACTCCATGTTGGAAGCCTCAAAGCAGGGGTAGGTCCCACTTGGGAGCCACAGTACTTTGGACACAGCTTTCTCCTGTGCAAAAAATATCATGAGGGCTGACAGCCACTTCCAAGGGGGCTTTGGCATCAAGAGCCAAGTCAGATGTCAGTATCCTGTTGAGAGCCCTAAGTTGGAGCCAAGCATTGGTGTCTGATTAACTGTGAGACAACAGAACACAGTCACGCCCTTGGGGTCTTTGGGGGAGTGCTCTCTGAGGTTGGGCTGTCTCTGAGTTCTTATGGGTCTGCTATACTTGCAAATGAATTCTGTTCAACTTAATTTGCAACAAGATTTCCTTTTTCCTCTTTCCCTGTGTAGAAGCCCCTGAACTTTCACCATGATTGCACTTGCTGAATTGGTTGGAAATCTCAATTTATTTGTTTTCCTTATATTGTACACACTTTTGTTCTGTACAAAAAATGGGCATAAAAGATAGGAATGCTTAGAAAAACAGAAGAAAGATAATTATATAAAATTCTAGCCTTAACAGACTTGTGTTATTTTGAGATTGTACTTATCAGCTCCAAAGGCATCCGGTGAGGACTTCGGTTTGTTAGCAGACTTCCTGTCTCGCGAGGCAGTTGTGATCACAGACTTCTTGCTTCCTGAGAAAGTCTTCATACCTGTTTCTGTTTTGAGTGTGTTGAGATAAGACACAGAGCTCTGGTCCTTTTATACTCACAGATTTGGATGAGGGTAGAGATGTGTTGACCTTGGCAGGGTCTCAGTGAATGGATGGCACCCTGGGATGCTGGTCTGAAGTTATCCCACAGTAAGTCCAGCTGAATAGGGAAAGCCCATGACCTTTATCCAGCCAGCTCCAGCATGGGGACTGCACCCTTCAGACACGACAGGTGTCCTGAGGAAGGCTTCCACCACACACTAGGTACCTGGACTGCAGCTGTGGTCCAGCAGAGAGATGCTATGCCTGCGTGATATGGCCTGATGGATGCTTCAGTTCAAAGGGAAAACAGAGCTGAGTAAACTGCACACAGCAGCCCAGGATGGCCAGTCTGCATGAGATGCAAGGGTAGGAGACAGGTTTCCAAAGACACACACAGATATGCGCATTTCCTAGGTGGCCAGGAGGGGGCACCCCTTCTGCCTCATGCTCCTTAGTAGGCTGGCTCTCTAGGCAGTAAGCACATATTATTTTTATATTTTTAAAAATGTTTTTAAAGCAGGGATCTCTTTTGAAAGGAAATAGTCAGCATTTAGACTCTGAGGCACACTGGCCCACCTCAGCCTTGGTACTGCCTATATGGTGGTGCCCACAGTCCCCTCTGCCCATCCTGAGGGCCACGCTGGCACCCGTAGCAGCCAGGGGAACAGGAGAATGTGTAGCTAATGTGCTCAGTCACACTTGTACCCAGCACGAGGGTCTTCGGGTGAAGACTCAATGACACCAGGAAGGTTCCCCTTGCCCTTGGGTTTGGTGAAATAGCACAGCCCACAAAAATGGGGCTGAGAGAGAGCACAGAACAGTGGAGGAGACACAGGGGCTCAGCAAGGCTTGCCACAGGCTCCCCCAGCCTACATCCCACTCCCAGGACCTCATCTCTTGAACAAGTGTCCTGGGACCCAACGCCATATGAGTGGTCAGCATATCTGTGCCTGGCTCTGGCCTGGAAAGGTAGGCAAGCGTAGTGGTAGCTATTTGGTTATCTCTTGCCTTTGGAAGAAAGGGGCCCTGGCTTTTCTGCATCCTATGGAGGCGAGTGTTGCTCCAGAAAGAGAAGCTGGTGAGAGACAAGTGTATGAGAGAGGCCAGAGGAACTTTGTCCTCCAGGGCTTCACTTTGAGGTTCATTTCCTGAGCCCCAACATGTTACACTGATGGTCCAAGCCAGCATTCTGGCTTTCCTGACTCTTCCTTGCTATACTTGGGCAGATGATGAGGACAGTAGTGTCATGAAGGACAGGTGTATGTGCAGAGCATGATCTAGGAGGGTCTCATTCGAGCCCCTCATTCATATGCTGGGCTTGGGGATCTTCCCAGATCTGGCAGATGGTCCTCATTATCAGGACTTGTGGGGTGACATACAAAAAACACAGCTTGGGGTGCACATAGATGCCTTGCTGCCAGGGTGCAGGGGGCAGGGGCAGATCCTCAGCTATGACCCGTGCCTGGTCTCTGCTTAACTGTGCAACTTCCAGCCCATAGCTCAACCTCTCTGCCTGCTTGCCTGCTTATCTGTGAACTGAGAACAACCGTGTGTTCTTCAGAGTTGTCAGGTGCTTCACAGGGACAGAACAGTGCCCGGCACGTAGGAAACACTGCCCTGTATCACGTAGATTGAGTGTGGCCGTACAGGGCCTATGGAGGGGTACCACGGTGTACAGGATGTCTCAGAGAAGCCAACTCTCTGTGTTGCCCTTCATCCTGAGCTGTCCCAGGCCTGAATCATCTCTACCTCACAGCCTTTTCCCTGGCTGACTGACTCGCTCTGTGCTACATGGAAGCCTCCACCTGCCGTTTATAGCCATACTAACTGTTGAATATGCTGAGTCCCCTCAGTGGTGCTGGGCATGACAAGGCCCTGAGGGCCAGAGGACACAGCAGCCTTGTGGGGACAGTTCCACATGCCTGCATGGGCTGAGGGAGTCAGGACCCATCTTTGGCAGATGCCATGGAAATTACTGTCCGGGCTGCCTTCCAGGAACCCTCGCCTGTGCCACAAAGGATTCAGCTCAGACCTAGCAGCTCAGAGAGGTTAAAAGTCAAGAAAGCATGGCAGGGGCTCAGGCCAGCCCTGTTACCCCGATGATGGAGAAGAGGGCATGGGACTCACCCTGCAGAATTCTATGTGGACTTTCCAGACTCGGAACCCTCTGGAGAAAGATAGCAGACTCAGGCTCTTAGCTGTGGCTGCTTGGTCTGCTGGGCATGTTTGCCATTCCTCAGGTGTAAGTCTCTGTCCTGGTGGGAGCTTGGGCAGTGTCCACCTCTCCACAGAGCCCTGGCTGCATCTTGCCACCCTGACCCAGCATTTGCAGAGATTGGTTTTCCTCCCAGATGAGTGACAAGGAACATCAACCCTATTAATCTGCTCCCTGGTCTTTCCAAAGCGAGCAGAGTTCCATTCGCCCTAATGAGCAGCTGCATCCTCTCCCGGAGGGCCCAGAAGTTCTCACCTGGGAGCCTGAGGCGAGGTCAGCAAGGAGTTAGAGGTGGGATGAACACCAACAACTTGGCAAGTGAGTGGTCCTCATCACACTGAACAGCAAGAATAGTCTAGAACAGCTGCTGAGCCCTGCTCAGGTTCACACAGGGCTTCTGTGTCTCCATTCTGTTTCCTGTCCAGAGGTGATCTAGACAGATGGCAGACACTGTCATCCCAGGTTCCACAAGCAGTGCTACCAACTTGTGTCCTCGGGTGTCATGCACCAACCTTTGATGGCTTCTTCAAACTACACAAATAACCCGAGCGTTTATGTGAAGGTAGTCAGCTGAGAAGCAGCACCAGGGATCTCTCAAGAACTCAAGGAGACTAGGGCTATCTAATGATAGGATAAGCACACATGCATGCATACACACGCACACGCACACGCACGCACACACATACACACGCTGCCCAGCAGTTCTGCACAATACACACTGATCAGGCAAAGGCTGTTAACATCAAATGGGTGAGATTTCAATGGACGGAAATGATGAGCAAATAGCATGTAAGTGACTAAGAAATAAAAGGCAGGGCTCATATGTCTGTCAGTCCTGGACGGCTCTCCAGGTGGTTCCATAGAGACAGATAGCTGAAGTCACAGGAGGTGAGGAAGGCAAGCCGCCAGCAGAGTGTACTCTGGGTGTTTCCAGGAGAATCTTGGGAGTCCGTGCAGCTCTAAAAAGACAACAAATGTGACCATTGCAGAGGAGCTAGGAATTGCCATTTTCAAAAGAAAACCAGTGAGAATCTTTTCATCAGACAAAACTTCTTGGGAAGAGTTGGCTGGACTTGTAAGTCCCTGGTGCAATGGACGCAGTGGAGGAGGGTATTCACATGTGAAGAAGACCTGGCTAAACATGGGAGACAGAGAGAGTCCGTTCCCAGGATAGTATGGGTCTCAACTCTGTGCTTCATGCCTTTAACCAAGTATAAAAAGGTGGGCCCAGAGACCCATGCTTCAAGATGTCACCATGTCAAAAACAGGCACATGGTCCTCCATTCTGCCTGCCAGTCTAAAGAGAGACACGTGGTCCTCTATTCTGCCTGCTGGTCTCACTCCGAGGTCATGTCAGTGCCCGTGACAGGAGATGATTTGCAGGCATCCTCCCGGAACGGGGAGGCTTGAGTAGTGTTTGGCCAAGATCCTGTAACATCGCATCTCTGACTCTCATGTCAGCACAGACACATTCCCAGTCTCCCCGCCCGGAACTCTGCCTGCTATTCGTCAAATGTGTTCAGTCTAGGTAAAGGGGAAGCCAAATCCACCACTCTCTTAAAAGGTTTCAGGAGAGGAGAAGACTAGCATGAGGGAGAATGACTGAGTTTGTTCTCTAAAGGTCACTGCAGCTTTAAAGACCTGGATGCAGAAACCTTCCAGAATCTTCCAGCAATGTGTATAGTTTTTGAGCAATAGTCAAAATATCAACTCTTTCAGCAGAGACTGCAAAACTGAATCTCGGTGCCGGATTCTAATTGCAGAGGAGACTGAGGTGGGGGGAGAGTGGCAGAGCGGATTCACACACACCAACACCAGCTTCCCCACGCGTGTGCCTGGTTGTTCTTACGGTGTGTAGGAGGTCCTTCTAGCAGAGGCAAGGCAGGCCTCCTAGACCGGTGTGCATGCTGAGGCCTGGGATGGTGGGTGATATTCATCACCAGGCCTCTTGAGTCTGGAGTTCTGGGCCTCGTCAAAGGAGTGAGGGACAGTGGCCCAGGAGGGCAGCTTTGGAAGTCAGGCCACCAGTTCTCGAGGTTACTTCAACAGCAGAGAACCCCTCAAGGGAAGGACACCGGGTGCTAGGAACTCAAAGCACTGGTGCTGTGGTTTGGGCTACAGCAAGGGACACAGATCCTCTAAAGCAGGAGCCTCCACCTGGGGGTCTGAAGTAAAAATCTGGGTCAGATCTGGGCACATGGGTGGAGACCTCAGAAAGGGTGTCACAACTCCTTTCTATGGTTCCAGATGTGGCCTGGAGCAGGTGACACGACCTACATTAGCCTGAGTTGCTCATCTGGAAGTGACCGCTTTGTAGGGGACACAGGAGGGATGTGTGCTGCATGTCCCCAAAGGAACCCCTGATACTGCCTCATGTGGACATGGGACCCCTGAGCCTGAGCCCTTCCCCTGGCTCCTTTACTTGTGTGTTTTCCTATCAAACTATGGCAGCAACCAAACAACTCAGACTGATACATAGAACCTGGTGTGACCAGCCCACTGGGATCTTTCCAAGCACCATGCGAGGTGGGAGGTGGTCTGTCCCCCTGCTGTGAGCAGAGCAGAGAACCAGGGGGTCTGAGCATGAGCCAGGGACTCCAGCCAGGACAGGTCACCACAGCATCTCCAGGTGGCCTTGTGCTGCCCTTCACAGTGTCCTTTTCGGAGCTGACTCACAAAGGAGCCCCCTCTAGGGTTCCAGGAGCTTCCTGAACTGAGTTGGGGCAGACTCAAGAGGACCGTCTGATTTTGACCAGAGCCATCAAGCCTTGGATTCAGGAGGAGGTCAGGGTGCAACATGGATGGGGTGGGGGTGGGGAAGGCACTCATTTCCTCCTCTCGGTCAAGCACCGACAAGACTTCTGTGATTCCATTCCTAGCTGGCTAAGACCGGCTCTGTCTCTGACTCATGGCAGCAGCGCCTGGGTTCCTTGCCTGCCTTACAGTCCTGGGGAAAGCACAAGCTCCTGGGGCATGGCTTTTAAGTGATAGTCCTTACTCAGAAGCGTCACAGTTAAAGAATGGCTGAACAGAAGGCACAGCGAGTCCCCTCACCACCCCACCCCCTACCCCCAGCACTCAGGTTCACATTAGGTGGCTGTGGGGGGACATTGCCACTTGAACACACTCACACTGCTCCCCCGGAACTCCTCATTCACCCTAGGCTGGCTCTGGCGCTGATTAACACAGAGTGATCTCACATCAACAGACACCCCCTGTCCCCTGCCAATCCCTGCAGCACACAGCTTAGGATTTGATATAATGAAAGTAAGAGGGGGTGTTAGGTAGATGCGATGGTTGGACAGATCAGAGACCCACAAACTATCTCCAGCTGACATCTGACCATTATGCAAGGGTTGGGTGTGGTAGAGGGGACCCCAGGCCAGGTACCATGCCCCACTACTTGGTCCTATCCAATCTCCTTTTCCTTTTTTGAGAAGTTTCTTTCTCCTGGTAAATGGTACAGCAGCCTGGTCAGGTGCTCTACACGGCACCCTCTGGCCCTGCTGTGCTTTCTCAAGTCCTGGGAACCTGGCCTGATGCTGTGTTCTGCATGCTGTAAAGATGGTCTGCGACTGGGACAGCCACCTGCTCCTCTCTGGCACCTGGACCTTGACACCCTTTCCTTCAGCACTCCTGCTTCACAGTGCATCCCTACCACAAGCCCTGGAGTCGATTGAAGGCTTCTTGGGCTCTGAGGCTATAAGCAAGTGCGAGATTTCTTCTCTGAAAAAGACCAAGCCAGAATTTGCCCTGCAGCGTGCCCTCTCATCCGTCACACCGCTGTGTTAGTAGCAGTCAGAGGTAACCCATGGCCTTGGGCTTTTGCACTGATGAATATTCTGTACTGTGTTGTGGCAGGTGCTGGCATCGATGGAGTGGAGGAGATCAAACGACATCCTTTCTTTGTCACCATAGACTGGAATGTAAGTTGCATGTGGCGGTCTCCACTATACACACAGGGCAAGGAGAGGGTGAAGGGAGCACTGCAGCTGTTTGTGAGCATGGCCTCTGTCTGCACTAGGAGTCTAAGACAAACCAAGACTCTGCACCTGTGGGTGAGCATGCTCAAGATGGCCAGCTTCCCAGAGAGGTGCAAACTGGTGAGCTCCTGCTGTCAGTCCTAAATCCTCACTAGTACCCCTGCCTATTGGATCCTCAGCATCCATCGCCTTGCACCTGCCCCAGCCGTGCTAATGCTCGCTTTTGCTGAGGGAGAAGGCACACCAATGACAGACAGGCTTTCAGGATGACTTACATCTGATAGCCTGCTGGGCTCTCCCCCTCCGTCATGGCATACCTCCCCATATCCATGATGTCATACAGTGTCCTCATAGGTGGGACTTTATGTTAAATGAATCCCAGGGAACTTGTTAACAGAATATTTACACATCAGGCTGGGTGTAGCTCAGTGGCAGAGCGCTTGGCCAGCGTACTTAAGGTCCTGGGCCCCGCCCCCAGCACTGCAAAAACACAGAGAAGCTGAAGCAGAAAGTGTGTTAAGTGTAAAGTTCACTCTCCACTCCGCCCTCCCCCTCCCCTTTTATGTCCTCACTCAGCTTACCTCAGAGGACAAAATAACAGCCCAGGGTTAAAACAGCCCACACTGGGGGGAGGGTGTCAAGGGGGGGCATGTCAAGGGGGTTGCTCCAGCCCCTTGTTCCCTGAGCTCCATCCACACCAGGCAAGACGAGGGGGGTGTGGTCTCTGGGCTCTGCCATTCTAGTTACAGAGCTCCTTTGAGTGAGGCTTCTCCCAGGGAAGGTCAGAGGAAAGCAGGCAGAATGTCAGCGTGCCTGTGTCTCCCTAGCAAGTGTTCAGAGAGCACATTAAAAAAAAAAAAAAATCGGGACTGTCCCTGCAAAGCCAAAGAGGACAGGATATTGCAGAAGCAAAGCAAAACCTCCACCTCTGTCCACCAACAGGCCCCGCAGCTCCCGTTCAGCCTGTGCTTGAGGAGACGCCTCTGTGGAGACTGGCCCACAGACTGGCCTCACTCACAGTAGGCCTCACGTTACCCTATGATCAGCGCAGCATGCATATGGGGTGTGGAAGCCAGGCCTAGGGGTGGCTTCTCCAGTCTCTGGTAGGGGACACACCGTGGTTCCCTCTGCCGCATGGCATCCCCTATTCCTACTTCCCATTCTCCTCTCTGAGGTGCTCAGCCCTCCTTCCAGAGACCCTGCTGGGGAGTAGAAAGGGGCTTGGTGAGTCAGGGAGGGCGGGCAGGGAGGGGCTGGGGTGGGAGTCCTGGTGGAAGTCCCCAGCCGTGCCCACAGGTGGTGGCCCAGGTAGCACCCCCTCAGGGGGGATCTGGCTGAGAAGGAACTTCGGTGAATGGCAGTCTAAGGGCATCCTAGAGCAGACACTGGCCGCAGGATCTATATAATGAGGGTCCTAGGATTTGAGCTGCAGATGAGTCTGGAACCCAGTGTTCTTTTGTTTATGTTGTGGTGAAATAATTGAGGGAAAAAGCAACTTAGAGGGTCAGGTGTTTGTTTTGCCTCACAGTTCTAGGTTACAGCTGGGAAGTCAAGTCCATGGGAACTGGAGCCAGTTGGTGACGTATCTACAGTCAAGGGTGTGGAGAAAGTGCACAGGCCATGTCCTGGCTTGCTTCTGTGCTTGTGCACAGCTGGGTGTCTCAACTCCGGATACAGTTCAGGACTCCCTGCCTAGGGCATGGTGCCACATATGGTGGATTGTGTCTTCCCTCGTCAATTATGTTAATTAGTGTGGCGCCCGCGGTACCAAGTTGAGGTAACTCATACACACACACACACACACACACTCTCTCTCTCTCTCTCTCTCTCTCTCTCTCTCTCTCTCTCTCTCTCTCTCTCTCTCTCTCTCTCTCTCCTCATCGCTCTCTCTCTCTGCTCTCTCTCTCTCCCTCTCGCTCTTCTCTCTCTCTCTCGCTCTCTCTCTCTCTCTCTCTCTCTCTCTCTCTCTCTCTCTAACTCGGTGGGTCCTTTGTGCTAAGAGAGCAGCAGCCGAAGCAGTGGTTTATTATTCTCCTTTGCTTCAGAGTTCCAAAGAGCCTTCTTATAGGCAGCAAAACAGGAATCCTCCTCCCAGGTGAAATCCCTCAAGAGGTGATTGCACACAGGAGGAAAAGTCTCGAGGATAGGAGGGGCACATTCTCAGAGCAGTAAACATGACTAGCTAACCAAAATAAACACAGACATGGAAGCTGCTAGAAACAGGACATGAAGCATCAAGACAGGCAGGCAGCCCAGTCGGGCTGGTTCCTACAAATTAGGACAGTCTTCCACAGGCCAGGCCAGTGTCCTCATTGAGACTTATCTTCCTAGGTGATGACAGTTAGAGCTAATCACCACACTGGGTCAAAGCTGGCCTAGTGTGGGCTGTAGAAGGCTAGGTCTGTGCAGCCTTTTGGCAGCCACATACACATTCCATAGACTACTCTAGGCCCTGAGCTTGCCTTGGCCTCTCTGTCTCTGGGGAACCAAGTCCCTTCAGTGCAAACATAGAGATATTGAACTCCTGTACTAAGAAGTGGCATTTCTGTATCATTTGAAAGTAATTCAGGCTAGACTAATGTAGGGAGGTGTGTTTGGTTCTTTGTTTCAGCTTCTGGTTTTTACTTTGTTTGGCTTTAAAAGAGGCTCTTCTGGGTCACTAGAACCAAATCCATTTACTGTCACCCTGTCCTTGACATACAGCACCCAGCAGGGCCTGGAGGGATGGCAGCCAGGGCTCTGATGAGTATCCTGCATGGTAGAGGAGCCACAAGCCTGCCTTCATGCTAACTCATCTAGCCATGAGCAGCATTTGTAGCCTGCCCGGAGGGGCTTACAGCATGGTGATAGGAAGAGGTCCTGGCTTCAAGGGGTTCCGAAAGATTTGCTGCACCATGAGGTGGCTGTTCAGCCACAGCAGGAGTGTGTGATTGTCCAGTTGAGAGAAAACAGAAGCAGGGAGGAGGCAAGCAGGAGGTAACCTGGAGCGGGAGAAGGGAGAAGATGGAGGCATGTCCCGTGCACTTGGGTGGGGTGAACGTCTCAGATCTGAAAACCACTCAAGTCCCATGTTCTCTAGGGCCCTTTTTGCCAGAGGGTCTCCTCCCATGCCCCTTGGCAATATGGACCTTCAGGAGCGACAAAGGGAAAAACATTTACTGGCATCAGATTCCTGCCTGTGGATTTTATCCAGGTGCAGCCTTAGGATACAGCTGAAAAAACAACAGTTTATTTATTTTGCTTTCTGCTGCCTTCTGTGTGACCCTAAAACTACCAGCATATATTTCTTCCTTTTTAAAATAAACACCTGTCAGGCACCAGTTGTCCCCTGGTTATTTGATGACCTGCAGGCACAGACCGTGTCATCTACCACAGAAGTGTGGGTCACCAGGGTTAGCTGGACCGGGTAGAGGGTTCTCTGCCTTTCCATTTGCCCTCTGCTCCCAGCTCATTAGTGCAAGCCCCAGGTCTGCCCTCCGAACACCCGTGCCGCTTGCCTAGCTAAGTGAAAAACTGCAAGTTAATTATAGACCAGGAAGCTGGAGCAGAGGACCATGGAGCCAGCGAGTGTAAGCTGTGTTTACTTTTCCCGGGTAGCTGAAGCAATGCTGAGAACTCAGGATTAGCATAAACCCAAGATAAACATAACATAAAAGGTGGCCTCACTGGGCTAAGCAGGCCAGTGCACATAGGCATCCAACCAGCCGGCTACTAGTGAGCAGACCCAGGGTGAAATGACACCCAGACGGGCAGAGAACAAGCCTTCACCAGATTCAGTCCCAGGGTGGCAGAGTGGAGACAACTGCCAAATTGCCTGTTTCCAGACCACTGTCCAAAGCCAAGGCACAGACCCTCAGCATCAGGATTTGGCAGAGGTGGCTGCAGGCGTGGCAGCCATTACTGTCAACTGTTAATATGAGTGACTCATGCATGTGGTGTTTTTCACATCATCTGTTTTTCTGTGAGGTGAGGAGTCTGAAGAGAAACTGAGCACAGAGTGCTGTGTGTGGCAGTTGGCTGTCCTGGGCGCTGCCTGGCGCAGGTCGAGCATAGTGATTTCCTTCAGGTGGGGTGCAGCCGGTGTTTCACAATTGAGGGTTTCAGTTGGACTTTCATCATGTGCTCTTGCTCCGGCTGCCACAGGAGGGTTTCCATCACTTCCTCCTGTGGTTGGCTGTACCAGGAGAACTCACCCCTCCAAAGTCCCCATGAGGACTGCAGCCACAGTCCCTGCTACCGTGGGGCTTTGTGGGTCTGGATAGTTTTGCAGCATTGCTTGGGTTGGATAGGTGTGTAGAGGCCATGTTCTTCCTCACGGGTGCAGCCCATCCACAGAGGATGCACAGCATCTCCATCCTCCCTGTTGCTTCCATTCTGCCTTCGTTCTGTGCCTGCATGTGTCAGCATTGCCGGTTCAGGAGTGGCACATTTGTGCCCTTTGCTCTTTGGAGCAGATTATTTTCAAGATGCCTGAGCCAAAACTGCATTAAACAGATGTTAGGGTCTGTGACCCCAAGGTAGAGCCTGTTTTGTGTTCTTTTGGTAGTCTCTACTTTTATTTGGCATTTCCTGCCTTTTGCTCACTTCCTACAAGAACTCTTGGGTGTATGTAGATCCTGATGTGCCTGCTCAGCCTCCTTAGCACATGTACAATGTGAAACATATCTCACTGTCAGCGCCAAGCTGGCTCACCTTTGTAACTGGTGTTTGCTACTTTGTGGGTTCCTTACTTTCTCCCACCCTCTCCACCCTATTCCACCCTTCCAACCCCCCAACACTAGGTAGGAGAGAAACAGAAGGATAGAGGGGCAAGGGGGCTTTGTGATTGTTAGGCTGCTTGCTGATTAGGGGCCTTTAGTTCCTTGGGGCAAATTTTATCTTAGCCATCAGGATATTCAATTTCTTCTTGTCTCCCTTGTGCATGACCACTTGAAAACCTGCAACAAAACTACAACCACCAGCAGCAGCAGCAGCAGCAGCCACAGCCCCTCTCAGGGCTCTAGCATTCATAAACCCCCTCAAGAGTCCCCAGAATTCCAAACATCATACACTTGCAGAAACTATCAGCAGCTGGCAAAACCACACCCCTGCTAGAGCACAAGGCAAACCCTAGTCAGCTGCTGTGGACAGTCTGAAGCAGCCCTACATCCCATGCCTGGGATTAAAAACAAAAACACATTCCCAGAATATTTCTGTGTTTTTTAAATACCAAAATTTCTCACTACACATCTTGATAATGAGGGACAAATGAGATGATTAAAAATGGGTTGGATCATGAGGTTCCCATTTTTCCTCCTGCTGCCTCAGGGCAGGCACAGATTATTCCAAAATCTCAGCCAGATGCTGGTCAAGCTCAGTGTCTGGGCACAACACTGAACATTCACCCTCGTGTCAACCTGTGCACAGAAATTCATACTCAGAAGCAAAAGCACAGTCACTCTCCATGTTCAGGCACCATGTACAATAAGAGCACACATGAGCACCTTCCAGAATGTTTATGCAACAAGAGGGAGACACAGATTTGCCCTCAAGATCAGGAGAAGTTTCTAGAAAGTTGTTCTGGCACAGAGCAGCTGCTCCAGAGAGCCCTGGTGAGGGCATAGAGGCCATCCAGAGCTTGATGCCAGCAATGGTACACCTGGTCGGCCCGCCATAGCTAAGGTGTCTGTCCTTTGACAGGTGCTCTGTCCACTCTCAACCTGCCTCCCGTTGCCTCTCTGTAGCTGGATCAGGCTTCAGAAGAACGAGATGACATGTTGCCAGGATGCCCGTACAGCCTGCTGTCCACAGCATGTAGGTGTGATGTGTGACCACCTCAGTCCTTGACTTTTCAGTAGCGGGCACTGGTGGCTCCAGCCCTGGGCTCTGGGGTGTATAAAGGGCAGAGGGTGAAGCACAGAGTGCCCCAAGCAGAGCCCCACACACAGCACGGGATCTGGATCCATTCGTCAAAGATGCTGTCACCTCGGGACCTCTCGGCACCCTTGTGGGGTTATGCATTGGAGCCTAGCCACTCCTGTTTCTAGATAATTCTGAGCCTTCAGGCAGGAACCTCTGGTCGACTAGACCAAAGCAGATGACGAACTGTCATCAAGAGTATCCTGGATTCAGGCTCTGTGGAGGTGAAGCCGAGCTTTCTGGACAGCGTGAGCTCTCAGAGCATCGGTGACCCCATGGAATGCTGGCTGCGGGCCACGCCCACCATCGGTTAACACACCCACAGCCAGCTTTGCCCATTGGGGTGCTTCCTGTAGGAGAGAAGGATTCCGAGGGATGTATAGGGTCTGCTCAGCACTCATCCGTGCCTCTTCACAAGCCTGTGCAGTCACAGCGTTGATGGGTGGACAGAAAAAGACAACGGGAGAGGAGTGAGAGCACCGAGCCAAGCCGGGCATGTGGGCATCATGGCACTCAGAGTGATGCTACCCCTTGTGGACTGCAGCTTGACCAGGTTGCAGTGGCACACAAAAGATGACGCCACATCCCCAGGCATGACTCGCTCTGAGAAGGTCCAACTGAGGAGTGGTTTTCTCAACCGCTGTGACACTAGGCAGGCGAAGGTGAGACCTCAGCCTTCTCCACTCCTAGGGCTCCATGAGCTGAGGGATCAAATAAAACGGCCCCTGTGCAATGCAGCTTTCCCAGCCAAAGCTGCCTCTCAGACTTAAGTGGCAGCTGTTTGTGTTTGCTGTTCTGTTTCTGATGGGAATCTCTTGATGATGTGAATAAGTCCCCTGGCAAGGCCTAGGCTCTGGCCAGAGGCACCTACATGGAGATGTGTCCCAACCGAACAGGAATCACCACAGAGCGTGGCCTTTCTATTTCTCTGGTCCTGATGAGAGGCATTGACCAGAGTGTGATGACAAAGTGACTCTGATTCTGAGCTCATAGGAGTTACTGCTTCTCTGTAACTCCCAAGGGTTTCTGGGTCCTCCGTGTGCATGCCTGTGGTCGCCCTGGATCTGAGGACGGACACACACACACACACAAACACACACACATGCACCGCCCCCCCCCCCCCCCCACCTCCAGGGCAGGCTCTGGCCTTCAGCCACACTTATCCTTTTCCCTTTAGGCCTGCTGCAGTGCTCTCCACACTTGTTGCATTTGTTTCTCAAAGGCTCTGCAGTCTGGCTCTGTCTTCCTTCCCTGCCCCACCCACTCTCCTTTGGCCTTGAACAACTTACTGTGTCTCCTAGCCTCAGTTTTCCTATACAATCCCTGGCTTTCCCTTGCCAGGGGTTGTATAGAGCATATTTTGCCTAAAGGCTTTGAACCTGATCACTCAGTAAGTCCCCATTTGCAGAGCTGGACCCTGAACCTTCACCATAAATACCATAGGCTTATATCCTCAACACTCAGAAGGCTAAGACAGGAAGATCAGAAGTTCCAGGCCAGCCTAGACTACACACCAAGACCCTGTGTAAATACACACACACACACACTTTGTTAAAAGTCAGCAACAACAAACAACAACAAAGTATTCAAGCAAGAAAAGACCCAGAATTTGGTATTTCAGCCAATACCCTTGGCTCATCACCATCTACAGTGTCATCACAGATGCCTTGCCAGATCACAGATATGTGTGCACAGTCCTTAAATTACTTCATCCACAGAGGATTGACAACACCTTGGGAGAGCCAAGGGTACCAGGCCATCTGATCCTGCTAGTCAGGGGCATGGGGCTCCCCAAGTGTTGGCCCCAATACCAAGTCCCAGGTCCTTTCTTGCTTGGGTACTTTTGCTTTTGAAAAAGTGTGTGTGTGTGCGTGTGCGCGTGCGCGTGCACACTTAGGATCTTGCTATTTATCATGCAGGGTCAGGTTTCCAGCAGCAGTTGTGGCAGAGATCCATCTTGGACTTCTGTGTCTTGCCAATGGCCAAAGCAGTGTGTGTAAGGGAAGAGCCATGTGTGTAAGGAGTGTTCTTGGCCTCAGTTTTCACCCCTCAGAGAGCTGAAGTCGGCTCCAGGGTGGTAACCCCACAGCCAGCAGTGCTCAACGGATCTGTAAAGTTTTCTCAGAGATCAAAATCCTGTAGCCAAAAACAAGCTAGAAAACCATTGCCCTAAAGTGGAGGATGTCCAACAAAGCACAAACCTTTTAACCTCAAATTACACCTTTTGTAATTCACATCCAGTATGTGATTTCTACACTACATATATGGTCTCTCGTGTAGTAACATTGGGATATAGTCACAGCGTTCGGGCTGGGCCTGATGCATCTTTGAGGGTGCGAGCTGCTGTGGCCTCTGGTCTCTGTGCTCTCGACTCCCCTGGTCTCAGCATGTGTCTTGTTCCTCCCTGCAGAAGCTGTACCGCAAGGAGATCAAGCCACCCTTCAAGCCAGCAGTGGGCAGGCCTGAGGACACCTTCCACTTTGACCCCGAGTTTACTGCAAGGACACCCACAGGTGTGTGCCAGTTCTTCCCCCTTGGGCCGATCCCCTCTGCCTCCAGAGAGCCTGTGCCCAGGATGCTCCCTTGGGCATGACCTCAGCCCCCTTTGGTCTTCCTGGCTTCTCTGCTTAGCAGTAAGGTATCGGTGTCAGGACCAATTCCTGCTGCCCCTCATGTGACATCCACCTTCAGAAGGGTTCTGTGGACCCCTCTCTCATTGTGAGATGCTAGGCGGTGACAGCCCTCCCAGTGACACACAAGCAAGACAGAAAGAAAACGGGTGGTCCACATCTCTGGTGTGTGGCAGGAGGTGGCTGCCTTTAGGTCTCTGGGCTTATGAACTAAGTGTATTATTTCTGTGAAAGCTGGGGCGATGGCCTCAGTGCAACTAGATCCCAGCACAGAAACAGCTTCATGGTGCGTGAGACCTCTGGGGCCTGTGTAGTTCTCTCGTAACTGGTCAGCTCCTTTTAAACATTAACAATCTGGTTTACTGTTTCACATGCTATAATTGTCTTAGACCAACATGACAGAGTAACGCTTCAGGGTGGCTTAGCAAGAGGTGTTGCGTCACAGTGCAGGAGGCTGGGTTCAAGGTCAAGTTGCTGGCAAGGTCTGTTCCTGGTAAGGCCTCTCTGTCTTATAGTTGGCCACCTCCTTGTGTCCTTTCGTGGCCTTTCCTGTGGGTGGGAAAAGCTGGAGCGTACTGACATTCCTTCCTCGTCCTGTAAGGGCACAAGTCCCCTGGGTGGTGGGCCCACTCCCTGACCTCATTTAACCCTGACTTCTCCCATGAAGACCTGTCTGCAAACACACCTAACTATGGGTATGGTGATGGGAGCCACTCCAAGATGGTGTGGTGACAAGCAGAGCTGTGGCTAAGCCCCTTGCAGACTGGGAGCAAGTTCAGTCAGCCACCCACCGTGGGAGCTGCTGACTGGATTCCTTGGAACTCATCACTACTTTCAACTAACTGTCCCATCCCTGAGTCTCAAGTCAGAAGTGAGATAGAGACTGCTTCCTGCTTCCTGGGGCAATGCCTTTATCCACACCCTGCTGGACAGGGAGATGGTGTGCTCTCGCCTGTGTGATGATGGGCAGGGCTGCGGCCGCAGACAGTCAGCAAGCACCTTTCTCTGACCTCTGGGCCCCACTCACCCCCAGGGAAGACCAAAATTGTAGTCAGGAGCGAGGCTGAGGAAGGGGTGTCCCTGAGTGTTGTCATGCTGCATGCTACCTGTTCCACAGAGCAGTCAGTCCCTGACAGCTGAGCCCGTGCACAGAGGAGGCTGCCAGCAAGTCAGAGCCCAGTGGGCACCTGAACGGCTCACAAATCCTCCTGCATCTGACCTGCGGAGGAACAAACACGAAAACAGCTTCCCCAGATGAGAAGGTGGCCTGTGAGCCAGAGAAGACTCCACAGGGGCCTCCCTGGGAAGGGCAACGTTAGTCAGGAGTCTGTCAAGTGAAGGAGGCTGCTTGTTAGACATGCTCAAAGGAAGCTAAGCTGTGCTGCTGTGAGCAAAGGGGCTAATCCAGGCAGCTCCACATCATCTCTGAGTTCCATGGGGAAATTAAGCTCTAGCCCAGTTGGCTGATGTGGCCTTAAACAAACATCATAAACCTTCTGTGCATAGAGAATTATGTTTTCCCTCAATATTGATCCAGGGAAAGCCATCAGACATGATGTGTTCAACCCCGTGTCCACAGCTGGCTGTGGTGTTCCTTGCACAAATGCACAGGCGCATGCACATGTGCATACACACATGCACAGGCACATGCATATACACACACAGGCACGGACATACACACACATACACGCACATACACACACACAAACACATACACACATGGTGCGCTATAAACAGACCCTGATCAATACCCTCACCACTGCCAGGCTCAGTGAATTCCTAGCACTGCCTAGGTTATTGGTAGCCCTAATAACCATTGTTAAGCTGTTTTTCTCTGGTCCAGTCTCTTAGTGTTAAGAGAAGGCAAGAAAACAGTCCTCAAAGCCAGACTCCTGTGCTGGGAAAAGAAAGACACAACAGAAGCACCGGCCAGCAGGATCCCGTGCGTCTACAGGCCGCGTCAGGGAAAGAGCAGCCACAGTAAACTGCAGGCTGCCATTGGGCGTCTCGCTGTGCATAGCTTCATGTTCTAAAAACACCCCTCCCATGTTCTCCTTTTAACTAAGCTTCCCCTGTCTAGCACATTTGGAAATTATTTGCAAGCAGTCAGCCTTGCTCACATTAATCCAGGGTCACATGCGGATCTGTCTGTATGGGAGACTGTGCTTCTTTGGAAGGCAGCAAGTCTTGGGTCTGTTCCCCTTCTGTCCAGGAGTCTGAAGATGAGCCTGTATCCAGGAAGCTTCCTGCCTCATATGATGTGCTGGCATCTTTGTCCCAATAAAGCACGTGGTGGGGTATGTCCACCTGACACAGCCAGGCCCCATCTGGGATCAGAGGCCCTCCCAGCTCACATATGTGTGTATGACATATGTTTAATGTATGTATTTTTAAATTGTAAGGAAAAACTAGGTCTATATTATATTTTATGTTATTGATTAATGGATCATTTATATATTATTTACATATCTTGATGTACTATGGAATTTATTATATATTACATATTTTATGTATTTCTAATATATAGATATATTAGATAGTCACACATCTGAATCTCCTCTTGCAGTCGTCAAGTTCTCTTAATCATTTTACAACACCCTTTCTGTCTCCCTCTCTGTCTCTCTCTGTCACATACAAACACACATACACACATACAATGCACACGCACACACACACACACCCCGCAGCAGCAGCAACAGCAATAAAAAAAACTTCTCATATGAGCAGACTGCTACTAATTTGGCTGTGATGGCCTTAACAGTGGCATGTAGGTTGGCTGTGGTTTTTCTCTATCACAAGTAATGCTAAAAAACAACATTTTCTATACTTGTTTTACTTTCGAAAGTAATTCTGAGGACTAAATCCCTAGATGGAGGCTGGCACCTCAGCAAGCCTTGTGCCATTGCCCATCCCCCGTCTTCAGAGAGGCTGGGCCAGTCAGCTCCCTCTTTCAGCTCTGAGGTTGCTTTCCTTTGGCCAAACCCAGATGCTGTCGGTTGCATTGCGCTCACTGTTACAGATTCCCTGGCTTGAGTGTCATCCCATGAAATAAGCATGCGCCCCCCCACACGAGAGCCTGAAAATCTCCAGACACAGCGTCCATAGCCGAAGCTTGCTTCCTTTGCTCCATCTCTGCTGTATACACGCAGATATTTCTCCCTGCCAGGCAGGCGTTTACCTTTCTGTTTACCTAGCAGTGAGCCTGGAGGAGAACCAGATCCTAACAGTCATGCTTTGGAACAGATCTCAACGGAACTTAGGGAGCCACAGTGCAGGAAAAAAAATCACTCCTTTAATCCACTGGCTGGACTGTGGGCAGCAGTGACTTTGCCCATGTGCCCCGAGGATCAGAATGTGGCCTCGGCGTAGAGCTGTGCAGCTGTGGAGGGACTGTGCTGGCTGTGGACTGGGCAGAGGCAGGGCCTGTAGGTGAGCATGGACCTGGGGAAGGCACACAGCACCTGCCTAGCCCAGAAAGGAGGTGCGGAGTGAGTGGCATCCCTGCCTTCTGGCAGTGCCACCTAGAACTTCTGGCAGCTTTGGGCCATGATCTGATGTTGAGAGGGCGACAGGCTGTGTTGAGGAATATTCGGTAACCTTAAACACAATGTGGTCAGTGGCTATCTGAGAACTGTCATGCAAATCAGACTCTTGGTTGTGCCTGAATTAGTTTTGTGTTTCTGCCTCTTCGTGCGTATATGCCTTCCCCCAACACACATGCCCACGTGTTCACATACATACGCGTGCGCACCATTGTTCTGCCCTGGCTCACTTGCCTCTCATGGAGTGTCAACCATGCCTTCCTCATCCACAGACTCCCCTGGTGTCCCCCCAAGTGCGAACGCCCATCACCTGTTCAGGGGATTCAGCTTTGTGGCCTCCAGCCTGGTCCAGGAGCCTTCACAGCAGGACGTGCCCAAGGTCCCCATTCATCCCATTGTGCAGGTAAGTCTGATTACCCCAGGAGCTCAGTTCAGGGCCCTGATGCCTGGCCTTGGAAACCCTGTGCTGGGTGCCAGCAGTGGGTCAACGGTAGCCGTCTCTCTGTGTGTAGATGTTACTGGTGATGTCCCTGGTGGTCTGAACCATTACACATTCATTTCTAAGAAGGTCCTGAGGAGAGGGTCACCATGGATGCTGTCCCAGTGGCCCCTCGGGACAGATTTGGGCATCTCCTCTGTGTGAGCTGTAGGTGTCGTCAGGAGGTCAGTGGGGACATTATTTAGACTTCTGTCATTATAAGACTATAGCTAGAACTCAGAAGGATTAGGAGCGAAGTCAGCACTTGATGTCTTCATCCAGCATAGATGCCATTTATTTCCCTAGTGGCCATGGGGCTTTTGTTCTCAGGTGGCAAGTGGTGACCGTACATGTAGGCCAGCACTGCCTTGTGACTTAAGCACTGAGGTTGGTGCTTTATGTGGCTACCCTGGAGGCAGCACATAGCCACATCGGGACCTCTTTACTCCAGAGTCTCACTTCCACAGAGAAAAATGAGTGCTCAGTGGACACATAACATCCGGTGTCTGAATATTAAGGACCATCTGTGCATAGCTCTGTGACCTTGGGCAAGGAACTCTGTTTCCTCAAGCTCCCAAGTTCCCACGGTGCCCTGCATCTGTGTGTCTGTCACATGTGCACCTGTGGGAAAGGCGCTGACCGCGCCTGTCTTGGCCTCTCTCTCTGCAGCAGTTACACGGGAACAACGTCCACTTCACTGATGGCTACGAGATCAAGGAGGACATCGGAGTGGGCTCCTATTCAGTGTGCAAGCGGTGTGTGCACAAAGCCACTGATGCCGAGTATGCTGTGAAGGTAAGACAGGGAGTGCTGACGGACTCTGTCCCAGCCGGCTCTCTCCATCCATGTGTGATAGACTTCGGTTTATTTTGATATGAGGTCACCCGTTTAAAAATTGTTTTTCAAGCTGGGTGTGGTGGCACATAACTGCAACCAAAGCACTCAGGAAACCGAGGCAGGGGAGCTGAGTGTCCCAGAGGAAGCTGCTGTATGTAGCAAGACCCTATCTCAAGGGACCAAAAAAGTTATTTTCCAATGATAAATATTTCCGTTATGTCCCACATGGAACTGATCACATTTAGTCCCTAAGCACAGCCAAGAGCAATAGCCCTGGGCGCCCGGTATCTAAGGAGATAGAATCGGCTGGACAGGCGTAGCATTTATCAAAGGAAGGAGAGGAAAGAGAGACAGCTGTGGGAAAATGATCCAGGAAGTAAATAGAAATACAGGCCAGCGGCGCATGCTGAGGCCTTAGCCACCGACACCTGCACTACAAGCTCTACAAAGTCATTTTCAGCTCTGCGGTTGTTGTAGGCTTAAATACTGGACCTGGGAATCCAAATGCTGCTTTCTAGGGCTTTCTAGTTAGTAAAACCCGAGGTTATCTCTCTTCTGAAGTTAGGGCCGATGTACACAGAAGCACACACTGTGCATTGCACACTGTGCTTTCTCTCTAAACAACCATGAGGCTGTCAAACCTCCACCACCTGTCCAAACACTTGACACACAGGGCTGGGGAGATGACGGCTCAGGGAGTAGAATGCTTGCTGCAGAACAAGTGGACCTGACCTCAAGTCCCTACAACCTACACAAAACCGATGTGCAGCGCACATCTGTAGTGCTGTTTTCCTAGGTGCCATGGGAGACAGAGACAGGAGAATCCCCAGTATTCTTTGGGTTAGCTAGCCTGGCTATGCGGAGGTGTATAGTGAGAAAGAGGCCGTTTCAGACAAGGACCCAAACCTCCACACCTGTGCTATGGGGTGTGTGCACCCACAAGTGTGCACATGGACACACACACACATACACACACACATACACACCAAAAAAGACCTGAAGAACAAAGTCCAAGCCTATGCTACCATGGCATGGAATGCCGGCTCTGCCTGGCATGTGCCAGTGGCCCAGCTCTCCGGAGTGTCTCAGGAGAAGTGGAGCTGGCCAGCAAGGCCAGACCCCATAGGAACAGTGCCCACCAATCAGGACTTCACAAGCTCTGAAAAGGCTGCTCAGCACACTGACTGCAGAGGTATTCTGCATCCACAGCTGTTTCTTGAAGGTGGACATTTCTCAGAAGCATGTTTTCTAGCCAATGTGCATCTCCACAGGCCGTCAGGTTCCTCAGGCTGTGAAAACAGTCGGCAGCCTAGAAAACACAACAACAAAAACAAACAAACATCTCAGGAGTCTATGGCCTTTTGACAAATTGGCCTTTGATTTATCCAATAGGATAGAACAACATAGAAGGATTAACTTATGAGCTCTCCACATTCAGCCTGCCCATGAAGGGAAGGACTGAGGAAGGATGTGGGGGGAGGGGAGTAAACATCCTGGAGTCCTGCAATGAAAGCAGGCCCTCAGAGACATAGCAGGGTCACCACCCAGCGTCATGGAGCGGTCCCCTCTGTGGCACAGACACAGGTCTGGATTGTGCATAGCTGGGGGTTTACACAAGATCCGTATTCTGCCTCGCCCCAGAGTACTTTCCAGTGCTTTGTAAGCTTGCGTGGGCTTCTTAGCATTTCTCTGTGTGAGCTGTTTGTCACAGAATTCTTTAGATTGTTTTATCTCCAGGCCAGCAGCACTCCTAGAAGCAAACACTGCTGCCAGAGAGCGCTAAGAAACACATCCATTGTGTGCCCAGCTCGGCAGCCCCAGTGCCCTTCTAGAAACAGCCTGCTTCTGTGCCCTGCAACTGAGCCCCGTTGGCCAGGCCAGCGGCGTGTTCTCTGTGGTATTCCCACATCCAGCTCTCACGGGGAGAGCCTCCAAAGCTGTCAGCTTTGTTGGGAGTCAGGACTCTGTCTTCAAAGACCCTGCTAGGGAGATAGCTCCCCAGAAAGAAAAGTGAGGCGTGTGTCTCTAGTTGACGGCAGAAGGAAGAGCCAGGCATTCCTGTTTGCCTTGCGAAGCTTTGACACTCCCTGGACAAGCCAAGTGGTGAGCATGAGGGCTCCCCTTGTCCTTTCCAAGACTGTAGTGGCTCATAACTTACTGTATGGAAAATGCTTGAATTAACCCTCACTGTAAGGAACAAGACCACAGAAAGCCGTGGCCTCTAGGCAAGACACAGTTCGTCATCCAGCTGTGGCCTAGGAGCCATGTGTAGTCAGGCAGCAACCAGTGCCCTTCTTTGAGGGTTGGACCCGCCGTTGGGTCTCCTTCAAAGATGGAAGAGCCGATGGTCCATCATTTCCTGTGTCCGTACCCGTACTGGACATCCGCTGCGGTGAGCAGAGCCTAGGCAGGCGGAGCCGTAAAAGACAGGCCTGTGCTACGCGTCGTAGTGCTCGGTTAGTTAAGAGTTTAGCACTCACGTCCCGGTCATCCAGGTCTCTGATTTGTGCACAGTGAGAGATGAGCTCCAAGGTCCATTCTGTTTGACAGCCGGTATCCCCAGTGTGATTTGGCTTCTCTGTCAGATGGATTGTCATCAATTGGACGATGACCGTGTTTGTGTGTGTGTCACCCTATTTTTAACTGCAACAGAGGACGTGGCCACCACACCCGGGTCAGGACTCCCCATCGCAGCGGGGTTTGGATTGACATCATGTCATCGTGCAGCATTCGCATGCCTGCACGTAGTCTCCTTCATCATATGTAACTTGTCAGCCAGACAGGAAGTAGAATTAAGCAGATGCTTGTCCTGGAGAGTGTATTTTTAGAAGGACTGGTTGGCATGGAAATTTTAATTTTTTTTCCTACTGAGAAAACACTGGAGTTCTTTTTTATCATTTGTTTAAATTAATTTTACAGGAGAAAATGTCTGTTAGAGTTTTTTCTTTCCCCACGTAATTACACACTCTACTGGCCTTGCTCCCGGCATAGTATGATACTTCCAACAAGTGGGAGGAAGCTGGGGTGCATCCTGCTTGCCCAGGTGCTTACCCCGCCGCCTCCAGACCGAGCCTGCCACTGGCTCAGCACCTGGAAGGGGGGTGCCATAGTGACGCGGAGCCTGAGAAACACAAGGACACAGACAGACACAGAAAAGGGAAATGGAAAAGAGCGGGGAGCGCACTGATGGTGGCAAAGTCTCTTGAGTACCAGCAGCCACCAGCTCACATATGATTCACCTGCTAGAAAAGCTGTCTTCCTGCACCACACTTGATCCAGGCATCTGCACACCTTGGCTTAGCATCTCCGAGCAGGGTGAGCAGCGGTGTGCTCCGCAGCGCAAACACACAGAGCTTATCCACCTGCAGCACGTCCCCCCAGACAATTGAAGGATTATTCGGTATGCTCTTGTGGCACACAAGTCAGCGTCCATGCCCAGGTGCATGCATACTATGAAAGATTAACCAGAGGGTCCTCTGTGCACACCCCAGATGAACCTACACATTCTTATGACAGTATTTAGGCGTTATTCAGTGTCCATGAGATCCTAAGAACTTTAAAAAACGGATTGGTTCACAAGTGTTTGTGACTGTGCATCAGAATTCCTCTCCTGACTTACATCAACAGAACACATAAGATTAAAACAGATATTACAGTGAGGAAACAGGTCAGGCATGTGTAGTCCCAGGTGTTTTTATGGTAGTTACTGTGTTCTCACATGTACTTTTTCTTTTAGTGGAAAACATTCACATGATTCCAGACTCAGAAGCTAGACTGGAGGAAATCTCAAGGCCTCCCAGCCATAGCTCCACCCCTCGCTACCCACTTCCTCCTCCTAGCCATAGCTCCACCCCCTCACTACCCACTTCCTCTTCCATGGGAAGCCAAGGTTATTAATATTTCCCTCTTCCCTTCCATGGTTATTTATGCATTCTCAAGGAAACGTATGTGTCTGTCTATATCCCTTCTCCGCTTACAACAAAAGTGGCAGCGTAGGACGCACCTGTGGTGCTTTTCCAACTTGAAGAGTGTCCCTGGCTGTAGACAAAAGGCTTCCTCTCATTGTTCTGCACCCAGCTCCTTTGTGAGGGGAAAGACTGGATTGATGTTAGGAGTGGATGGCTTTATCATGAAATGCCTTCGAGAAAAAAATGCATCTGCTGCTTAATTGTTTAAGCCCATAAATGTATTGTTGGGGAAGGTGCTGAGGAGGGGATACCCACAGTAGCCGGAGTCTGGGGCTTTGCAACTAGATGGCGCTTGTGTGCAGGGGCATCGAATGCTATTGGGGTGCAGGGCATTTCTGAATTTAAGAGTCATTCTCTATGGGCGTGGTGGCGCATGCCTTTAATCCCAGCACTCGGGAGGCAGAGGCAGGTGGATCTTTGTGAGTGCAAGGCCAGCCTGGTCTACAAGGTGAGTGCAGGACAGCCAAGGCTACATAGAGAAATCGTGTTTAAAAAAAAAAAAAAAGAGTCATTCTCAATATAAGTGCCGTCCACTTCACACATGGATCCTCTCTCTTACCAACTCTCCCCACAAACAAAGGCAAGGCACTTTCAGGGGCCTCAGAGCCATCATGTGGCACAGGGCACCTGTTTCAAAGGCAGGCTTTGCTTTATAGCGCCACGTGAGGGGAAGCCACTCACCTTCCAGGAGTTAAACAGCTTTAAATGCTATTCCAACACACTGCGCAAACACTGGGCAGGGCCAGGGGACCCAGCGAGAAGGGACCTGCTTGACGCAAGGGAACTGCAGGCTGCTCGGCCTCCAGCATCTGTCAGGAGGACCTGCTACTTCACCTCATTTTGTGGCTGGCCTGCGGTTTCCAGGACAGAGAGGAGGTGCTCAGTGCCTGGAGGCTCACTTTGACTGAGTGAGAACTTAACTGCCCAGAGTTCGGTGGCCAAAACGGATTGAGCTACTTGCTGGTGCCTGGATGAGCTCTCCGTGCCTGCCCCCTGCATCTGGCCGTTTGATATCTTGGGACCCTTATCTGAAGGCTGTCTCCTTCTTTCTTATAGTACTGGGGCTTGAACCTGGGGCCTTGTACATGCTAGACAAGTGCTCTGCCACAGAGCTACATGCCTCACTACATCCCTGTCTTCCTGTTGCCTGCACCCTGGTAGCTGGAATTACAGACCTGGTTTCTTCTTTTTAATTGTGCCTTTTTTTTTTTTTTTTTTTTTTTCCCTACGTAAGGCAGGAGAGACTAGACCTACATTTCTGAGTAGTTTTGAGTGAGCTTGGTTGAGTACTGTGTGGTTTGGAGCAGCATGCCGGGGCTCTCTCGGGCCTCAGTCCATTACCTACAACGGTCCAGCGAGGCCAGCAGCAAACCTCTCACTACTTCCTGCTATGTGTTCTTCAGATCATTGACAAGAGCAAAAGGGACCCCTCAGAAGAAATTGAGATCCTCCTGCGGTACGGCCAGCACCCCAACATCATCACCCTAAAAGATGTAAGTGCCTCTGTGTAGCAGCCCCACCTCAGGCTTTTTCTTCAACTGATGCAAAACTGCCACCATTTGCATAGTGCAAGTTCTCTCACACTGCCCACATTCGTGTGCCACGGAGGCCTCGTGCCCTAGGCACTTCCCACCCAAAAGTCTCTGGTGCTTTGGTGGCTGGTCACCATACGTTGGGTTCACACACACACATAGCTGAGTGTGTGCACACCCTGGGATAGTCCCCCTCTCCCCAAGCATGTCATGCACAAGAATGAAATAGGAAACACCCGTGGGCATCAGAACAGGAGTGCCATTCGTTATCATTGGGTCATTCCTGACTGACAGATGCAGCATGGCATGGGAGTAGAAGATCCCACTGAGCCCTGGCGGTGGAGATTTTTACAGCCTCTTTGGGGCTTTCCCTGACGAAGGGATTGGAGTGAGAATCAGCCACATCAGCTAGTCTACAAGCCACTCTAACCCCACAAAGGCCTAAAGTGTAGGTTGGTTTGGGGAGAGAAGAAAATTTCCTCTTCCTGCCCTTACTTCTGTCTAGGAGTTCAAAATGATCCCGGTGACAAACACGCAAAGCTTGAAGCTCCTCACTGTCCCTTTGGGCAGCCGCTCATGGAGTTGAGTTCATCCCCAGGGAGCATAAGCAATGAATGCCTTGCATCTGCAAGCTGAGACTGAGCCAGCTCTGTCTCCTGGGGAGCTCAGGCACCTCACTGCACAAGCGAGGTGCTCTGACTGTCCGTCCACTCTTGGTTTACATGTAAGATTCTCGAACCAAAGCCAGCACATCCGCGTGCTCAGACTTCCTGTCTGCTGTCTGGGTCGAGCAGCCCAGGTCTGAGATGCCATCTTCTTCCTACCTGGAGAACAGAAAAGTGAATTCATAAGCCCAAAACAACCATACCAGAATTAGCTTCACACCTTTTACACAGGTCAAAGTCAGGTAAATCATTTTAGTAGCTTGTTCTAGAAATTTCGTTGATTAAATGATTATCACTGAGCTAATAAAGCATTCAGGCCTGTCACCCCATTTGCATCTATTTCTTAAACCTTGGGCACCCGAGGGCTCCCATGCATATGGTGATTGGAATACACGTGTGGTCTTCATATATGCAGGGCACAGATATTACCAGAGTTTGCATTTTGTTTTTCATTTTTAAACATAGTTTAAGGTTAACGTGGGCAAATGTATCTTTTTTTAAGGCCAGGTCCCAAGCTCTGTAAACCTACTCTGACTTGACCCCCAAAATTACATGCATGATGACAGTTGAGAAGCAGTGTCCTTGAAGAGTGCATGCTTTTGCCACTGTCAGTTTTCTTTCCATGTGTGCCTGCCTGCCAAAGACTGGCACCATCACTACATGCCATACCCTAGCTAAACGACCCTTCTCAACTCCTGAGCATTCCGTGGCCCAGCTTGCTCCTTCCCCAAGATGTCAAAGCTGACTCCTTCCTAATGAGAGCCACTCCAGTGTGGCTGGAATAGCTATTCACCCGTTTACAGCAGTCAGACAGCTCATCTTACCCGTAGGGAAACAGCCCCCTGCTCTCTCCCCCCCCCCCCATTTGGAGGCATAGCCAGGGACTAAGGTCTTGTGCCCTTCCCCTTGGCTTCCAGGTCTACGATGATGGCAAGTACGTATACCTGGTGATGGAGCTCATGCGAGGGGGGGAGCTGCTGGACCGCATCCTCCGTCAGCGGTGCTTCTCAGAACGGGAGGCCAGCGATGTGCTGTACACCATTGCCAGGACCATGGACTACCTGCACTCCCAAGGGGTAAGGCCAGGGCAGTGGGCCAGCCTCAGGGCAGCAGGGGACTCCTCAGGAAAGTAGATGCAAGAGCATGGAGGAGTCGCAGAGCTGTGGGCGCAGGAGTGGAACACCTTTATAAACTGACACCTCACCTTTAGGCAAACCAGAGGGCAGATGCTTCCCTGTACCCTCAATCTCTTCATCTCTCAATAGCCAACATAGCCATGTGATGTAATCCTCTGGGGTGTGTTCGGCCACCCTTCATGGGTCTATGGGTACACTTGGTATATACAGCAACTAAGTTGATAAATCAGTGTGAACTGATTTTAGCAAAGACAATTTGATGCTTGATAAAGAGAGATTGAGAATTTTCATTGCTTGTGATACATAAAGCTAAAGAGAACGGGTAACAGTTGGGATCCTTCAGATGGCCAAGGCTGCACCAGACCTCTACATGAATTCACTTCTAAAGTCTGTGTCATGCATTTTGTATGTCTTAGAGGACCAAGCAGACAAGCACATGTTGGTTAAGAAGCCGCCCCGCCCCCCACCAAGGCAGTACATTCTGAGTCTCCAGAAGGAAAGCCAGCGACGTGCATTTTCTGCATCTCCTCCACCATCCTTCTTCCATCCTTCCTGCATCCTTTCTGCATCCTTTCCTCCATCCTTGTTTTGTTTTGTTTTGTTTTTCAAGAATGGGTTTCTCTATGTTATCTTGGCCATCCTGGACTCACTTTGTAGACCAGGCTAGCCTCGAACTCACAGCGATCTGCCTGCTTCTGCCTCCCGAGTGCTGGGATTAAAGGCGTGCGCTACCACACCCGGCTCTTTCCTCCATCCTTCCCCCATCCCTTCCTCCATCCTTCACCTCTATCCTCCTCCGTCCCTTCCTCCATCCTTCTGCTTCATCCTTCCATCGTGTGTGCCCATCCTTTCCTCCACTTCAGCGTGGACCACTATCTTTCCTTACACACATAGATATACACAGACACACACAGATACTCACACACGCACATGCACGCGCGTACACACACACACACACACACACACACACACACACACACACACACACACACCATCCTTCACATTCACTCTCCCCTCTGATCCTTTTTCTCCTTAGAAGTTCTCATAAAGCAGGTTTGTGCCAGCTGTGTGCACAGGCTTGTCAGATCCCCCAAGGACTCACAATGGGTCCTTTTGTGTGGCTTCCTTGAGATCTAGGAGTTCCACAACACAGTTTTCCAATAGTTAGATTCCAGAAGTATCCTGAGTGGAGTGTTTCACAGACATTTTCTGGTTTTTGGAGGAGGTGAGGGATGGCGACAAGTCTTCCAGTTTCCCAGAGCCTGCTGTTGGTTTCTATAAGCCGAGCTAGGTTGCCTATGGATTTCACTTCAGTCTTCCTAGCAGGACCTCTCACTGCTCTGCAAGAGGACAGCTGGGATGCTCAGATGTCAGGCCTCATGAAGGCACACCACACACCTGCACAGGGGCCTTTTGTCCCTTCAGAAGCCTAACCTTACATCCTAAATAGCTGCTTTGTGTTGAGGGATGCTGGCCCTTCTGTGGTGACAGCTGTCACTGTAACTGTGGGATGTACCTGGAGTCTGCCTTGGCCGGCTCAGGTGCAGTCAGCAGCCTTGACTCTTCCCCATGCTGCCAGGAAGTCAGTGTGCCTGTGGCAGCAGGTTCACCAGTGCTTCTGGCACCTGTGACAAGTGGCCCATGCCTGGAATGCCCCAACCTCCCCCCTCCCCCAAGTGAACACAGAGCTTGGGGACCCTTTCATGTCTGCAGCCAGAGCTGCCTGCCACGGACCCTTCTGTGCATAGACCACAGCCGCTTCTGTGTCTCCAGCAAGCATGGGTTGTTTTTGTTGTTGTTTTGTTTTTTGTTTGTTTGTTTGTTTGTTTGTTTTTAGTCACATAGTCCTTCTGTGTGAAGGGAGGCTGTGTAGGTACTTGTGACCAGCATGGGCGAGGAGACAGGGTGGCCCATCAGAACAGTCTTTTTCCTGCTGTGGGACCTGCCCAGTAGTCAGTTCCTGGGCAGCCTTTGCCTCCCGCACCCCCTATTTCTCTCCCGCTCGGCTTTGACTCTTGCTTCCCACTTTGCAGGTTGTTCATCGGGACCTGAAACCAAGTAACATTCTGTACATGGATGAGTCTGGGAACCCTGAGTCTATCCGCATCTGTGACTTTGGGTTTGCCAAGCAGCTGCGCGCGGAGAACGGGCTGCTCATGACCCCCTGCTACACAGCGAACTTTGTAGCCCCTGAGGTAAGGTCCCCTAAACCAGGGAAGACAGACTTGTCAGAATGAGGAGAGCAGCTCTTCCTGTTACCAGGGCAACCAGGGAGCGTGGGTCACTGAGGCAGCACAGTGGGCTCAGAGGAGGAGGGCAAGCCTGCTGGGAAACCAGCCAGTCAGTCCTACTTGCCCTCTGCAAAAGGTTGATTTTCCACTGGAAAAACTTCAGTAGTTTTTGCTCTACAGCGGTACTTCTCAACCTCCCTGACACTGTGACCCTTTAATACAGTTCATTCCGCATGGTGTGCTGACCCCAAACCATAGAATCATTTTCATTGCTACTTCATAGCTGTAATTTTGCTGCTGTTCTGAGTCCTAATGTAAACATCTGTGTCTTCTGGTCTCGGGTGACCCCTGTGGAAGGGTCGCTCGGCCCTCAAAACAGTTGCAACTCACAGGCTGAGAACCAGTGCTCTAGTGTTTCCTTGACAAAGCAGCACAGTGTGCAGCTGAATGCTCACGTGTGTGTGAGGGACCCACTGTGCTTCCCGCCTGTGACCTCAAAGGGTCACAGAAGAGCACCTTGTCCCCTTGCCAGCTTCCTGAGGCCAACCCCAGTAGGCTCTGTGTCACGGGCGATTAGGAGGAGGAGTCCGGTTTCTTGCATGAGTTGATAGTGAGGGGGGACCACAGTGGCAGTGGGGCTGCTGTTGCTGCTGCACCCAGGAGAGGCTCAGGCATGCAAAGGGCTGCTGTGTGCTTTGCTGAGTGAGACTCAGGCAGATCCAGGACCAGGCAGGATCCGGTTTCCCAGGGGTTGCACGTGAGCAGCCTTGGCCCCTTTGGAACTGCTGGTTTAGTCCTCCAGGTTCTGCCTCCTCAAGACCCCAACCTAGGTATGCTAACCAATGGAACACGTTCTCTGAGTTCTAAAGCTATTTTGGTGTTCCTCCTGCACAGCCCTCAACAGGAAAGAGTAAAAGGAATCTTAGGGTAACGATTGAAAAGAGCCGGGGTTGGAACTGAATTTACAACAAATGCAAAAGCGGTGATGGTGTGAAAGTAGTTATTCTGTTTACGTAATATTTGAATCTGATTGCCTGGCTCTTGTGTTTCTTTTCTGTTGTGATAAAATACCTTGACCAAAGCAACTTAACAGAAAAGGAGTTTATTCTGGGTCTTCGTCCAAGCTTCCAGTCCATCACAGTGGGGAAGTGATAGCAGATGCCCGAAGCAGCTGGCTACATTACATCCATAGACAGAACACTGACTGCACTGAACGTTTGGGCTCAGCTCACCTTGTCCTTTTATATACAGTCCAGGATCTCTGCAGGGAATAGTGGCATCCACAGTGGGTGTTCTTACCTGCATTAACACAATCAAGATAGCCCACAACAGGTGTGGCTAGAAGCTTATTTCTCAGACTAGTCTACAGACTGTGAGACTAATAACTAACATTATAACATGCAGTAAGCCTTTGGTACGAAAACATTTATACACAGTATTCCATTTTGTTATTGTAGCTGTAGAGACAGGTTTTTTTTTTCCACAGAAAAGAAACATGCAAACTGGATTGACTAATAGATTATTACTCCTATGTCAGGTACTCTATTTAGCACTGGAAATATAAAATGAGACGTAACTGTGGTTCCTCTTATAATCCAGGCAAGACAGGGAAATAGCCAGTTTTAACAGAATGTGTAATAAGTGGCAGTAGATGGGTCTATGCAGGATACACAGAGAGGCAAACACCAGGCTCAAAGTCTAGAGGAAGACTTAGCTAGAGACCTTTCTGATTAAGGTAAGAAATGAGAATCTAGGTGAGAAGTGACCAGTCACAGTTGTATTGGAGGAGACAAATCCCAAATAGTCCAAGTAAAGGGAACACATTCAAAGACCTAAGGCTATTTGGGTAGTTGTTGTTGTTTAAATATTATATATTTGTTGAGAATTGGAACACTGAGGAACAGAAAGCATGGCTAGCAATGGACCCAGTACCCCCAGGGTCAGTGAACTAGGAGCACCCGAGCCATGCTTCCTACTCGAAGCTCGATTAGCATTGCTCTGGGTTTGCTCTTACTGTCTTGTACAGGTTCTCACATACAGAGTGGCCACTGGTTTTAGCTGGTTTGTTTCAGGATTTAACGAGTGGCAATCAGTGTTGCTCCCAGGAACTCTCTTACCAGTTTATACAGGTCCTGGCTAGAAGTCACTGACCTAGCCGAAATGTCAAAGAAAGTGGTGATTTGGCTTTTAAATAAATGATGGATTGTGTTGCTACAACTGGGGTTTAAATAATGAGAAATAGGAGTCCTGGGATAGTTGCAGACAAGCAGCTTATTTGGGTTTGGTTTGGTTTGGTTTGTTTTTTTGAGACAGGGTTTCCCTGTGTAGCCTCAGCTATCTTGGACTCGGTTTGGAGACCAGGCTGGCCTCGAACTCACAGCGATCCACCTGCCTCTGCCTCCCGAGTGCTGGGATTAAAGGCATGCACCACTATGCCTCGCTAGCAGCTTATTTATAAAGTGAAGCAAGCCAATTGCTTGAAAAGAAAAACAGCTTCAGATTGTTTGGAGGGAGTTTTGGGTTTTTATTTGTTTGGTTGGTTGGTTTTGTTTTTTTGAGAGAGTGTTTCTCTGTCTAGCCCCTGTCTAGTCCAGGCTATTCTCAAATTCACAGAGATCTGCCTGCCTCTGCCTCCCATAGGGATTACTGGTGTACACCACTGCACCCAACAGGGTATCTCTGTGTAGACCTGGCTATCCTGGAACTAGCTCTATGGATCAGACTGGCCTTGAACTCACAGAAATCAACTTGGCCCCGCCTCCCAATCTAGTGTGTGTGTGTGTGTGTGTGTGTGTGTGTGTGTGTGTGTGTGTGTGTGTGTGTATCTTGGCACACACCATGGAATGCATGTCCATGTAGAGGTCAACCTCTGAAGTTGCTCTTCTCTTATTTGGACTATGGAGATTCAAACTCAAGTCTTCACACTGTGGAGCAAGCTCTTTTACCCATGGAGCCCATCTTCCCATCCCTAGATATTCTTAATATTCCATAAATTAAGAATTCAGATAAACAAGAAAAGGCCTGTGTATTCCACAGTTAAATTACTTGACATTTCTGACAAAGAACAGCACACACTAAGTGTCCACCTGGGAAATCTAGCTGATTATTCTCATTTTCTGCCCCAGAGTACATACACTATTTGCCGACATTTAATGAGCACTGACTATGTGCAGGTTGTAAGTTCTGGAGCATTTTCTCCATGTTAGGACAAAAGTACCATCCACACAGATAGGGAAATTCTGCACAAGACGAGCTTCTGACCTGACCTCACTTGGTGACAGAACACACATGAAGCTTATAGCAGCCTCTAATTGTCCCATTAAATGAGATACTTACATCTGCTCCTACACAAAGCCTTATACCAATCAAGCAGCACCCCTAGCCCCTCCCCACCCCAGCACTCATTGGTACATGTACATGCTACTCTATGCTCCTGGAGCCCCTTTCTATTCTGAATGACATCGGCCTAACGGTGCCACTCAATACTTAATTGACATAATAACATGTGAACAATTGGCTTAGTATGCCCATTAAATGCAATAGTGGCACACGCCTTTAATCCTAGTACCCAGGAGGCAGAGGCAGGCTGATTTCTGTGAGTTTGAGGCTAGCATGGTCCACATAGTAAGTCCAGGACAGCTAAGGCTACATGGAGAAACCCTGTCTCAAACAAACAAACAAACAACAACAACAACAACAAACAAAACAAAAAAGAAAGCAAGAAAGGAACTGCTGGTTTGAAATTCTGACTGTGCGTTCCTTGGCTGTTGTTAATGCTGACAGAGAACATACAGGAAGCTGTTTTTTGTAGCCTGAGGAAAGGAAGCAAACTCAGTATTTACATGACTCTGGGATCACTCAGGCAGTGGCACAGAGGTGCACAGCTCACTCAGCATGCATTACCTGCCATGCACCGTGGCAAATGATGCCAAGGGGCAGCAATGAAAGCAAGCCCCTCACTCTCACCCATGAGCACAGAGTTGCACAGTTGTGTTCAGGCAGCACAGCAATCTACAGTGCTCCATGACCACCAGCCTGGGCGGGCTCTGAGCTGCCACTCAAGCATAACCCTATCCAACAATCCCCCGTGTACAGTGTGAGTGACATGGTGGTTCACCAGAATCCTTCCTCCTTAGTAATTTCTCATGTTTACCTAAGACATGGCGGGCATGGTGACACACACCTGTAGTCTGCTGCAACTCTGTGGGGTGATGAGGCAGGAAGACTATGTGAGGTCAGGGGCTGGAGACAGCATGATATGACCTCATCTCAAAATATACTCCAGCAATTCCACTCCTAGGTACATAGCCTCAAGAATTAAATATGTCTGTCCATCTTTGTATATAGCAATGTTATTTACAACAGCAGCCCAAGGACCCACCGCTGGCTAATAAACACGTATGTGCACACACACCAGAACAGTACTCAGCCCTTGAGGGCAGGGAGTTCTGACACCTGCCACAGCATGAGTGAACCCTGAGGAGACGCTGAGGGTGTGGACGGTGCAGTGGTGTGTCCACCAATTGTGAAGCCCTGGGCTTACTCCCCGCACCACATAAACCAGGCACAGTGGTGCATTCTTATCCCAGCGAGGTGGAGACAGAGGGATGATAGATTCACAGTCATTCCGTGAGTTCCAGGCCAATGTGATTCCACTTACCTGATGCTCCTCACAAGGTCAGATTCACAAAGTAGAATAGGGTTGTCAGGAACTTGCTTGGCCAGTAGGGAAATTGTACTTATTGAGGACCCCATTTTTAGTTTAGGAAAATGGGGTTCTGGAAGATGGCTGTCAGTGTGCATTGAATGGCACCCCTATACATGGCTAATCTAACAAACTGAAAACAAAACTTCTTAACACCATGTGTCAGGCAAGTGCTGTGCCTGCCCCACCACCACCACCACCACCTGTCTGTCTCCACTGGGGCCATGCTACACCACGGTGGGTAGGGCAGGCTGAGCCCGGCAGACAATCCCACCCTGCTCCCTTCCCATCCACTTAGGAAAACCTACTCTGAGGTGGAGCTGCCCCGTGCAGTCCTGACCTTGCCTGTTGCCCCTCCAGGTCCTGAAGCGGCAAGGCTACGACGCAGCGTGTGATGTCTGGAGCCTGGGGATTCTGCTGTACACCATGCTGGCTGGGTAATGGGGGGCCACCATGCTGGCTGGGTAATGGGGTACACCAAGCTGGCTGGGTAATGGGGGTCACCATGCTGGCTGAGTAATGGGGGCCACTATGCTGGCTGGGTAATGGGGTACACCATGCTGGCTGGGTAATGGGAGGTCACCATGCTGGCTGGGTAATGGGGTACACCATGCTGGCTGGGTAATGGGGGGGTCACCATGCTGGTTGGGTAATGGGGAGTCACCATGCTGGCTGGGTAATGGGGGGTCACCATGCTGGCTGGGTAATGGGGGCCACCATGCTGGCTGGGTAATGGGGGGTCACCATGCTGGCTGGGTAATGGGGGGTCACCATGCTGGCTGGGTAATGGGGTACACCATGCTGGCTGGGTAATGGGGTACACCATGCTGGCTGGGTAATCGGGTATACCAGGAGTCTTCTCAGCCAGACCTCAGGGCTTCACCTCCCCTCCCCGTGCTTGGGTAAACAAAGGGCACCCCATCAGTGTTAGGGTGAACACACAAACCCTGCAGGATAAGGACACGGAGAGTCAGCTGGGTAGACTCCACATGCTCAGTCCATAAACAAAAGGTGCAAGTGTTACAATTTTTTGTGTGTGTCTGTTCGGCCCAGGAAGCCAATAACTGACACAAAGAGACTGAAACGTAATTCAAGGCTTGGGCTGAAAGGTCGTCCCCACCCATCTCGGTGACTTGTAGCACTGACCAAGTGAGGAAGGTGGCACAGTGCTGGGACCTGCACCATGCCCTGGCCTGAGTGAGGACTCAGAACACACACAGACAGACAGCGTCCCCTCAGCAGAGAGCACTGCTGCCAGGCTGTGAGCTCAGTGCGTCAATCCTCTTACCCACGCAGGTTCACACCTTTTGCCAATGGGCCAGACGATACCCCAGAGGAGATCCTGGTCCGGATTGGCAGCGGGAAGTTCGCCCTTTCTGGGGGGAACTGGGACTCCATATCTGACGCGGCCAAGGTGAGTACAGCTCCCAGTGTCCTCAGCTTCATTGGCAGGAGACCCTGCGGAGGAGTATTGATGGCCTGGGCATGCCACCCATATAAACGTTACAGACTTTCATTCTCAGAGTGTTCCACATATTATTCTTTTAATTTAAAAAAATTATGTTAGTTTTGTAAAGCTCTGCAGAGAACCAAACCCAATAGGTGGTGTAGGCATGGCTGTACATACAGGCATAGACTAATGGAGACATATGCAGACAAAGTCACAGAATGGTGGTGCTTAGGGAACTGGCTGCTGTGACCAGCACTACAAGCCTGAAGTGTACAAGCACTACAGAGTGACAAGCAACTGGGGACCCTAAGGAAGAGGTGAGGCGGCAGAGCCTCTGCTGCCAAATGCCTCCTCTCTAGAGACGCTCCCAGGTGACTTCAATGTGTAAGGAACGTTTGTGTTACTTTATGGTCACTAAACTTGGGTTTTCCCGGTGTGCACACATTGGTCACCAGTTTTGGTCTCTTGCCCATAGAACTCTAGGTTTCTTCCGTGGATGTCATCAAATTACTGTCTAGTAAAATAATGTACCACTAGGCTGAGGGTGTGGGCCAATGGTCAGACACCACTAGTGTTTGCAAGTGCTAGACTCTACCCAATAGTGAAATAAGTACACTACACTCTAACCATTAGTAAGCGGTGACAGCAGCCTTCTCTCTGTTACCATGAAAGTTCTGCAGCAGAAGGCAGGGCTCTGAGACTAGATATGTCCTCTCCACCCCTGTGTGACCTCAGGCAAGGGTTGGAGCAGCAGTAGAGAAGGTGGAGGTGATGGAGGAGGGGCTGACACTGTAGAAGGTGGCAGCTGGGCACTAGACGGGGCTGTCCCCTGTGGCAATGTTCAGTAGGTGAGAGTGCTAGTTTGAATACCCAACATCCAAAAATAAAAGGCAGGCACCACCATACATGAACTTTTACCTTCAGGGCTTGGTGAGGAGGAGACACAGAAGGCAGCATTTGCTGGCTGCCAGCCTGGTTCCAGGTCCTGTGAGGGACCCTCAAGGAAAGAAGGCAGAAAATGAGATAAGCAGAGCAACTAACTCTTCCTCTGACCTGTGTACACACGCATGCAGGGGTGAGTGCATGCCACACAGCACACACACACATGTATGCAAAGACCCCACAACACTATACACACACACACCATCCCTGCATCCCCCTACATCACATGCATACATACCATCTGCACACCACAGGTGTGACGGAGGGGGAGGGGGAGGTGACAGTGTAGAAGTTCACTGCTGGATGATAATGGAGGATGATAGAGAGCATGGCTGTGGGGTCCTGGTGGAGGTGATGATGGGGTGTGGTGGAGGTTATGGTGAAGAATGTGATGGTGGGGGCGATAGTGTGGGGTATCGTGGAAGTCCTGGCAGAACCAATGGAAAAGGTGATGGTGGAGAATGTGACAAAGATCATGTTGAAGATGGTGGAGATCCTGCCAGACGTGAAAGCAGAGGCAATGGTACTGGATATGGCGGAGGTGATGGTAGGGGATCTGGCGGGGGTCCTTGTGGAGGTGATGGTAGGAGATGTGGTGGAGGTCCTGGTGGAGGTGATGGTAGGAGATGTGGTGGAGGTCCTGGTGGAGGTGATGGTAGGAGATGTGGTGGAGGTCCTGGTGGAGGTGATGGTAGGAGATCTGGCGGAGGTCCTTGTGGAGGTGATGGTAGGGGATCTGGCGGAGGTCCTGGTGGAGGTGATGGTAGGAGATGTGGTGGAGGTCCTTGTGGAGGTGATGGTAGGAGATCTGGCAGAGGTCTTTGTGGAGGTGATGGTAGGAGATGTGGTGGAGGTCCTGGTGGAGGTGATGGTAGGAGATGTGGTGGAGGTCTTTGTGGAGGTGATGGTAGGAGATGTGGTGGAGGTCCTGGCTGAGGTGATGGTAGGAGATGTGGTGGAGGTCCTGGCGGAGGTGATGGTAGGAGATGTGGTGGAGGTCCTGGCGGAGGTGATGGTAGGAGATCTGGCGGAGGTCCTTGTGGAGGTGATGGTAGGAGATGTGGCAGAGGTCTTTGTGGAGGTGATGGTAGGGGATGTGGTGGAGGTCCTGGAGGAGGTGATGGTAGGAGATGTGGTGGAGGTCCTGGCGGAGGTGATGGTAGGAGATCTGGCAGAGGTCCTTGTGGAGGTGATGGTAGGAGATGTGGCAGAGGTCTTTGTGGAGGTGATGGTAGGAGATGTGGTGGAGGTCCTGGCGGAGGTGATGGTAGGAGATGTGGTGGAGGTCCTGGCGGAGGTGATGGTAGGAGATCTGGCAGAGGTCCTTGTGGAGGTGATGGTAGGAGATGTGGCAGAGGTCTTTGTGGAGGTGATGGTAGGGGATCTGGCGGAGGTCTTTGTGGAGGTGATGGTAGGAGATGTGGTGGAGGTCCTGGCGGAGGTCCTGGCGGAGGTGTTGGTAGGATAGACAGTAGAGGACCTGGTGGAGCTGCTATGCAGATGATGGAGACAGCTGGTGTTTGGGGAGCATTTCCCCATGTGTTGAACTCTAACACCCAACTGCTCCTTCCCATACACCCATGTGATGGCATGTTTTTGTGTCTCTGAGTCTGTCATGGCTTGGTTTGGAACTGTTTCCTGGTTCTGGAAATCAGACCCAGGGTCTTATGCATGATGGGTGTGTTCGTTTTTCATCGCTGTGACCAAAACACCTGCCACAAACAACTTAAAGAAGGAAAGAATTTTGTTTCTGTTTTTCAAGACAGGGTTTCACTGTGGAGCCTTGGCTGTCCTAGACTCACTTTGTAGACCAGGCTGGCCTTGAACTCACAAAGATCTGCCTGCCCCTGACTCCCTAGTGCTGGGATTACAGGTATGCGCCTGGCTGAAAGAAGGCTTTATTTTGGCTCATGGTTTCGGAGGGCTCAGCCCAGGGTCATTTGGCTTCAGGTGCTTAGTCAGAGCATCAGAGCAGCAGGAACAGGTAGAAGAGGAAAGCTGCTCACCTCATGCCAGGCAGAAAGAAGAGAGACAGGAAGATGACAGCGACAAGATAGCACCAACAGTCTGCTCTCAGTGACCCTCTTCCTCCAGATGACACCACCTCCTAAACTTTCTGGAATCTCCCAGTGTATCACTAACACCTGGGGACCAAGGCTTTACACAGGAGCTTGGGGGAGATAAAACATTTCCGTTTCACACTACAACTCTGAGCAATTGCTCTGCCACCGAGTAGCCCCCAAACCCTGATGGTATGCCATCATATGCATCCTGTGTGTGCTGGGACACCATGTCACAGCTGTGAGGCTGTGAGCAAACTGTTCTCATTACTCTCATGCTCACACGTGAGACCAGGAACAGCTCTGCTTCCAGGACAGACTTGCTCCAGGGCATCACTAAGGTCCCTGATGCCAGATGCCAGGAGGCGTTAGGTCTCTCTGTAGACGGGCACTGTTGCCTGCATGCTATTTCTTGTGTTTGTGGAAGGCAATTGCTTTTATTAAAATAGCATCTCAATAGCCCATTGTGCCATTTAACCTTTCAAATACCTTTGCTATAAAATCTTCAATGACACAAACTTTCTATGGACTGCTAAGTCAGGAATCATTGGCACTTAGAGTACATTCACGCACTCGTAAACCAAAAGCCGTTTGACCCAAATGCAAAGAGTCACCTCAGAACTTCAGCGTGTTCTACTGGGCATTCTCTGGCCAGCCCAGCACCACAGCCCTTCTCCCCTCTGGACTCTCAACAGGACGTCGTGTCCAAAATGCTCCATGTGGACCCACAGCAGCGCCTAACAGCAGTTCAAGTGTTGAAACACCCGTGGATTGTGAACAGAGAGTACCTATCCCAAAGCCAGCTGAGCAGACAGGATGTCCATCTAGTGAAGGTACCCTGTGGGCGGCGGCGTGACAGAGGGCATGTGGACGCTGGAGCAAGGGAAACAGTGCCTCACCACTGGAGAGAGGACACGGTAGCTTGTCACATCACCAGTTGCAGGCACATAAGTGTCACTTCCACACATGCAGAAATTGTGTTTGAGTGACACTGTGTAGGGTGTGCATGGTAACATGGCTGTGCAGCCCTGTGCTCCAGAGCCCTCAGTTCTGGACCAGAAATCTGTAAAAGTCCTCTTCCTGCTAGCAAGCCCTGTTTAGGGCAGCTTTCACCTGCCACAGTCCGTGTAGTCCAAGCCCTGTCCTGTTAGAAGTCCACCCCGGATCCGTCTCGATGGCGTGGAGTTCCACCAAAACAAGCCCAGCTACCCAAGTTAGTCCAGACTGCTCCAGAGTAGCCCAAGAACCTCTGGCCATGGACACCTGGGGACCCAGCTGCCCCCACACACATCTGCCTTCCTGTTGGCAGTGAGATGATCACATGATCTTCCCAGGAACTCCGTTCCAGTCTTAAAGACTCCTAAGGCACAAGCCCCAGTTAGCCTGGGATGTCATGGTAGGAGCCACCATTTGTGGGCTTATACTGTGGGCACTGCAGCATACCTGCTACCCTCAGTGCACCAAAAATCCTGGACGAAGGTCTTTTCTGCTTTACCTGGGGGTAAATTGAGGGCCCGAGGTGCTGCGGCTCCAGCTTCCTGCGCAGGAGTAGATGGGCACCTTGCTCACCAGCTTTCCCGTCCTCTTACAGGGCGCCATGGCAGCCACGTACTTTGCTCTGAACAGGACCCCGCAGGCACCAAGGCTGGAGCCTGTGCTGTCATCTAGCTTGGCGCAGCGCAGAGGCATGAAGAGACTCACATCCACCAGGTTGTAATGGCCGGCCGCCTCCAGCGTCAGCCTCCCTGCCCAACACCTGTCAGGCTCACAGATGCCAGGTCCAGGTCCTCCTCATGGGCACTTGAGTGACCCTGAGTCCAGCACAAAGATGGATCTGGCCTTGGCTGTCTATCTCTTCTGACGCCCTGGGGAGGGTCCCACCCACCCAGGATGTCTGAGCCTCGCTGCGCTGACCTCGCCGCCCGCTCTCCTTTCCTCCTGAGTGAAACCAAATAAACGTGTCACCTCATAGCACCCTGCTGGAGTCTGCCTGGGCTCGCTCAGGGCTCTTGGTCTTTTCATGTCATGGCTTATGTTCAGAACACTCTCACCATTCTGATGTCAGCCTCTCTCCTGGGTGTCTCACTGTCACTCTTAGAGTGTTGGTACAGGGTGCCTGCCAGGAGACTGCACAGCCTCTCTGGAAGATAGATGTTCTGGTGACACCAGTGTGATGACATCCGGCTTAATTGTCTGGTCCTGTCCAAAATCACCCAAAGTGTGCCCCTCGCCATCCTCTGGTCACCGAGATGCTGGGTGGCCTCTCCCTGGCCATCTCTGGCTTGTCAGGATGAAAGCACCTGACCCAAGAGTCTAGCCGGCTGAGCCTGTCTCAGAGCCTGAGTTGTGATGGTTGAGAGAGGAGCCCCAGCAGCTTGCCGCTGCACTGCTGCCCCCGAGCCTCTGGCCCCAGAGCATGGGGCTCTGCCATTGCCAGGTGTGTTGGCATCCCTGCACGTGTTTGCCAGAGGCAGTGTAGTTTCTGCTGTCTGCTTTCCTGGGCTATGGAGAAACTGAAGAAGTGGAAATGTGTTTCCTCCCTGAGCCTGACTGAGGACAAGAGAGACACCCGGGCCCCTTGACCTCAGAGAGGCAGAAGGTGCCAGGTCAGCTTGTTGACAGAAGTGATGCTTTTCAGAGAAGCCATGGTTCTGGGTTACTAGCCCTGTGTTTTCAAAGTGTGGTCTGTGCAGGGAGCAGTAGGGCACCGAGCAGGCTGTCTGTGTCGTCATGCAGAATAATCAGTGAGACGCTTGCTGCAGCCTGGCCCAGGAAGAGGACTTGTGTCCTCCAGTCTCTCTGGGTGGGATGGGGGTGGGGCATTGCTAAGGGTATCCCCATAGTGGGCTCAGCTCAGAGGATGCTCCACTGTGGCTCAGAACCTGCTAGTCTGAGGAGCAGCTCCTCTGCCCAGTAGGTGTAGGAGGCACCTGTTGGTCACAGCAAGCTTGCACCAGGAAGACCACAAACGGTGGCCATGGTGTCTTCGCCCACACCTGCCCCCCAGTGGAACATTTGGAAAATAATTCCTTTGCTCAGTGTAATTATTTCAGCCCTCAAGATGTAAACTTACTTCACAAGCTTTAATGACTCCCCTGGACTCTGTTTTATTTGTGAATTAGATAATACAAAGAGTGGGAACGGACTGTGTGCCCTTTCCTGGTGTCCTTAGAGAAGTTCTTGTATTTTCTCAATGGGAAATGTTCTGCCCAAGGCTGAAGCCGCTTCCCTGTTAATTTTTTTAGGTCTGACTCCCTCCATTTCTGAAAGGAGAGAATTGTGGGTGGTCTCAGTGACAGGTCCTGTCCTCTCAGGAATGAGCAGGAACTTGGCCAGCCTCTGAGCGCCTCTCTGGCATGCAGCCGTGCTCCAGCGGCCCACCGCCTTTGGACTGGCTGTGTTTGCAGCTTCAGATCTGCAGCTATGGAAAAGAGAAAGGACACAGATGGCCTTGCTGAGGAGGCTGGCACAGCATGTTCCCATGTGGTCTCATGGTCCTCTTTCACCAATGCCAGGTTATCTGCCTTACACTCAGCCCACTCCCGACAAAGGGATGGAGGGGACCGGCACACCAAACTCTATCCTCAAAGAGTCTGCCAAGCATGTCACATGTCTGTAGAGGATGCTGGCTCAGCCCTGCTCTGCTGAGAGTAAAAATACCTCGATGTCCCCACCCTCACTCTGGTCTTGATACTTGAAATCTCCCGTAGAGTCAGTCTGAAGAGCATGTGGGGGGGGGAATGGAAGTCTTCAGTGCAACAGCAGGCGGCTGTGGCATGTACCCCTGCATCCCCAGTGTTTACCTTGCCTGTCCTGTGAACCCTTTACCCAACACAATGAGAGGTCTTCTGACTGGGGCTTCCCAGCAGCACCTTGTCACCACCTGTCTGGGTCATGGGAGCTACAGAGTTTGTCATGGAAAACCCCAGCCTACATCCCTCCCACACCCCTACCCAGTGGTCACTTTTGGGCCATCCCACTGGCAGCTCCTGTCCTGTTTGGGATGAGAACATGCCAAGTGCCCCACTGAAGTGGGGGAGGGGTTTGTCAGAACCTCTACTCTAAAGTGAAGGACAGACAAGCCATGAAGCCATGAGCGTCCCCCTGTCCGAAGGTCGGAATGTGTGTGATTTTCAACTCCCTGTGTGCACTGATCTTTGGATATTGTTCAGCTTTCTGAGTGTAGTATCTAATGCTGGCAGTATTGTTTATTAAATGGTGTTTTTTCCTTAAGATGCCCTTTGGGATTTCCCCTGCACTGTACCGCTTCTCTCAAGCACAGGAGGAATATGCCATGACTCTGTTCTCTCTGGCATGTGTTGCTGCCCTACACCACCTGCAAGATTGTGAGATGCCCCAAGTGGAAAAGGACTCTGTCGTCCCTGCGTGGCAGGGACAGGTGGGAGGTGAAGCCAGCATGGCTCATCCGTGCAGATGAAAATGCACCTGTCCACCCTGCTCCCGCCTCACACTGCGTTCACATGCTCGGCAGCTCCGTTTACAGCTCACTCTGTGTTCACACTTCCTGGCTGTGTTTGAGACGGGCGGCCACTGTACAGATATTTATTATGCTTTCCAGAATTTCCCATGAGATTTTTTGAATAAACATGGATTTTATGAAGTGTAATATTTTTCTGGAATAACGTGAACCGCTGCAGTTCCTATGTTGCTACTAACAACAGTTCATGGACCCACCCCGTGTCCTCTGTCTCTCCCACACACTCCAGGCCACTGTGAACTTCTGTGGCCACTGAACTTCGTGGCGAGGTGACGCAGCAATGTGTCCTCTCCACTTAAGCGCCTTGCACACACACCTGTGTGCACCTGCATTTGGGGATTTGGCGGCGCTGGAGACTCAGGTGTCTGTGTCCCTCTGTGCATTCTTACTGGTACACCTCATGGGGAGCTGTGGGAGGTGTGCACAAAATGCATACACGTGACTGAGAACATGTGCACACATAGGTCATTATGTGTATATTACGTTTGCATACACATGTACAAAGGTATGAGTTGGGGCATATTTGCATAAATTTAAATGAACCTGCTTGCATATACAGGTGTGCTAGCACACTTATATACACACTGCTTTAAATGTGCCATCTAAGTGTGAGACGTGCTCTCCTGTGTGGAGCTGGGAGCATTAAGGTCACATTGTGCATCAAAGCAGGTGACCAAGAATTGCTTTGTCACCTGACCTCATGAGTCCTTCATTTCTCAGATTAGGTGGAAAACGAACCTACAGTGTTGGTCTTTGACTCTTTGTCCTAACTTCCTGTTTGGTCAACAGGCGGTACACCTGCTGTGCCCCTGCTTACCCTCATGCCCCATGTCCTCTACGCACCATACAAAGACAGGTGCATGCTTGGCTGGCATCACAGTCTGTGTGCCAGGCTGCTCACCACAGAGCAGATCTTCCTGACCAAGTGGGACTCACCACAACAGAGGCACAAGGACCCAGCTCCTGCCCCTCAGGGTATACTCACAAGATACCATGAAAGACGTAAAAAGCTCATGTGGCCTCCTGGTCCAGGCTGCACCTTAACGCCTCTTTATCTCCCAACCTGCCATACACATTGGTTACAGGGCTTTGGTGTTGACCAAGGGCAACCCCATCCCACCTGCTGAGTCCCATACAGCCCAGGGTGGGCCTGCTTCTGGCTGTGGGCCTCTGTTTTCTTGGTTGGAGAAATCAGAGGTGTGAGGAACTGCAGTTTCGTGGCCTTTGCCCACTTTCAGACCAACAAGTGAGCCTGCCAATCCTGAAGATGCTAACAAAGTCCCAGAACCCTGGGGAAAAGACCACACAGCTAATGATAGTGTGAACCCCATATGCTCAGCACTCCAAAGGGTCCTAAACCTTATGGGGTGATGGAGAGCAGCCAAGTGGGTGCCTAGCCTAGGAAATGTCCCTCCTTTAGGAAGGCCTGTAAGCAAACCCACCCATAACTAACACTGAAGTGAGCACTGCCCTTAGTAAAGACACTGGGCAGAGCACTCACCTGGGCTGCTGCTGTATCTTCCTGATGTTTTGTCAAGACACCTGCCCCCCAGAGCTCAGCAGCATCTAAGCAGCGCCCATCTCCAAGGCGTCACAGTCTTCTGTATTCTTGGCTCTGGAGACCACTTTTCTCAAAGATCAGACAGTTGTCTGCCCTAAGTATGGCACCCACAGTGAAGCTCTGCTCAGAGCAAGTCTTCTCAGAGTTGCTGGCCTCACTCTGAAAATGAGTCACCTGGGTTCAGGCATCAGGAATTCTAGTAGTTAAATCCCTTGACCTTCCCCACGTGGTGAATCAATCTCACCTGCTGAGCAGACCAGACACCACTCAACAGTCAAGGCCAGGGTGGGAGACCTGACCCTGGGCCAAGCTCACGTGGCGTAAAAGTCACCTGACCTGGGAGTTCTGTCTGCTCGGTCATAAATGTTCCAACACTCAAGAAATAGGCACCTGTTAGCAAGGAGAGGGAGACACAACCGCCAAGTAAAGTGCAGAGAGTGCGGTAGCCAGCCTGTGGTGGGGGAGGGGTGGAGCAGAGGGAGCTGCTGGGGGTTGGGGTGGCTGGGAAACCAAAGCACAAGCCAGGTCCAGGCCCTGCTCCTTCAGCAGTTAACTCATCATCTTTATCCTTTAAAAGCACCTGCGAGACCGACCCCTGTGTAACTAGAAACCACAACCTTAGAAAAAAAGAAATAAGCTGAACAAGAAGACCTCTTTCTGGAAACTTGGCCACCATGTCTCAAGCCAGTTGTCTGTTTGCACTTGTTAAATGCCAACACTAGAGGGCAGTAGGTCCACACCCTCTGCACTTCCCGGCCCAGCCCTACAGGTAGTTAAAGCCTCCTTCCAGCCTGTTCACTCTAGGGCAGCACGCTCAGGAGGGCATGCACCACGCAGAGCCCCCAGGGGACATGGCGGCCCAACGTTTGCTTCCGGTTCCTTCTACAGCCTGGACAGGCGACTGCTGGCCCTGTGCTCTGAGCAGAGCTCCGAGTCTGTGCTCTCATGGTCTGTACTGGGAGAAGCAGATGAGAATCCTAAATCCACCGCAGACCTGCACAGGTGAAAAGTGTTGAGATGATCAGAGTGAGGCTGGCCTCCTGGCAGCCCTAGGTGTTGACACTGGTTGCATCTCGCATAGGAGGGTTTAGATGCCGCCTTTAAAACGTCTGCCCGAGAGGGTGCAAAGAGCTGCTTAGTGAGTACCTTAGGGAGGGCTGTGGGGGAGGGCTGTTTTGTTGTTTCTTGGTTTTGTTGAGACAGGGTGTCTTTCACTATATAGCCCAGGCTGGCCTTGAACTTCCGATCCTCAAGTCTCCACCTGAAGGTGGATGTTGTTATTTTCTCTAGAAGTTAACACTCCTTAATAAGCTCCCAATGCTGCTGTTGTAAGGCCATTTGGGGATTGGCCTTTGGGGCTCTTCCAGACTACCCTAGGTATCACTGAATAGTGGATTCTACATTTGCATCCTGTGTGAGAGATTATCCCAGTAAAAGGAAACCAGAGGGGCTACAGCGAGGCTACAGAAAGGGGCTGGATCCTCAGGAGTCAGCAAGAACCCACCCATCCCACCCCAATGGACAGGAAAGAGGAGGGGTAACCTGTAGGGATGCAGTGGGAGGGGGTTTTTGGAAGGGCCCCCCAGGGGAATCGTATCTCTGGGATTCACTTCCGCCATATCCATCAGTCTATGTACTCAGAGGCCACAGTAGCTAAGGGTCTCACAGGTTCGAGCCGTGCAGCGCATATTAGTGGCAGCCAACTGGCATCACCCGTGTGGTGCTGGTTTGCAGTCATGGCTGCCATAAGACTATGGGGTGTGATGCTGGTTTGCAGTCATGGCTGCCATAAGACTATGGGGTGTAATGGTTTGAATAAGAATAACACATCTGCTTAGTCGCCAGGAATGGCGCTATTTGAAAGAAATAGGATTAAAAGGCATGGCTTTGTTACAGGAAGTGTGTCACTGGGAGTGGGCTTGGAGGGTTCAAAAGTCCATGTCAAACTTAGTCTGTCTCTGCCTCCCCCCTCTCTCCTCTCCTGTCTCTCCCCCTCTCTCCTGTCTCTCCTGTCTCTCCCCCGTCTCTCCCCCAATCTGTCCTTTCTTTCCTCTCTCCCCACTCCTTCTTTCTCCTCTCTCTGTTCTCTCTTCTCTCTCTGTCTCTCCCCCTCTCCCTCCCTCTCTCTCTCTCCTCTCTCTCCCTTCCCTCCTTCCCTCCCTCCCTCTCTCACTGCTGCCTACAGGTCAGGATGCAGTAGCTCTCAACTACTTCTCCAGCGCCACACCTGCCATGCCTGCCACCATGTTCCCTGCCATGCCTGCCGCCGTGTTCCCTGCCATGTTGATAACGGCCTAAGCCTCTGAAACTGTCAGCCAGCCCCCAGTTGTTTCTTTTATAGTAGTTGCCTTGGTCGTGGTGCTCTTCAGAGTGGCAGAACAATGATAAGACATGATCACAGGCATACAGATGTCACAAGCACTTGTCACACCCCTCAGCACCCTGTAAAGGGATAATAATCCAAGCATGGTAATATATGCCCCTAGTCGCAGGGCTGGGGAAGTGCAGACATGGGGGTTCTCAGAACTCGCTGTCTAGCTGGCCTGGACTCTTCAATGAGCATAGGCTTAGTGAGAGGCCCTCTGCCAAAGCTGACGGGAGAGTGATGGAGGAAGACTCTTGGCTGCAAACTCTGAAATCTACACACATGCGCACTCACTTGCACGCCCCCACCGACTCCCATGTGTACACATGTGAACACATACATGCAAATAAAATATGCACAATAAAGAAGTGTCAAACTAAGGGGGAGAGCGATTGAAGGCATGTGAAATCAAACTCTGCCCTGTACACACTTGCATATGTGCATGCATGCCCACTTAAGTAGACATCAAGAGTTATAGGGTAGCCAGGTGTGGTGACACACACCTTTAATCCCAGCACTTAAGGGAAGCTAAAGCAGAGGCAGGCAGATCTTTGTGAGTTCAAGACCAGACTGGTCTACAAAGAGAGTCCAGGACATCCAATGCTTACACAGAGAAACCCTCTAACCCAGTCTTGAAAAACCAAGGGGAAAAAAAAAAAAGCCATAGGGCAAAGCCAAAATTGCTGCAAACAGCTGCTGCCAGGAGAGATGTGGAGCAGTGGAGCAGAAACCCAACCATAGTGGGCCTCCTCTGCTTACTCTGTCTCAACCCTTTGCAAGCAGAGGGCAGGCTCAGACCTTGATTGGTTTTTGTGTGTGTGTGTGTGTGTGTGTGTTTTTTTTTTTTTTTTTTGAGACAGGGCATTACAGCTCAGCATTGTCTGCAACCGGGATTCAATCTCATGGCCCTGCCAGGTAGCAGGGTCAGCAGCCTGCACCACCATGCCTAGTCACCCTTTGCTGTTTGCTACACATCTCAGTCTCAAAAGGGTGAAATTATAGATCATGAAATAATTGAACAATTCAGAGTCCAGGCCTACACAGCAAGGGCTCTCAGAGCGTACTGGAAGGGTGCCCGTCAATTAGGACTCAGCTGGAAAGACTGGCATGCTGGGCTCTGCTGTCAGCTTTCTGCTTTCCTCGGATCCCCAGGGAAGCTCTGAGCCTGTCACCCCTTATTCAGTGAGAACCCTTAATTCAGCTTGGTGGAAGTGAACCTGGGTTCTTTGTTTCCATGTCCTGGCCACTTGTTCCCTCAGCTGGTGAGACATGTGACATGGAAGGAGATGGGTTGGTAAAGCGTGTTGACAGGAGTTGAGCCCTTCCCGTGAGGAGTGTCCCCACACTGGGAGAAGATACAGTCTGAGAAAACATTTACTTCCAGTCTCAGCAAGCCCCACTTTGTGCTACCTGGTTTCCTCAGCTGGTAGTCAGCTAGGGTTACTCCATCCCAGGCCCCTCAACCAGAATATACCTGGCCTTGCTACCCATAGCCCCCTGTAACTCCTCCCTGACTACCCAAGACCATTTCCTAGGTGTGGCTGCCCAGCTGTCAAAATCCTAATATGTGGACAGCTCTTCCTTGTGTGAACATTGAGAGTGAGAGAAGACAAAGGTCATAGAACACAGGCCTGGTCTTAGTCATACTGTGGGCTTAGACCTTGTGCTTTCGATGCCAGTTATCTGTAACTTAGCAGCACATGATTTCAAAAGACAAATTCACCCATGGCTTTAAAGTGAGTGTGCCTGTGTGTTAATGTGTGAACATGCACAATGTGTATTTCTAAGCACATGTGTGTAGCATGCAAGTATGGACATGTGTTTGAATGAATGTGCACATGTGCTCTGTCTTTGTGTGAGTAGTATCTGCATTTCATGGTGCGTGTACACACGTGTTGTATGTGCGTGAGTGTGTGCATCGCAGCATGCAGGCCCTGCTGCCGTTAACATTACTGGTTCAGCTGGGAGCATGATCTGTTGGGAGATAACGTTTGAATTCCAAGCACCCCTATTCCTTGCCACAGGGCAATCTGTGCTCAGGATGCCAAGCGATGCTTACCTCTGATCACACTGAGGACAAACATGTGGGCTTCTTAGATGTACGCCATATCACACACTTGCTGTCCTGTGGCTGTGACCTGTAATAGAGGAAGGGCTTTAGAAAATGCAGAACTACCCCCATATGCCCCCTGGAGTGACAGGGATACTGGGTCAGGGAGGGAGCTATGTCACCTGCTCGGGTAGGGGCTGGAACTAGGGAAAGGCTGTGTTTCCTTAGGGTTTCCTCTTTCCTTAGGGTTCCTCTGTGGCTGTTTTGATTTGCCTGTACAGCTGAATTTGATTTTTTTTTAAACTCCCCATGAAAAAGTCTGTGGAAGCCCTTGCCGTTTGCGGAGGGCAGCAGTCAGCCAGCCTCCATCTTGGTAATCTATAGTCACCTTCTGGGACGTCAGTATGTAAGACTGAGACCTCTAGAGAGATCTCTAGTCTATCCCCGGAGTCCCCACTAAGAGACAGAGTCCATTGTCGATGTAAATGCATAGGAATAGGAATTTATTGAGCCATCGCGATGGGGTCTGTCTAGCTCTTTTAAGCTGCAGACCCCGAGAAACAGAGGCACAGGCCTTTTATAGGTTTTAGACAAAGAAATGAGTTTTACAGTATGTGATTGGTTGGCATTTGGGCAGAAAAGCTGCAAGCAGGGAGTTACAAGTCTTGGCGTTTGGTGGTTGGATAGTGGGTGGAGGGGCAAGCTGACCTATGGAGAAGATTGGTTGAAGCAGTCACAGGGGGCGTTTAAGAACTTTTTTAGTTGGGGAGGGGTAGTGGAAATTTTAAACACAGCTGGTTGTCTCTGAGTCCAGCTGGACTCTGAACACAGACTGGGACCTTGAGTCAAGTTGGACTCTTCAAGGTTTTTCCTGTCCCTGCCACACACATACAGTGATCTGATATCTGTCTGTCCTTGGTTTAAGCTGGACCCCCTAGAAATGTACATGCTTTGGCCTTAATGGGGGTCTTTAAGGGAAGACTGAGTAGGCTGACTTTTACATTTTCCCAGACTTTGGCTTTAATGGGGGTCCTTAAGGGGGCTGGTTCCTTCAAGTACACCTTTCAGTTCCTGCTCAGCAGTGCCCTCGCTGTCTGAGAGCCTCCCTCTTGAGAGCTTGTCATCTGTGTCATCCATCTGCAATCTGCTGTACAGTTCTGGGAAGAGCCAGGCTAGGAGCCTGCTCTTGCTCACAGTAGGGCACTTTGCCTTTCCAGGCAGCCCCACCAGTAAGCAGTGGCTGAAACTCCAGCCAAAAGTAAAATGATACTCTCAGCACCATCCAATACCAGTAAAAGCAAAATCCAAGCTGAAAAAGTCAAAATTGAAATGTGCCTGAGGAAGATGATGACCCCTGTTCATGGCTCATGCCTACAGCACCAATGGTTCCATCCTCACACAAAGTCTCCCAGAGTAAAAATGGCTCCCTTTTCCCATTTTTGTCAGCACACCTGTCACCCTGGTCCCTCCTTTGCAGTGTGGCCTCAGCGATGCCACTGACCCTATCTCTGAACATCTGAGTGTGTGCTTGCAGTACTCAGCTTGTAGAGGGCGTTCCTCATCAGGAAGATGAAACATGGAGTAGAAAGTCAGCAATTCCCACAGGGACAGTGAAGCCAGGACCTCAGCTGCTGCTGCTGCTGCTGCTGCTGCTGCTGCTTTTGTTGTTGCTGCTGCTGCTGTTGCTGCTGTTGCTGTTGTTGCTGCTGCTGCTGCTGTTGCTGCTGCTGTTGTTGCTGCTGTTGCTGCTGCTGCTGCTACTGCTTTTGTTGTTGCTTTTGTTGCTGCTGCTATTGTTGCTGCTGTTGCTGCTGCTACTGCTGCTGCTGCTGCTGTTGCTGGAGGACACTGCGAAAGAGACTAATTTGTTCTGGGCAAGAGAAATAAGTAGGTTAAATTACTTCTTAGAATAATGTCTTGGGCTTTGGCTTGCCTTCCTATTTCATGTGCTTTTCCCACTTCCCAGTGGAGATCTTTGAAAGGAATCTCTTAGGAATGGTGTCTGTAAAAATCTGTGCGTCACTGTGCCTTGGGAGCAGAAGGAGGACAATCAGTGTGTGAAAACTGTGCATGCAAGAAGATGCTGGCCTTCAGTGACCAGCAACTGGACCCTTGATGCGTAGTTGATGACACTGTCAGTTATGAGTTTTGAAGCTTAATGGATTGTGATGTTGCTTTTGACAACTTAAGGATCTGTCTGTAGCTCTTGTGATTGATGGCCACACGTGTTAGGGCCAATAGCCCTGGAAGAGTCCCTGGGCCCATAGTCCCCCAGTGCTCACCTGAGGGAGCTGTTGGCTTTATGGGGAGATGGACTCCCGATGAAGGGATGGGGTCCACAGAAGCACCTTTTAGAGTTGGGTCCACATCAGTGATATTGGGTCCCCACTGGGAACAGGAGAAATAGAGAAAGAGCAGAAGGCTTGGGGTGAAGAAAGAATAGTAAAGTTCTTAGAGAAGTTATGAAGTGTGCTGAAGAGTGATGGAGAAAATAGAAGCCAGAGACAGAGCAGGGGCCAGCACAGAGCAAACCGGGAAGCACAGAGCAAACCGGGAAGCACAGAGCACAAAGGTACCTGGCCATGCCTGCTGCCTGTTCTTGGGGGTCCTCTCCCAGGGCTTCATTTCTGAGGGGGAACTTTGTTCTTCCCTAGTCGAGGTTTTGACATAAAGCAGGAACACAGTCTCCTGAGGCTATGTTGTATTCTTCTCCATCCTCTGAAGCCTCTCTGCGGGTGCGGGCTGGGGCCAGGCTTGGCCTCTGCTGAGGTGTTCTGGGAGCATTCTTCTGCTGTTTCAGAGCCTCTCTCTGTTGTGAAAATGCACGGGGCACTCTTGGCACATTGGCGGGCTTGGTCCACTGTGGGTATGCTCTGGAGTGCCCTGCAAGGTGGAAGGCCTGGCCCAGTCGCTCTTCTGCCTCCTCTTTGACCAGCCTTCTGGCCACAGGCAGACTCCTCTTGACCTGAGGATGACCTGAGCAATGAGCCAAGGGCAGGCTCACTTCCCCTCCTCCTTGGTTTCAGAGGGAAAGCAGCAGGGTCTTCTAGTGAAGGAAATGGTGTCACACCTGGATTAAGGAAAGGAGGCTTGGATGTGCAGCCCTGCCCCTGGAGAATCTGTCCTTTCAAGAAGTAATAGCATGCCATGGCCTGGTTAAATGTTTTTTTTTCCAAGGAGTTTTTGATCTCTTGGGATTTGAAACCAATATATCCCATTGCTTTGAGAACTGCAGGGTCAGCAAGCCTGGGGATCATTTCCTCGGGGTGATTATGGAATCCCTCTGTGTGTTTCTTGAGCCAGGGATGTGTCAACACTTCATTGATGGTAGGCCGATATTTTGGGTTCACCGTTAGCAAAAGGCTAATCAGGTCCCGAAGTTCCTTGGAGAGTTCAGATGGTATAAAATACTTCCCTGACACAACCTTATTTCGCAGTTCTGATAGGATGACAGTATCAAATGGGACCCTCCCAACCACCATATAATATAATACAACACCTAAGGTCCATATGTCAATCTTGGTGCCATCATAAAGTCTACCTTGGAAGAGTTCTGGGGCACCAAAAGAGTAAGCGCCACATTGCTGGCTCAGCCTCTGCCCTGGGTAGACTTGGGTTCCGAGACCAAAATCAATGATTTTTACTCTTCCATTCCTCTCTAACATGATGTTATCTGGTTTGAGGTCCCTGTGAATTATACCCACGTTGTGGCAATAGCTCACAGCTGCTGTAATTTGCCTGAATATTCCCCGGGCCTCATCCTCCTCCAGGTGGCCGGACTCTCGGATATGTTGGTAAAGCTGTTGGCCCTCGACCAGCTCCATCACAAGGTATATTCTCCTCTCCGACTCGATGACCTGGAGAAGTGATACAATGTTGGGATGATTTGTCATCATCATTATTTCTGCCTCGGATGTGATTAGCTGCTCCTTCTTTACAACAACTTTGACAGCCACGGGTGTGCCTGTTAGACGGTGGTGGGCCAAGTGGACCTTGGCATTGCTCCCCTGGCCAATAGTCTTTATGATTTTGTATTGTGAGTGGAAGTTTTCCTTCTCAGAGAAACTTGGCTGGGGGCTGGGTTCTGGTGACTCTTCATCACTAGGTGTAGACATTGTAGCCAGAATCACTAAAAAATGCTACCTAAAAATGAAATAAAATAATAGAATTAAAGGAATGAAAAAGATGTGGCAGAAAAGCTATAATCATTACAAATGCTCCTAAAAATAAAGAAAGAAAAGAGATTAAAAGAAAGTAAAACCTGGAAAAATAGGAGAAAAACAATGAAAAAGATGTGGGTGGAGAGAAGCTAAAATAAAAAAACAAGTAAAACCCAACCACGTAACAATCCAAAACCAGATAGTCAAGACCACACACCTACAAAATACAGATGACAAAACCTACAAAACAGTTTCATAAAATAGTCAGGTTGTAAGGAACACAGCTCAGCAATACCATGATTTTTTTAAAAGCCATAGCAAATGAACAGGAAAAAGAATTAGTAGAAGGTGAAACAAACCAAAAAAATCCCACAGGTAAAACAAAAACTTCATTAACTACAAGAACCTAGTCATCCAATACAAAAATCATAACTCCCCAATGCAAAAAACTGAAAATCAAACAGAAAAAAACGAGACAGTTAAAAATCAGGGGAAATTAAACTCAAAAATCACAAAATTAAGAAGTAATACCAAAACACTAGGGTATCACTAAAGGTAAATATACATAAATTATAAGCCAATGATAACTAGTAGTAAATAAATCTAAAAACAATAAAGTAAAAACAGGAAAGGAAAATATGTTGGAAAGAGAGATAGGAATAAAAAAGCCTAATATGCAAGAGCAAATAATCAAAACAACAAAATACCACATGAGAAAACTTAAAAAGCAAACAACAAAGAACAATAGTAGCCATACAAATAAACCAGAAATAGCCAGGCATGCTGACACACAACTTTAATCCCAGCACTCAGGAAGCAGAGGCAGGTGGATTGCTGTGAGTTCGAGGCCACCATGGCCTACAAAGGAGTCCAGGACAGCCAAGGCTACACAGAGAAACCCTGTCTCGAAAACACCAAAATGAAAACCAAAACCAAACAAGACAAAAGCAAAAACCAGAAATAAAAATCAAAACACTAACAACAGAGAAACAAAGAGCCAGTGGCCTTGTGAGCCTATGGCTTAATTCTCTTTTGAATTTATACTCTCCCTTCTCCCTTCCCCCCAAAAGCCAGCCATCTACACGGCCTTTAATCTGAGGTTATAGAGTTGGCACAACAGCTCCCTGGAAGTCACTGGCCAGACAGCCTGGACATTTGGCTCCAGGCCAGGGAGAGAGCCTATCTCAAAACAATGTGGATGACTTACCTTAGGATCAGCAGCTGGGCTACAGAGTTCTGACCTCTCCACACTCTGTACGGATGTATTCTGAATGGACACACACACACACACAAGATGTACACACACACACAAGATGTATATACACACACACAATGTACACACACAGGCACACAAGCACACACATACACAAGATGTACACACACACAGATGTACACACACACACACACACACACACACGAGATGTACACACACACACACAGAGAGATGCAGACAGAAAAGCAAACCTATATACACACACACACACGCACAAATACACACACACACACTCAGAAGCACATCACACATAAAACAAACACAGGAACAGGTGCACACACAGAAAACCTATAAACACCCACCTATACTCGCTGACACATACACACATACACAGCACACATACAAACCAATAAATCCACACACAACCTCACTAGATACAACAAATTTGCACTGGGCTCCACTCCTCAGCTCCTCTCAACGCACCCAAAGAAATCCAGGCCTGGTCACAGCATAATATCTGCTGGCTGGGTCCATCACAATCGCTCTTCGTGAGGTCATCCCAGGGCCTGTGCTGACACCTGAGGCTCTGCCTCAGGTGGACTATGGAGACTGACTTTATTTACGCTTTTAGAAATCAAAGCCTGTACATGTGTTGATGTCCTTAGGTTTGTGGTTTGAATGTTTGCTGTGCCTCCTGCTTTAAAGTCCTCATGTCTACACTCACCACTGTAGTGAACATTTTGGAATTTTGGTTTCTTTAAAAACGCAGAAATACTATAACAATATGTTGTCCTTCCAATCCCAGGTGTCGGGATATGGGGCTGCATCACAGCAGCTGACTATGAATTGTCTCGTGCTCTAGCAGAGGTGTGGCTTTGCCAGCTGCAGGTAGTTTCTGTGACTGTGTGATGGTTGGAATTATGGGATCTTTTCAGAGGGTATATAAATGCTAGAGCCTCCGCTGGTGGGGTTGGTGGTTGGTGGTAATCAGGGGAGTCAGCTGCCTTTGTCAGTATCCATGTTCAAAGAAGATACAAAAGGAAACACAATCGAGGATTGCTGTAGCTCTATCTTCCCTTCATTCTTTCTCTCCTGTCTACTGATAGGAGGTGACACTGCAGAGGGCGATAAAGGGTAGGGAAAACAAGAACCCACAGAACAGCACAAGACAAGCTATACACGCCATGGCAGCTTGTCTCTGACTTCTGGATGACTGGCTTCAAATTGATGATACAGCTTGCTGTTTCTGAACTGTCCCACCAAGGAAGACGCTGCTCTCACAACTCTCCAGAGGCCTCTAGGTTCTCCTCAAACACAGGAGACAAGGCCGCAGGAATAGACAGAGCACTCGCCTCCCATTTGATAGGACTTGAGTGTGAATCCCCACATCAGGGTCGGATGCTGCAGCACAGGCCCATAAGCTCAGCTTCCCTGGCTTTGGAGAGGGAGACAGGAGGATCGTGGAAACTCGCGAGCCAGGTGTTCTGGTGTGCATGTGTGAGGACCAGTCCTGAGGATGGACCCTGACAGCTACTTGTGCACACTTGAGCACATAAGGAGTAACCACACACATGCAAACACACACCCTCTCACATATAGAATTTGGTAGGATGTTTAAAAAACCAAGCCCATGCTGTGTGCAGGGCTCATTTTAGACGCTGTGGTCCATAGGTGGGAGAGAAAGTGGGAGGACCGATGCTCGGTGCACACTGTGACCAGGAGGAACAGAGCAGCTGTGCTGTGACACACAACACAGACTGTGAACCACAGTCAGGCCACACTGCCCTTCATGCATGGTGTTCCCTTAGCACAGGCAGTGCTGCCCTGGCTCTGGTTGCCACCTCACCCCCGCCCCGCATCCAGACAATCTCCTTGCTATTGTGGAATGGTTCTACTTAGCAGATACCTTCATTCCTATACTCCTCATGTGCCCACAGGCATCAGAGGACTTACTAATTTTCAGACTTGATTAAATGGGTTATTTGTTAAATAACAACATATATTTTGAACAGCAAAATAAACCAGGCAAAATTAAAACAGGTGTCTATCACTTGGTGCTGGAATCTGAGCTATATGTGTGTCCACAGAAGAGCTGGAAGGGAACGGAGCTCCCGAACCCATGGCGTCACTCTGCCGTCAGGATCACGCGCATTCCCCTTGGCATTTAGATTTTCATCAGGAAACTGTGCATAGCTGTCATAGTCTGTGTTCGCAGTCTTTCTGGGTTTGGCCTCAGTGGCCTTCCAGCATTGAGGCCAGAAGTCAAGGTTGGTTTGACCTGGTTCTCTGGGTCACATAGTCAGGAAAGAGCACCATAGCCAGGTCCATGCAAACCTATGTCTGCTCTCCTTTTAATGCGCACCCCATCCCCAATCCCTTGGATCTTCTTGCAAAAGCAAGCAGATGTGGAGAGAGTAAATCATCCTGTCAGTAGCTCTGGACATCTCCCTGAAATCACCATGAAAAGAAACACTAGGAAATCCCCCCACTCACCGATGGCCATTTACCAGACAAGGAACTGTAATTAGCTACTGTTATGGAGCATAATGTGGACATCTGACCTGCAGGATATCTGATGTGTGGCCCTCAGGTTGAGAACCACTGCTCTGAGCCGCCTCCCAGATGAGCTTAATGAACAGGTTAGAAGCCTGACAACGTTATAAGGAGCCAGTGTTTAAAGCACGCACTGCCTGTGATGGTCACACTCAACCAGAGAACCCCAAAGAAATGGGGCATTTCCTGTGAATTGAAATGCTCCCACCAGCCTCACATTCACACCAGCGGGAGGGACCCCAAGGGGTGACTGATGGCCAGAGCCAGTGGGCCAGCTGCTTTTGCCTGAGTGGAGAGTGGAAACTCTGACCTAAAGCAGACAGCAATATCCAGGACGGAAAACTCCAGACACACAGCATTCTGTCCTGCCCTTCCGACCCGAGAGTTCCTGCTTCCCTCCAACAACTATGCCCGGAACAAATAAATAAATAAATAAATAAATAAGGAGCCCCTGACCTCTTTGGGAACCCTTCAGTGGCTTTGTGCTTACTGGGCTACCAGGCTTCCCTATGATTGGCTCTTATTCTTCACCTCATTTGCATACACACACCCAGTAATGGGAGTCTGCTTAGGTCTGGACATCTGCAGACAGTCTCTGGCCTCCACTGTTACCTGTCTTCACAGAGGAGTGGGAGTGGAAGGGAATGAGCCTTAGCACAGATCTCATGGACACACAGTTAAGTATTCACACTCAGACATAACTCAGGGATCCCATGTGGACACCGTTCTGTCTTTTGGACCTTCCTGCACAGGTTTCCTAGAAAGTGTGTCTGCTGCCCCCTTAACAAGTGACTCCAGAATTGACCTCTGCTCTCGGAAGGTGGGTAAGAGATACAGTCACCTCCCATGTCACACACCATCCAGCTGGACAGTGTACCAAGCAGACTCAGGCTGACTGATGCCAGGGCAGGCACCTCAAGGAGCTCCTGCAGGTGTGTGCCATCAGAACGGGCAAGAGGCAGTGCACTATAGCCCTTTCTCCACATGCAGACACCCTCCACCTGGCCTCCTCGGGTCAGAAGCTCCTCTCTCTATCCAGCTCTGCAGACACATCACATGGACCCATGTTAGGAACTTCTTCCCGGGCAGGAACACCTCTGACCAGAGCCAGGCAGTGGATGTCTTCTCGTCCAATGGATCCAATCAAAGTCCTGGCACCTGGTCTCTCCTGGCTAACAGGGATTGGTCCGAGTAGAAGTTGATCATAGAAAAAGAAAGAGAAGCCGTTCAAGGCCTCCCAGAAGTAGCTCTGTTGATCCCAACACAGCTAGACCCCGCTATGTCCCCAGGGTCAGTGACTGACCCACTCTTGCGTTTTTATTTAACTACTCTCCAGACTGTGGATTCGAAGTGATGGCCGGGGCTTTAGGCTGTCCAGGAATCTTCCTCTGTTTTCCATCCTCACCCATAATCACAAAATGGAAAGAAACAAGTCAGTAGAAGAATCATTTTGTGGAATGACAAAATTTTGCCTTGTGTCTTCTGTTTAACCTCACAGAGATTCTGTCTTCCTCGTGATCATCTCTGAGCAGTTTGCTTTTACTTTAGAGAAATTTTATGTTTTTTTAAGAACGTGTGCTGAGAGAATTGAGTTTTTACTCTGTTGCAGTCAGTTGAGTAGACAACCTGGCTCGTTCCAGTTCTCCAGAGATTTCTCCAGCTGAATCATGGGTATATTGGTGAGTGTTGTTGAACTTTACAAAACCCCTGAGGCTGCAGAAGATGGCATGGCCCTTTAAGACAGAGAGTCGGTTTAGAATAGATGGCCTTCCTGGAGTTCTTAAGCTAGCTGTGTGGAAGGCACAGAGAGCTGTTGGGATATGGCCTAGATGAGTAATGTCCTGGCAGAAACCACCATCATAGGCTAGGTGAAGTGACCCAGGATGGCTGGGGGGCACTGAGGGAGGGTACTCCCTGGTGAGAGGGGCTTAGGAGTCACTGTTGGGAAACATGGGGTTCCCCCTTCTGAGAAGCCATGGATGCCAGTCCACCTCTACAGGAAGCCATGGGGCCTGGGGACAGCTGAGGACATGGTGGGTTGCGAATAGCCCTGCTATAGATGCCTTTGTCTGTCTCTCACTAGGAAGCAGCTTGTCTCCAGTCTGATTCCCCAGCGCTGTGGCTAAGCTTCTCATCCTCCTTTATATACAGCTCAGCTTTATGAACACGAGTATTTATGAGTACAAACAGGGAATGTGTTGTTCTATTTGTGATTTGGGGTCAGGACATTCCCAAAGGCTCTGCCTGGAAATCCCTGCCACTCACCAGTACGCACTCCCTCCCCGCAAACCGGTCAGTGGCCACCATTCCACCCTTGGAAAAGGTGTGGGAATTAACTGTAGTGGGACTTTAGTGGTGGGGAGGGAGGGGACTTGGTTGCTGGTGCCTGTGCTATCCTGTGGAAGGCTGCTCCTCCATGATTTTCCTCCCTGCTCAGCTGTCTCCTGCTGGACTCTTCCCTCATGGCCCCATAAACCCCTGCTTCTGTGTCATCATTTTAGTCTGTGGAAGTTGTAGGTTGGGGACAAGGGGTTTGTCCTGATGAGAGTTAGTCAAAGGCATCCACAGCAGATGTCTGATGAAGGGCTAAGACTTGCCAGGTGTCCTCTCAGGGCCCTGCTCACTTCAAGGTAATGCTGGCAGAACTGGTGTGATCAGGCACCATGCTGACTCGGGATCACAGTATCTCCCACCCACCTCTGGGGACACACCACTTGTAAGCAGCTGGCTCTTTTAAACTTCCAGGTTTCTAGACTTGGGGACCTGTTCTCGGTTAGCTCCAGGTGGAGACTGTTCCCAGGCAGTGGGGTGGGGGGACTTAGTGAGGCATGGTTAGGCATCTCCCATTCTAAGTGGGAGGCCTGAAAGGCCATTGGCTGACGATGAGAGGGGCGGAGGTGGGATGCATCAATAAGCCCCATGACTCTTCTCTTTTACAACCAGAATGCTTGCTGGTCACCTCGAGGCTTAAGGAGCCAGTGGAAATAAGCCATGTTAGAAGACCCGAGTCAGGGAGCAGGGGCCAGCCATGAAAAGAAGATGGATGTTTCAGCACAGGTCCCCAAGGAGGACAGCACACCTGAGATCGTCATGGTAAGCCAGGCCAAGGAGCAGAGCCCCACACTGTTCCTAATGTACGTGGAGGGACAGGACGTGAACCCCTGGTCGTAGAGGTCACACAGCATTGTTGAAGGAAGGGAGACAGGTTTGGGCAACATGTATAACAAAACGTCCCACAGAGAGTATCACAGGGTCATGGGATTATCTTTTCCTAAGAAGGGAATTTTCAGAAAATGGCATTTTTAGGATGGCAAGGTGAAACAGGAGGCCTCCTGAGTTCTCAGGCAGCCCTAAAGCCTACGCTTGTAAGGAACTCGACCCCTGTCACTGGCAGATTGTTCATTGCTCTCCTGGAGTAGATGGCTTGCTGGTGCCAGGGTTTTCTCGGGACAGGGAGGACCTTGAGTTGGAGTTACACTTTGGATCTCAAATGTCTCCCAAAGATCACAGGTGTTACACTGACTGCACCTGGCCATGCTATTGGCAGAGGGCAGAGACAGGTGTAATTAATACTTAGTGTTAGGTAGTCGGGTCATTAGGGTTATGCTCTTGGTAAGGGGGCTGCTGACATCTCAGCCCACTCTGTCTCCCTGTCTCTCTGTCTCTTTCTCTTTGTCTCTCTTTGTCTCTCTCTGTCTCTTTCTCTTTCTGTCTCTCTCTCTCCTTCTGTCTCTGTCTCTGTCTCTCTCTCTCTCTCCCTGGTTGTCCTAAAGTGAGCACTTTTGCTCTGTCACTTTGATCTGGCCACAGTGTTTCTGTTTCATCACTGGCCCAAAGTGCTGGAGCTCAGCAAGCATGACCTGCAAGCTTTGCACAGAAGCCTAAACAAAACCCTGGTCCTCACAGGTCGGCATTCTGTGACAGGGAGCTGACTGACACAGTGGAGCCTCTGCCAAGAATCTCTTAGAGAACACACTTTCTGGATTTGGAAACTTAACACTGTTCTTCACTGGAGATTCAAGGACCCCAATTCCATGTGTTCCCTGAGAACCCTGTCTCTACCTGGAAGATCTGAATTGCTGGTTGCATTTTTGACACTTTTTGTTGTGGAGGAATATCACACCATGCCCTCATCAAAATCTACAATTAACATATGTTAATTAAAAAACAAATGTTTTAGGTACTATCGCACGTGGAAGAAGGGCCCAGGGTTAGCCTTGGTTGGCAGAGGTGCACGTCAGGTCCCTGCACGCTCTGCCGTCATAGTTCTCTGCCCCAAACCCCCCAAAGCTGGTGTTGGTAGCAGAGTTCCCAGGAAGGAGGAAGACACTAAAACTATGATGTGTACCAGTCTCCCTTTAAGATTCAGTGCATCTGTGGTGCGGTCTTACTCTTGGGAGATAATCCCTAGGGAAGGAAAGAGTTTTTCTCCTCACTACTGAAAGAAAACAAGACAGGCTTCTTTACACAGCATGCTCTCTGTGTCTATCTCTTTGTCTGTCTGTGTGTATGTGTGTTTCTGTCTGTCTCTCTGTCTCTTTCTCTGTCTCTGGTCTCTGTCTATTCATTCTCTCTCTCTCTCTCTCTCTCTCTCTCTCTCTCTCTCTCTCTCTCTCACACACACACACACACACACACACACACACACACACACACACACTCCTCAGGGCTGACATTACCCAGAGAGGCGGCTTGGAGCTGTGTGGGGACACCCTTGTCAACACTGAGCAGGAGATCCTTTGCAGTGTGGCAAGAGAAAGGACAAACCCTGGAGGTCTGGGGCAGCATCTAATGGGAAAGCAATGGGGAGGTGTTCCTAGACCAGACCTTGTTAGCCACAGTAGCATCCAGGTGATAGGTGCCACTGTCCTGTGATGGGCACAGGGGCCTCTGTCTCCCTGGATCTGCCCTTGGGGGCAGAGAGGCAGAAGAGCACGCCCCTCAGTCAGTTCTTACCGCTTGCCTGTTGGCCATCAGCTCTTCGATCCTCAAGCCAGGAAGCACATGGGAGCGGCCGATGCTGATGTCTCAGGGTAACTGTTGTGTATGCAGCTGGGTCTATAGATCAAGATGAGCAGATCTGACAATAAAATTGCCACCCTGTAACATAGAACCACACACACTGACACGTACATACACACATCACACACACACACACACAAACTAGCAGACACAAAACCTGGTTGCATTTTGCAAGTAATATCCTTCATGCTGGACAGTCTCCATTGTCAGATAATAAACCACGGTGATTGTGTTTCGGCTCTCTGGGGAAATGACACAGGCCCAGAGGTGGCCTCTCTGAGGTCTCCCAGCAAGGAAGTGAGGAAGCCAGGACTAGGGTCTGGGTCTTAGTCATTTTCAGACTCATAGTGGCAGCTCCTTTTTGACTGTCCCCAAGAGGAAGGCTGAGGAAGAGCCGTGAATTTCTTTCACAGACATGTTCTAGCCATGCCTATGCCTCACCATGCGTGAGATGTAGCTGGGGCATGTGCAGTCAGTCCTAGAAGACACACTTGGTCATGATGGCTGAAGCTGTGGACATCTGGCTTTCTCTATGGAGGTGAATGACATCCCAGAAGTCCCCAATCTCTCAGGGGCAGACTCTGTTTTGAGGGATGGCACTCCCACAGGGTACCTGAGATGTGCGTGTCACTCTCGTTCCACCCCAGGGGCTGCAGAAGCAGATCTGTGACCTTGCAGCAGAGCTCACTAGACAGGCGTCCTGGTGGTGTGCAGCGCACAGAGACCTCCAAAGCCAGATTGACGCCTTGATGAAGGAGAACCAGGAGCTCCGTGAGGAACTGAGAGCTTTGAAGCAGCAGGACACAGAGGACCCAAAGCCCCCCGAAGCCTCAGCACCTGCAGCAGAGGCATCCAACACTCTGGTACCGCAGATTTTCTGCATTACAGAAATAGCATGCAGGAATGCTGTCTCAGCTGGGTATCCCTGTGAGGGCTTACTGTGTGTCCCTCAATTGTAAATCACACAGAAGTGATAGTGAATCTTGAGTGGGTCTTCCTGGGAGCCTTGGGGACAGAACATGTCCCCACCTTGTCTCCAGGATACTCACAGGCTCGGATGGGACAGCTGCACACATGGCCTGGCCTCCTCAGGACTCCAAGTTCCTACTTTACCTTAACTGATGTGCTGGATCCTGTCATTAACTCCTCCAAGGCACAGGGGAGGCAGGACTCAGATCTAACCCTGTAATGTAGTGACTTGGAGCTGGCTGCTGTCACTGGTGGAAGCTGGGAGAGGTCCTATGGGAGATTTTATATAGATGTTGCTATCATGTTGTCCCCACTACCCCTTGCTCATGTGGGCAAGAAAGGTGTCGTTCCACATCTCTGTCTGGTGTCAGGCTGTCCTTGCCGTGAGGTAATCACTCATGGGCGAGTTCTTAAATGCTCACTGACTGCACAATTCTGCTCCTCCTCATGTGACTGGCTAGAAACAGCATCTGCAACACAAACACACATCTTTGAGCAATAGCAACTACAAATAATGCTGTGAAAGCCAGTTTCATATTTTCCCGGGGATACCTGTATTCAAACACAGTTCTAGGAAGAGTGTGCAAAGGTCTGGCAGGTGTAGACACGTGGGTGAAGTGCAACACTGTAAAGTTAGCACTGGAGACATGGTGTTGAAGGGTCACACTGCCCCTTCCTCCTCAGAGGACAGTGCACTTTGAAACACCAACCTCACACTTGCAGACAGCCTCCAGTGCAGGAAGAGAAGGTCTTTGGCCAGCCGTGAGTGTTGTGTAACCCAAGGCCTTCTGAAAAGTCATGTGGGGATTTAAATGAGCAAACCATATAATGCGGAAGATAATACCCCCAACTAGACATCTTATCCCACCAAATAAATCCTCCAGTGCCAGGAATGGATTGCATCTTGTTATGCCATTGGCCAGAGGGGAGCCATGGAAGTCCCCAAATGTACCAGGCCGTTGTTGACACTACTGGTTGTTCTCAACAACCTGATGGTAAGGCTCTGTTCCTGAAGACACAATATCCTCACTGAAATGGAGAAACGGAGCTGTTGCCCATCTAGAAGCTTCTCCCCTACTGACTAGCACTCCTGGTGCTCTAAGGTACCCTGGGTGCCACAGACAAGAAAGCCAATATCATCCACGACACACCCATTTACCTAAACAGAGACAATCTGCAAGAAGTATCAGTGCAGTCGTGGCACAAACATTATGGGAGTCACCAGCCACTTCTTCACTGAATTTAAGGCCCACTGCACAAAATAGAACCCACACCTGACACTGATAAACTGACCAAGAAACGGGGACTGGATAGGTCCTGTGTCTAGGAGAGCTCCAAACACAATTATCCTGTAAAGGAACACATCAATAAAGTGAGTCCTGATAACACACTGCTGTGTCCATAGATGAGAGCCTGGCTTGACCCGCATCACAGGCATCTCTTCTCGCAGTAGATAGTAGTTAACGTAGAAGAGCACAAATGGGCAAGGTGGAGAGCGAGGCTTTGGGGCTGTCATCATCACTCCCCTCCCCTCCCGATGGGGAAGAGGGGCGGGAAGGTTGTAGAAGCCAGAGGTGATGGCTGACTACACAGAAACAGCCTCACACAGACACAACAGGGCTGCTACACCATGAACTCACAGAGATGTGACAGCACCAAGACCCGCACAGGCTCCACCTGGAAGGAATCCCAGGCTGAGGAGGGATTGGACACCAGGCGCTATGTACAAACAGTGCCAGCTGGAACCCTTGTCAATGGAGTGTCGCTGGCTGTGTCAACCACACTCCAGGGCAGGCTCTATGCCCAGGAGTAGTTGACCAACACAAAACAAATCCCATTTCTTTTTTGTTTGTGTTTGTTTTGTGTGTGTGTGTGTGTTTTGTTGGGGGTTTTGTATTTTTTTTATCTAGTTTGTTTTGATTTTCTTTTTGTTTGTTGGGGTTGAGAGAGACAGACAGAGAGAAAGAGAGACAGACAGAGAGAGAGACAGAGAATGTGAAGATGGGCAGGGGGCAGGTAGGGAGGAAGGGAGGATCTGGAGGGAACTGAGGGAGGAGAAAGAAGATCATCAAAAGATATTGTATGAAAACCTTTAAGCAAACACTGTGAAAGTATTGTGTATTTCCTATTTCCCAGCATGCTCCTCTGAAGTCCTGTGATTTAAGGACAGGAGGGCGAGAGTTGTTTGGTCCTAGTCTTTGGGGTCCTGTGATGGTCTGGAACTGATGGTAGCCAGAAGCAGGAAGCAGGAAGCAGGAAGCAGGAAGCAGGAAGCAAGTGCTGGTCACAGGTGTCTGAGCCACAGTGTAGTCTCACCAACACGCAGGGAATCCAATCCAAGTCTCTTAGCTCAAGCCATTATTAAGGTGTTCCAATATTAGTGAGCAGATTAAAGTGTGACCCGCCCGCCTCCCTGTGCCCTTTAAGCCTGAGTGCCCCTGCCCTCAGGTGTCTTTGCCTGCCTGTGGTGGGTATGCAGTTGTTGCTTTTCTGCGGGGGGCTCCTGTGTGCGTGGTTTTGCTGCTAGTTTGGGGGCCACAACAGAACAGATTACGAGTAATCAATTATCTGAATGCAAGCAGACTGCTTGGCAGACGTGTGTGTGAAGGGAAATAGCATCTGGGTGAATCACTAAGCCACACTTCAAAACCGATGATTTTTAAAAATAGGACTAAGGCTAGACTTGCTTTTCTTGAAATTTGATAAATTTGGTTTTATGCCCTTTATTCGCCCTCTCTAGACTACAGATTGTAAACCCTTTGTAGATTACAATCTACAGAGTGCAATGGCTCTGAACTGAGACTGGGGGAGGGTTTCTGAGACCAGCTTCTCTCCTGCTCCCCTGGTCAAGTGACAACATGGGGTTGTCACAGTCCAGGACACTTTGGGGCAGGCGTATTGATGTTGATACAAATCCCCCACATTGTTTCTAGCCGGTGTACATAAGGATAGAGGGCATCGATTCAGACGAAACAACATCTTGGGATGACAGAGACGATGCTCCTTCTGGAAGTCTTCAAAACAGGAGCACAATGGCCACAGGAGGATCAGAGTCCTCAGAAGAAAGACTGTCCTTCATGTCTTTGCATAAGAAGGTGACCTTAGGAACTTGTACTGTTGAGTATAGTCTGTCTGTCCTGCCCTCTCCTCCTCCTCCCTCTCCCCTTCCCTCCGTGTGTGTGTGTGTGTGTGTGTGTGTGTGTGTGTGTGTGTGTGTGTGTGTGTATGCCCATAGTGGCCAGAAGAGGGTGTGCTAGTTTCCCTTGAGCTAGAGTGACAAGTGGTTGTGAGCCATCCAACATGAGTGTCATGTTGTGAACCAAACTAGGGCCCTCTGAAACAGCAGCAAACAGCTCTTAACCACAGGGCAGGCCCCTGGGCCTCTACCTCACCTTGTGAGACAAGTTCTCTAACTGAGCCTGGCCTTTCCCCTGACTCCTCTCTCCAGCCTAGGAAGCTTCAGGGATCTTCCTGCCTCTGTTTTCTGGGTGCTGGGATTACAGATCACACCTGATCTCCTATGGGTCCTAGAGGTCTGAACTTTGATCCTCATCCTTGAACAGAAAGGAAAGCACTTTGCCAACCTCCCCACCTCCTCACTTCCCCACCTCCTCACCTCCCCACCTCCTCACCTCCCCACCTCCTCACCTCCCCACCTCCCCACCTCCTCACCTCCCCACCTCCTCACCTCCCCACCTCCTCACCTCCCCACCTCCCCACCTCCTCACCTTCCCACCTCCCCACCTCCTCACCTCCCCACCTCCCCACCTCCTTACCTTCCCACCTCCCCACCTCTCCTCACCTCCTCACCTCCCCACCTCCTTACCTCCCCACCTCCCCACCTCCCCACCTCCTCACCTCCCACCTCTCCCATCTCACCTCCCCACCTCCCCACCTCCTCACCTTCCCACCTCCCCACCTCCTCACCTCCCCACCTCCTCACCTCCCCACCTCCTTACCTCCCCACCTCCCCACCTTCCTACCTCCTCACCTCCCCACCTCCCCATCTCCTCACCTCCTCACCTCCCCACCGCCTCACCGCCTCACCCCAGGACACACCCTGCTTTATCCCAGTCACACAAAGTCCAGCAAGAGCCCTCCCTTTGTTACTCAAAATGGGCTCAGGAATTTACTAAACATAACTATGTCTCTATAGATTAGAAAACTGTCTTCATGCACTCCTTCAGCACTAAAACAAGAGTAGAGCCGAAGTGATTTTTTTTTTTTTAACCTAGAATATGGTTAGGAACTTTCTACATTTTCCCATCTGCCTGAATTCAGGGAACAGAGCCCCATGCTCTTGGTAGAGTCTGAGAAGTGGCTGAAGTATCTGAAAGTGGGTGTGGCTGTGCACAGCACCTGGTCACTGGTCCCTTGGCATTGTTGGGGCAGATGACAGGCTGGCTTTATGACTCCCTTTGTACCAGGTTATACACCTGTCTTCCAAGTTCCTGCAGAGTCACCTTGGCAGAATATCACCAGAACCACCTTCTGACACCACATTCCTGGACACAGAGTCCTTGCCTGGTGAGAAGGGTGAGGCGGCAAGGGACCAGTTGCTGCTGGATGCTCCCTGGGAGGGATGGCCACGGGGATCTGGGACTTGGCATGTGGGTGAGGCCACTAGAGCTCCCTGGGTCGAGGCCACCTTCTGTCTGATTCCCACTTGAGCATCTCCTTCCGTCTTGGTCCCCTCTACGGACACCTTTGGCCAGTCCAGGCTGGCTCTCCAGGTCCCTCCTGGGGCTTCTCTTTCTGCTTGCTGGCCAGTGAAGTCACCTACCTGCTGGGTCAGGTTCAGGGTGTGGCTTAGGAGATGCTTATCCTTAGGCCTATAATTACTGCAGACACATTGTTTCGCTCACTTTCACAATCAGTGGCGACACAGACACCTGGTGTATATTACAACAGCCCTTATCACCTGAAGCGCGACAGATATTAACACCTAAGCTTCCTTCCTTTATATTCCAGCCTCCCTCCCACGCCACCTGCTTCTAGTTTCTATTTCAGCTACCTCCCATGCCTAATACCAAAGTATCTGCTAAGGTTGTTCGTCTGGGCCATTTCTTTCCATGTGGAACTTCAGAGTTGCTCCTCTTGGCCCACAGGGCTCCTTGCTACCCCATGGCGACCCTCCACCTACTTCCTCCTCCTCCCCTTACCTGTCTGCTTCTTCCTCCCAAGATCCTTCTCTCCTCAGAGTCCCGGAAGCTTCACCCTGCTCCTTCCTTCTCGCCCAGGTGTAGGCCTTTTATTCCACCAATCAGGGAGGCAAGGTTACACAGCAATGCTTGGGATCTGAGAGAACGTGCTTGTCAAGGCAGCGACTGGATGTTGGAAGCCAGTAATTAGCATGAAAACACATAGCACCAGAGCAACTCCCACACCTCTTGCTGCACCACTTCCTGCCCAGCCCTTGCTTGACTTCCCTCTGAGCTCCAGCTGCCCTCTCCTGTCCCTGTGGGTCGCACCTGCTGGCTCTGAGACCCCCACAGTGGCAGGAAGAATGCCTCCTCCAGTGGCTGTCAGCAGAGGCCATCACAGTACATATACTCTCTGGGCACTGGGGCCTGGCCCTGGGTGTGTGCTGTGGAGACTTGGCTCAGAGCCTGGGCTGGCAGGCTCAGCTGCTCCCCCTTGTGGTCAGAGCGAGGACTCTCATCCACCTGTAGCCCAACTCCTACCTGCCCTCTTGCACTGCCCTTGTCAGTCCTCTTTGGCAAGTTCAAATGTCTGAGCCTAGCATGTTCTCCGCGTGGGTTAATTTTAACTTGACACGACCTAGAATCACCTTGGAAGAGCATCTTAACAATGAAGTGTAAAGGTTGGCCTGTGGGCATGTCTGTGCTGCACTGTCTTGTGAACTGAATTGGTAGAGGAAGACCCAGCCCACTGTGGGCAGCGCCATTCCCTGGCCAAGGGGTCCTGAATGACACAAGAAAGGAGAAAGCTTCTGAGATCACAGGAAGTGCCCACACACTGTTCTGTCTGCTCTTGGCTGCAGGCGTGCTGCTCTCAGTTCCTGAGGGATGGTGACCTTCCTGCCAGTTTCCAGCTGCCCCGGAGGCATAGAGCGGCTTCCCCACTGCCTGTTTCCTCCTCTGTGTCTAGAGGGCAGTTGTCACTGTGGGTGATCACTGTGCGGTCCTATGTCCATCCCCTACTAGAGCAAAAGCAGCTTCTGGGCAGATGCCACCCTCTGTGAGCTTAGTTGTCCGGGCCACTATCACAGGTAGTGAAAACACAATCAGCAGACAAGGTCGACTGTTTCCACCTTGCACTGCAGGATTTTAACACATGTCAGTCCCTGACATTCATTCGCACAGTGGCCTCAGGAAAAAAAAAGAGAGAATGCACTGGGAGCTTAACTTGGACTTGGGACTCACACTGGGAACATGGCACTTTCACTGTATGTGTACAGTCTTTTGGCAAGTGGTTCTCTGCTGTTCCAGACACGTGGTCCTCCAATCCAGAGAGTTCAGAAGGTGAGCTTATCATGCAGGCTCGAGCAAGCAGATTCCATGCAGGTTTTCCCCAGAATGCAGTGTGGCTGCAGGTAGGCGGGGGTTTCACCTGGTGGGGAGGCAGGGAGGTGGAGGAAGTGGCAGAACCTGCTGCTCTGTCTTTCTGGTGAGCCCAGAAGGCTATGATGGCTGCAGATGTCCCCGACCCCCCCTAGTCTCTGAGTGCATTCAGCCTTTTGAATGAATAGAAACCAGTTTTCCTACAGCCATGGGAGGGGTTGCATTAGGCCCATGGCCAAAGGCAGGCAAAGCCTCTGTGACTCTAAGGATCCAGAAGCCAAGGTTTTACTCTCCTTTTTATTTGCACTTCTCAGTGGAAATGAATGGGGGAAAAAAATCAAATGCAGCAGAAATACTCTAGATCCATGGTCAGTCACCTCCTAGCTACACAGTATCTGAAGGGAATGGCAACAGAATTAAGCCATTTTCTCCACAGGGGAAAAAAAGTCATTTACAGTCCATAGGCTGTAAAGTTCTAGGTAGGCAATGGAAGGGTCCCACAAAAGCAGTCAGTAACTCTTCCCAACATCCCAGCAAGGTGAGATGGCTTTAGTTCATTAGATTCCAGCCACCGATTGACCTTACAGCCTCAGTGACCATGCACTCAGAATTAGAACTTGGTAACTGTCACCATGCTCACTCTATGGACTATGGACGGAGCCCATGGGAGAGAGAAAACACCTTTTACAAACACAAACTTGGTCTCATGAGGCAGCGTCGACGGCCCCCATAGTTCTCACAGCCGGGAACAAGAACAGAGGGCAGTGGTTACAACCTCACTACAAAATCTTCTGCCAAAGTCAGGACCCTGCAGAGAAGCGCCCTACGCCAGGGACGCAAAGAAGGATCATGAGGCACAGGAAAAGCGGCACCCGAATGGCAAGGTAGGTGTTTGCAGACGTAGTCTTTCCCTGCCCCGCCCTGCCCCGCCCCCCGAGCTGGGTAGTCTGAGCCCTGTAGACTGTCCTGGGGCTAGGCCAGCATGCGCGCATCTCCTCATTGATGACTGGCTCGCTTGCAGCTACCTCAAGAAGCACTTTTGTCCCAGAGGTCTGCTGCCAGAGCGCTGAGGTTGCCTCGGGGAGGGGGGAGGGGTGAGCTGCCCAGGCCCCAATGCGAAGCTGGGGCAATGACAGCACCTTTGCTTTCACACTCTTTAGCTGGAGTGTCTGCACTTCATTTTGTTTTTGGAACTTTGGGCTGAGTAGAGGCAAATCTTTACCCTTGAAAGCAGAGATCTCTTTGAGTAGATGAACAAGGCTGCTCGGCCTCATGGCTGTTTACCACAGTCTCTCCAACCCCCTTTCTTTTATTCCTCCTCCTCCTCCTCTCCCCATCACGTGGTGTTTCATGATCTAGGGAGTGAACCATCTTGGCCTTGGAGGGCTGTTGTTTGGGCTGTTGTTGTCTGTCTGGGCTGTTGTCTGGGCTGTTGTCTGGGCTGTTGTTGTCTGTCTGGGCTGTTGTCTGGGCTGTTGTTTGGGCTTTCTTTGTTGGCTAGCTCTCTGACTTGTTCAGAAGTGTTAGTTTTCAACTCTGACGAGTCAGCTTCTATATTTCCAGCTATTTTAAGCATAATTCTAATATGTGGCATAATTAGTTTTTTAAATATATGTATATTAACTCCTCAACTTGAGGTTACTTCTGCCAGTGTCTTTCTTCACCCTGATCTTTCCCGGGGGGATGTTCTCTACTGAGAGCCCAGCAGTACGTGTTTGAACTTACTTATCTGCTGACTATTAACTTCGTGAAACCTTTAAGTAGTGTCTGAGTCCAAAGGATGAGATGGAAAAGACAAAACACGCCCAAGAGTTAATGTTTACATAGTAATCGTGCAGTCTTGTCTGGAGCAGGCTATCAGAATCCTCTGTACAGACTCATGGCAAATGCACAGCATAACTTGAAAGAAGGCAGACACTAAGGAACAAATCATAACACTTATAATTGATAATCAAATTCAGGACAAGGATTGGAAGATCATCAGTATAGTGTGTGTGTGTGTGTGTGTGCATGCATGTGTGTGTGTGTGTGTGTGTGTGTGTGTGTGTGTACGTGGGGGGGTGGCATGGGGGGGTGGGAGGGGTGTAGCTGTTAGCATTCACCCTACAAGACAGACAGTGGGCAGTGACTCTGAATACAAGGGAAAACAGTGGAACCTCAGTTCCACGCCTGTTGGAACTCTTCACCCATGGGTCTTGTGACCATCAAGGTGGAGCAGGTGCTCAGCGATGGGCGAACTATCATCACTTTCCCAAATGGAACCATGAAGGAGATCAGCGCGGACAAGAGGACAACCCTCACCAGGTTTTTTAACGGCGACATGAAGAAAGTGAAGCCGGACCAGAGAGTGGTGCGTGCAGGAACACACTTGTATTGCTGTCCAGTCAGAGCCTACCCAGTTACTAGCAGCCCTTTTATAGCCGCCTGTTCTCTTGTTCTCCTGGTGTCAGGTGACGAGGGAAGGGAGGAGGTTGGGAATTTCTTGTTAATGAGAATTTTGTCAGTGGTATAGCATGTGAGTAAGATCCTTCATGGCCTCAGCCCACAGACTTGCACACCAGCGGTGTTCCCACCACCTCAGCCCACAGACTTGCACACCAGCGGTGTTCCCACTGCCTCAGCCCACAGACTTGCACACCAGCGGTGTTCCCACTACCTCAGCCCACAGATCTGCACACCAGTGGTGTTCCCACCGCCTCAGCCCACAGACTTGCACACCGGCGGTGTTCCCACCGCCTCAGCCCACAGATTTGCACACCAGCGGTGTTCCCACCGCTGCCCCACCCTCCACTGTGAACTCTAGTTCTCCTGACCTGAACTAAACTGCGCACCTAGGAAAACTGAACCAGAGAATCCTGGGAGACCTATTTAAGTGATGACTTTCAGGAATTCATGGGGCAAAGAGACGTGTTGCCTCACCTTGGGGGGAGGGGTGGCAAACTTGTTTCTAAGGCAGCTGTGGTGGGGAGGATGGACAGACAGACAGGTGAGGGGTGGCAGGGATGGGCTCAGTGCAGGCTGGGAGGGAAATCTGTGCTTTGAAACATCACAGAGGCCAGCAAGCGCGCCCCTCCCCAGGGGCCTGTCCAGGAGCTGCTAACTCCTTCCTGGGTCTCCTGACCTGCAAGGGGAAACAAGGTAGGCATGCAGTGACGGAGACAGGAGCCGGACCCTATGTCCGCCTGGCTTTTGGGCATGCCATTAATATAAAGAGAATGCTTTAAAATCATGGCACAGAGAAGCCCCTTTGCTTTCTATTGCTGCAATAAACACCATGATCAAAAACAACTTGGGGAGGAGAGGGTTTATGAGACTTACATGTTGCCTTCACAGTTACTGACTGAGAGAAGTCACTATGGAAAGCTGGAAGCATGGAGGGACACTGCTTACTGGCTTGCTTGTCTTGCTTTTTATACAACCCAGAGCCACCTGCTCAGGGGTGGCACCACCCACACAATGGTCCAGACCTTAACACATCAGTTACTAATCAAGGATTTGCACACCCCCCACCCCCCAGCCTACAGCGCAGTTGAAGGAAGGGCTCTTCTCAACTAACCTTCCCGCCTCTCAAATGACTCTAGCCTGTGCCAAGTTGACAGATCAAAACACATTCCAATCCCAGAGCCACAGATGCACCAATAATCCGACTCCATTAAAGACCTTCTATCCTCTCCTCCCCCTTCTGCGGATGGAGAGACCTGCGGAGGGACTGGTGTAGAGCAGAGGCTTCCTTCCACAGTCTTACTTTTCAGACAAGCACCCCATTCGATCCTGTCCTACCATGCAGCTGTGGTTGCTGTTCCCTGAGGGAGGTCTGGGCCTTGGTTAGCGTCAGGAGCACCTGCCACCCCACCCCCCAACACTTATAGATGTTGTTGCCTCTGTCTCCTTGGAAACCAAGTAGACATGACTATTCGGGAGGCCAAGGTCAAACAGCAGCGCACAAGGCAAGGTCCTATGGCTGTCACAGTCGGCCACTATTCTGAAAACTGTGGGGTTCATGGGACACTGGGGTTCACAGCCCACGTCAATCAAACCTAGACCTCACCAGCTATAGGCCCCAAGAGGCATGAAGGCTCAGCAAGTCTCGAGTTAGAGGGTACTTAGGTCCAAAACTGAGGACTAAGCCTCCTAATAACCAATAGTCATTGATGGGGTGTCAGTGACTAACTCCACCTCTTGTGTTCCACCACTGTGGAAGTGTGCCCACAGTTATGGTCAGGCCTCCCTCACTTGCTGAGCCTGTGGGAAGTAACTGATGAGGCTCACAGCCTAAGGGGAACTGCCCCCCAACATGGGTTTCCTGCCTTCACAGATTTATTATTACGCAGACGCTCAGACTACGCACACAACCTACCCGGATGGCGTCGAAGTTGTGAAGTTTCCCAACAAGTGGACCGGTGAGTGGTGTCACCCTGTGCCTGCAGGCTCAGCCGCCTTGTATGCCAGTGTCAGGGATGGTGGGATGTCCGAGCACTGGGCAGAGGGCAGCAGACATCAGCCTGTAGATGGTGAGTGGTGTCACCCTGTGCCTGCTGGCTCAGCCGCCTTGTATGCCAGTGTCAGTGATGGTGGGATGTCCGAGCACTGGGCAGAGGGCAGCAAGACATCAGCCTTTAGGTTCACCAAAGAGAAGTGCAGGCTGCCCAGTTAGATTTCTAATTTTTTTTTTATTAAAAATCATTCTACAAGGTACATAGGGCAAAATTATACTGAAGAGTCATTTTTCACTTGCCTTAAGTCCATCATCCTGGATGTCCTGTGTTTTGCCTGGCACGCCTATATTATTAAATTCAGCGGCACTGCCTGTCTTCCATTCCTTATCTTTCAAACCTGCCTGTCTCTGAACATATTATGTTTCCCCCTTTCATATTGATCCCATTCAGGTAAATTCTTTAGAACTGCCCTCTAGTTCACCATTTTTCTCTTTAACTAAGTCTCACATGCTCTTTATTGTCTTTCTTGGCTTGGTGACCTTCTTCGCTTCCTTCTGGTCCTTTGCAGGTCTACCTAGTGTCTGGACTAATACCCTCTTCTCATTTTAATTTCCTTTTCCTTTTATTCTCAAGTTAGTTTACATGTGTCTGCCTCTCAGGCTTGTTCTGGTGACAGCCAGGACCCCAGACCTGGAGCTGAGTCCCGCTGGTGCCATGCCCCCTCGCTTTTCCTGTTTGTCCTGTGGGGACGAATTCGGTGGCAATCCTAGGTGGCGCAGGCTGGAGCTCCTCTACCAGAAAGCCTTCTGTTTGCTTCTGTCAGGTGCCCCAGGCACTGCAGCCTGAACTTCCTGTTAGCTTCTTAGTGAGAGTAGCCCAGGCCCAGCAGGTCCCAGGATTGACTATGCGGAGCCTACTTCAAGGTTTCAAGAGAACTAAGAGGAGGTAGGAATACTCTTTGGTGATCAGCACTTGACAACAGGTAGCTTGTTGTTGTTGTTTCTGGTTCACTTTTCTTTGGGAATCGCACTTCCCTGGGCTCAGGCCCCGTCTCTAGGCACAGGCTACGTGTGCCAGATCTGCATAGCTACAGAGCACAGCTTTGTGCGCACCACGATCAGCAGGTCAGCAGGTATCACCTGAGCAAGGGAAGCATCAGTCCGGATCCACTTTTCAGTGACTTCTGCCACGGGCTATTCAGCTGAAATAGTTTGTGTGTGTGTGTGATCCTATTTTTCATTAGTTGGGGAGTTCATAAACCTTGACATAGGGCAATGACAAGGCAGAACGAGCCATTGCTGACTAGGCTGCCCTCTCGGCTGTGTGGAGCCTAAGCCAGTCACAGTGCTGCTGAGTCCAGCTGACTCTTCTGTCTTAGTCTTAACATTCCAGCCCCTGCTACTGTGGTTGTCCCAGGCTGGTGAGCACACAGGTGGGCAGAGAGCAATCACCTCTTTAGTAACTCTTGGCATGCACTTGGCGTTGAAAAATTATGCTTGATTGCTCTCAAAGGCTCTACAGGGTGGCTGGTGGGTGTTAGCCAGGTCTGGTGAAAAAAAAAGGAAAAGATTTGATAGTCCTGTCTGTTTTTTGAACCTCAGATGGTCTGTGTGGAATGTCTCTATTGTGTCACGTACCTGTAAAGCAGGCTCTGAGTCCCCTCACTGTCCATACATGTGGTTCGCGTCCTCCAAAACATCTTCCTGCGACAGTTCAAGAGCAAACATCACAGTTTCCTGCAGACCCCCCTTGCCATTTTTTGGGTGCACCTGTGTATCTGTGTGTTCAATGAAGTTCAGCAAAGACTTGCGTTGATTCTGTACAGGCAGTCAGGGGACTCTGAGATTCTCAAGCTACTGAATCTAAGACAACCCCGACCTCTCCAGGGCATTGCACCAACATGCCACTTAGCTTTCTAGACTTTTATGCTAACAAATATTTACTGCATGGAGTTATTGCTTGGGAGTCAGATTCCAACCACACCCATTCTGCCTGAGTATAGTTCACACTCCTTTTTGTTTGCCATAACTGCTCGTCATCGACCAACACATGTGCACAGAGCCCTCGGACATCAGAAGGACACATGGAAACCAATCAATGACATTTCACTTGGAAGCTTTTCCTGTTTTCTGCAATTACATACTGCAAAGCACTCTGCACCATGCTCACACACTGTCGCCAGACCCTGCGTGATCTGAGGGGCTATTATGAGCACTGCAGCATGCTCCACAGTGAGGCGCTATCTCCACATATCAGTCACGATGACTGATAACGATCTATCTTGCCTTAGAAAGTAACTACACAACAGTAGAAGCATTTTCAACAGTGTCCCTGTTACTTTTTTTTTTTTTTTTTAACTGTTGTGGCCAGATATTTGACCAAAAGCAACAAGAGGGAGAATTTATTCACAGATCAGAGAAATGCAGTCCCACCATGTGTTGGGAAAGGTGAGATGGTGGAGCGTGAGACAGCTGGTCACATTGCAGGCTGGAGGAGAAACATGTATTCTGGTGCCTCTAGCTCCCCCTTCCAGGTCAGCCTGGAACTGCAGCAACAGGACAGCCCAGCACCACAGAAGAATTTTCACCACAAGTCCACAGCCCAGAAAAATAGCAGACCCTGAAATGTTGTTGTTATTGTTGTTTTGTTTTGTTTTTTGAGACAGGGGTTCTCTGTGTAGCCTTGACTGTCCTGGACTTGCTTTGTAAACCAGGCTGGCCTCGAACTCACAGAGATCCATCTGTCTCTGCCTCTGCCTCCCGAGTGCTGGGATCAAAGGCATGCGCCACCACCACCCGGCTCAGATCCTGGAATTTTAATTCGGTTTCTACCAAAGGCGTATCACTTTTATTCATCACCAAGTAGAAAAGCCCACAGACTGTTAGGCACTGGAGACCATCTACACTACTGCTGAGCCTGGCTCACTGACCAATGGGGGCATTGGATGTGATGCCTGCCAATCCTGACCACAAACTCATAAGACTGGAAAAAAATGAGCTCTTCCTCATTAATATTTTAACAAAGGTCATTTAGATTCAACATGGCTTCCAAATGCATTCAGTGTAACACCTGCTTTGAACAAATGTGTTCCGCAGAAAAATTCTACCCGGACGGCTCGAAGGAGACCGTGTTCCCCGACGGGACAGTGAAGCAGCTTAAAGACGGGTGCGAGGAGACCGTGTTCCCCGACGGGACGTCTGTGACAGTGAAAAGGTCAGCGACCCGCCAGACCGTGCGAACCGAGGCTCCACCCCTGGGCGGAGTGTCCCATAACGAATCCACAGCCATTTATATGTTTGCAAAGGGTTCAGCAACATTTAAATACAGCACCGGGGACTGGGGAGATGGCTCAGTGGTTAGCTGCTCTCTCGGAAAGGACACACACAGGCTCGATTCCCAGCACCCACGTGACAGCTCACAGCCACTTGTAACACAGTTCCAGGGGACCCAGTGGCTTCCTCTGACTTTTTTATGGGCACCAGGCACTCATGTAAGTTCACAGATATGCATGCAGGCAAACATTCATACACGTAAGAATGCATAAATATAAAAAATGACACCAAGATTTTGTGTGTGTGTGTGTGTATGTGACCTCAGTTCAAATCTCTTTATAGAGAATATGAGCAGAGACGTAGAATTTTGTGCCCCAAGACTGTGCTGTGATTGACAGGGACAAAGGCGGTCCCAGATTTCACATCACCAGCTAAAGATGTAGCCATCCAGCCGGTGTCAGGATAATCTCACTTCTCAAGACGAGTCACTGGTGTTAGGTGACACATGCCAGTGTGTAGGCTGGCCAGTCTTGAAGGCAGTCTTCAGCTTCCGCATCTTTAAAGCCACGCTGTGTAGAAGCATGAATCTGTTGCAGCACGTATATTAGCAAGGATCTGAAATGCAACGAAATGCTATTGCCTGGGCAAGAGCTCAGTAAACTCACCTTTGATGCTCCCAGTATGCCCTGACCATGCTTCCTCCAGACCTTACCGTCAGCCCCTCCACTGTGCTCAGCGTCTCTCCGCTGCCTTCCCCCCACCGGTCTATAGCTCCCACAGCTCCCTTGGTGGTGTCAGCACAATGCTTAGTACCCAGGATCCTTTTGGTTTTGTTGCTGTGATGAGCTGGGCAGTCCTGCTGCCTCTGCACACCCCATCTCCCTCGCAACACTCTCCCTGCCCGCTACCTCGCAGCCCCCCATGCAGCTCCCTCATGGCCCCTAGCTCCCTCATGACCCCCCAGCTCCCTCACTAGCCCTAACCCCTAAGCTCTCTCGCGCCCCCCCCCCCGTAGCTCCCTCGCGCCCCGCCCCTCCCCGCTCCCTTTCTCCTCCCCTCCCCCAGCTCCCTGGCGCCCCCCCCCCCTTCCTGTGCTCGGGACAGCCTGGGCTTCTCCAGTCCTTCCAACGCTTCCCTACTCTTGCCCTGGACAGCCTCAACTTCCTTTCCCGGGGAGACTGGGGATTTGGTGGTGTCCCGTATTCCCAGTCCTTCCACGCTCACACAGTTGGCTGCTCCGTGCCTCCACTCACCAGCACGCCCCTGTTCTACAGGAACGGAGACAAAACTATCATGTTCAGCAACGGACAGAAAGAAACCCACACAGCCAGGTTCAAGCGGAGGGAATTCCCAGACGGCACCAGCAAGACCGTGTACTGCAACGGCTGCCAGGAGACCAAGTATGCATCAGGGCGGGTCAGGGTCAAAGATGAGATGGGAACTGTCATCCTGGACTGGAAGTAACGCATCCACCTGACTCAACATCAGGCACTAGGCACCGAAACAGACAAAACAACTCACTGATAGAGCCCCCCTGACAATCCTGGAGATGCCCTACACATCAGAGGCAGAGAGGCATCCAAAAACTGAAAAATACCATGGTGTCTACACAGTAGGCAGGCATTGGCCAGGCAAAATGTCTACTTCTACAGCTTTTTAGAGTCCTCATAAGTGGGATCCTGGGGGCGGGGTGGGTGGGGGGTTATCTTCCCTGGTGCTGGTGTATTCATAGGCATGATTTAACCATCCTGAAGTGTCTAGACAGAGCCTCATGTAGCATTCTATCCCATAAATTCACATAATTATGATCTGTCAATCATCAAGGACATGAGCAAAAGCACAGATAAAAACAAACACAAGATCATCCTGGGCCACGCCTCCTATTTGTTCCTGTGCGTCTGTCTGCTGTCCCCTCCTTTCCTGGGAGCACTCTGCTGTGCCATAGCCAGTAGGCAGCAGCCAATCCCAGCAGACAGTTGCCAGTCCTCCTTGGCCACCCGGTTCCAGTCCCTGCACGGTTCTGGGACTGAGGCTGCAGAACCTGCTGTGGAGGGGCCTTCTCTTGTAAGGAAGAGTCTGAGAATGCCGGTTTTCCAGTGTCCTCCCCACCCCACTGCTACAAGGTGAGTAGATGCTGAGAGTCCAGTGGGCATGTCTTCCTGTGGCTCTTCCGTCACCCCCTTTTGCCCTGGTTCACCTTTTGAATGTGCGAAGGGCAGGTGCACTTGCCTCCTTTGTTGACAGAGGGTCTACAAGGAAGGAAAAACATCCTCCAGTTCTGTGCTCGACTCCCACTGTTAGCCCAGGCACCGGAGTAAAAGATAGGACGACATTTGTTTCCTTAAGTGTCCTGTGCGCTAGAGTCTTATATATCTTGGGCAGGGTCTTTGCAGCGAGGGTCTGTCTCTTCACAGTGAGCTGTTACACCCCCCACGGCTCGTGTGAACTGTGGGTGCTCCATGAGGGTCTCACTGTGGGATTCACAGTCAGCAGCTGATGACGTCCTCGTGTTCTTTTGAAAATTGGTAGGGGATGCTAGAAACAGGGCTCACAAAAGCATGACTTCCAAAGCCCTGTCCAGACTACCTTCCGCTCTCTGTCACAAAGCTAGCTCTGCAGCTTCAATGTGCCCACAGTGAGCCGGCTGGCCTGCCCTACCTTTCATACCCAGCTTGGGTCAAGTCTAAGCAAAGTGAATTGTTCAGGCTGCAGAGGACACCTGCGCTGAAGTTTCAGATTATGTGGCTCACCTCCTCCCTCTGTGCCGTCCCCCTGACCCTTTGTCAAGTTGACACACAAACGTAACCTTTCGGTTCTTGTTCATCTGCAAGATCCCATACTAACATCAACATCACAATATAAAACACCTTACAAAAATTTTTAAAGTTCCAAATTCAAACACTTTTAAAATTCAATCTCTTTAAAAAAAAATACGAAATCTCTTTTAAAAACCTTAAATCTCTTTTAAAATTCAGTCAACTGTGAGATCTTGTAAAATCAAAAAATAAGTTAAATGCTTTCTTACTTCAAGAGGGAGGAACCAGGGCACAGTCACAACCTGAACAAAGCAAAACCGAACTCCCAAAGTGTAAATAACTCAAGGTCCAGTGCCTGGGATCCACTCACGGTCTTCTGGCTCGTCCGAAGGGCTAGGTTCACTTCCAGCCCCGCCCTCTGCAGCACTTCCGGCCCCGCCCTCTGCAGCACTTCCGGCCCCGCCCTCTGCAGCACTTCCGGCTGCGCCCTCTGCAGCACACACAGCTTGGTTTTGAGGTTCCTGCTGCCTCCGTTCCAGGGCCGCTGCTGTTCTTGGCGGGCATCCAATGGCCCTGGCATCTTCTGCTACAGCTGGGCAGCACTTTCACAGGTAGCCTCTCCTAGGTTCTTCTCACGGTGCCCTGCCTCGGAGGCTCTCCACCGACCCCTTCAAAACCGGCTCCACCTGGGTGCCTCTCAACACTAGCAAGCTCAGCTGCCAGAGTGAGGTACAACCTCGGCAGCCTCCGGAGCACAGCTTCTGTGTGCTGACTGGCAGGAAACACTTGCCAGAAGATTTCACCTCTATAGTGCTGGTCTCTTCTTAATCGCTGCTGATTTCTCCACTCCAGCAGACCAGCATCAAGTATCGCGGCAAAGCAGCGGCTTCACTTTTGTAATTCTGATCTCTTGTTAATCACAGCTGATTCTTTGGCCCCAGCTAACCAGAACCACAGAACTTTTATTCAAAATAACAAATGGTCCCAGTAGGGCCTTTCCACTTCCCTCTGAAACTCCACAAGCCGGGCCTCCACCCTCTGCACTGCTCTCAACACTCCTGCTCCCGAAGTTCCTACAGAGCAGCGCACTGAGCTCTCATCACTCAACGGCTTTTCTAGCCCAAAGCTCCAAAGTCCTTCCACAGTCCTCCCAAAGGCAGTATGGTCAGGCCTGTCACAGCAGTGCCCCACTCCGCTGGTACTGACTTTGTCGCAGTTAGGGTTTCTGTTGCTGTAACGAAACACCGTGACCAAAGAGCAACTTGAGGAAGAAAGGGCTTATTTGGCTCTCACTTTCACACTGCAGTTCATCAGCAAAGGAAGGCAGGACAGGACCTCAAACAGCAGGAACCTGGAGGCAGGAGCTGATGCAGAGACCATGGAGGGATACTGCTTACTGGCTTGCTCCACATGGCTTGCTCAGCCTGCTTTCTTAAAGAACTCAGGACTACCAGCCCAGGCATGGCAGCACCCACAACAGGCTGGGGCCCCCTCACACTGATCACTAATTAAGAAAATTCTCAGCCGGGCATGGTGGTGCACACCTTTAATCCCAGCACTCAGGAGGCAGAGACAGGCAGATCGCTGTGAGTTCGAGGCCGGCCTGGTCTACAAAGTGAGTCCAGGACAGCCAAGGCTACACAGAGAAACCCTGTCTTGAAAAACAAAAACAAAAAAGAAAATTCCCTGCAGCCAGATCTTACAGAGGTGTTTTCTCAATTGATGTTCCTTCCTTTCAGACAACTCTAGTTTGCACCCAGTTGACACCTATCCAGGACACCAGCTTAGCACCACGGTGCAGCAGTACTTAGGCCCCTGGGGTCAGGGTCTTGGATTCAGATTCCGAGAGCCTGGAGCTAGGAGACATAGCTGTTCACATTGGCCATGCCCAGAGGTCGGAAGGCGTCTTGTCTCAGAGGCTCTGGGTGTTAACATGTGTGCGGTGACCTGGTTGGGACCTTGCCTCTACCCCATCAGTCACGTGATAGGATGAGGACAGAGCACATGACAGCAGGCTGGAGAAATCCTGGGAAAGAGAAGGTGCTGCCTTGTCCTCAACCCTGTCAGACCCAAACAAGCTCTTATAAACAATGCCCGAAGCCTCAGGCCTCGGAGCTGCCACTCTTTCAGCCTTGATCTCACCATTCAGGGCCCAGGAAAAGGAGATTGTTTCTGATGCCCATGCGGCCATGGCTTACAAGCAGTATCTCTTGAACCCAAGTGTAGCTCCATTACTTGTCATCACCCTCCACCACGCCACTAACTGTCACCACCTTTGTACAAACCCGGAAACCTGAGCCAGCTGGGACTGTCAAGGAGCCCAGGGTGGGTTCAGTGCAGAGCACCACATGAGGTCACAGATAGTAAAAAGGTTCCCAGCTGTGTAAAACAAAAAGAGGTACTTATGGCTTTGTTTTAATCCCCCTGCTCCTAAATTCATGAGAAAGAACTGAGTGGTTGCCATGCCAGCTTTTTGGTGTTAGTGCGTTCTGAGTTTGAGCATATGTTTACCTTCATATGTTAGCATTCCATGCTCTCCTCATTTCAGCTCACATCCTCCCTCCCCCATCTCCTATGCCACATCTTAGGGGGCTTAACATTCTGAAGGACAGCTTTGCTAAAGGCAGGATTCCGCTGCATTTTCCTTATAGCACTATATTCCTTATAGATCCTGAAGTCTTTGGGGCTTCCTTTATACATACATACATACATACATACAAAATACATGTGACATACATACATACAAAATACATGTGTGATCCATGTATGTACATATACACACATACATCACACATACAAAAATACGTGCATGCATCCATGTACGTACATACATACATACATACATACATACATACATTGAGTGTGAAGTGCTCCCCTCCCTGGGTTCCTGTCTGGACACTCTATCTTTATGGGCAGCTGTAGAATCTTAAGGAGTGGGGCTAGGTCAGTAAAGGTAGACTGCTAGAGGCAGGACTTTGAAGCGTCAGCCTTGCTTCCGGTCCTGTGCTCTCTCCACTTCCTGCTGCAGTGTGGTGTGAGGAGCCCAGGTTGTGTGCGCACTTCCACACCTACGGTCAGTGCAGTGCCTTCCCTGCTGCCACGGACTGAAATATTCTGATGCCGAGAGCCGAGATCCCTTGCTCCCACTGCCTCCACGAAGTGGTCTGCCAACCAGTGGCCACGTGGTTATCACAGGAGTGTCCATTACCCGGAAAGGAACACCTCCTCCCCATTAGCCATAACCCCCACTGCCGCTCAGCCCTGGGATCTCCCCTCCACGTGATGGTTAACATCATGTCAGCCTCACAGAAGCCAGGTGACAAACCTCTGAGTGCACGTGAGTGAGTTTCTAGGCTGGGTTAGCTGACGTGGGAAGGCCCACCCCACGCCCTGGGTTCCCAGATGGCGGAGTGCCAGCCACCTTCTCTCACTGCTCTCTGACTGTGAGCAATGTGGCCAGAGGCCTGCTGCCTTGTCACGGTGGACTGTACCCTCAGAGTGGGAGCCCCAATAAACCCTTCCTGCACTACGCTGTATTTACCCAGCATTCTGTCACAGTGATGAGATGAGCAGTAACTTCCCTCCTCGTGGCTTGTGCACTTGGCCCCATGGCTATCCGCCCTCACTCTCAGGATGCCCTAAGGACTTCTGGGACCTGAAACTTTTTCATCTGCTGGGACCCGGACTGTTACCTGCCTAAGTGTGAAAGGCTCCATCCTCAGGTGCTGGGTTGGAAGTAAGTGACAGGGTGCAGACAAGAGGGAACACATTTCAATATGGCTGACGGATGTCCCTCTTGAGTAGCTACTTACATCAGGTCTGATTTAGGACCCATGATCTCTAAACAGTTGGGTTTTCTGTATCTGCTATGCTCTAAATGACTGTATGCTGACAACAGGAGTGATGAGGGTGGGTAGGTGTGTGTGTGTGTCCACATGTGTGTGTGCGCGCCACTGCCCACCTGGCTTTTCCTGCGAGTGCTGTGGATTTGGTGTGGGTCCTCACACTGTCACAGGAGGCACTCTGCCAACTAAGCAACCTTCCCAGCTCCCCCCCCCCCCAAATAATTTTGATCAACAATGGCTGTTTAAAAATAAAAGAAAGTTCCTGACATTTGTGTAGTACTTTACCTAAGAAAGCCCTTTTAAATTTCTCACGTTTTCTTATGTTCCAGTGCGGTTCAATTGTAACAGTGAGTAACCTGTCTCTGAACTAAGAGGTGGCCACTGATATACTTCTGAGCATCTGAGAACGCTAACACGGGGCGGGACTGTGACCGTGCGCTAAAGGCACACGCTAGGGGCTTGGCCTACCACCTCCACTAGCCGTAGAAAGCCTGGGTATAGAAACCCTTAGTTTTCAAAAATTCACCTCACTTCTCGATTTTAGCTTTTATCACTTGAGAGTTGTTTATTCATTAATTTCTGGAGCTCTTGAATTATTCTTTTGACATTTAATCCGTTCCTGGAGGCCCCGAAAGTAGCCTCATTGAAAGGAAAAATGAGAACAAAATTGCCTGCGTGGTCATTTGGTGCATGCCCCGCGTCTGGGAGGACGCCCGCGGGCCCAGGCCTCTTCGTCTTGTGGGGCTCTGACTGTGCTAACACCTTGTGAGGCGTCCGCCAAGCCTTGAGCTTCGGCTTGCTCTTGGCTGCCTCTCTCGTCAGAAGCAAGTCCTGCCTGTTCATCATCTCTCTGAGCTTGGAGGTCCGTGTGTGCTTGGGCCACACACGCACGTGTGCTCTCTGGACAGCTGGGCTGCTTTTACTGCTTCTCCTGCTTGCAAACTGTATGAGAGACATGTAGGGAGGGGAGTGTATGAGAGAAATGTAGGGAGGGGAGTTAGGGGCTGTGCGGAGCTCGCGCTGACAGCCCCCCAGGGAGACCTTGGCGCTCCCTAAAGAAGCCACGCTGCACTTTTCCTCCTCGCTCCTCAGGCCATTTAAGTAAATCAGCTCAATAATGTCATGGACAAGGTTCCTCTTCACAGAGACATCTGTGGAACAGTCCAAGGTCAAAGCAGGGCTGTAGTTGACTTCTAGAAGCCACGGCTTCAGGTTCTCGTCAATAAGGATGTCAAATCCAAAAAGTTCGAAGCAGTTGCTGGCGACGGGCACTGACGGAGCCACAGCCAGGACCGTGAGGATCACCATGCGGTTGATCTTCTGCCTCAGTAACAGGTCGTCCACATCCCAGTTCCGAAGGTACGAGAAGAACCTGCTGAGGGTCCACTTGCAGCCCTGGCCCACCACCTCCTTGATCTTCTGGTATGAGACCCCAGACTTGTTGATGCTGCTGTTGGTCAGGTGGGCGTAATAGTCCTGCAAGTTACTGAGGTCGAACTTCTCGGTGGCGAACCGCACTAACCCTTCCTGGTACATGTAAATGGTCAAAGGCCTGAAGCCGGTGACGCAGACATAGATGCGGAGGTCACACTTGTACCTGCCCACGAGGAAAGGGTTGCAGATGTATTTCTGCACCACGTATGACGTGCCCTTGAAGATGAGATCTCGAATGTCGCTGAAAATGACTATCCCCCTCCCTCGAGACAGCTCTGCCGGCTTGCAGATCCAGTAGCTTGGCTTGGTGCCCAGAACCTGCTTCTCCTTGAAGTACTCGGCTACAAACTTGGTGTAGTCGTTGGGCATGATGAACGTCAGGGGTGTGAACTCGTAGAGGGCCTCGCCGTAGAGCCTCCTCATGTGCGCCAGGTGCTTGGCCAGGCAGTCCTTTCTGGTGAGGGTGGTTGTCCCTGGGTGATGGTTGAGCCTCTGCCAGGGCTTGACATTGACGTGCTCCGCCATGCGGAAGGAGGACGACCTCCAGTAGAGGTTCCAGTCCTCCACATCCTGACGCTGCTCGTCAAACTTGTCCCACCCACGCTCAAGGAGGACACTCTGTACAACCCGGGGTGTGCTCTCATCCACCCGGAACACCAGCGGCTTCAAGGCGGTCCCCGGGGCTTCCTCTTTCATCCTCAAAGGCTTTGTTTTCTAAACATGGATCATCCGGATCATCCCAACAGGGTCAAGCAACAGATCAGAGAGGACGTGGTTCCTTCCACCCCTCCCCTTGGGCTCCTCCTCCACCCCTCCCCCTGGGCTCCTCCTCCACCCCTCCCCCTGGGCTCCCGCGTCCCACCACCTCCGCAGACAAACCCCACCTCCTCCTAGGCCTGCCATTGGTCTACTTACCTTTATATTATGCCCCTTTATGGACAGGGTAAAAATGTTTGCAGTCATGCTACTCGAACTCTGCAGAGCTTTTATTGAAGTCCTGCCCCTGTGATCAGCACTGTTGGTGGTGGAAAGAGGACAGAAAACAAAAACAAACAAACAAACAAACAAAAAACCCAAGTATTAAATTTTTTACAGATAAGTGAACTTAAACACATTTTTTAAAAAAGGTTGAGAGTTTAGAGGGATGGTGCAGTCACTAAGTGCCTGTCCCAGAAGCTCAAGGGCCTGAGTCTGGGTCCCTGGCACCCACACAAAAAGCCAAGGGCTACATCAGAGCTAGCTGGCCCCTCAGCTTAGCCCACTGCATTAGTTCCAGGTCTGTGTGAGACTCTGTGTCAAACAGCAAGGTAGGGAGTGGTAGGAAAAGACACCCTCTGTCAGCCCCTGGCCTCCACCCACCTGTGAGGGCATGCACACCTGCACAGCCTGCGTGCACACGAGCCAACACCCACTCACCTGCGCACACAGAAGGCGGAAGCCACGTCCTGTGATTCCTGAGAGCTCCCAAAAGACCTCTGCACAAACGGGAGGGCGCTGTCACACGCGTCTTGCTGCTGTATGACACTGGGGATACCGGGCTAAACAGAGCAAGAGAGGGACACGTGTTCCAGTAGTGCTACGGCCTTGCCAGGGCACAAAATAAGAAAAACCCTGTGTGGCTTGTTGGTTTTTTATTACAGCATACTGTGTTTCCACCTGCATGTACACCTGCAGGCCAGAGGAGGGCACCAGATCTCATGGTTGTGAGCCACCATGTGGTTGCTGGGAATTGAACGTAGGCCCCTCTGAAAGAGAAGAGCAGTCAGTGTTCTTAACCTCTGAGCCATCTCTCCAGCCCCTTCCCCACCCTACCCCCACCCCCGGTGTGGCTTTTAAAGCATCTAACCCACACAGTCTGTAGTGTGTTTTTAAGCTAAGTTTAATGGTATGAACAAGCATTTCAAGTTCTATGAGTGTTGTGTGTATATGGTGTCCTGTGGATATGGTGTCTGTATGTGTTTGTGTGGTGTGTGTGTGTGGTGTGTATCTGTTGTGTGTATATGGTGTCTGTATGTGTTTGTGTGGTGTGTGTGTGTGGTGTGTATATGGTGCGGTACGGTGTGTGTTATAAATTGTGGTATGCATATACAGGGGGGTTACAGTCAGATCATTGTGACACATTAAGTTTAAAATACTTTTCTTTGGCCAAGATGTAGCTCAGGGCTAGAGTGCTTCCTCGGACAGGGCAAGCCCCAGGCTTGGCTCAGAAGCATCCAGTGCTGCAGTGAAGTTGTGGCAGACTGCCTTTCCGGGCTGTGCAAGTCGACAAACTCATGCTCCCCCCTTCCAGAAAAGCAGGGCTTTCAGCTGCTCACAGGTGAGTGGGCAGCCCCACGTGCTTGCCTATGTACTTGCAGGAGCTATTGAGAGAGCCACGGATGGTGTGGGCTGCTGTGTGCACTGCGCTGTAAAGCCCATGGTGTAAAGTATGGCATGGGCCATAGCATGGGCCATGATGTGGGGCCACGGCACAGACTATGGTATAGATCATAGTGTGGGCCCTGCTGTGTTGTGCTTGGGACTGTCTGCACCAGGGGTTCAATCAAGGAGCACGAGAGCCTCTGGCCTTTCAGGAAGGGGTCTATTTGCTCAGAGGAATCATGGGACCTGATGAAAAAAGGCCCACAGGCAGATGTGCACCTGTCCCTGATCAGAACGCCTACTCTGGGTATGGATTCTCTTAACAATGGGAACTCACTTTCACTTTTATCGGCTTCCCAGGAAGCCAAGCCAAGAGAGGGCTTTACCCGTTTTTGATGGCTGCAAATGTCTCAAACTGGTCTTATCAGTCAGAGCCAGGGCCTGGCAAAACAGGCAGTCCATTCTTGCCCAACAGACCCCTTGGCAGTGTGCAGGGAAACCTGGGGACACACCATTTCTTATGGTGTGGGAACATGTCACACCCTCCACCATGGGAAAAATCTCTTTTAATTTCACTTATTCCCAGTGGGACAAGTTCCGGTTCAGCCCTTGCAGCCCAAGAGATCACACTTATCCGTACCAGGTCCCCTCAACCTGAAGAGGTCAGACAGGCTAGGCAGTCTGCTGGGTCCTACTGGAGGCCACAGAGGCAGCACTGCGGGGCTCCTATAGCTGCTGCTGGCTTGGTGCTGCTGAGCCCCGCCCCCCTCCAGTGGAAGGTTTCTCTGCTGGAAGGATTGGGACAGGGTTGCACAGCACCCCTCTGCTGTCTGGGTATCTTTTCACAGTCCCTCTCTGCCCTCTTCAGGTCTAGAGGCTTAGAGAAAGCCACCTGGCTGCCTTGCACACACAAGGCCAGTCATGCAGCAAGCCAGAGGATGGGGAGGGAGGAACATGGACATCACAGTCCTCTGTGAACTACATTTTGTACAGGTTTCTTTTTTCTTTTTGCATACTCACATTTGCATGTCTGTGTACATGTATGTATACATATGTGTATGCATGTGTGTGTGTGCATGTATGTGCATGTGTGCAGAGTCCTGTGGTTGATGCTCTGTCTTCCTCAATTGCTCTCCACCTTCAGTACCGAGGCTGGCTCTTTCACTGAGCCCAGACCTTAGTTTCAGCTAGTCTGGTGAGCCGGCTTGCTCTGGCGTCTCTCTGGCCCTCCCCCCATGTTGGAGTTACAGGTGGACTCCCACATCTACTCAGCTTTTACATGGGCTCTCAGAGATCCGAACTCTGGTCCTCACACCTGTGAGCCATCTCCCCAGCCTCTGCACATTATCCCGTATCAACCACGAGTAAGTACTTCCCGCGCACAAGTCACCACGTGACTCTCTCCCACTGCTCGTTTCTGCTGCAGTTTCTCCATGTTCTCACAGCACCTCTCCTTCCCAGGTCAGAAGTGGGGAGTCTGGCACCAAAGCCAATCCTTAAACCCAAAGTTCTGATGAAAATTCCATTTCGAGATAAAGGGCTGTCAGACCCTAACATTTACAAAGAGTATGTTGCAGACTTTCACCTCACGCTTCAGTCATTAAGTGTGTGTTGGGGGGAGGGGGCATATGTGGGTGTGTCTGTCTGTGTGGGTGTTTCTGTGTGTGTGTATGTGTTAGTATGTGGAGGGATGTGGGTGTGAGGATGGGTGGCTGTGGGTGTGTATGAGTGGATGGGTGTGAGGTGTATGTGTGGAGGGGTGAGATTTGGGGATTGGTGGGTAGGAATGAGGGCTGTGTGTGTATGGGGGGTTGTGGGTGTGGGGGTGATGTGTGTATGTGAGGTCATGGGGGATATGAGAGAGCACGTGGGAGGTGGTGTACATGTGTGGGCATAAGGGTGCGGGTGTGGGCATAACATGTGTAGTTGTATATTTAGACTTCTAGCCTATAACCTACAAGATATACTGATGGGAAATTAGCAAGATGATGTTAGAACCAGACAAAATTGTAAGGAAAGGCACAAATACGTTAAAAGTCATGCAGCCTGGAGCACTTGACTGCCAAGGCAGTCCTATAGAGTCCTATAGAGGCTCTGGCGCCTTCATCTCATATCACAGCACTGATATAAATATGAGGCTAAATTGAGTTCATCTTATACAGATTTAAAAACCACATGCTATAGTGAGCTTATGGCCTGCTCATTGTGATCATTACAGAGATAACAAGGAGTGGTTAACAGTTCCCGCCATGCATTCGGGGAAAGAGATGAGATGCCAGTCACCCCGTCTCCCCTGTACCCATCTTGCACCTGAGCTCAGGTGGGCATCAGTTAGCAGAGCTCCCGAGGCCAATGGCTTTACTCTGAACAGACACTGTCCCACCTGAATCAGAAGAGTCCCTACAGCTCTCCCAGCATGGAGTGCTGTCTGGAAGACTTCATGTGGCCACGAAAGCCACGCCCCCTGCGTTGTCTCCGTGTCTTGTCTACCACCATGCCTTCTCAACATGGTGGACTGAAATCCCTCCCACACTGAGCCACAGTGAACCTTCCCGCTTAAGGTGTTTCTGCCAGGTGTTAGTCACAGGGACACCGTTCAACATTCTTTCAAAACTTAGAAAAAGCTCACTTGGAGTCACAGTTCTCAGCTTGGTTGGGAACCCCACTAACTCCAAATATGGTTTTCCTGTCACCATGGTAAACTGCCAGCGGTAAACACAAAAGGCACAGATGGCCTTCTGCCCAGGGCACTGTGACTCCCAACTCACATTTCTAGCAGCTTCCTCTTAGGGGTGCCTGTTAGCAGGTCTAACAAGACAAGACCCAGGAAGAGAAGGAATGAGGAGCCACCACATTGTTTCACTGGGAATGGCCGGCCTCAGGGTGGGATGACGTCAGCCCAGATCTCAGGGACCAAGGAGGTCAGTCACTAGTTACTGCCTGCAGGAGCAGTGATGCAGGTGCATTCCTGGGGTTCAGGTTCCTGGGGTTCAGGTTCCTGGGGTTCAGGTACCATGGAATGCCAGCCATGGGAAACAGGGAAGGTCAGAACTCTCACATCAAGGAAGCTACCAACCGCCACTTAACAGCATGAAGTAAAGGCCCTGGGACCCTCAAGTGCGCTGCCGACAGGCAGATGCACGTTATAAAATACACAAAGCCTGCTCATTCCTCGCCTTCATCCACGCTGATGTCATCAGAGCACACACACCACGTAATGAGCCCTTGGTTCTATAGAAGCCATCGTTGTTAGAATTACAGGTTTTATGAGCTCTTTGGGCCTGCTTCAGCCTGGACCACACGTTCCCCAGGCTTAGAAAGGAGAAGGGCCCCTATTTCCCATACTTTGGTGTAATCTTGTGCAGATGGGAGCAGGATGTATTGGGGCGTGGTGGGGCAAGACACCCAGAGGTCAGAGACATCCGTAACAGCAACAGCTTTCAGTCTTTCTTTCTCCCCAAAACAAACTCTCGAGTCAGAACTAGGAGTCTGCTCTTTGCTTACATTTTTATTTCCTTGGCATGTTCTCTGCTTATGAGACAAGCAGTGCCAGGTGTGGCTCTCCACCTGGCCAGAATCGAACCCAAATGCAAATCCGTGTAACCAAACACCATGGACTTCAGCCATGCAGGGACGGAGAGGGGCACTATTTGGTAGTTAGTCAGAGGTGCCCTTCTAGTGGACCCTGTTACTAGATCCACGAGAGCAGTTTCCAGCACTGCAGACAGTTTTCCTAGGGGCCTCAGAGACTGTGAGCAGTGCCAGTGCTCGCTGGCGTCCAGCATGTGCAAAATGCGAAACAGGAAAACCACACCTTGTCTTTTTGTTTTGTCCTGCAGTGTTGTGCAGGCCCGTGCATACTCACTGACTAGCCTGTGCCCTCTCCAGAAGGTGCTGGACTCTTGGCGTCACTCGTGAGATCCGTCCCCACACCCAGCCTAATGTACAGGAATGGCCTCTGGTTGGGTACAGATGCCAAGAGTAAGTGCTGTCCCCGTGCAGCTAGGTGGATGTGGGCAGGATGACAGAAGGGCTCGTTGCTTAGCAATGCATAGTCCGCTGTCCTCACAAAGGGGGGACCTTCCCTACCTCAGAGAAGACTGGCAACCAGGACCCTAGCTGGTGACTGCCAGAGGGCCTGTTATATGCCCTGGGGACTCTGAGCGCCTTGCTCTGGAGGCAGGACCTCCCTTCCTGGGATCTCCTTGGCTAGGAAACCTGCAAGTATTTCTTCACAAAAGCAGCTGAGTTTCTCAAGTCTTTAATATTTTGAGGGCTCCAAAGATACTGACCAAACTCCTCCCTCAGCTAAGGCTTTGCTGCCACTTCGGTGTCTGTGGAGGGGCCTGAGCACTGCCTGAGTGGTGAAGCTTAGTGCGACCCAGAGGACACACCTAATACTTATCTCTGAGCCAGAGGTCCTTCTGATCTGCCCACTGAGTCGCCAGCATCACTGTTGATTAGCTGTTAATGTATTTCAGGTACAAGAATGTTGAGGAATCTTAATTCAGAACATGGCTGCTCTGGCAAGACATCACGTCCAAAGACCTTCTAGGTCAATGTGATCTGGCTGGTCTACAGACACACCTTTAATGCCAGCAGACAGAGGCAGGCAGGTCTCTGAGTTCAAGGCCAGCCTGGTATAGATCAAGTTTCAGGTGAAAGCTTAGGTCCAAGTGTGGTAGTTCATGCCTTTAATCCCAGCACTCAGGAGACACAGGTGTGCTGCTATCACTGTGTTCTAGTCAGTGCTGTTCAGGCAGTTCAGTGGAGTTGGTGAGTTGAGCTCATGGCAGGTCAGTTAGTAGAATTCAGAGGCAGTTTTACCAGGACAGTTTTATAAAGCCAGGTTGCAGAGAGAGAACAAGCTAGACACAGGTGAAGACAGGACAAGGCAGAGAATGAAAAGGAGCCAGAAGATTAGAACAGATTGCTAGAGTTAGTTTGAGTCCAAGCAGAGCAATTCAGTCAGAAGCTTAAAGGAAGCCAGCTTGTACAAGTCAGCTAGGAGAGGAGTTTGAGCCAGCCCAGAGTTTGGAAAGAGCTAGAAAGGGTGAGCGTATTCAGCAGTAAGTCTCTGAGGCTGAAAGCATTCTAGGCCCAGATTAGATTGTGCGGAGGCTAGAAGCTTCCAGGACTAGGACTAGGCTAGCCGACAGACCAGTCAGCTTCTGAGATGATAATGAAATCAGGCGAATAAAAGTTTTTTTTACACAAGAAGTCGCACCCAAGATACTGGCTGAACTCTCCCAGACAAAATAAAACAAAACAAACAGAAAAACCGTTGTGCACTTCTGGGCCAGCAAGCTAAGGCTAAATGGTGGCATACAACCCACATGGCATTTTTCTTTCTTGGTTGTTATAAATTATTCACTATCTTCTAGCTCTAGGTGCTGGTGAGTATGTGTGTGTGTGTGTGATTAATTTTATGCTTTGTATGATAAACATAAACCGGACGCTGTCTGGGCTTGGCTTAGCTATTTTAGTAGCGAGGAAATCCTAAATTTATTCAACAGTTTTTAATTTCCCCCTCCATTTGAGAGGATAAGTTTCCAGAATCTGTGTTCACTCTGTACTTAAACTGGGCTGAGGGAAAGGTGGCCACCCAAGCTAGCAGCCATTGCCAAGAGCACTTGAACACAGAGATACGCCTTCTGAGCACCACATTTTCAGGCAGTCTGGGAGCCGACTCTCTAGGTTCCTGCTGTATCTCGGTTCTGGCTCAGCTCTCTCCTGGGCTGAGTGCTCATGTGACCTCGTGGAGGGCTTGAGAGAATGTGCTACCCCAGTAACAGACACACAGAGTCTGGGCTTTGTGGCACTGAGCAGCCCCAGAGAAGCATCGTCTTGTCCCATGGCCCAGGGTCCCTCAGCCTGTGCTTATAATCCTGGTTTGCCCACCATCATGACTGAAATCCACCCTGGCCCCCAGTGTACTCTTCTGAACTTATATAACCAACTCCTATCCAAAAGACAGAATGTACCAGCCTCTCTAGAAGGAGCCCCCCATCATCTCCCCAAAGATGATTTTATGTTAATTGTGTGTGCCTCTCCTTGACTAACTTATTATAGGATTATCGAGTTTGTTGTGAGTCCTTGAGCGGTCCTGAGGTCACGAAGACATACACAAAACTCCACACTCTACAGTCACCCTCTGTCCCAGTGCACAGGTGCTGGGCCTACAGTGGGCTCTCCAATGAATGTCACCTGGTTGGAAGGACTGCTGGGGAGAGAGAGTGTCAAGTTCCAGAAAATCTGATTGCTCTCATGTCTCATTCCAGAACGATAGACAGGAAACACTTTCTGTCCCCTCATCTGCATGGAGCAGAGTTGTGGCGCTCACTGGCCACCTGCCTCACTCCCCTACACACACAGCAGCACCACAGCCACCTACCTCACTCCCTTGCACACACAGCAGCACCACAGCCACCCATCAGAGCCAAGCCGGGTGGGTAACTGGGCTCTGGTCTTCACTTCTCTCCCTGAACTGTCTTCCTGGTTCCTCCCGCTCCTAGTTCTCCGTTACCCTGCAAGGCCCGCGGATGCAGACCTCAGAGCTCTGCTGTCCTCCACCCTACCAGGCAGTGTCAGGCTCTGTGTGTGATCTGTCACCTCTGTGACGGGACCATCCAACTTTGTCATCTCTCCTGTGAACCCCAGGCCCACTCTCTATTGGTAATGTCCATGAAAACAAAAGTGTCCATAACATATCCGAATTAACATGCCCAGTGCCAGGATGGTGGTGTCCCCCACAGGTCAGACATTCTCCAGGTAAGGAAGTGACAGTTCTTTGACAGTTAGGTCAGCCTGCTGGGCTTTTTCTTGGCTTCTCTGTCTCTACACCCTCACATCCTGCAGAGTGCAGGCGTTGCACTTGTTAATGCAGTAACCATCTCCCTGACCTTTCTTCTCTTACCCTGGTCCTGTGTCCTGTGTCCTTGTGCTTCTGGTGACATCAGTTACCCAAACTCATTTCATACTGTTTGTGACAATTTTCTGTTTTGTTTCTTTTGTTTTGTTTTGTTTTGTTCGAGACAGGGTTTCTCTGTGTAGCCTTGGCTGTCCTGGACTCACTTTGTAGACCAGGCTGGCCTTGAACTCACAAGGGTCCACCTGCCTCTGCCTCCTGAGTGCTGGGATTAAAGGTGTGCGCTGCCGCCACCACCACCCGGCAGAATTTTCTGTTTTGACACTGCTTTGCTGGCTGTATCTAAGACAATGTAAATTAAACACCTGTCAGGTGAAGCAATGAAGACTTCATAATGTCTTCGTGTGGTACAGTCCTGTGTGATGTGTGAGCCTGTTTTGTATTCTCTGTATTAAGGATGCACTAGGAGAAAATAGGCTTGCATCTCAGAGGGCTGTTACTGGCCTGTGGGGCAGAGCCACAGAGGGGCAGGATGGGAGGTGGCAGGGAGGAGGAAGGAACAAGAGAGGTCCCAGGTAGGAAGGCTTTCCAAAGCAGGAACAGCAGGCATCTGAGTTCTCAGCAGCAGGGTGTGAGTGAGGTCCACATCTCCCATGTCAATGCCCTCAGACAACCTCTCTTAAGGATGCCACACCATTCTCAGAAGGTCACACAGGCATTTGGGAGACAGGGATTTACATGCATGAAGCACCTAAGGCTACAGGTACATATCTGCATAATCTTTCCAGTTCCTGCGTCGCTTTACACCCACCGGAATGGCTAAGATCAAAAATGCAAGTGACAGCACATGCTGGCAAGGATGTGGAGAAAGGAGAACACTCCTCCATTGCTGGTGGGAGTGCAAGCTTGTACAACCACTTTGGAAATTAATTGGGTGGTTTCTCAGAAAATCGGGAATAGGTCTACCTCAAGACCCAGCTCTACCACTCCTGGGCATATACCCGGAAGATGCTCCACCATACAACAAGGACATTTGCTCAACTATGTTCATAGCAGGCTTATTCATAATAGCCAGAATCTGGAAACAATCTAGCTGCTCCTCAACCAAAGAATAAATAAACTGTAGTACATTTATACAATGGAATACTACTCAGCTATTAAAAAAAAAATCTTGAAAATTGCAGGCAAATAGATGGAACTAGAAATGATCATCCTGAGTTAACCCAGACCCAGAAAGACATGCATGGTATATATTCCCTTATAAGTGGATATTAGCCCAACATAGATGTCCTCTGAGAGTCTCCACCCAGGGATTGGGACAGATGCTGGGACTCACTGCTGGACTCTGAGTGGAGTGCTGAGAGTGGTATGGAAGACCTGAGGGGCAGAAGGACCCAGAGGGTTCAGGAGCCCCAGAAGGAGACCATCAAGGCTGGCTGATCTGGATCCAGGGGGCCTGCACAAACTGTTGTACCAACCAAGGACAATGCATGCAGTAAACCTAGACCGCCCCCCACCCCCCCACCCCCCGTTCAGATCTAGCCAATGGAGAGCTCACTCTCTACAGTTGTGGGAAAAGCAGGGACTGCCTCTGACATGAACTCTGATGCCCCCTATTTGATCACTTCTCCTTGGTGGGGAGGCCCTGCGCCACACAGAGGAAGGGGAAGCAGGCTATCCAGATGAGACCTGATAGGCTGTGGTCATATGGTGGAGGAGGAAGTCCCCTTCTGTCAGAGGCCTAGGGGAGGGGAATAGGGTGAAGAGGGAGAGAGGGTGCAAATGGGAAGATACAAGTGAGGGGATAAGAATTGGCATTTAATCTGAATGAATTATAATAAAACTAAAAAAAAAAATTAAATAGAAATTCCCCACCCCTGTCACTGATGACCTCTCGGGGCACAGGATGGAGACGAGGGAAACACTTTGGAAGAAGAAAAATTTACTCTTCAAGGAATCCTGCATTCCATGTGGGAACACCAAGGCATGCAGACCATCCACCATCATGACAAAGGTCTTAGGTGAAAAAGTGGGGGTGGAAAAACGGCAGGTGTGCCACTGATAGAGATGTTAAAGATGGAAGGCGTGAAAGGGAGGACGGATGAGGACAGCAACTATAGAGAGGGCATGTGCACAGAGCCCACGTGCCATAGCTGACCCAATCATGGCCACAGCATGTGCACAGAGCCCACGTGCCATAGCTGACCCAATCACGGCCACGGCATGCGCACAGAGCCCACGTGCCATAGCTGACCCAATCACGGCCACGGCATGCGCACAGAGCCCACGTGCCATAGCTGACCCAATCACGGCCACAGCATGTGCACAGAGCCCACGTGCCATAGCTGACCCAATCACGGCCACAGCATGTGCACAGAGCCCACGTGCCATAGCTGACCCAATCATGGCCACAGCATGAGCACCTGGAAGGAACTGTGCATGAATTATGTTTGACCATTGTGTTTCCAGCAAACGTTTGAAAACCTTCCAATGGCTTCTAACATGCATAATCCCTGACATGGCAAGCATACATGTGTGACACATGCGCGCGCGCGTGCGCTTGTGTGTGTGTGTGTGTGTGTGTGTGTGAGAGAGAGAGAGAGAGACAGAGAGAGACAGAGAGAGGAGAGAGAGAGACAGAGAGAGAGAGAGAGTGTCTTTAGAAAGTGTATTTTTATTTAGAAAAGCTGCCTGGAAATTCCAAGAGGCACAAGCACCGAGTGGCCGAACACCCAATGAGCTCGACTGACTTTTTAAAATCCATTTGTCAAATTTGTAGTGTTAGATGTTCACCCAGTTAGTAAAATTGTGGTTATTCTAATAAGCACAACAAAACCAAAAATTGAGATAAACCTATTCTGGAATTTTTCGGTGTTTCGTTTATATTTTGTGTGTACATGTGCGTGTGCGTGTGTGTCTGTGTATAAAAAGGAGGTTGACATTGGGTGTCCTTGGTTGCAATTAACCTTAGTTTGGTTCGGTTTGGTTTTCAAGACAGGGTTTCTCTGTGTCACCCTCGCTGTCCTAGACTCACTTTGTAGACCAGGCTGGCCTCGAACTCACAGAGGTCAGCTTTCCTGTGCCTCCCAAGTGCTGGAATTAAAGGCGTGCGTCACTATACCCATCTTAACCCTAGTTTTTGAGACCAAGATTTTCACTGGGCTTGGAGCTCGTGGGCCTGGCTAGCTGTTTCCTCCACGGGTCTCTCTCCCCTGCCTTCCTGTGCTGGAGTCGCAAGCATGCTCTACCATTCCCTAATTCTGATTTTTTTTTCCCATGGGTGTTAGGGGTTCAAACTGACTCCATACGATTGGTCTGGAAAGTACTTTACTGGCTGAGCAGCTCCCCCCACCCCACTACCTAGTTGTTTTCTTTTTGTAGTATTGGGGACTGATCGTGTAGCCCTGTGCTTGCTAAGCAGTCACACAAGCTCCGGGGTATATTGCCAGCCCTGTGGGTATACTTTTGATCTCTAGGAGTAGAAAAATGTACTGGAAATTTGTTAAATTGAGAAAAATACATATAAAAAAAAACCCTACAGATGGTCTTCATAACGCCCACGGATCGCTGAAGCACCTGTGCAGAGCTGGGTCCCTCTCCTGAGCGCTGCTCCACAGGACGCCTCCTCCGCTGAGCTCTGCTGAGCGGCTTCTAGCCCACAGCTTGCCTGCACTCACATTTCTGTTCTCATTTCTTCTTCTTCTGCCTGGCTTTTCTCTTCTGCAGCAAGGGCCTTGCAAACAGCCCTGGATTCCAGGTGCTCAACAGTCCCGTAAGCAACCATGGCCAGACTCAAGGCCCCCGAGAGAACATAGAGTTTGGTGGACACGCACAGAAATGAGCTGTACCCGAAGGCAATGACGAACCCCATGGCTTCCCCAAGGCGGTAGTTGGCAAAAGCAGCTTCTTTGTTCTCTTCAAATAGGACACCATAAAGAGCTGGGGAGGAGAGACAGCAGTGAAGATGTGTTTAAGACCTCAAACAGGCCGGGGAGATGGCTCCATGGGTTAAGCGCCCATGTGCACACATGAGTGCCTAAGTTCAGACTCCCACATGCACAGAAGATGCCAGGTGCTAGCCCGTAGTCCCAGGGCTGGGACACAAGAGGGAGGGTTCCCAGGGCTTGCTAGCTGGCTGACCCCCCTGGATCAAACAGAGACTCAGTCTCAAAAAAACCACTTGGAGCATGACTAACACAATGCCGACCTCTGTTGTCCACATGCATGCATGCACATACATGCACATACGCATGCAGATACCACGTGCATACACAAAAACACACACACAAATACCACCCATGGACAGACATACACAAAGACCTCAAACACGATCCGTTATGATCCTGAACATAGGTTTTGGTACAGCAAGTTTTCTTGGAGAAAAAAAAAAAATCTAGATATTTTTCTTCTAAAAAAGAAAAAGAAGAATAAAAGCATAGAATGATGCTGACAAGTCAGATGACATCCTCGGGCAGTGGGCAGCAGAGAAACATGGGAGTCACAGAGAATTAGCTGCTGGAGGGAGCTGGCCAGTCCTCACTCTAAGGATGAGGGAAAGAGAGCAAAGGATTCAGTGTGTGTTGTTGTGGGGTTTGTGGCTCCCTGGAGAAAGGGCCGTAGACTCAGTCCAGTTATAATTAAAACATGTATTGATTAGCTGCTAGCAGGATGAACCGCTGCTGAGCCCATGTGAGATTTCTGGAGAATGAGAGAGAAAAAATTTTTTTTCGAGACAGGGTTTCTCTGTGTAGCCTTAGCTGTCCTGGACTTGCTTTGTAGACCAGGCTGGCCTGAACTCACAGCGACCCACCTGCCTCTGCCTCCTGAGTGCTGGGATTAGAGGTGTGCGCCACCACAGCCTGGCAGCCTGGCGGGAGAGAACTTTTAAAGGGGAAAACCACAAGAATCCGGTCAGTATCTGCTCAAGCAAAAACTGGTTCTTCTGCCAAGCAAGTGAGACATCACAGTGCAGGGTGGGGCTGAGCCCCTGCTCAGTCCCCAGGACTACGGAGAAATGAGTTACACTGGTGGGACCCACATGTGTCCCCTCAGGGTATGCCACCAACATTTGGGCCACTGTACTCTACCACGCGATGCTCACCCCCAGTCCCCAGAAGTACAGTCAGGGCTGCTTTGAAGGTTCCCAGACTTTTCTTACTAGTTCTGTGACTTCTATTTTTTTTTTTTCTTTTTAAAAATATTCTCAGCAGTTTTGGTTTGGGTTTTTTATTTTTATTTTTTTTCATTTTAAATGGACACATAGCACCCCTGGATTTGGATGCGGGGCCAGAAGTATCAGGGATCTGGGCAGAGCAACCACTTTCCCTTCAGGAATCCCTGTTAATCAAACCAGCCGCAAGGAGAGGTGTCCACATGGGCTAAAACCAGACAGACAAGTGAAGGGAAGGCACAGGAGAAAACAGGTGCCCTACTACGGCAATATTTAGATGGACAGGTGAGGGGGCATGGCAAGCAAGTGACTGTCCCTGTATCAACTACACACAAGTGCAAGGTGGAGCCCAACATAGGATCCAGAGGAGGAAATGGGGCTTGTGGTAAACTGGGAAAGTTCCAGAACATCTGCCCTTTGTGAGTGGCAGTAAACCCCTGTCCTGATAGCAGCCAACTTTCCCTGGTTATGAAGGATGGTTAGCAGTTGGGCACTGGACACTGGCTCTGTGCAGACCTGGTGCTGTCTCCTCAACTTCTCTATAAGCATAAAACTCGTAATTTACAAAGAAATTTGTTTTGCTCTCAGCTTCGGCCTGACCTGCCTGCCTCATCTATTCAGGATACTCAAGGCTGAAGTGACTTAGATGCTGACTCTAGTCCTCAGATGAGGTGACGTGATGAGCAAATGTCTCCTCAGATGTTTGAAAAGCAGGTTAAACAAGCAGGGCGCACGGAAAAGTCAGTCTTCATGCACTTATGAACTTGAAAATAACCCCTTCAGCAGCGAGCAGGGCAAAGTGTATTTTTAGATGAGACATTCCATGTCTTAGATACGGTGCAGTGAGTGGCATGAGAGAGTTGCTATAGCAACTGCATCCATCCTCAGCTGTCAGACTGAATGAATCAGAGTAGCTGCTGGGAGACTGAAGAAATTCCAGGAGCCCTCAGGGTACCCAGCCCCAGCGAGGGGAGCGAGTGTCTGAGTCCTGTGACAGGGTGGGAAACTGAGGGGAGGGTGGGAAACGGTGACTCAGACAGTGGTGGGCTGAGCTTCGTCCATTCTATCAATGAGAAGAGAACACATTGCCATCCTTTGTGTGTTTATGTGCACGCATGTGCAATAGGTGTACACATGTGCAATAGGTGCAGGCGTGTGCAATAGTCGGAGGAGACCATAGGAGGACCACTCTCAACTTTATTCCCTTGAGACAGGGTCTCTTCCTAGAATTTGAGCGTTCTGTCTTTCTGCTAAGAGTGCCTGCCCAGCAAGCCTCAGCAAGCCTCCTGTCTCCTGCCACTCCCCTGCCCCGGTGCTGGAGTTACAGGTTCCATCTTGGGGATCTAAGGTCCCCAGATGACTCAGGTCACCCTGCTGTCCCAGCAGCAGCTCTGACCCACTATGCCATCTCCCCACCCCCACACAGCACTATTCTTGAGGTGTGGCCAAAGCTACACGTGACTTTCCATGTTGAAAAGGGACAGACAACCATGTGGATGCCTTGTGGATGTGCTGTGCTGTGGGGAGCCGGGAGGAGACAGCTACAGGGACTTAACACTCAACAGCATTCCCACTGAGGTAGCTGCAGGCACACGTGCTCAAGGGAACTGCTTCTGGGAAAACTGATTTATCTTCTAACAACAAAACTATACTCTTGCCTGTGTAAGAAAAATGAAATTATTTCCTTTTAAATTAGCATCCTTTATTCTACAGAGTCATTGCTCAAATCACTCACTGGACTCAAGTGCTTGTGATACACACACACACACACACACACACACACACAGAGATACACTGGGTTTTGGGTAATTTGCAAAGTTTAACAAAAGTGCTCTGTGACTATTTCATGCCCATAGAAAGAAAGAAAGAGGGTGCTAAAGTAATTATCCATGTGTGTCAGAGAGAAAGAAGCCAAAGTGCTTTTACTGCAATGATTTTAAACCTCCACATTGCTAGAGGTGGGGATAAAGCAGCCTGCCTCTCCTGGTGCCCTCCTTGCTTCCTTAGATGCTTTTGAAAATTCAGTGAGTTCAGAAGATCGGCAGCATGCAGAGAACGGGACTCTGTGTGTGTTTCAGTGAACTCTTTCAGGCCTGTGTAAGGCTTGATGCAATTCCTCTCTGGTGCTGACTGGATAAGGTGTCTAAAATTCTGAGGTGATCTGTGATGTCATCATCTTATAGTTTAGGACTTCAAAGAAACACTAAAGTGAGTTTCTGATTACCCCACCCCCACCACACACACACACACACACACACACACACACACACACACACACACCCTGATCTTACATGAAAAATCTAGCCATTTCCTGTTTTCAGAGACTCTGGGCTGAGGGTTTGCACCTTGGCCTCACTCTGTCACCCACACCACACCCTGCATCTTTCTCAGCCTACTGCCCTCCCTCAACTACTCTGACTGCTCTCGGGGGTAGAAGCAAGACCCCCAACCAATCCAGTGTGAATCCCTGGCATTTCTCCCACCTTGTCACACCATTGACTCTCCCTGCTGACGCCCTTGGAGCCTCCCTGTGCAGCCCTAGGCCCAGTGTTCCCATTCCACAGCCCACTGGGACAGAAGCATTCCATTACAAATATGTGCCAACCCCGTTTCTAGTCTCCTGACCTCCTGACCTCCTGACCCCTGACCTCCTGTCCATGCATTCTAATTGAACAAGGTCTTCCTCAGGTGGCCTCTACCACAGCTTCTTCATAGTCGTTTCAACTTTCTACCTCCAGTCAGCTCTCTAGGGCCAAAGGGTCACATTTCCTATCTATGGCTCTGTCTGAGAGCCACTGGCCGCCTCACATCCATTTCAGATTCCGACTGTCCATCAGGAGCATGACCTTCTGCCCACAGGTGTCTTTCTCCTCTGTGTCCCTTTCTCCATCATGTCCACAGGGCACAGGGCGACATGCATTCTAATTTTCCGTGGTCCCTGTCTTGATGACCTATGGACCCTCTCTGTCATCGCTTCCCCTGGGTCCTCATCCGCGCACAGCTGTGAGCATCTGGGAACGCGCCTGGTGCCTCGTGGAGGCCCTTGCCTCACCTGATCCTCCTACACCACACAGGCTCAGAGATGAGACCACATCTCAGATCTACAGCATGGTCCATGAGACCCTCCCTTGGTCATGGATCTGCCGCCCACCCAGGGCTTCTACTCCCCCTATAGAGAGCTTGGGCCCCACCCTGATGGCTGCCTTCTGGCCTTGCTACCCTTTAGACAGGTGACTGAGGGAGATGGCGGCACCGTGAGGCTGGACTGGGCACTCACCGTTGTTCTGTGTCTGCCAGACAGCGTCTGCCATTCCCCACAGGCCAGAGAGGAGGAAGAAGACAGGACGCTGGGCCGGGTCTGGGCGCCAAAGCAGGAGGGCAACAATGCAAGAGAGGTGGGTGGCGGCACCTGGTGGGAGGAAACAAGGCAGGACTGTGGCTGGCTGGCTGTTCCTTCTGCTTGTGATGGGAAGGGCCTCCGCGGGAGTCCGTGTTGGGAACCACCGTCACACTCGCACCCGTGCGCTCTCAGCTTTTCTAATGCTTTCATACAATGCTCAGAAAACAGGATGGTGTGGAGAAAACTCTGATGTGTGACTGACTCTAAGGGAGGCCTTTGGACTGTGGGGAGCCACAGCGAAACATCTTATCAGGGCTCTGGGTTGTGGGACCCCACCCAGGTCTCTAAACAGTATGGAGAGAGAGACCAGGAGAAACCTGAGCAGTGGTGGGTCTGGGCTTGCTCCCAGTGAGAGGGAAATGTGTACTTCCTTTTGTTGGAGGAAGTCAGGAGGTGTCAGGGGGCACAGCGAGAGCACCAAGCTACAGGGCTTCCCTTTTCTAGGCTCTTCTGCAGCCCTTCCTACAACGTACGGTCTTCACACAGCACCCTGAGCAAATGCTCCTGTGTGCTCTCGTGTGCGCCTGTGTGCAAGCCTGCTTACCCAGCATGTAGAGCACAACCCTGCCCGTGTGCTTGGAGATCTTCCCGTACAGCAGGGAGCACAGTGCGGTGACGGCCGAGAAGCAGATCATTACATAGCCCACGAAGTGGATGCCCAGGGCACAGGTCACGTAAGACTGGGGGGAAGCACAGAGCTCAGTCAGTTGCGCTTGCTGACCTTACTGCGGTTCCAGCCTGAAGCCGATGTGGCCTAGGACCGGCAGCTCCCAGCCTGGGAGAGCAACACTGACACGCGCGAGAGGGTCTGCTTTGGACCAGAACGGACACACTTCTTGGCAAACTCCTTCACACATTCTTTGACACGAGTCTGGTACGCACAGTGCTCTACACAGAGTTAACACGGACACTGGCAGGCCCCATCTTTCCTTGTTAGGCCTAAGGATAGACAGGTAAAGGACATGGGTCCTCCAGATGGTGAGGGAGGCCACTGGACAGCCTCGACACTTGGCCTCTCTTCCTGGCAGAATCAAGAACACTAGATGAAAGACTGGGAACAAGGATGCTGGCTGCATTGGCATAGCTGGCTGACGCTGGAATGACACGATGCCTGACGGGGAGGGAGACACTCGCAAACCACCGAGACATTCAAGATGTCTCGGGCATGGTGGCACATGCCTTTAATGCCAGCACTTGGGAGGCAGAGGCAGGTGGATCTCTGTAAGTTCGAGGCCAGCCTGGTCTACAAAGTGAGTCCACGATACCCAAGGTTACTCAGAGAAACCCCGCCTTGAAAAACAAACAAACAAACAAACAAACAAACAACAACAACAACAAAAACCAAAAACAAAAAAGAAAGAAAAGAGAAGAAAGGAAAAAGAGAAAAGGTAAGCCCAAGCATACAGCAGCCATCCAGCCTCACCCTGCCCCCTGCATCTGCACTAAAGCTCAGCATAAGCCCAGTGTGCCCTGGGAAGGGATCTCATGCCGGAAGGACAAGGCTTCTGGGGCAGGGTGGCTCCCTCCCTCCTGCAGCACCAGGGTTCCTCAGAAAGACAGATCCTGGAGACAGGCCCTGATAGAAGACAGTCTCTGCCATTGCTTCGCCACTAGGGAAAGGCCCACACTTTGTGTCGCTACTGCTTGTGTTGCCTCGAGTGAGGGGACTTCTGCAAGCACAGACAAGCCAGGTAGTGAGTGAACAAGAGAGCTGATGCTGGCAGGCCACACGGGTTTCTAGGCTGCAATACAGCCTATGAACGCTGGCCTGGGAAGGATTCTAACACTACTTGTGGATTTGCCACCTTCCCCTATGGTTAACAGCAGTGAGAGTGGAACCAGGTTGGCAGAAGGGACATGCGCCTTACACACAGCTGGTCACGCCTTCCTCCCCTCAGCTTTGTCCCTTCTAGGGAAGACACCTGGCTAGCAGGAAGTTCTCCCTTCAGGTAAGAAGTTCAACACTTCTCAGAGACCCCACGCCTCAATGACTTGAGTAGGACTCAGCTGCTGTAGGACCGGGAACACCACGAACCTGAATCTGCTCAAGGGCCCCTGAGGCACCTTCAGGCACAGCGTGAGCCTGGGGCGTCTCTCCTACCTTTGTGTACTCTCCAGACAGGAACCCCTGTTGGAGCCCACTGTACAGTGGCAGAAGCATCAGGAGGCACAGGCGCTTGTCTCTAAACAGCAAGAAGGTGGACATTACAGTGGACCAGAGAGGCGGCAGCCTGCGCCTTGTCCCTCCTCCATCCTCCAGCTTTTCCTCCACAGGCTCGAGAAACACAGCTATCAGCAGGACGGCCAGGACACCGCTGCCTAGAAGGACACACAGACAGGTGATGGTGCCACCAGGATCAGAAGTGTTGCGCCCCTCCTTGTCCCCATGGACAGCTGGCTGTCACATAATGGGTGACCAGCTCCACCTGATGGCGTATGTGTTAGGTCTACAGTGAACTTGTGGTTGTTTTTCACTTGAAGCCTGCCACAGCAGCTCAGCATTGCCACCACCCACAGAGGAATAGTGCGCATTTAAGGAAAATAAAAACAAAAGCTCCCCCAAGACAGATGGTGAGAGGAAACCAAAGGAAGGCACAAAGCTTTGTGTCATTCGAAGAGGAACATGGAAATCTATTCATGCCAGGCATGGTGGCGCACGCCTTTAATCCCAGCACTCGGGAGGCAGAGGCAGGATTGCTGTGAGTTCGAGGCCAGCCTGGTCTACAAAGTGAGTCTAGGACAGCCAAGGCTACACAGAGAAATCCTGTCTCGAGAAGAAGAAGAAGAAGAAGAAGAAGAAGAAGAAGGAAGAAGGAGAAGGAGAAGGAGAAGGAGAAGGAGGAGAAGGAGAAGAAGAAAGAAAGAAAGAAAGAAAGAAAGAAAGAAAAAGAAATTTATTCCTGTGTTTGACACCTTGAAGGCCCTTGACCTGCTGCGTAGGCAACAGGATTCTCCAGCCAGCCAGATTTATCCAGTGTGTGGACAGACGCTGTTAGCAGAGAAGGGGCCTGTGGGCCTGTGGGCCTGTGGGTGTGCACCACTGTGAGGAGCCACAGGCTACAAGTGAGGAGCTATAGAGTCACACACACACACACACACACACACACACACACACACACACACACACCCCTGCCTGTGGCCCATGCTTCCTTGAGAGCAAAGATAAATACTATACAGTCTGAGGGACAAGACCCGCTTAACACCCCTTTATATACATGTGTAGCTCAGGTTCTATTGAAATGAGTCATATTCATCGGGACTATCTGTGGCTACCCACGTGTCTACAGCAAAGCCAATAGTGAGTGACACAGTGAGACTATGTGATGCTCAAAGCCTGAATTACCTACTTCCTGTCCCTACCTACCAGGAAGAGTGCCACCCAAGGGGGAGAGCGTCACCATTTCACACACCCAGGCTCTCTAGGACTGTCTAAGAATGGTGGAGAGGGGGTGGGGTTCCATTTAGCCCACTAGTTCCCATAGCTGCCTGGCCTCCCTGCTGCAGAAAGGAAACTGGTTGTGGGGGGTGGGACTGAGAAAGCACAAGCCAGGGGACCCCTTGCTGTCCCCACCACAGCGTCAGTGTAAACAGGAGGTCGCAGATGATCAGAGACAGCAGAAACACAGAAGCCTCTCGTGGCACCCACCTCCCGCCTCCTTCCTCCCTCTTGCTCTTCTACCCACATGCCATCCTAGAACTGTGCACCCCCATATTGCACGGCCACTGGTGGCTCTGTTGGACAGCACTGGCCACTGAGTTTGCTTTCAGAGACTAGTGGCAGATATTGGCCCAGTCCTATCATCGGCAGGGGTTTTGCTTTACTTATTAAAGGTCAAGCGCGTGCTCGCGCACACACACACACACACTACACGCACACTACATTGCACACACACCACACACACACACACACACACACACACACACACACACACACACACACACACACACACACATACACACACTATAGAGCCTCCCTCACAATTGGAGGATCACAGAGACAGAAGAAGCACACTGTCCTGGGAAAACCTTCATGGCCATAGCATCCCTTCTGCCAGGTGAGTGTGGCGCGGGTTTCTACGGACAATGTTAGTTTATGGGCTGTAAAGGACCTTCACCACAGTAAGAGGTAGGGCACTTTTTGTACGTACCAGTGTAGATTCCCAGCAGTGTGTAGATGAGCTCCTGGGAGGGGTGATAGGTGCCGTTGGTGGCCATGGGACCCGTCAGGCAGTCTTTGGCTCCACAGGACATGAGCTGTCCCTCTGGGATGGCCTCTGGGAAGTTGGGATCAAGAAGACAAGGTGAGAATTCTAGTGGCTAGTTGGGATAGTTGAGGCTAAAATCAGCAGGGAAAGCGTGGTCACCTATGGCAGGTAACTTCGCTTTTCTTCTCGGAAAGTGAATGCTAGCTCCCTTATGTGTTAAGAACAACATGTGGGGGCTGCAGGGTTGGAACTGCAGTTAAGGGCACTGGCTGCTCACGCAGAGGACCGAGGTTTGGTTCCCAGCACCCACAATGTGACACACAACTGTCTGCAACTCCAGCTCCAGGGAATTGTATGCCCTGTCTGGCATCTGAAGGCAACTGCATGCCTATGGTGCATAGACATACATGCAGGAGAAACACTCATACCCATAAAATAAAAATAAACCACATATTCAGCATAAATACCTGCCTAACATGACACACAAACATGCACGCACACAAGCACACACAGCACATACACACACACAAGTACATGCACACACACACACACACAAGTTGGAACTACTGTGATAGTCAGTGCTGTCAGTGTGTGGGGATCAAGGACATCAGCCTCTGCGCACATCTCTGAGGTGTGAGGGGCTACCATCTAGGTTAGTCTCTGGGTGTGCCACTGGGGGATTGTCTCATTACTCGGGGAGTAAGTGTAGTGGTCTGGGCGCATCTCACACAGAGCCTGAGTTTGACATCACTTCCTGTAGCATCTTGGCTGAGCGGCCGTGATTGTGCACAGGACCACGTGCATTGCCCTGTGTCTTCCCTGCCTGGGACACACTGTCTTCATGAAGGGAGGAAGCACATTGCCCAGGAGAAGCCAGACTCACAGCCAGGGTGGAGGGAGGGAGTCACCTAATCCAGAGCCTGCACTTCCGGAAAGTTCTGCTCTGAGAAAGGAGAAGGTGAAGCCTTCAGCCTGAGAGTGGCATGAAGTAGATGCTAGCTCTGTCCCTGGGTGGTACTGAGAAGGCTTGACAGATGTTATAACACTGGCCTGTGGGTCAACTTTATAGGGAAGTGAGCCAGGTAAATTCTTAGCTGCTCCAGGTACCCACGTATACTGGCAGGAGTGTAGGAGTGCCATGTTGTCCCCAATATCTCCCCCCCCCCCCCATCCATGCCAGACAGCTGAAAAGACTCTAACCAGGTCACAAACAAGGCTCCAGCAAGCCTTGCCCTTCTCCCCAATTCCCTCCACCCTGCTGAGAACTGTTAGACTCCATTCCTAAAGCTAGCCACCACGTTCTAGCTTTTGTCCTCTTACTTCTCCTGAGGTTGACTACAAAGGTCCAGCTATCAAAGTATTGAAGTCCAGCAATCAAAAGCCCCCTTTGGCTCACCCAATTAACCTACCTAATCAAAATTAAAATGCCTCATCCTAACACGGAGTTTCCCTTTTTACCTTTATAGAGTGCCATTTTCCTGCGTGCCATGCCTGTCCCCTCTCTATCGAAGGCAGTCCTCTGTCCATCCCCCCCCATTGCGGGACAAACACCTCCTTCCCTCCCCTTCTCACTCTTCCTCTGTCTCCTGTCTTTGTCCCTTATCCATGCCCTCTGTCCCCCTGGGACAACACATCCCCTTTGTGCTGACAGCATGGTCTTGGGGTGTCTTGAGCTGACTTCAACCTTCCCTACAACACCCCAAGTCTACAGGGCACCTGTGGAAAGACAGCTACACGGCCTCGTGACTGTCCCCAGACTGTCCCCACCTGCCTGGAGTAAGGACAGGTATCTAGGTGGAGCCAGGACCCCACTATTCCCAAAGCCACCCAGCCCTCACCTTCACCTTGACTGGATGTCTGCGGAACAGCAGTGAGGAGATCAGGTTGCCCCACCCCCGGACGACTGGAAATAAGGAAGAAGATGCCGAAGCTCTGGTTCACCACATCCTTGCCGGGCTTTCCCTCTTTCTCTGCTTGCAGATTCCCCACAATGGTGAGGTAGGTACACTGAGCCGACCACAGGGGGGCTGCACCCAGACCCAGCAAGATGAGGTGGGGATCAGGGTGTACCTGCAAAAGACCGGAAGGATGAAGGAAAGGAGGGGGTCAAAGCTGGGGGTTCAGGGAGTGGACTATTGGTCCCATGCTGGCTGAGTCTCCCAGAGAGGGGGGGGGGTTAGTGGAGGGAGGGAGGGAGAGAGAGAGAGAGAAGGTGAGGCCGCAGGAGAGATGCCAAGATAATAAGCTGAGCCCTTGGGTCAGGGGATGATAGGAAGCAGGCTGGGATGCAGGGAAAATGGAAGGGGTGCCATAACACTATCCCACTATCCCTCCATAGAAGCTGGGGCGGGGGAGTCTAACTTCTAACGCCATAGCAGAGGTCTGCATGAGAGTGCATGTTGCACACACTGGGGGTAGGGGGGTGGGCGGGGCGGGGACGGGGCTGGCTAGAGCAGCTGTACCAGTTGGCATGGAAGTTGCCCAAGGAGAAGGCCACATAGCAGCACATGGAGCCGGCGATGGTCCACTTGCAGCCACACCTCCTGATGAGGACAGGTGGGAGGAACAAGGAGGACAGAAGCACAGAGCCATACAGTGTACTGAGTGTCGCCACCCCGAGGCCGTCCTCACTGTAGAGGCTGCTCTGTGGAAGAAAGGGTCAGCCATCATAGGAGGGGACTGGGTCCAGTGAGGAGACAAAGTGTGATTGGGTGCTGGTCCCAGGCTCAGGGCCACCTCAAACCCTGGGCCACCAGATTCCAGCCTTCTTACACAAAGACACTGCAGTAAAGGTTAAAAAAATAAAATAAAAAAAAGGTCATCTTCAGGTTCCGAGGACCAAGAGAATGCAGCTAGGGTTCAGAAACGTGTCAGTGTAAGACCTTCACCTCAGAGAAGACCCACTCAGAGCAAAGACCGGGTGCCCACCCTCCAGAGCCCTGTGCTGTCCAGCGATCCGCTGTTACTTCAGCTCATGAAGCTGATGTGAACTGAACCAAAAATCAACTCCAGACAGCTGAAGAGCCATTTCTAGGTTTTATGCTCGAAGAAACCAGGAGTGTTCTCTATTCTTCTGTCATTCGTAAGAGAAGATAGATGAGAGGAGGAAGAGGAGGAAGAGGAGAAGAAAGGGAAAGAGGAAGAAGATCCAGGAAGGGGGAGGAGGGAGCAGGGAGAGGAAGAGGAGGGAGGAGGACAGAGGAGGGGGAAGGGGAGGAGGAACAGGAAGGGGAGGAGGAAGAGAGCAGCAGAAAGACAAGGAGAAGGAAGATCAGGGGAGGGATAAGAATGGAGGAGAAGACAGGAAAGGGAGGAGGGGAGGGGATGAGGGAGGAGGGGAGAGGATGAGGGAGAAGCGCAAGGGATGAGGGAGAAGAGGAGGGAGGAGGGAGGAGAGGAAGGAGGAGGGAGGAGAGGAGGAGGAGGAGGGAGGAGAGGAGGGAGGAGAGGAGAGAGGAGGGGAGGGGAGGAGAGAGGAGCAGAGGGAAGAGTGGAAAGAATTGTGACAGCACCCCCTGCATCATTCCACCTGTCCCTCCGTGTCCTGTGCCCACATGTGGGTCAGCTGTACCCAACAGACACTTGAGGCTTCCTCTAGCCAGGCCCTAAAACTCCTACAATCTATTTGAAAGGTGGGATCAAGCACCTCCCTCTGAAGTGGGGTTACCTGGGTGCCTCGTGTATGCTGAGCAGTGAGAAGCATGACTCCACCTGGCCCCTCAAGAACAGCTCTGTCCTGGGTACTTGACTCACATCTGTGAGCTTGCCTGCTTTGCATTTGTAGTGACACCCTGACAGAACTTGTCAGCCAGCCACATTACCACAGCAAACGGGGTGGGGTACATTTGTGACCTCCTATTGCCTCTGACTGCAGAGCACTGAGAAGGAAGGCAGGTGTCAGTATCTAAAGCAGGGCCAGAGCTTTAGAAGCCAGTGCCTACACTCAATTCCCTGCACTGGCATGTGCTGGACAAACTCATCTGTGCAATAGACATCTAAAACAAGTACATGTATGTTGCACATAGTAGACCTAATTACATAAACATATATGACAATCTTTCAATCAAGCCAAGGAAAGGCTGGGAAGTGCTTTGCACTAGAGGGCCATGCAAGATGGTGGTGACACCAAAGTCAAAGCATCTGCTGCCTTCAGATGGGGAACACACAGAAGCAGTCAGAAACCCACAGAGCAGGCGGGGCATTGAGCTGGTTAAGGCTAGTGCTGCATAAACTCCATCTTGAAAGAGAGAAAGAAAGAAAGAGAGGGAGGAGGGAAGAAAGGGGGAGGGGAAGGGGAGGGGGAGAGGGAGGGGGGAGTAAAGGGGGAGGGGAAAGGGGAGGGGGGAAGAAAGGGGCAGGGGAAGGGGGAGGGGGAGGGGGGAGAGAGACAAAGAAGGAAAAGAAGGAGAGGGGGGAGGAAGGAAAAAGAAGAAGAAAGAGGAAAGAAGGAAGGATAGAGACAGGAAGAAAGAAAAAAGAGAGAGAAGAGAGATTGATCTCATTTTTACTATAATTACCACAGGGAAAGTTGTCAAATCCTCCCAGGCCCACATGGCCTGGATGCACATGACCCACAAGCCTCTTGGAGATGCTGCTTGCTTTTCATGCGGACTCACAGACTTGAGGAGGGAGGGTGCCGTAAAGGGCCAAAGGCAGATGGCTTTGTTAAAGTTCATAGTTTCGCTTAAAGCTTTTATAAGGTGAAATGAGGATTAACACTCAAATTTCTGCCCAACTACAAAGCCCAGGGCACATAAAACCCAGTGGTTCCATTTATCCCGTCTTAGCCGCTCAAAGGCAGTGTGTCCTGTCAAATCATCACCCAGCCCTCCCTCTCGTGGCCCCAGAGTCACACACACCTGGGCTATGGAGCTCTGGAGTCACTCTGGAGCAATGCAAACAAGACTGAATCTTGTAGCGCTTCATTGGAGGGTTGGAGGGGGAGGAAGGACAAATGTTCTGGGAAGTTGTGTGGAACGGTGTGCGTGTGGGGAGTGACATGACGCGAGGAGAGAGTCTCTCTCACTCTGCAGATTCTGCAGCCCTCCGTAGGCGGTAGAGGAGGAAGGAATCCACAAGAGACCACCAGGACCATTCCTTAGGCTCCCCTCCATCACGGGAATGGGGGTCAGTGGATGTCCAGCAGGTGGGTAAGCTGGCCCCCTAGAAGAAAGCAATTGGAAGACAGGAAGTGGGGCCTGTACCAAACAGCCCCATGACCTCTCGTTGAGCCAGAAGTAGGCGGCCATTACGGCTGTGGACAGTCAATGCACTAGCTTTTGTGGGCTGAGTCGACCTTATGTTCGCTCTGTGGGAAAAGATTGTGATGCTTATCAGCTCCTCTGCAGTTTTTCCCTATTGCTTTCAGATAGGAATGTCACCGTCTCATACATTGATCGTACCTTGTGTGTCCAGAGAACTTGCCAAGGCCGCAAAACATGAACGCTCTTCTGTCCTAAACGAAAGAAGAAAAAAACTTTTAGATTTCTCATCTAACCCTGAAAAACATTTAATGTTGTTTGCCTTGCTGTTTTTTTGACACAGGGTTTCTCTGTGTAGCCTTGGCTGTCCTGGACTCACTCACTTTGTAGACCAGGCTGGCCCTCGAACTGACCAAGATCCATTTGCCTCTCCTCCCTGAGTGCTGGATCACAGGCGTGCATCACCTCGCTGGCTCCACTGAGTTCTTAAGATATAGCTGGCACTTACTGTGGAACTGAATTTGGATTTCATATTCAGTTAATTTAACATTTAATTAGCAATTAATTAACATTTAACTTTTAATTAGCATTAAAAAGTCAGGTGATGCCTGTGTTGAGACAGGCCAGGTTCAGAGTGTCAAACAGCATTCTCCACCCTGCATACAGACAGAAAGAAACTCTCCATCCTGGTCCTGGTGGCGCACGCCTTTAATCCCAGCACTCTGGAGGCAGAGGCAGGCGGATCTCTGTGAATTTGAGGCCAGCCTGGTTCACATAGAATTCCAGGTCAGCCGAAGCTACATAGTAAGGCCTTGTCTCCAGAGAGCAACCCTTCTACCCAGTTATTAGTAAAGCTGATTGTTCTTAGATGTTCCCAAGGGGCTATGTCTTGGTCATTTCTGCTAAGAACAGAACAAGCAAGTGACTCTTACAAGCCTTGGTCACTGCCATGGCCACCACCAATGCAGGTGAGGCTCCTGTAGCTTTATATGAAAAGGCCAAGCGTTGTGGAATCACAGCTTTAACTATTTACTAAACAAGGGTTATTATGCTGATACAGACTTGAGAGCACAGGATAGCTAATGAGGGAGAGAGACTGCCCCTCCTCGAAGCGCAAAGCGCTCACCTCACAGGCGTGAGGACCTGAGTCTCATCCCTAACCCAAGGAAAAATGCCAGGTGTGGTGTGTACTCACCATGCCAGGGCTTCCGAGGTAGGTTGGAAGAGGAGAGCAAGTCCCTGGGACACGAGGGGCCAGCCAGTGTAGCCTAATTAGTGAGCCCCAGACCAAACAGAGAGAGCCTGTCTCAAAAAGTGTTAGACAACATGGCTGAGGCTGACGCCTGAGGGTGTCCTCTGGCTGTGAGGCGGCTGTGAGAGTCCAAGAGGCTGACAGCCAGAGAGCTCTGGAGCCTCAGCCCCTCATCACAATCCCGCAGATGCCAGCAGGACAGGTGAGCTGGCGGGGCTTAAAGGGATGTGATACTTAGTGTCACGTGGACTTTCACACACTCACCTTGCTACCCGTTAATGAAATCTTAACTTCACTGAATGACCTCTGCTTAATTTGGGGGTGCTGTCTTAGTAGGCGTCAACCCCATCATCCTGTCTGTGAGTACCCCAAGATGACATGCGTGCGATGATAGAGCTCCTAGTGTTTTCTTCTGCTACCAGTCTCTTTCTCCACTAGTGTCTCAGGCTTACTAGGACTGCGCTCTGGAGCTGTCAGCTAGCCCTGCAAGCAACTCCTAACAGCTGCTGTCCACACGCTCCTCACAGCCCAGCTAGACCTTCCAGGAGCCTCCGTGTCTATGAAAATACCCCGAGAGGTCTGGTTTCCCCTTCGCAAGTCAGACCCAATGTCCTCCAAGCCGGGAATGGGTTTGTGGCATCGCATTTGGATCATGTCTGTTCCCCTGCCTTTTCCTTATTTGTGTCAATGAGACATTTGAAATGGAAAATGTTCACAGTTGACAAGAGATGTTCTTCAGCGTATCCGCCATGTTGTAATGTCAAAACATGTTTTAGTGCTGGGTTTTTTTGGTTTGGTTTGGTTGTTTGTTTGTTTTCCGAGACAGAGTTTCTCTGTGTAGACTTGCTTTGTAACCAGGCTGGGCTCAAACTCACAGAGATCTTCCTACCTCTGCCTCCCAAGGTTTTAGATAAGGATCTCTCACATCCAAAACCAAGGATGGTCTCATTGTCCCAGATGCTGCCCTTGCTGACTGACACATCCCTGCAGACCACTTGGATGGGAGGAGAAAGAGAGAATACCGAAGCTGCGTGCCTGGAACTGATCTGACTGTGAAAGAGAACCTGGCAGGGCTAAGCAGTCAGACACGGACGGCACAGAAGGACCAGTCATCACCCATCCTTCAGTCAGCATCCGCCTAGGGCTGTGATGAACTCCATGACCAAAAGCAGCCCTAGGAAGGTGGTGGTTTAAATAAGAATGGTCCCCATAGACTCATATATGTGCTCAGTCACAGGGAGTGACACTACTTGAGCAGGGTTAGATGGCCTTGTGGGGGAGGTGTGGCCTTGTTGGAGGAAGTGTGTCACTGGGGGTGGGCTTTGAGTTTTCGAAAACCCAACCCAGTCCCCAAGTCTCTCTCCTCTCTCTCTCTCTCTCCTCTCCTCTTCTCTCTCTTCTCTCCTCTCCTCTTCTCTCTCCCTGCTGCCTGTAGATCCGGATGTAGAATTCTCAGCTCCTTCTCCAGCACCCTGTCTGTCTGAGCGCCACCATTTTCCCCACCATGATGACAGATTAGTTCATCTCACAACGCCCAGGCCTCACTCCATCACTAAGGAAAGTCAGGTGGGAGCTGTCGCAGAGGCCGTAGAAGAACACCGCTTGCTGGCTTGCTCCTTCTGACTCAGTTGGCTTTCTTACACATCCCAGTGGCAGCACCACCTCAGCTCACTACAGTTCCTACGGAGGTGTCTCCTCAGTTAAGATCCCCCCTCCTCATGTGACTCTAGCTTATCAAGTAGATTAACAAGTAAAACCACAGCAACCAGAGCAGCACCTGTGTGGGGCCTGAGGCAATCCATGTGTAGGCATGAAATCACTTACTGGAGAGCAAATGAAAGGCCCGGTGCTTCACGTGGTGGGGAAGGAATGACCTTTAACCTCAGGACTCTGGACAATGCAACACACCAGCCATCAGCAGCCACTGCCCTGCCATTGCTCAAAGCAGGGACTTTGAGTTTCCAGTCACTTTAATCAGTAAACTCCCCACTGAGAAGTTAAAGATCGCTCTTCATTTGAGAGAAGTCTAAGGGATAGCTTTCTCTTTTGGGCAAAGTGCCTGTGTGAGCAAGCTACTATCGGCTTTCTTGGCATTCACATGTGAAATCTAAACGCAGCTATTATATCTAAACTGATCTATTAGTTTTCTGCAGGAAGATGATACACGCATATTCAGAGAACGGGGATTCCCACTTCCTTTTGGAATTCTGGAATTCTTGTGTTCTGGGAATAGGGGCACTCCGTGCCTTCCCGCTTCCCTTCTTAGCAGTTTGTATCCATGCAACTGCAGCTTGGGAAGAGGTTTCCTCAGAGCTGACAGCCAACCCCACAGTGTGTAGCAGCAATAGCCTGGCTAAGCAAATGGCCTCCTGAGTGAACAAAGAGCCTGGACACAGTGTTCTTCTCAGCGAGGCACAGCCAGAGCCATTCTGGCAAAGGCGATGACAGTGAGGTCCTTTGGCTGTTTTCCACTAGACAGCCCAGGCCCACCTTAACAACAGACAGCAGGAACCGCCCTTGCCCTCCCACTGCCGATGACTCCTGTGGTGCCCCAGGTAGGCAGAGATTGTGACCACCTGGAAATCTGGTCTAGAACACACTTCCACATATGATACTGAGTGGCCTGGCGAGCCAGCCACTCTTGACTGTGAGGCTTGCAGAGCCACTGACCACTCAGCTAAGGTACAGCCACCCTGTACAGAAGAAGAAGGGTAGATCAGGGTGTGGGGCTCAGCCCTACCTTATGCTCCATGCTGCTCCTGCAGTGCTCAGCTAACCAGAGCTCAGGGATCCTTCACTACCCCACTCCCACTCTCTAAAACAAGACACCAGGCCCTGCTTTAGGATATACCTGTGCATACACCTGTGCATACACCTGTGCATACATCATTTGTTTCTAAATGTCTCCTGTGTTAGTCCAGTCTCATCTGCATCGAGCCACAGATGCTTCCTGAGCTAACAGGGGTGGCCAGCACCCTGTGTTCATGGGGCCAAGTTCCAGGGGCGGAAACCAAGACAAACAAGCAAATTCAGAAGTCAACCCAGCAAACTCACACGGCTGTAAGAGCTGGGCCAAAGACAGAGAAGTCAACAAAACACACTCAGGTCAGGAAGCACACATAGACACCCATCTCCACAAGGGCAGCAGAGTAACCCCACCACCCATAGCAGCTCCGACTCACAAATGCCCCCCAGGGGAAGACTGTCTGCCACCTGGAAGGAAAGCCTGGTCCCACAGCAGGTGCCGCTCAGCGAGGCAGGCAGCCCACTGTGTGCGTGAGAAGCCAGCATCTCGACAGATGCAGGACACCTTCAGGTGTGTCCACAGCACTCAGCCCAGGTGCACACAAGTGGTCATTGAGCTGGTGTGTGTGCTGTGCCTTCTTGTAACTGATTGTTCTGTCCCCATAAGCTAAGCCAAGTAGTATTAAGTTATTCTTAGAAAGCTCAAAGGACGAGTTGGAGCCTTGCTCCCACAACATATGTAGCCCATAAAGCTGGGACACTGTCCCCATGCTAGATAAACGTCACCCCGCGTCTATTTACCTAGTTCTGTGGCCTGCTTGCTTCCAGTCGATACCTGGTGCACGGCTTCTTTAATCTTGGTGAGTGTTAGAACGCCAATGCAGTTTCCAGGTTGAAATGTTAATGGCTGTGTCTTTAACAAAGCGCGTTGGGAAATCATTGTTGGGCAACACTTGGTTTTGTGTTAGCAAGCAGCAGAGCCTGTTTGTAAAGTGCCGCTCTGTTGGCAATGGTCAGGCGTGGACTAGGAACCATGCTGCAGTCACAGGGAAGCTTGAAGGGTAGGCAGCCTCTGCAGACAGACGAGGAAACCACACCGTGTTTAAAGGCCACTTCCAAACATGTCCTATGAGAAATTAGCATCTGTGGGCCTGGAGAGATGCTCAGTGGTTAAGACCAGCTGCTGCTCTTCCAGAGAATCTGAGTTTGATTCCCAGCACAACGAAGTGGCTCACGGCTATGTGTAACTCCACTTCCAGGGGACACAATGGCCTCTTCTGGCCTCCAGGGCACCAGGCACATACATGGAACACAGACATTCATACAGGCAAAACACGCATATGCATAAAATTAACAGGAAAAAAATAGTATTTGGCTTGAAAACACAGGAAAAGCTCATTTTCATGAATAATCGCATGCATATTCATGTACGTACACATGAGTATATTATAAATATATGCATCTGCAAAGCATCATATTACATATTTGGTGTTTATAGGTGCGCGTGTCTGCAAACACATATTGTGTATACATACCTGCATACAGTGGCTGTAAGGTTTAATTCATCAAGCCCTCCTCTGAGCAACTTAACTTCCTCAGGGAAAGGCGCCTTTCTGTGTTTACTATACTTTCTGTGTGCCTGTATACTATTCTACCCTCTAAGACCATCCAACTTTACGAAGAAAAATGTTCTTAAGGCAACAATTCTTTTTAAAAAATTAATTTTCTTAGGAAGAACTCTGTGAAATAAACTAAGACAGCCACTGAGTGTGAGCACTCCCCTTCTCGGTCTGTGGGGATCAACCAGGGTCACGCCTTAGGCCACGGGTCTGGCCTCTTTCCAGCTAACACACACAGGCCGAGTCACGGGGCCTGCCTTATTGTCACGGGTCACCTGTGGTCATAATCTATGTTCAGCGTCATTCTGTCCACACTGCAGCTCAGGTAGGAAGGAGCGTCCAGAGGCACAAAACACTGAAGAGGGGAGGCTCAACCCGTGCACCCTGGCCTCTTAGGCCTTGCCCCATCCTGAAGGCCCTGAGTCCTAGATGGGAAACAGTTTTTACCATGTAGAGAGAAGCCCCAGGTACCTCCGGGAGCCTGGGTGAACTCTGGTACGCAGCTGTGCTAGCTTGGCAAATGTCTCCCAGATCCTGTACCTTAGATGTGTAAGTACTCTACCACAAAACCAAGCCAGACCCCCCCTCCCAGCCTGGACCTGTGGTTTTGGGGTTGCTCTTGGGTGACCAGAAAGACTAGGTCTTTAACTGCCTCTTCCAAGGCAAGCAAACACACACCTGCCCATACCTGCCCATCCCGTTTGGTCTGTCCCAAGGTTGAGATGGCCAGGGAGGCACAGGGAGGCTGACACCCACTCAGCTGAGGAAGAAGTCAGGCTGATGTTATGCACTGAAAGCAGGCAGGATTGTGACTCACAAGGGAGGCAAGTGCTGTGTGGGAGGGGCTGGCCTTCACATGTGGGTGTCAGCGGCAGAGGGAGTACATGAGACCCACATACACATACACATACGCACACACACACACACACACACACACACACACACACACACACACACCATGTGCTCTCAAGCAGCTGTAAAATGTAAATCATTACAGTTCATTTTCAGTAGTTTAGAACTCATCAAAGAGTCACAAAAAGAAGGTACCAAGCCCTGTCTTCCCCCAGCCGGCAGCTGGCACCTGCTAGACTCTTCTGTTTGTCTTACTGTCGAAAAGTTATAATCTAGCCAGCTGTGGAGCACAGGTCATCCAGCACTCTGGGAAGGAGAGGCAGGGGGATCCCTGTGAGTTTGAGGCCAGCCTGGTCTACAGAAGGGAGTTCCAGGACAGTCAAGGCTACATAGAGAAACCCTGTCTTGGAAAAAAACAAAGACAAAGAAGTTACACTCCGCTCAGCCAACCTAGCAGGATTCCAAGGCCCCAGGAGAATGGGGGAGTTTGGGGTGGGAGCCATGTTGGAAATGCAGGGAGCGTTGTTCCTCCCTAAAGAATTCAGCCAATGAGGCATTCAGGGTGGAAGGGGGAATGTGGTTTTTAAAAAAAAATGAAAATAAATCTACTTGGCTTTGACTAGTCTGAGGCCCCAGTGCTTTTATTATGAAGTGGGGATCCTTTCTCATACCAGTCTGTGAACTGGGCAGAGTGCTGGGGCTGTGTAAAGATGCGGTGGACTCAGTCGCATGACTTCAGGTAAGCCAGATGGTGCTTTTATCCTACCTGCTTAGCCCACCTGGAACCGACTAGGAGTCACTGCACTTCCCAAGGCCACCTTGTAAGTCTGCAAGGCTCAGAACGCAGGGCCGGCACCCAGCCCCATGCACCCGCCATTTCTCCCTCAACTTTCCCTACCCCCCCACCCCCGTTGGTTCAGGTTATAGGAGCTGAACTGCTGAGCTCATTTCCCCTCTCTTTATTGAGCACCTACTGTGTGTTACTCACTGTGCCAGCCCGTCTCCGGGGAGCCAACGTCCTCCACCCTCACAGCACACAGGGGGATGTGACGTGGGGCCATGGCGAAGGGCTCAGAGCAACACTCTCTGGGTTCTGGCAGGAGGAGCAAGTGGATTGAAAATGCCTGAATGCTTATCTTGAGATATCCTTTTATGGCCAGTGTTCCAAACAGCCCTGGAGACTTGTTCTGCAGGACAGCTCAGACCAGGAAGTGTGGAGGGCCGATGGGCTCTCTGTATGAGCACAGAAGCTTAGGAGTGACTGAGTAGAAGCTAAAGGCTCCATTAAAGTGGAGGTCGTCTGAGGGGTTTGTTACCCAGGCCCTCTGTTTTTTCTCTCCCCGCCACCCCCACCTTTGGTTGTTGTTGTTGTTGTTTTCCAGACAGGGTTTCTCTGTGTAGCCTTGGCTGCCCTGGACTCGCTTTGTGGACCAGGCTGGCCTTGAAATCACAGAGATCCACTTGCCTCTGCCTCCCAGAGTGCTGGGATTAAAGGCGTGTGCCACCACTGCAACCAGCTCCTGTGTTTCTTCAGACTTATTAGTTAAAAACAAATGCGTGTCTCTGTGTGTGTGTGTCTGTCTACCTGTCTGTGTCTGTCTGTCTGTCTGTGTCTCTGTGTGTGTGTATGTCTGTGTGTGTGTGTCTGTGTCTGTCTATCTGACTGTGTCTGTCTGTCTGTCTGTCTGTCTGTGTCTGTCTGTCTGTCTGCATGTGCCTGTACATACATCTCCCAGTGCAGCGGAGGAAGCGGCTGAGTATACAGGACTTGGATCTTCACACCAGTAGTTCCAGATTGTCTTCCAGTTGGCCTCCTTTTCATACCTTTCACCCCACCACACACACACACACACACACACACAGAGAGAGAGAGAGAGAGAGAGGAGAGAGAGAGAGAGAGAGAGAGAGAGAGAGACAAATTCACTCTTTTGCTGGTATTTGAGAGGCCAGAAAAGCCACAGCTGAGAGGTGAAGCCATTACCCTTGAACACTTACTATGCTTTCAACTCACTGGGCCTGCTGACTTCTATTGCACCTAGTGTTAGCATACTGGCCACAGTCTGCCTAGCAACCTATGACATCATATCTGCATGCCAGTAGGTGGGCCAGCTGCCCGAGATATTAAAAGGGCAAACCCACCTTGTCTCTCTCTCTTGCTTCTCTCTTACTTCTCCTCCTCTCTCTTGCTGTCTCTGTCTCTCTGTCTGTCTCTTCCCCCCGGGGTGCCCCTCTCACTTCCCTGCCCTCTCTCGCTCCCATAATAACCCACCTTGTCTCTCTGTCTCTCTGTCTCTCGTCTCTGTCTCTTCCCACCGGGGTGCCCCTCTCACTTCCCTGCTCTCTCACGCTCCCATAATAAACCCACCTTGTCTCTCTCTCTCTCTCTGTCTCTGTCTCTTCCCCCCTGGGTGCCCCTCTCATTTCCCTGCCCTCTGTCTCTCTGTCTCTGTCTCTTCCCCCGGGGTGCTCCTCTCACTTCCCTGCCCTCTCTCGCTCCCATAATAACCCACCTTGTCTCTCTGTCTCTGTCTCTGTCTCTTCCCCCTGGGTGCCCCTCTCACTTCCCTGCCCTCTCTCGCTCCCATAATAACCCTCTCCACATATTTGTTGCCTGGCACCACATTTTTAATCATTACACCAGGCTCCAAGAAAGCAGCAGTGGCTGTGCAGTCGCGCAGTCTCCACTCTTCCCCTTTGTGTTTCAGGAGCAGCCTCACCACCAAACGCCCATCTGACCCCACCCCACCCCACTGCCTCGTGTGGCTCAGGTGAGGTTTAGTATCCAGGCGCACCCCTGCTACCGTCAGGATCACAGGTGTCCCCTAACTCCCTGGGGACGGGGTCACACACAGGACTGGCCACTGAGATGAGAACCATTTGACCTCTGAGTGTAGCAGGACACAGAGCAAAACATGTCCACGTCAGCAGGTGTGCTGAGCCACCTACCCCCAGCTGCAGCTCAGCCTCTTGCAGCCTGTCTGCCCTCCTGTGGACTAACGGCCTCTAGAGGTCTAAAGCCAGGCCCCTGATGTCCTCAGACTTCACTCACTCTTTGCAGCCTTTGTTTCCCACGAAGGGCTGAAGCCAGCCTACTACCTTTCCACTCAGGCCTTCCCCTAACTGATCAGGTTGGTTGGTTTGGCCTGTGACATCCCACACACATTCCCATGATGCTGAGAAATGTTGGTGAACTTGCTAAGTCTTCCTAAGCAGGTTGAGCGTTGCTATCTGTGTCCTAGCACCAGCCCTGGCAGGGACACGGCCCTCACCCAAGGGAATCAGAAATCCGACTGTCTCCACGTGTCCTGGACAGCCCCCACTTCAGAGCCACACCCAGCCACGAGGACATGGCTGTGGTGTTTTGTGGAACACCAGCCCTTCTACTCCAGACCCTGGAGCCCACCTGTGAGGTCCTTGCAGGGGTGGGCACACTGAGGCTTTGTTCTGGTGCTGGGTGCCAAGTGCCTCCTGTCCAAAGTATGTTAGGCAGCCTTATCTCTGATCAGTGCCTGGGCCACAGGAGCCTAAGATCTAAGGCTGGAGAGGCCATGGATGGCCTCGGGGCTTCATCGCAGTGTGTGTGACCTTCGGGTTCCTCCTAGAGAGACAACCTCAGCAGGCTTCTCAGGAAGATGACTTACAAGAACTCCATCTTCAGTGGGAGGCTCTTGACAGCAGGTTGATTGCTCAGGGCCTTTGCCAACAGAAACAAATACGGTCATGTTTCCATTGATGACAGTTCTGTGCTATAAAGGAGGGACGTTTCTCCTCTCTGCTGATGAGACAGAAAGTTCAGGACCAGCTTTTCTCCTAATCCCTACTGAATCTTTCTAAAAATAAAGTATTACCCCCCATCCCCTCCTCTCTCCCTCCCACCTCCCCAACCCCTGTCTACCCTTAAACAAAAAGTTCCTCAAGTCTGACGTTTCTGGAACAAGATTCTTGGGAAATAGTGAGTGAGGCAGACCAGCACCAGCCTGACCCATACATTCAGCCACACACGGAAGTCACCCCAGGCAGGTGTTCAAAGGGCAACCACATGACCGCAGGCCTAGGAGGGTCAGCTTTCCTCCCCAGGAGCCGCTGCAGAGGGACAGTCCACCTCCTCCACTCACAGACAAAGGGAGAGCCATGGTGAGATTGTCTCTGGTTTCTGAACTCTGAAAACACAGTAGTAACATAAAACTCACAGCAAATCTATGGTGTACAGAAGTGCGCCTGTAATATTGTAGCAGATTCTGTCTTCCTCAGCACTCCACCACACTCAGTACTCCCATTGTACTCAATCAATACCCCATCACACTCAGAACTCAATCATACTCAGTATTCCATCACACTCAGTACTCCATCACACTCAGTCTCCCACCCACACTCAGTACTCCCATCGTACTCACTCAATATTCCATCAGGCTCAATACTCCCACCATACTCAGTACTCCATCACACTCAGTACCCCACCACACTCAGTACTCCCATTGTACATACTCTCTCAATACTCCCACCATACTCAGTACCATCACACTCAGTAATCCCATTGTACTCACTCAATACTCCCACCATACTCAGTACTCCATCACACTCAGTACCACACCACACTCAGTACTCCCGTCACATCTTCTAACACATCTGCAGACAAATACTCAGTTCACAGACTCTGATCAGAAGTCCACGCTTGTCCATCACCTGAAGCCAGTCGTAATTCCTGGAATTACATGTGCAGAATTTCCTTAAGAACTATGAAACACAGAATCTGTACCATGTAGCCTTCCACCAGGGATGCTGGGTACAAGCTGCTGTTGCTGCTGTGGTTCCTCTTGGTCACGTGGTCTCTGTGGGACCCTAGTCTCCCTGCTTGAACCTACTTCCCTGAATGCTGTCTTTAAGGACACACTGGCGTTTTGTTGGGTGCCAGCGTTGTGGCCAGAGACAAAACTGTGAACACTCTTGACCTTTGGTTTCACAGGCGTCTCCCCTGACAGGAAGCAGGGTTCTGGGGCCTGTGCTGTGGTGTGCAGTACCGTCCCACGGGGCTTGCACGCTCCTGCCGAGGGAGTCGGATTAGGTCTGAAGATCAGATGTCGGAGTTAAAACATGGGATGTTCCAAGCCACTGAAGCAATCTTAGAAAGGCTGGAGCCCCCAGCAAGAGGCAGACAGAGGCTAGAAAACCGTCCGGGCAGCCCGTGGCGGAAGCCTGGAGGCAGGGAAGAGTTTGCGGTTCACAGATGTCTGCCAACAGGCAGAGGGCCAAGGCAGTGTCTTCTGATACCGAACTCGGTCTGACTGGCTGTTTGTCTCTTAACTCACAGACAGGTGGTTTGTTTGTTTTTAATAGAAGTCTGATTAACCTATGCCTTTTCTGCTCTTTGCATTTTAATTTAATAAAACCCTTGGCCATGTTTGATGTGATACAGGCCTGCCTCTTTCTCTGTGGCGCTTCATGACTAACTGCACTGTATGGAGCTAACATATTTTACTTTGTGGCCAGCTCTCTCCTTATCAACATGGCAGCAGAAATAATCTTGGGCCATTTGTAAAATGTGCTTGCCACTTAGACGAGGCTTGCAGGCATGGCACTGCCGAGCAGGTGCCAGTGAGATGACTCCTTTTGAGATTGTGGTGGCGCACACCTTAAATCCCAGCACTTAGGAGGCAGAGGCAGTCAGGCCTCTGTGAGTTTGAGGCCAGCCTGGTCTACAGAGTGAGTTCTAGCACAGCCAGGACTATGTAGAGAGACCTTGTCTCACAAGACAAAAGCAACTATGGCCAGATCCCCAAACCAGAACAAAACAGAAGCTTCACAGGCTTTTTCTAATGGTTACAGCTCTCAGGACAGGACTCTGCACTGGTCACTGTATAATCCCGTTTACAGACACAACAGAAAAGAAACACAAGGCATGGTGGTACACACCCACAATCCCAGGCTGAGGAAGGAGGACGGGAAGTTCAAGGCCAGCCTGGGCAATTTAGTGAGACCCTGCCTCAAAATTAAAAATGTAAAGGGCTTGGGATATAATTCTGTGGAGGAGCACTCGTCCAGCGTGCACAAAGCCGTGTAGTCAGTCCTTAGCAGGAGAAATAACACGGGGGTGGGGGAGAGGAGAGCAGAAAGAAAGAGAAGACAGGAGGGGAGAAGGGAGGAAGGAAAAAAGGAAGGAAGAAAGGAAGGAAGGATTGTCATCCAAATGCCCAGCGCCCACTCTGAAGGGCATCCCACAGCCTTTGCACTACAGCCTGGGCAGAATGACTCGGCCTCACAGCCCGGGGTGTCAGCACAAGAGCCTCGCTCAGGCGTCTCTTTCAGTGAGCTGAAGCCCCTGTCCCCAGTAGTTTCCTGGTGGCCACATCGTCCTTTTCTGCTTGGCTGAGCAGTTAAATTCTTCCCCTCCCCCATCCTTGACAATCCAAGTTCCAGAGCAGGCACTAGTGGGGTTGGTTTTTTTTTTTGTTTGTTTTTGTTGGGTTTTTTTTTTGTTTGTTTGTTTGTTTCTTTTTCCTTTCTGAACTTGTGGAGGAGCATTGCCAGGGTCTCCTAA